>NC_045593.1:44709885-45309885 GCF_009819795.1 Aythya fuligula | reverse complement strand
TAATTCTTCCTAAACCCTGTTTTGTCATTCAGTTGCTAACAGCAACTACTATTTGTTTGAATCAGCAATAAAGAAACAGGACTCCGGCCCTTTGTGACTGGCACTGTGACACAAAATAATACAAAAGCAATGTATAGTAACTAGCCTAGATACATATAAGAGAACAGCTTTATCCCCTGATTTCACTGGACACCAAAGTCGTCTCCTGGCAGGAGACCTTTCCATGACGTGAGGCCAACACAAGCAGAGGGCGAGGTGCACCTTCCAGTCTCACTGCTACCTCGCAGAGAAAACTGCGCAGCCAGGGCGGCGTTCATGGAGCTGCTGAGGCCCAGCTCCACTGCAGCATCTGCTATAAATCCCATCTCCTTGCCTCCTAAAAACAGTCACAGTCCATGGAGGAGTCTGCGTCCCATGTCATGGCTAGTTTCATATAAATATGACTTTCCAGGAAGGCAAGTGAAACACAGCAGGAACTTCATTTTGATGTGTAATTTACGAGACACATAAAGGACAGAGAGTTTAGGAAAACAAGAGAAGAACTTCAAATTATTTAAAGTAAACAATTCACATCCTCCCACAATACAGAACTAATATGTTTGAAAGCTGATAAACACGTTCCCCTGCTCTCCATTTTAGAGTAAAACAAAGTTACGACACTTAACTATCTAGCAAAGCAGAAGGCCCTCGTGACGGCTTCTCAGTTTTAAAGCAAAATGGTGCTCTAACAGGGTGACTCAGATGAGGTAGCATACTTACAGCACAAAAATCAGGAAGTTCTGAGTTGACCCCAATTTTAGACTTTGCACTAGAGTAAGAAGATGGATGTACAAAGTAAACCATGCTCTCTTCTCAAGTTCCTCACATCACGCTTCCAACAGGACACAGCAGAGAAAGTAACAAGCAACAGGCCTGTCCTGATCAGCACCTGTGTGTAATCAGGACACTTTTAATATAGAAAACAACATGTTTTTGATGCATTTGCATAATGGGGTCAGGCATCCACGATGTTCACTTAACACAGGCATCACAGAACAATGAGATGGTAATTTCTAGTGCCAACCTGAAGTGAAACAGCCACTCCAGATGCAAAATTGGAGGTGGAGCTTGGCATTTGTCCTAGGTCACCTCTTTTCATGAGGCACAATTTCAGGTGCAACACCCCACCCCATCAAATGCAAAACAATATTTTCAAGCAGAAAGCCATTTTACAGAATTTCCATTTACCTATAGCCAGAACTGTCAGATGTAAACACTTTGCAGTGACAGTTACATAGGATGAAGAACTGATTCAGCTGGTATCCTCAGGTTCCAGCACGATCAACTTCAGCACACACACATACACACACACAAAATCCTTCATTAATAAAGAAAGAGTACAATGGATCAGGAACACCCTAGTGGTTTCCCATCAACCCTCTGAAAGACACAGAAGAAAAAAATCTTCTCCACCGCCTCCCAAAAAATAACCAAGGGGAAAGAGATTTAACTAAGGAGGTTCTTACATCTGGAGCAAGAAGAACTCCCAAGTATGGAATAATTTATGTAGTATTTATGGAAACTATTTCTCAAAGTCATTGCTGATACTTGGGTCATTGACTTGAAACTTCATTTTGTGTCAATACGATTGAGAAGAACAAAGAAATCATTCAAGAATAGGTCTTCGTGCTTTGACATCAAAACAACTGGAATGTAGAAACACTGCTGAAGAATCAAGCTCTGCACAGGAGGTTTTTCCAGTGCTTAATTCTGAATACATTGGCATGCAAAGCACTCCCCACACCCTTTTCTACAGACATTCCTGATGCAAAAAGAGATTTGAAATACACACTAACCAAACCATAACATATTACATAGGGGAAAGAAACAGCCATAGAACACTGCAAGTAGTATGGCAGTGCTTGGCCTATGAGGTCCAAAAGTATGTCTTGTCATGGCAGAAATGTGCCTGAAACACAGAGTGAATTAAAATCACCTGCTGATCAGCCACTGATCAAAACTGAACCTACTGCTTATCACAAATCCCATCAATCACAACAACCCATGCACTATGTCATTAGCGTCAGAAGTGCATTGCTAGACGTAGTAACGCACTGACTTTGGGGAAAAAAAGGCAGAAAAAGGTTGAAATAAGAAAATATCGTCTCACTACTTGTTTAGCAAACAAGACAAGCCTTCACCCAGAATTTCACTTTCAAACAAATCACAGAATCATATAATGGTTTTAACTGGAAGGGACCTTAAAAATCATCTAGTTCCAACCCCCCTGGTCTGGGGGGCAAAATGTAATGTTTCTGTCCAGTTCCAGGTTTTTCTGGTTTCTGGCTTGCCAGGGGAACCAGCTGATAAAAAGAACAGGGCCTGGGGTGATTGATACAGTGCTGCTGCCATGAACCCACACCTAAATATGGGAAACATGGGTTCTAGCAAATCCTGCCTGAGAGGTCAAGAGCTTGTATCATGCACCCCTCTAGCGAATGTCCCCAGAACACACAATTCAGTACTGTGGGCACATCCCTGGACAGTGTTAGACCACTGCTTTATGTTAGCTAAGGCATTCACAGAGAGCACAGGACAGCTGCCATCTCATCCTGTTGGAAGCCACCAGCCTACCGGATCAAAATACTGTATTTATTTCTGTGAGTTTTCCCACTCTATCATTTTCCCACCTGCCTTACTCTCTCCACTCAATTCTGTCTAAAACTGAGAGTCCTAAAATGAGTTATTCAGCAGAAGTTTTGGCATTTTTCCCACAGGTTTCTGCTCTAAGCTAGCCTACACAGAACATATGCTGACCATATTCTATCACAGCAACAACATACTGCTTATTTTCAATCCCCCCGCCCTGTATGAATTAGGTAGAGTTCTGTGTCCCGATGTAAAGGGGAGGCATTGTTGGCACCTTTAACACGTGCCATGGTGATGCCATTCTGCTATGCACGTGCCAGATTCCATCATAGAGATGGCTGAGTGTCAGTCACTGTTGAAGAGACGTCTGAAACTCATTCTTGAGTTCAAAGACACTGAGATCTTGCAACTGGACTGTGAAGTGTCAGTACACAACTAAAGCACCGCTTTAGGGTAAAATAAAGAGTTATTGTTGTCTAAATGCATCAGTTAACCTTCAGACCACAATACAAACAGTCTCCTTAGTCAGATTCTGGATCCTTATACAAATCAAATAAAGAGTTGGTTTAGATGCCAGAAGAGCTGCCAGAGAAATAGAAGAATCGTGAAAGAAACTAGAAATAACAATGACTGTATTTTTCAGGAGGGATAAAGGGATAATGACAAGACCATGCAACTTCTAAGGATCGCACTTTATTTCAAGATAGTACAAGTCTGAGCTTAAGAAGTGGTGTGAACATTGAGTATATCTAAATATTTACCTGTCTCCCCAAAATTGCCTGTATTAAAGCGTTCAGGGCTGGACTTTAGTTCCTCCCTATTCCCTCCACTGCTGAAATCAATGCTCCCTGGAAAACAGGTACAGCAGACACTTTCTCAAGTGCTATTAATAAACCAATGGACATCTGTATTTTCTGCCTTCTCTTCCTTCTTAGGAAACTACCATCTCACAGTGGAAAATTTTATGCTAGTACTCTATAGACTCAATTCTACATTGCCTTCAGCTCCTACCAAAGTGAGAATTAAGAATACTGCACAGATGCTCAATATGGGAAAGTTTTTATATTACCTGAGGAAAAAAAAGGAGAAGCATTGCTGCTACTGTTGTTGGGCTGAGCACTGTTAGTCAGTACACATTTGTAATACTGGGTGTGAATACGGTATCAATGCAAAAACAGCATGCTTAAAACCTCAAGAACTGAACTCACTGTAACAGGGTATGCATCATGAAAAATCTTGACAGGCAATGCAACGTTTCATTTTTCATGCTGAAACTTTTCAGAAAAGGAAAAAGGACTATATCAACATCACCTATTCCGAAATCTGTATTTTGAGTGGAATGGTTTCATATTGAAATTACAGAAGTTCACACAAGTTAGATTCTTTCATATCAGACAAATCAAGGAAAAAAGAAGTCTGATCCACACCAATTTTCAGCACTGCTCAGCAAAGCAGAGTTAAGAAAAGCACAAAGTTCTCAACAGCAAACACATTGGCACAGTCTCACTTTTAAAATTATAAGTTAATATCTGATAATAGCCTTAAAAAGCACCAAATGGAAAGCTATTTGGTATATTCTGCATTTTACCAACAGTCCTCTCAGCTAACTATGCCGGGCTTGTCTCACAAGTCACTCCAGAGATGAAACCCTATCCTTAGGACAGTCACATAATCAAATTTATCAGGATATATTAATTTAAGAATTTAGGTTCAGGCTTGTTTTTCTTAGCTGTATTTTAATTTCAGAGGCTGTTAGGATATTACACATTATTCTTTCTGACACGGAAAACATGGCCAAACTACACTATCAAAGCTGGAAAACTTTCCAAAGCATGATGTATTGTACCACTACGCGTAATGGTTCTGCAGAACATATGAAACTACTCTGCACAACAGCACCAAGGATTACTAATGTTCTTCCCGTACTCCTGCAGAAGCACTGCATTCCATCAATTGCAAGAAAAGAAGTCATCTATAGTCTCCTTTTTTTCACAGAGTTTAGAACACTGAGCCTTGTCTTTGAAGGATTTGCCTTCATCATCTGGAAGGCACTTGATGCTGTACACTGGGTAGAAAATAAGAACAACAAAGATCACCATCACTGCATGACCTCTTGGCCTGCAAAGCAATAAAACATACTGCACTTGGGATCTCCCAGCTGACATAACTACAGGGTGCTCCTGCGATGAATGTAAGGAGTGATTTAAAGAGGTCATTCTTTACATTTTATTAAGAGGCAGAAGGATATTATAACAGTTCTCCCACCCAGCTGAGAAAGAGAGGTGCAGAGATGAAAAAGGAAAAGAGAGAACAAAAGAAAAAGAGCAACAGAGGGACAAACCAACAGAGGGCCAGATGGTGACTGCAAATCCTAAATCTTTGTTAACTCCTCAGTGCCTATCACATACCAAAGAACAAATAGATTGGGTAAGATGCACAGGCATAACACCTTTTGCTCATTTTCATTCTCTGTGATTAGCTTAATGAACGTAATGGTGCACACCATGGAAAAACACAAGGAAGGTTTGGAGAAGCTGATCAGGTGACTTCTCTCTCCAGTTCTGTAAGGAAACTTGGAAGGAACATGCATACTCATGGAAAGAGCAGCCTGTAAGCTCTGACAAATTCTGGAAGATTTCTAACAGAAAATACTGGCAAAAAAAAAAAAAAAAAAAAAAAAAAAAAAAGGAAGGATCTCAACCAATTTAATTGCTCATTGATCCACTCCTCCTGACAGCTGCAACAGTCCATGACAGAGAGAGATGGACATCTTAAAAATTAATCTTAAGAACTTTCACAGGTTTGATGCATGCTAGCACACACAACCCACACACACAACCTACATGTATTTATGTGCAGCAAAATATTTAGAAAGAAACAGTATTTGCTTCTGCAACAACATGAGGACTAAGAAAGAAGTGAAACACTACAGGAAAAATCCTGGAACAGAGTTAATACAATTAACAAGCACTAGAGTGAAGATTTTCCTGCCCTCTAATGTTGTTCACTACATCAAAAAGAATCTGTTCCTCAGGCCACTTTCATTTCAGGTGGAACAAGAAAGACCTGCACACTTGTTCATCCCATGCAGACAGTAAGACTTACAGGCTCTTGCTGTGATGGGCTCCTCACACTTTTACCCAAAGTCACCATAAATGCTAGCTTGTCTCTGTCTCCTTCTCTTTTCTATCACATGTCAAAGTTCATTGCAAAGAAACTGATGACTGGTAAAATTTAGTAAGAGTAATGTGGTAAAAGCCCCGCCTGATCAGGTTTTTCACAAAGAGGAAATTGAGTAAACCAAGCCACATTTGCCACAGCATTTTTAGCTATCAAAAATAGACGAATCAAAAATAAATCAAAAATTAAATGGATTTCTGTTATTTGTATTGAAAGTTAAAGGCTCGTCTTAATTACCGAAGTGTAATTTGTCACAACTAATGACGCACAATCAGCACGCTTAATTGAATACTGTGAGTTACTAGACTGTGAGACATGTACCTAACCAAGCTGGGAAGAGATTCCACCTGTGTTTTAAATTAGTGCTTAAGACAGTCTGAGAAGTACTTCTCTCTGGTTAATATCGTTCATATTGCAGACTGTGGGAAGGGCCAAGCACCAGGCCAGTCTCACAGCACGTAGTTTAGTGATGACTAGATGACATGGGTGGACCTCAGCACTGATTCTGCCTAAACGCAGCGACATCCAGTATAACCGAACTTTTGAGAAAACAAAAGACAAAAACCTCAGGCTTGAGTACCATTTTTCCACAACGCTTGAAAGAACACACACCCTCACCCTTCCCTCCCATCATTTACCCTGACTTTTCTTAACATTTTTTTCCACAAAAGAAAGCTATGAAATACAGTACTGGAAATTTCTGAATCTCCTTCTATCCTCTCACAAGGTATTTCAACAGTTAGCCCTACATCCTGAGTTACTTTAAAGCCTGGATCAGGACCTAATCACAACCTGACAGGTCTTTACATCTTCCTGCCATGACAGACCACATTATGTTATCCTACTTGAAGGTAAGAAAAAAAACAAAAGTATGTGGTCAGGAAGTCTTTGTTCATGAAACACTCTGCAGTAAAAGCTGAGCTGCTAATCTTCCCTTATACAAGTTTACATGCTGTAACTGGATAATATTTGAGGAACTGATGCAGTGCAGGCAGAAGCAACAATATGTAATTTTGAATGACCTCTAACACTTTTTTTTAAAAAAAAAAAACATTTTGGTTTTGTGTCCATGTACAGCATTTCTGAAAAAGTACCAGAATGTACAGGAAAAGAGGGATAGTGAGTCTTGCAAACTGCAAGATAATGCCAGTAATGTATGCCCAACCAGCTTGCTCAACACCAGACTACAGGTCACACACTGGGAACCACAGAGGTGTACATTCTTTATGATACCCAGTGAAACAGAATCATAGATTCATTAAGGTTGGAAAAGACCTCCAGAGGGTTCATCTGTACAGAAGTATACAGCAGCATACTGAGTCATTTGTAGAAAACTTAAGGTGGATTAGTTTACCAAAAGGCAGTCAGCTCACCAGCATCAAAAGGTGAACCAGATTGCACATCCTGATTCCTATTTTTGGGTACACCCCTGTCCTACCATCCCTTTGATGCCGCTGTAAGAGAATGATAAAATTGCAAGAGCTTGAGCTTCACTTCGGCACAATGAAGCATCATATAACAAAACTATATTGTTCCAGAAGCATCAGATGCAGAGAAGTTCAGTTTTCCCCAGGATTTGTGTCTTGTGGTTGACTGTAAATTCATTTTTCAGGTATTTTAAGGGCTTTTACAGAGTGAAACTCCTCCTGTCTAACAAACGACAAGCTATCTTTCAATGGCAACTGACTCTTTTTCCTGTAACTGGCATTCACTCTATCAGTTGTCTTTGACATCTGTCTTTTTGTCATACCTGATGTAAATAAGCCAAGTTACAAGAGAAGACATATGGATAAACATGTTTACACTGAAATTTGCTCTATGTGAGCATATCTGATGAGAACCACAATTAAAATGATCTCCAATCTTTTTGGAAGGTGAAAGACAATTGAAGCGTGTATCACAACAGTCTCTAACAGCATCTATTAATACCACAATCTCATAAGCCCAGGCCCTGCAGTTACCAGAAGAATTTCCTGGGAGCTGATCAGCTTTCTTCTCTCCTCTGAAATCAGATGGCAATGTCCTTGAAGCACATATATCATTGTAGGAAACAATTAAGTAAAAGGGCAAAGGGGAAGAAAGAACAACTTATGTAATTTAGATAAAACACTCAGAGTAAGTGACCTTGTGGCTGGCATTGATAGCTATGCAATGGACTGAGGAATACACTTTCAAATCTAGCTTCTTGTCTGGTAGTGGTGCTGGGGACACGTGAGGCAGACTAGTGCCCGCACTATAGCAGAAAGGAGAGAAAAGTCTGTATGGCACTAGAACGACTTCTTAAACCAACTGGGACATGAGTCACCAGCTACTCACAATTCTGCACCTCAGAGAATCCTAAGGCTGACAAATTCAGCCTAAGATGAAACCAGTCAACAATTCCACAGGCTGTAAGATCATGCCTTGAAATCATATATTGCGCATACATGCCATCCTCCCTGGAAAAAAAAAAAGAATATGGAATGCAGAAAATTATTTGGCAGTTGGTATTCAGCAGCTCAGAAGGACATGATTGGAGTAAGCCGAGTAGAATAATAAATAAACTGCTGAACAAATGCAAATTTTTGTAAAAACAACAACAATAGCAAAACTGTTAATATACAAATGAGATTCTACTAGTTCGGAGAAGAGAAGAATGACTAATTCCAGTGAGCACTACAGTTTTAGGGGAAGTTAAGTCCTTTCATATGAATCTGATTCCTTTCTATAAGAGTGGAGAAAAAAATATCTAAAAAAACAGGAAAGGCAGATGAGATGGAGGAATTGTTAAGAACGAAAAATGATTTGTCTGAACTGTAATCTCCTTCTTTCACAGATACCCATCTAAAGCTAGCTTAAATAAAGAACAGCATCTTGTGCAGACCACTGAGCAGAAACACTCCCGAAAGCATGTGTATCTGGCACACAGATGTCTGATCCTGCACGTTAGCCTAAACCTAGGTTTCTTTTTTCTTTGCAGTTAACTTTTTACTTATCATTTTTCTTCCCTGTTACAGATGTGCTTTTTCTATGAAAGCAAAGTACTGGCCATATCTGTAAAGAACTATGAAAAGTTCAAGTCACTAGACATAACTATTCTTACAGCCATGCCAATACAGTGTGGCCCAACAGACTATTCTAGCTTCTATCCTACACCAATCTCTCCAAACCAATCTTTCCAATATTACAATGTAATGTGGTATTTCTGCACTGTAGATGAATACACAGAAAATGATGGGTGAAGCCATTCTATCCATACACGCTAAACAGCTTGCTGAACAACTTACACTGCTTACTTCTACCTGCTGTAATTTTTAAAGGCACAAACAGCGAACCTACAGTGGATTACTGGAATATCTCAATTACCTTCCTGTTTACACAAGTGAATATTCTCAAGAAGGGGGAGAATTAAAAACTAAAACAATAGCTGACATATTTGTTCCACGACCTTTTAAAACTTAAAATTATTTGTCATGCCATGGCTAAAATACAGCAGCACGAATATTTTAAGTATGTGAACTAAATCACAAAACTATCAAGCTTCTCTGTAAATTGACTTAGAGCACCATGTCCTATACTATTTTACACCCGGTATAATGCCATTGCGCTCTGTAGGTTACACAGTTGATACCAGTTCACAGTTTCATAAGAGAAAATGTATATAGGGGCATTTGCTTTAAATTAACATAGTTTCATTCCAAGAATACTTTTCATTAGAGGGAATACTGTATTCTAGCTTGCATAAAGCAACTCCTTTAAGTGGATTATAAAACATGGGATCACTGAAGCACAAAAGGTGACAGGGGACTAGACAGCATTTCACTATCACACTTGAGGGATGTACCTGCTCTACCCAAGTCCTCACATTTAAACTCCATACTCAAAAGCAAACTTAAAACCACAAAAAATAATTTAAAGGCCAGATCTGCAAACATTAATCTAGTGGCTGTATTTCCACAACAGCAAATGTGCCCTCACCTCTCTTATTAAAACTTGCAGTAATTTCAGACAAATCTGAGCTCTTCGATCCTTCCACCTTTCTTGCCACTTGAGAAATGACCAGTCCTTCAACTGGGGTATATAGCGATAACATTGGAGCTACAGGGCACATGAGCATCGTGTCTGCAATGAGTTTTGTTAAGGACTGAGACCCTGCAAATAGCACATCACTGTAGAATTATGTGAAATTGGCCCAGTATTACAATGTCTGACCAACAAAAGACAAAATAAAGTTTGGGCTAAATAAGCTGCTTTTACTCTTTCATGCACTCTGCTTTACAAAACGACATTCAATAGACTCTACTACCCTGCACTTTCCATTTTTGTTTGTACCAGAGGTCTGTATATGAAAGTGAAGATCGAGCTTCTGACCAATGAAAACAAGTTCTTGAATCTCAAAATAGAGATTTTAATTGTATTAACCTTTTTTTTCTTCTTTTCATAAAAGGTCAAAAAATAAAAACAAAAATAAGTATTTACTGACACTTAAGCAGAAAGAATTTAAATCAGGCCAAGTGGCCCATTAAAGAATAACCAAGTTACTATCAGTTCCTCATGGAGGAGTGCCAGCTAACTATCCAACCTATGGAAACCTCCTGTCAGGTAAGAGTATTACAGATTGACCAAACTATAGCTGTTGATTTGCATTGCCCCATGAACTCATATAGAAAACACATAAACCTTCAGCTTTGCTAATTCCAAGAGGCAAGAGGGTAGAGAGGACAGACAACAGTGATCATTTAGTACCAGAACCTAGGAACGGTTCTGGTACTAAATGATTTTGCATTTAGTACCACTTTGCATTTTTTTTCCTGGTATTTGTCTGAAAGCTTCCTCTCCTGAAGTCCTGCAATTCATCCATCTGATTAATTTATACAGTCCCTAGTGATAATGCTGAGACTCAACAAATATTCAAAGACTTCAGGATCCAGCGTTTTAGCCACTGTTTGCAGTGAAGGGCTGACAAACACTCCGTGCTGGCACTGGGCTGGCAGAGGGGCCTCTGGAGAAGTACTGTGGTTACTTCAAAGCAGAAGGGGCTTGGTGAGCTGGCTAGCTCTTGCAATCTTACAGGTCAGCGGGGAGAAAGGCAGACCCTGACCACCCGCTCCATGTAGTCTTGGGTATGTACAGGACTTGATGATTAAGATTCAAACCATCTCAGACGTGGCATCATCCTGGATATATCCCCACAACCTCGAGTAAAGCATCCTGTGCCCCTAGCACAGCCTCTCAGAAGTATCAGTCAGGTTGTCAGTGGAGCTGTGCCCACACCACACCATGTGAGCCTCCATGGGCAGTGAGCCGGGACAGCTGGTGAGGACATCAGGTGGGGAGGAAGGAAGAAAACCCTCTGTGGGTGTTGAGCACATCTGATGTAGACCAACCCACTCTTTCAGAATTAAGCCCACATCTCCTCTTGTCACAGACCCAAACGTGTGTACATTCTTGCCCAAGCCCAGTTACTTTGCTGAAGCATAGATGGCAGAGGAACAGACAATTGTTCTTGCAGAGGACTACACAAGGATTTGCAGGAATTTAAACGAGAGATGGGATTAATTATAACTTCCCAGAAACTCCAGTAATAATCAAATGCAGTGGATAGCCCTGAATCTTGTCTACTGTATAACAAGGTCAAACAAGTAGCGTTATCAAATATAGTTTTAAGAGGAATTTCTTTTTAAATACACTTTGGAAACTACAAAAGTTACAATGAAACCAATTACGAAACCACAAACATGTTTCTTAAAACACTTTTCTTTTTTGGGGGAGGGAAGGGAGGAAAAGTCAAATCATATATACACTGTGCCTTCTTTCCACATATAAGTCAGTTAATAAACTAAAACGTTAGAGAAAGCTACCCTTGTCTGAGAAGAAATCAAACTGTGACTAGAGTTCTATGTAAATCCTATTCCACTAATAACAGCTACATTTCTTTAAGAAGGCTGTACCTCTCCTTGTACCATACGTTCTTCCAGCATTTTGCTTTCACCTACACACTTTGCCTTCTCAAGCAATAGTTTCAGACTTGTATTTTTCCACTATAAACTGACATCAACCCAAAACCTGCCCCCTAACTATTCAAGGGCATGTAAGCACACAAAAAATATTGTCCTCCTAAGCTGGTTGGGCGTGGTACTTGAATGTTGTACATTCCTTCAGTTAATTGAAAATTATCTCTCCGCTTTTCAAAGGTTCAGTAAACACATGGCTTGGCAAAAAGATACTGAGAAGCAAGCCAGGAATACCTATTTCAAATAACTTTTATTTCAAGTACAGTGTTAATATATATGTTGATATGCAACAGAATTTCTGGTTCTGTAAGCCAAAATCCTCCTTTAACAGGAGGAAAGAGGAAAAAAAAAAAAAAAAAAAATCAAAAAGTAGGACACTATCAAAACCTAAGAACTTGGAGCAGAGACAAAATACAGATCTTTATGTAGCTTTACTACCCTTAGTGAAGCATCACAAAATTGACACCCGCCCTCCACCTCCCCCCAGAAGACCAATTCGTGGCAGCCATAATCATTCTCCGAGAAAGGTCTTGTCTATTACTGACAGGCAGCTGTTCTACATCATAGATTTGGGGAAATTTCTGAGCCTCTATCAATACTTCTATAATTACTTTATTTACCAAGGTACCTGGAAAAAAATTTTAGAATGTATCCATTCATAGACACTGCATACATATGCTCTGACATGCTAAACAGTTTCAGAAGTTCTTAAAATGGTACTCAGAAGAAAGTCAGCTGAAAATTAAGAAAAAATGTTTTTATACTGAGATACGCCAACTTTGAAAATGCCTGTTTCTTCCAAATACATATAGCACAATCTTTAGGAGTCTTATTATTTTAGAAACCTTAATAAACTTTTTTTTTTTTTTTTTTTTTACACAAGTGTGCTGTCAGTATTGTCAACATTAATATTTCCCATCAACTCTTAAAAGTAGCATCTCAAATACTTTTTACTATATCTTTGGTTGCATTCATGGATTAGCTTATTAAAACTTAAGGTTTTTTGCACTGAAAGCCACGGAAATTTTCATTACACAAAGGTGAGCAATCGAGAAGGTTGGTTTCAGCTAAATGCTGTTGGCACAGCTGACTGAATTTCACAATATGGATGCAAAAAAACAAAAAAAAGGAATTTGCATATGGCACTGAGAACAGCTCTGTGCTCTTGAGCTTTCTGGAGTGAGTCTGTCTCATCTGCAGTCATACAACAGGCAGGGAACTGTGAACAGAAATTGTTCTCTGGGCTGAAATGTCACTGCTGTCTGGTCCAGACTTCAAGCTGCAGGCATGCCTGTTTGTCTACAGAGTTGAAGAATTTTCTTAATAGTTCTACTTTAAATGGTCAGTGAGGGACATTTCCCACAGCGCACGGCGGGCTTGCTATGTCATTCTGGCTGAGAAGCACAACCCATCTCCCAGAACTGTTGGTTTGTTAATTCATCTGGTAAAACGAGTTCAGTAGCTTGGAATAAACTCTCCAGGCTCCAGACAGAGGCTATCTGGAATTACTAACACAGAAAAAACACTATTTTTGACGTGACTAGTAACACGGACAGGCACGGTTCAACCCACCAGGTCTCAAAGCAGAACAGCTTTTTCTGAAAAAGCTGTGCCACCTCTGGGATGGGAGCAGCGCGCATGCTGTCCCTGGGAGGTGACAACCCACCTCTCCGCATTACCTCAGGCAGCAGCCCGCTGCCCCTGGGAGCTGCCACCTTGGTGCAGCCAGGTGAAAGGCAATTTTACTCACAGCCATGCGGCTCCTCTCTGCTCCCTGCTCGC
This sequence comes from Aythya fuligula, assembly GCF_009819795.1. NCBI lineage: Eukaryota > Metazoa > Chordata > Aves > Anseriformes > Anatidae > Aythya > Aythya fuligula. Next base: position 45,296,302 of record NC_045593.1, on the reverse strand, counting down.
AGCGCAGGAGGTCAGTCGCACAAACACCGGGCAACCGAAACTGCACAGTTATGACTCGACATCCTGTTTGCTGCGAATTCTATTTTTAACACTTTTATTATGCTAATAACGGGAACTCCCTGTTAGACCAGTTTGCTTGTTGTTATGAAGTAATTAATCTTGCAGTTAGTTAATCCAAAAATACTTTACCAGAGATCCAAGTGTCTATAAATTCCACTTCTCACTGTCAGTTTCGAGTTCCTCCCCACCATCACTCCCTACCTGAACTCCAGTGCTTGACCTGCACTTCATGAGCTGTCCTGAGAAGCAAAGATGCAGGTTTTCATTATGACTTCAAATGGGTCTCTCTGCCGTCTTAAAGCAGTGGAGTCAAGGAAGATTGTAACACAGAGCACCTCCATAGGACCCAGGGCATTAGAAAGAACACAAAACTCAAAACAATTTATGCAGAAATATCCTAATAGAAAACCAGCCATGAAGCTGTGAAGGATGGGAATTGCTGCAAACCCTTAACACCCCCTGGGAGATGAATATTCTGGGACAACGCCTTTCTTAACAAGGATGGGTACTTTTCCCTTGATAACTCACAGCTTGGATCCTATTTAAACACGGGTTAACTTCTGTCTTTTTAAAAAATATTTCTTCCTTCTATTTGATTTAATAACTGTGCATCTCCCTCAGCCCACTCTCAATTACTTACGTTTTGACTGTAAATTCACTACTTCTTACTGCAAGCTCTCTTACGCACACTTTAAGCTTGCCAGCTCCTGCTGAAAGTCAGTCAGCTTTTTCTTGCCTTCCTTCATTAAACAATCAAATTAATTATAAATCAATGTTAAAAAATGTCATTTTTAAAAGAGATTTCTGACTGATCACTTACTTTGGCTTACATGCAACATACACAGTCATATACACAGTCATATACAGCTTGCTCAGTTCAGATATATATTCTCTTCAGATATCCAGAAGGAATGCCATATACAGACAGACAAAAAAAAAGAAATACATCACTGAAACAAAACCCCCAGAGTAAATAATGGAAAACTAGCTCTTTTTTTCTTTTCATAAGGAATGACTTTAAAGCTTACAGAAGATACAAAGCCGAGAGCATCAGCATCAACTCAGAACCTCTTATGTTCCATATCTTCATATCTACCCTATCCTTGGCTTTTGCTGAAACAATCAAAATAGGATTTTAAGTAAAACCAGCTTCCTTGTTAGCTGTTTTAGGAACAGTTTCTACTGAGAAACCTACATGGAGCAACCTTTAGATACCGCTCATTTTCAGCCATTACCGATCCTGTCCATACTCAAATTAAGATCTAAAAGGCTCTATTTAGCTACTGATTTCCCCCAAAATTCAGTCCAGTTATCAAAACAACCAGCAGACTGTAAAAACACTCAACCTGGGTGACTAATAGTTGTTCTATTGCCAGTTGGGTTGATAAAAACACAACAAAAAGCAAGAAAAGCCACAGCACTATTTTACAACAGCCTACTTTCTCTTACTTTGTAAGAGAAAGGCCTACCTCAGAAGCGCTAGTCCTCCTCAGGTAAGTGAATCTTCCTTGAGCATCTAAAATGACTGGGAGAGCTACTGGATTGAGCCAACGTATATACAGGCTTTTGGGCCATATGTAACTCCTACCTCCAAATTACAATCTTGTTTCATTGCAGATGACATCAAGGTGTCATCATGAGGTGCCACTTCTATTTGAGCTAAAAGGAAACCACTATATTCTTCATGTTATTTCAGTTTTTATGTTTTAGTATTTTCTGTGCATCCAAAAACCACCTAAATCCTTTACAAAATTATCACAGACACATTCACGAAGCATCTGTTCTCTGCAGTTTACATGGTTCAGCATCATCATCCATAAGAAGACAGGAATAAGAGTAGAAAAAGAAAAGAAATAAGGACAAGTGCCTTGGTAATCGTGCAGACCTGCTCTGTAGATAAATATGTATTTTCTTCTCATTTATTCAATTAAAAAGAACAAACCAGCAAACATTAACATTCCTCCTTCTCCCTCTTCTTTCCATAGGTAAAGCAGAGAAGAAAAAAAGAGCTTGATAGAGATTTTAACCATGTAAAGAGCATGGTTTAAAACATTCATTACAATGAACATTCATTAGAACATTCATTACAATGGTGTATCTGTTAACATTCTTTGTTTATAAAGGAGTCTTCACCCTCATGGTAGGTGTTTTTTTGTTTGTTTTTTTGTTGTTGTTGTTGTTGCAAACAGAGGAAATAGGTTGCTGAAAATCAAGTCTTCACTATGAACTAAAGAAGAGACTCAGGGTAGAGAACATGGAAAGAAAACATGGAAAAAAAAACAATATGATAATGCAGGTAGACAAGAAATGGAAATAAAAGGACTGCATTTGACACTGTGGAAAGACTGACTTTGTGATTGTGTCTCTCTACCTTCCATTTCCCCCAAATCACCCAGTGCTGCTAAACCTGACACCAACAATGGAACCATCCAGCAGTAAGAGTAGAGAAGACTCAAATGTAGATAGGCCAGAATTTTTATCATTTTCTCTAATCACACATCAATCTAAACACATCAAATACAGAGTTACTACACTATTGTTAAAGCACAACACAATTCTTGAGTAAAAAAAAAAATGTGTGGTGACAGGTCATTTCAAAGTTTTATAAGAAGTTTCTGCCTTAAGTTGCATGCAACAACATGTACTTCATGATTCTAATTCGTGACATAACCCATAATACTGGCAGAAATGGCTCCAGCACCCTGTCAAAAAGTATCACAGGCCAAGGAAAGAAAGGGGAAGTTAATTCAGACATTATCACATAAACGACAACATCTGCTAAAGTACTTCAAAAATACAAGTGAGGTATAAACAGGAAAAAAAAGAAAAACATATCTAGTTGATAGTTGTATGTAGCCTAGCAAAAAGGGGTAAGCCCTTTTTAGGGAGCAATTCTCAAGTATGGGAAACTGGGGGGAGGTAGTTTGAGAGGGTTGTTTTGTTTTCAAGATTGAAAAAAAAAAAAAATTGAGGAGAGATCCTTCAAGTTCAATAAGAACCTTTTGCATCCTGAATAATTTTTTGACACAACAAAGAAAAAATACATGAAACAATTTGCATCCCAGTTGCCTGCTCTGCTAGTCACATGCTTCTCAAAAACTTCAAATAACTCTTGTCTTGTAACTATGCCTAATTTAATATGAAAGTCAGAATTTTAGCTCACAAACCCTTAGGGGAACTCAGCTGGATTACTGTTAAATCTCTGCCAATGCTTTGGAAAAAGAGTCTGCATTGCAAAACACCCACCCAGTCCACTCTTAACTAAGCCAAGATGGTAATAAATTCAATAAACAGGAAAAGAGCCTTTTGCACCATACGCTAGCTTCTAGAATATGAAGGATATCCTTGTAAGGACATCTTTAACTTGACATTCCCCCCTCTATTTTTACTTCTATTCCCCATCTCCTAGCATTAAAAGCAAACAGAACACAAAATTTGGTAGCCAAATTCTCCTTACATGTAACTTATAGAATCATTCAGGTTGGAAAAGACCTCCAAGATCATTAGTCCAACCTTTAACCTAGTACTAAAGATCACCACTAAACCATGCTACAAAGTTCTACATCTACACATTTCTCGAAGACCTCCAGGTATGGTGACTCAGACACTTCCCTGGACAGCCTGTTCCAATGCCACATAGCTCTTTCACTAAAGAACTTCCTCCTAATGTCCAACCTAAACCATCACTGGCACATCTTAAGGCCATTTTCCCTTATCACTTGGTGCTTGGGAGAAGAGCCTAAACCCCACATCACTGTAGCCTCCTTTGAAGTAATTGTACAGTGTGGTAGTATCTCCCTCGAGCCTTCTTTAGTCTAGACTAAACAACCCCAGCTCCCTCAGCTACACCTCATAAGACTTGTTCTCTAGACCCTTCCTCAGCTTTTTGTTGCCCTTCTCTGGACATACTTGAGCACCTCCATGTCCTTCTTGTAGCGAAGGGCCCAAAACTGAACACAGTGCTCGAGGTGTGGCCTCACCAGAGCCAAGTACAGGGGGAAAATCACTTCGCTGGTTCTGTTTATTACACTACTTCTGATACAAGCCAGGATGCTGTTGGCCTTCTTGGCCACCTAGGCACGCTGCTGGCTCAGCTCGTATTCAGCCAACTGCTGACCAATACCCCCAAGGACCCTTTCTGCTAGGCAGCTTTCCAGCCACTCTTCCCCCAGCCTGTAGTATTGCATGGGGTTGTTGTGCCCCATGACAACTTAAAGCAACTTTACTTTTATGTCCAGTTTTGGAGTGCTTTGCAGGCCAACGATGGGACTATTTGTAATATTCCCAAAGGAGAACAGAAGCTTCCCCAGTGTAATATGTAGGTAATGGGGCAGGGCATGAGAACACAAACAGAAAGCCTTGAGCTTCAACTTACAATCAACAATTCTTTTCACAAACCTACCTGGATCTCCTCAGCCAAGACACCAACAAGCATGACAAAATCTCAAGGATGTTATCTGTGTTGATTACACTTCATGGCTTGGTCACTTTTCATGTTATCACTCCAATTTTGTACAAACTGTAAATGTAACTAGAATCATAGCAATGAAGACAACAATATATTGATCCACCTTCTCTCATTTTCCAGTTTCTCCTCTGTGAAATGAATTTCATTTTTGAAATCTGCAGGCAAGTTAGCAAGAGTTCATGTTTTTCTGTCCATGGTCAGGTTTTCATAAACATTTAACAAATACTCACAATGTTATGGCCAATTAAACCTCATACAATAGTCTTCCAAAAGTAACTCTTCCACAGATTTGTTTAGTCACAAGGGATTTCCATTGCCATCCAGAGAATTTTACAACATTATTACTCTCAAACTTTAGAACAAGCCACATGAATAAAAAGCACATTCAGATAAAGATGATTCAGGAAGCAGTAAGCTGAAAAACTAGCTTTTCATTGATGGAAGGAACACAGTCCAACACTGGCTAGCATATGATTTTTAAACATGACGTTGTATGGCAAGATGAATACAAGTAAGATACTGCAAAGCTGCAGTCTAGCACAAAGGACAAATACCGTTGTAATTCCCTTGCTGAAAACCATCAGTCATTGCTCAGACACCACCACCACCAAATAGACATTCCCTAAGCTCTCACAGCCGTCACCTCTACCAATCTCAGTATGGTTTAGAAATATTAACTTGGCTTGACAAGTAACAAAACATTTAGCTAAGTATATCTCTACATCAAAAAGAAGCAGAACTCAGGCTTGCTCACCTTCTCCAAATAGCATAGTTCATTTATGTGGTATAAGAAAGGATAGTATATTTCAGGAACTGCAACGTATTGCGGAGTTTCAGAGACAAAGACATCTCTGAAGAGGTTTCCCAGATCTTAACACTGGAAATGGTACAAGGAGCAAAAGGTAGCGGTTACAGAAACACAGCGATGCACCCGATTTCTCCTCAATTGAAAAAGACAAGACATATCGGCTGAAGCAACAGCAGCACCACGGCCCAGGCATAAGATACATTCATACCTACAGATCATTTCTCAGTTCAGATGGGAAATGAGAAGGAGATAAGGTAACAGGGAGACAAGAATTCCAGACTACTTTCCTCTTAGCCATCCTTCTCTCACAATTAATGCAATGTCATAAAAACACTACAATTATGGAGCAAGAAAATGTCCAGTCTTTTAGACATGATCATCTCTTCAGTCTGAAAAAAAAAAATCAACCCACCTACTGTGCTTGATTTAGACCCATGGCGAAAAGAATCATGGACACATTGGGGAGTGCTTTCTTCTGTACCCAGACATTTCAAGTATGACAATCCAAGATAGACTGAAGTTTTTGCGTACTTTCTTTAAAAATGAGGCACCAAAAATAAAGCAAAGAATTGTAAGCATATGGCACCATGAAAGAGTGAACAATATTGCATTCGGACCTAGCCAAAGGATTACTGTTACAAGAGGAAATCAAGGTTGACTTTTAAAAATCTAAAAATAATTCTAAGAATGCTTCCTGTCTCAATGCTCTGGACAAGAGAAAACAAATGAAAAGACTTAGTGTCTACACGCCATCTAGGTCATTGGTATTACACAACCTTTTTAAAAACACTTCAAACAGATTCCTGTGCAGGACATTCACAGGCTCTAACTGATTAAAAACAAGTGCAAGATATGAAATAAACTCTAAGTAGAAAACAGTTGGTTTTCAGACGTCCCTGTGTCCCTGACAAACTGCACAGGAAACCATAGGGAAATTCAATGGCCCGAACAGATACTTTTAACTAAATATAACCCTTTAAATATTTACTTACATGCCACTGTATACCAGGCACAGGACATTCGCACAAGATACCTACATTTACATTTCTATCTTTCATAGCTGTAAAGCAACATACATCATTAAGATAATTATACCTCTGTAATAATGAATTATATATAGAATTATTATTTCTCATAGTAACACTTCACTACCTCTAGCTCATTCATATCTCTTTCTATGCTGTGCAGGCACAAGATGATGGCATATTTCTGTTTTCTAAACTAAGAAACATGCCGCCCAACACTCCACCATACTGTGTTAAAATTCCCCACCCTTCAGCAGTGATATTAGAAACACCACGTATTTTTGAGGCATCTCATGCAATGTTAATGATTTTCTTAGATAAAAAAAGGCACATAGCAATTACAAAATTGTTTGGGTTTAAAGGGATCCCTTAAAGATCATTAAATTCCAGCCCCCCATCATGGGCAGGGACACCTCCCACTAAATCATATTGCTCAAAGCCCCATCCAAGCTGGCCTTTAACAATTCCAGGGATGGAGTATCCACAGCTTCTCAGGATAACCTGTTCCAGTGCCTCACCACCCTCACAGCGAAGAATGTCCTCTTTATATCTAATCTAAACCTACTCTCTTTTAGTTTAAAGCCATTACTCCTTGTCCTATCACTACACCCCCTGCCAAGGAGTCCCTCCCCAGCTTTCCTGTAGGCCCCCTTTAGGCACTGGAAGGTTGCTATTAGGTCTGCACGGAGCCTTCTCTTCTGCAGGCTGAACTACCCCAACTCCCTCACTCCGTCTTCGTAGGAGAGATGCTCCAGCCTCTTGATCGTCCTCACGGCCCTCCTCTAGACTTGTTCTAACAGGTCCATGTCCTTCTTGTGCTGGGGGCCCCAGAGCTGAATGCTGTACTCCAGGAGGGGTCTCACAACAGCAAAGCAGAGTGGGACAGTCCCCTCCCTTGCCCTGCTGGCCACGCTGCTTTTGGTGCCTCCCAGGATTGCATTTGGCAGGCACACGTTGCCGGCTCACGCTGAGCTTCTCATCAACCAACACCTCCAGGTCCTTCTCCTCATGGCTGTTCTCAAACCATTCTCTGCCCAGCCTGTATTTGTGCTAGGGATTGCCTTGACCCACGTGCAGGATCTTGCACTTGACCTTGTTCACAGAGGCCCACCTCTCAATCCTGTCAAGGTCCCTCTGGATGGCATCCCATCTCCTTCTATGGAAGACACTTTGTAAACATACAGGCACATTATAACTGTGTCTTCAGACTACTAGGTTTTATGTTCTGAAAAGTCTAGAATCTCTACATTTTATACAACTCAACCCGGCAACTTAGAGCAACTGTAAATGATACTGAAAAGCATTTTGTTGTTATTTATGTCTCCTCTCCTGTCCTGATAAACAGACATGGCAGTTTTTCAAGGAGCAATTGCTTAATTCCTAGAAAAATATTACAGATGGTGTGGAATAATGGGGTGTATTAGAATAAAAGTATGATATATAAATTATTTACACTGGTTAAAAAAATTAATACATCATCTTTTCATGTAACTACATCTATAAATTCAAGTAGGTCCAAACCACTTTTCCTATCAATGACTTCCTTAGTTTCTTCAAGCAATCAATTCTCCTAAATGTGAATGCCTGTGCCCCAAAATAGAGAATATTAAAAAAAAAAAAAAAAAAAAAAAAAGTATTTCCTTCTATTTCTTTACAAGCATTTGTAAACCTAGGAGGCTTACTCATGGTAACACAAAATAAGGTTGTCGAGACATAGACCTAATTTATCAAGCCACAATGAGGGTAAATTTGGGTGACAAACTCCACCTTACAGGTTTCTCATACTATAAGCTGGCATATGCTCAGAAGGGCACCTACTTTACAGGAGAGGGGAAATGGCAGGAGATGAAAGGAAACTGAGTTTAAGACAAAGGAATTCTACAGTTACACCTCCCCCCCCCCCCCCTTATTATTATCTCTGCACCCGCCCCAAAGTCCTACACAATTGTTTCTTCTGTCCTATAAGAGAGAAAAAAAATGTTTTTTTCTCTCTTATAGAAGACAATCAAGGAAATTAGAAGTCAGATCTGTCCTTCAACCAATGAAGTGTTTTCTTGGAAAGATGATCTTTAGAATGAGTAACTAAGGCCTGCATTTACACATGTGAGTAGCTTTACTAAATTCATCAGAACTAAAGTCAAAACACAGAAGTCTCTTGAATTCAAACAAAAAGACTATCACAGTTATTACAAAACTAGCTCTGACCTGGCCATCTTTCCTTTAAAATAAACAGGATCCTGGGCACGGAAACATTTAATATTCTAGAAGCTTATTTCATTTTCTTTTGCAATACAGATGAGACAACGTAAGTAAGATACTCATCAGTCTTCCCAGCTAAGTCCTAAACCCCTATCTTCTCATGTATTAGAGTGGAGGAGAAAACCAACTGTAAGGCAAATTCATTATGTGGGTGTTCAACGCAAGTAGGGCACATCACCTGAATAGCAGATAGAATGTGGTTCATAAAATCAAAACAGTAAATTCTGTAGGAAGCAAAGGTAATGAAATCCAATTCCCTAGAAACTTGTGTCTCATGACAAAACTTTTTCATGTGCTCAAAGCGTCAACCTGAAGTTTCCTGTGGCTGAGACAATTGTAACATCTCCCTCATGCATCTGTTCAGATTCCCGGAGCTCACACTTCTGTCTTGCCTTAATTTGGACTTTCCTTATAGCAACAGGAATATGGCTGATTTAGAACACTAACAAATCTGTGTGAACAGCCAGCGGATGCCTAAGTTAAAGGCAGAATGGAAAGAAAGACATGTACAGAACAATATAATCGCTGAAGCTTCTTTTTGATCAGTAATTTTTCTGGGTAAAAGCTTTTCTTGAGGGCTAATTATTAACTACAACACAGCTATAGTACAGGCAGACAACAAATTTCTTATACTTTATTAATCGCCACTGACAATCACTTCTGATTCAAAACCATGGAAAACTGAAGCACAGATAACTATACTGATAACCTATAAATATCCATGGTAATGTTGAGACACTGTAGTTTCATTTTTCACACTTGTACAGGTCACATAAAACCTGTGAGCAATGCGTCTGAAGATAGGAGCTAGACAGTTGTGAGTAGTCACTACATTTGCAACAACAAGAAAAGTAAAACAAGAAAATATATGCAGCATAGACAAAATAAGCACAGTATAATTTACACAACTTTAGGAATTTGTTTCTCTGCCTGTTCAATTAAGCCTTCACAGGATTTACTTGCTTTTAAGGGCCACCTTACTGATCTAAGAGTTTTTTAGTAGGTAGATGGGGGGCAGAAAGGTGATGTAAGAAGCACCCGTGGCCACTATTAAGGGGTACAGCCATGAAAAAGCAGATTAACTACTTCCAAAATCTTTAAAACCAGTTCTGTAAAAGCTCTAGCCTTTGCCTTCTGCACTCATGTATTTCTTCCTTTAAATGACAATATCTACATTTACAAACACCTACGTGTGCTTTCATTATAAAGTATCTGAACATAATCTAAACTGATAAAGACACAGAATGAGAACAATAGCTAAGAATCATCAGTGAGAAATTATTAAACCTATTCTGGACAATGAATAATAAATCTCATACAAATACAACACATTTAATACTGAAATAAAGCATATTAGAGCCAGTAGACCCATTAAAACTCCTTTGGAGTCATTAGAGTCAGGTATTTCAGGAATAACTTTGGGACATTTAGACCAAGTCAATTATTCATGCCCAAGTGTATATTCTCAAGTAATGACAAAAAAAATACATATGAAAAACTGGGGAAGACAATTTATGGAGTATTTCAATGCACTGCATCACACTTTTCAAACGTAGTTAAGTTGGTCCAGTTGCAAATGCCCTGAAACAGACAACTGTCTTTCTACTCCCAAAACTCACTACACCGCCACTCAGAATTACCTGTATAAGAAGTGGACAGTAAAACGTTTGAGAAGTACTAAAAAGAATCAAATGCTTTCTGCTATTTTGGAAAGAACAAATCTGTTCCCACATTTTCCATTTCCTGTTTAATTAAGGACAAAAGGTACTTGTAAGCTAAGGTGTAAAGGAGCCCATATCAACCACTAAAAATGACTTTTTAACTAGAATCAGCAATAGACTCAAATGTTGGTGACATTAGTCGATTGCAGTAATTTATCATGTGATAACATATGCAAACACTGCCTCATTCAAATGCCTCCAATGAGGCTGATTAGCAAATACTGTTCTATCACAGGAGTATAACCAGTTCTTTCTACAAATCAAAAGGGAAAAAACCCTCCACTAAAACTTCATTTTTCTTTCCTTCACAAGTCTCATTTTTTACATTAGAGTGACCTTAATCTTTCACTGCACAGGAGGGAGCAGGCCAATGGTTTGAACCACCATAATTACCAGTGATGTAATTATCTCTAAACTTTAAACTATTTCAACGCATGGCCATGCTGGCCTGAGTTCTCATAATTTAGGAATTGTCACCTCAGACTCTGAAAGGGAGCAGGTGCATCATTGTATGTGTGGTGATAAGTTGCAGCATTGATCTAAAACTGCAGCTTGAATGGGGCCTAATAGGAATATTCAACCTTTGACAATAGAATAATAATATCCATCTTGGAGACTCAGTGTGAAATATGCTATACATTTATACTTGTTAATGAAGACAGGTGCTATTGAAAAGGAAAACAATGTTTTCAGTAGTGTCATGTCAATATAAGACATAGCTGATATTGGATTCAGAATTGGATTTTTTTTTTTTTTTTTAAATGTGTATATTTTTACCTATAGGCACGGGTATTTGCTTGTGCTCTGAAATGCATCTCAAGTCAGCTTTGAGGCAGGGCAATCCTAAAAAATAAAGTGTTTTGGAGCTGTACAATTACAGTTTCCAAACAACCCATAAATATAGATATTTTTTTATGAAGATAGAAAGCTAAACACTGAAAATGTTTAATGTTAACAGCCTGAAATTGCATTCCTATGTATTCAGGGGGAAAGTTTTTTAAAACAACACACTATTTCTAAAATGACTTAACATTTACTGCAATTCTACTCTATGCATGATGTGCATTCTAATTTTCTTTCCATGTTTGAGAAAGGAAATAAATGTTATCTGCTAACAACAGATACCAGCAAACACAGTGTTCCTCCAGTTCTATAGGATTAGGAAAATTTGGCTATGTAAGGTACCACAAGTGATTCCACTGAACACTTCCTGAAGAACACTTTAGGACTTGTTACATTTTTTTCTTTAGCTGTTATGGTCTATGCAGTGTGCTAGTGCGAGATACATATTTCAGATTTGGTCCTTGCTTTGATTCTCAGCTTGGTGGATTAAAGTAAAAGCATTCACTTTGAGAAACAGAGAGTACATAATAACCAAAGTTTTAAAGAAACTTTAATGTCTTGTATTTTACTATTCCTTCACCTGAATTAGCAGAAGGACATTATCCTGAATAAATTCCCTAGTTAAATGGAAGCTCTCTTAGCACACTGTATTTTCTTCTACTTTTTTTTTTCCTCTCTTCAGAGACATCAAAACATTTTCTACTTCAGGTGTAACATCACAACTCGTTATAATGAATTGCAAGAATGATTTCTTGTGTTTTAGTTACACTGTTGATCTCGTTGTTAAAGTACAAAAGAGGTATAGCATTTGGCATTAGTCATACATACCACAACTTTTATTTTGATTTTTTTTATTAAAATTTTAATTGCTATTTCAAAGTAATTTTTGTTCAGGTTATTAACAGAGCTTAAATACTACTACAGCTGCAAACCTCTGGAGTGAGAAGAAAGTGAATGATCAATGGCAACAACCACCAGGAAAAAAAAAAATCAAAGACAAATTTTGTGTAAACTAACACAAACTTAAAACACATGAAAAACGTACTTCCAATAAAGCAGAAGAAATTATTCTGGAGAAGTTGAAGTATCCCTCAAAGTTTCAGTACAGAATCAAACTAAAACTGAAAGCAGACAACCTCTAGTTTGATAATTTGCAACAAATCGGCTTCCTTACTGTATATATATACACTTTTCAATGCTCTCTCCCTAACTTGTGTGTACGCTTGGCATCTCATCTTATGACACTTTTACTGCCACAGGAGTGCTTTCAAAGTATCTTTTATATTTTAACACTGCATTTCATGTAAAAGTGGATTACTCTCCTCATAAAAAGAAATGTTTCTCCTCAAATTCGACAGCGGATACGTTTCGCATGCTACATTTCCACTAGTCAGACTGAAAGATGACTCTCTTCCAACACTCAGAATTGGTATGGACAACAGAAACCTTTTCAAACAGGCACAGTCCAGTAAAACAACAAAAAAATATATAATGCTTAGCATTTCTCCCACTTGTCTCATCATAGCAGAACACTCATTTTAACCAATCCTTTCCAACCTTTGGTTCTACTCTCCTCTACATTTCTCAAATAAACAACATTCTTTACCAATACATATACTGACTGAAGAATTTGCCAACCAGCTAAATTACAGGGACAAAGAGACAGCATAAGATTAAATAAGGAGTCAACTACAAGAAGGTTGACCAAAGCAGAAATGCATGTATGTACTTGTGTCCAAATGTGGGAGTGTCAAACAATTATATAGAGTACTAGATCAAATAAGGTGAGCAAAAAGGAAGAACTTAAAAAGTATAAAAGAGTAAATACGAAGTAATAAACGGTATTGAAGATGACCAAAAGAGACAAAGAAGAAAGATCACTGAAACAGAAGCAGAAAAAACAGATTTTAGTAAAAGCTACAAAAAAAAAAAAATAAAACATTTGAGAGAAAGAGCAGTAAAATGTTTGAAATGGAAAAAAGTTTTAAAAAGAGAAAAGCAAAAGAACTCTTAGTTACTTGTCTAGAGAGTCCTTCTCATCCATAAAATTCATTACGCTGCATTAATTCGTTGCGTGAGGGTCCATGCTGGAGAGCACCAGCACACCTTTCTAGACAAGCTTCCCCACTGGTTCACATGACCCTGGAGTGCAGTTAGCACTACCAGTTACACAGTTCTTACCCAGCACATGCTATTTTCAAATTTTCTTTAAATGCAGATACGTGCATGCACAGCCAGTTCCTGCAAACTTAACTGTTTAGAAGACGAGTTTTTTCAAGAAGCAATTCCCCCACAGTTGTCAGCAACCTTTCCTCCACAATTCTGTTTCACTTATTCCATAGTTAGATACCTCTGTCCTAGATTTTGTACTTGGATGCAGAACTAGTTGCTTTGATTTGGCGGTGTCTCAGGATAGCAAAGTCATCCATCTTGTATTAGAAATAGGACTTCCTATCATAAAGAAAAAAAATTATAGAGGAAAATTGGACAGCACAGGAACGTGAAAGTTTAGAGGCTGTATTTAAAGTTTGTGCTCATTCTGAAAGGCTAAGATCAACAAGATCAATCTATAGCTTGGTTTTCTAGCTGTAGCAGACAGGCCAGTAACCTTACTTTAATTACATTTGTGATATAAGCTGATACACAATCTTTGACTTTTCTGTTTACTTCTTGCTCTGCTTCTTATCTTCCTGTTTTCACTCCATTGTTTTACCTCTGTCTCTGTTGCTTTCTTCAAAGGCACCTTCCTCTTTCATTATGTACTTTTTTCTTTCTTACTTTCTTGTTTATCCACAAAGGATTACTTGAACTATGCCGTGCTGTTTCTACTACAGGCCAATATGAAGCCAGATGAAAGTCAAGAATTCTAGAGGAATGGAGATCAGCCCCATCCACTCTGCCTGGGCAACACCTACCTGGACTGGTAAAGTCTGTATCAAAAACTTAGCTGGAACCAAAAGCCTGAATCCAAATACTGCAATAAGGTTCTGCCAGCACCAGGGAGATCTCACTCCTTTTTCCTCTTTTTCTCATCTCTAACTCTTGGAAAAGTCATTATTCCAAGGAACGTGATTCCCATCCTCAGTCCCCAGTCAACAGTCTCAGTACCAAATGTAAGCTTATCTACATGCCTTTCCTTTCCCATGCAGTAGAGTGCCCTGCCAATGCATCTCTCTGAATCCACACTGAATCTCCGAGAATTGATATTTAAGGATATTAGAAGAAAATGTGTATTCTTGCCTTTAATTTTAGTTCACATTTCTGTTTACAGACCTTAAAACAATTTATTCTTAAAAGTAGTAATATCTTAGTTTAATACATTAGTATTTGCATTTCTAACACAGCTGATCTACACCCTATAGATTTATCTCACAACCCTTGGAACAGTAGAAGCTGAACAATCTCTCAGATATAAATGGAAATTTGTCATAAAGAGGTTTTTGCACTGAGGAAGCTTTCTCCTACAAAAAGAGACAAAGACGGTGTAACAGTGCAAGATACTTCTAACGGCACTTTGGAAGATGTGGACCTACTTTGTATCATTTAAAAATTACTTCAAACTGTAAGCAGACTGTAGCTTATATTAGGGCTATTTGGACCTTCAATGCATTTTGCTCAACGATTTACACTCTACTTTAAGAAATTGTTCTTAATCTTAACATAAATGATTGTAAATACAAATGGTAAACGTGCAAAGAAAAGTCACGTATGGGAAAACAAACGAATGGAATTATTTGGTGCAATCGTTTGTGTTTGGATCATGTCATTCTGAAGTGCGACAAATACAAAACACCTTTTCCTAAGTGATGTATACCAGTTACAAATTAAAAGTAATAGCAAACTGAAGGATGCAATTTGGTGATTTTTTAAACTCACCATGGAGCTGGGAAGTCACCCACATACAACAATGCACTTTGTAGACATTTGTTAAATACAGCAATGCCCATACTAAGGCAACGCATCCTAGGAGTTGGCAGTCATGCTATCAGCAAGAATTTGGCTACAGAAACAGCAATGATTCATCATACATTCTAGAAGCACTGTCGAAACAGCAAAACAACATACTGCTATTTTAATCCTTTAAAGGTAACAAGGGTTTAAAAATAATAATTAAAATATATTTCTATAACCAAAGCAAGCAAGAAAAATCACAATTCTAATAATGCATTTGGAAATATATCCCTATTCATTTGTGATAGCTATTAGAAACGTTTTTTTTTTTCCCCAGAGGACATAAAATAGTTATTTAATACAAGTGTCGGCTGATTACTTACCTCTCTACTTTGTATTTTAAATGGTCAGCTTAATATTATAGCACAAATGTTTCACAATGGGTAAATGAAAAGTCACTAGTTTAAAAATAGTTTAATTAAGGTTGCATTCGGTTTTAAAATCCTTTGTAGTTATTTTTAAAATAACCACCAAGACACATTTTCGTGAATGCCCCTATATGATTTTCAGATCACCCTCTGAATGACGAGCCAGATGCAGTTATAGCACCTTTTTCAATGCACGCATATTACGTTTTTGTCCCAAAACCCACCAAGAAAAACCATTTCTCAGCTAACAGTACTTGAAGACTTGCAAATAATGGTGCAGATCCTGACAAAAGCTCTCAAGTTACCTCTGATGAGAGCGCGCTGATCTTACTTCTGCAAAACATTCAAGTTAAATGCAAACACAGGGAACTTTTGTCCCTGGAATTATAAACAGATCTGAGGACTATAAATCGATTTCCATAATAATCAGAATGAAACACTGAAATTATCAATAACACTCTTTTGCTATCACCTTGACAAAGATGCTCAAAACCACCTCTTTAACGTTTAGAATGGAATCAGCTGAAAGCATTTCAGTCGTGCTGCCCTTTGTCCGTTTGCACAAACGCACATCGTGATCCCTTACCTTTTGGAAAGTGCCTTCATCCTGTCTTCTTTTCTTTTTGCCGCTTTTTCTGATCCTCTGGTTTGCCCGAATCCATTTTGTGACCTGGAGTTCAAAACCGTAGTGGATTTTTAGGAAGAAGGTGCAACCTGGGTGCAGCTACTCAGCGTTAGTAAGAAGCTATAAACAGACGCGAGACACGTTTTTCCATTGCTTCATTGGAAAGAGGAAAAGCGTTTTTCCCTAAGAATGACATGTTCTTAGGTAATCTACTTAGCTACTCGTGCATGGTCAGAGCGAGATGCTGTTCTTCATCCTACGAAAGCACTTTCCCTTCTGCTCTTTCCTACAGCAAACTTACAGCTTTCAGCTTAGGAATTTTATTTCATTTTGCATAAGGGAAGCGTGCTTGATGCCAGACCAGGCTGCCAAACGGACAGCTACCACTGCTGTGTGCAAAAAAAATCCGGGGGAAAACCTCTTCGCCCTACCCTTTACCCCTCTCACAAAATTTATCTCCTGCCACCCCCTCGGGCGTTGCTGCAGACTACCAACGCCAACTGCGGACAGCGGGGTTGTTATTAAATCATCAGGTAACAGCACGTGGGTGTTGCTTTCCCCCCCCCCCCCCCCCCCAAATACGAATGTTTTTATTCCCGATCCGAACGCAGGTTTGGTTTTATTTAAGTGAAACTGCATCAAAGCGTGGCGGGAGGGGGGTCGGGTGGAGCCTGCAGGGGACGGAGCAGGAGGGAGACCCCGGACGGGGCGGCCGGGGGACAGCGAGCCCCAGCCGCGGAGACGGCTCCCCCCTCACCTCGCCGCTCACTTGCTGGACGAGCCGGCTCTCCTTCCACGTCTCGCCCTCCTCCAGCAGAGGCTGCACGGGGGGAGAAAGAGCACGGTGAGGCGGCAGCCCCCACCCCGACAGCCTCGCTCCGAGGCGCCCGCTCCACCACCCCCGTCCCCGTCCCCGTCCCCGTCCCCGGGCCCCGTCCCGTCCCGCCCCGTCCCGTCGCGTCCCAGCCCAGGCCGCCCCGCAGCCCTCGGTCGGAAATGAAACACCTCGGCGGGGTCCCCCGCCCCCGTGCTCGGGCCCCGGAGCCCCGCGGAGAGGAGGAGCCTTGCCTTAAAGACGTAGGGGCCGGGAGGCAGCGGGGCGGCCGCCGGGGAGCTGCCGCGCCGCCCCCGGGCCGGCCCCGAGCTGTCCCCGGGGACGGCCCTTGCTGGGACGGATCCCCCGGGATCCATCGCTGTCTGTCGCCCCACAGGGACGCTGTGCTGCCCAGCCCTTTCCTGCCCCACTCACTGCTGTCCCCCGCAGCACGCCTGCCACCTGAGGAGCGCGGCTGCTGCGTGAAAAGCCTTGGAAATCCCGAAACGCGCCCTAAACGCGAGACCCGATGCAGGCGTTTTATTCCTCCCCGGGCGCAGCGAGCCCTTTGCTGAGGGCTCTGTTACAAGCTGGGTTCAGCAGCAGGTGACTAAATGTAGGCACGGGGCTGCCAGCAGATGTTCCCGTGGCTCCCTCGGCCAGATCCTCAAACCCCGCCGCGATGGGAGCCACCCGAGCGGTGTCAGCCGCCAGAAATTCCTGGGTTAGGGATTTTTTTGCACGCCTCGCATTTAGCACTTGAAACAAGACACGCACACGAAAAGGCAGACCGCGTCCCACCTGGTGTAATTACGGTGTTTTCAGGATTTTAAAACTAGATTGTGCTCTGTGTGACAATTCCCTGAAAACTTCAAAAGAAAAGCTGTGCTTTTTTAAAAAAAAAAAAAAAAAAAAAAAAAAAAAAGAAGGCTCATCAAAGCAACTGCTTGAGCAAACTCCCTCTCAAGTAGAAATAGATGGACTTTGCAAACAGATTTAAGCAAATAAAGGTAGGTCCAAATTAGTGTGTGCTAAATCTCGACAGTATCCCTTTAACTCTATAACTAAAAAAAAAAAAATTAAAAAAAAATAACCCTCTCTCCTACTCTTTTTGTTTCACTGCCACAACATCCTTCTTTCAAGATCAAAAGCTATAGATCAAAGCTGAGATCAAACTCAATGCTTTAAATAGAAGCAACTTCACCATGACCTATTATACAAAGAACTTTTTAATAGAGCTATCACAGTAGAAAATCTTATTATAGATTTTTATTTCACACACACAACAGGTCCACTTAAAACCAGTATCAACAACGTATTTTTATTTCATAAAACAACAGATTTTCCACTAAACAGTAGCTCTGGAAAGCTGCTATAAATTGACTCTTGAACTGTGCGTGTCTGAATGAAGCAAATAATAGAGCACAGTTCAAAGAAACCGAACAAGAACATGAACAAAAAAAAGTGATGTTAATGGCAAACACGCATTAATGCAGTTACCTAAAAAACAGCGTTCCTTTAATCAGTTAGCAGATTAGATCATGTATTCCCACAGAAGTTATGGGAGGGACTGGGTCATAGAAAAAGTGAGACACACTTTCCCAAAATACTTTAAAGAATTACACTTTCTCTCCCGTCAAAAGTTTGGAGAAAAGTAGGGGAAAAAAGGTAAGAAGAGACATTGATTTGCAGACCCAAAGACCCTGAGGCCGGCCTGGGATGAAAATGCCTACTTTCTGAAACAAACAGAATGTGTGTTAAAACTCAGAAGTAGCTCCTCTTTTCCTGCCAGTAGTGCACAGCAGTGAAGGCAACTCACCAGGAGCTGTTATTGATTTTTATAATGGAAATATACCTTGTCGAGCCAACACCTGGGGTTCCCTGGTGGTGGCTGCTGTGCACATCATAGCTTCCACACTCATCTACTGTAGGATGACAGCACTGCTGCTTAAGATAGGAACTAATGTGTCCACACAGACAGACTGCAGTGTAAAGAAAGCAGTGAGAGAAGCAGGGTGGGCTGAACGAGCTGTGGTCACAGCACACCAGCTGTGCAGTCAGCTGTTAACTCTACTTATTCGGGCTTCAGTAAGATTTATCTCATGATCAGAGTAGGAAAATTTGCTTGGAAAACAGTAGGAGAGTGAGAGAAAGAGAGGGAGAATGGAAAGAATGAAAGGAAGAGGAGGGGAAGACAGCACAGGAAAGATTGTTTTAAGAATATTTGATCTCCAATATGTTCTTCCACACCCCAAAAGGAAAGAGCTTACACTAGATAAAAGGGCAATAGAACACCCCAATTAATGGGATTGTGACTGCCTCATTCTTCACCAGCAGTCCTAGTTGGTGTCCTCATGACCATGACCTGTCATTCTCAAATCCCCTCACAACTGAAATTAAGGGTTGAGTCCATCCTGCATGTCATTGTTGGGCACAGCTTTCAGAAACTGCTAATGGAGCTATCGTTTGTAACGCTTAGACTGGGAGCAAGCATTTATCCATCTCAAAGGATCCTAGGATCCTTCACTCTTGCAGAACCAGGACTAAAGCAGAATTTTGAAATATGTGGGAAGAGGTCGCACTTTCTACCAACTGGATGAAGATAGGCCCAATATCCTTTGTACATGACTTAGACAGGGATTTACACATCAGTTATTCTTCAAGTCAGACCAGGTCCCAAGCATACAATGAATTTTCAGGATTGTACGTAGGCTAGAAAACAACAGGATATTTATGCAACAGGCAACCATTTCCTTTTTAATTGAAGCACAAAATGATTTTATATTAATTAGGCTGTGATGACTACTAATGATATTTCATGAATCAATGAAAAATCATAATTGCACACTTTCCCTTTGCATGAATTGTCTATAATCTCAGCTGGTCTGTGCCACTCTAATGCTAAAGCATTCAGTATTGCTCAACCAAGGTCATTTTATCTCTGGAGGACACTGAATCGGTGCCATTTTGTTTGCCTGCAGCAGTTTTCAGATACTGGAAAGCACAGATAAAAGATTGAAAAGAGTGTAATAAAACTAAAACTATCTACTGTAAATGAATTTTAGAAGAGCTTCTACAAAGCTGAGGATAGTAACTAATGCAGTCGAGTCATATTTTCCAGTCTCTAATTTCTAGACGTTCGATTCCTCTCAATTACTGAATTTTACACTGTGTGTACACGCCCACATATACGTATATATATTCAGGTCTATGTAGACAACAGCAAGAGAAAAGAAAAATCTCTGGAAAATTGCAATAAATTTTTAAAGCAATATTTTATCCAGAAGCTAACAAGATGATTAATAATGGCTTGAAACATTGGATTATATAATTCTCCAAGGGCAATATTTTCAAGCCTTTTAAAGACCTACTGTTACCAAAATCTGGCAGAGACACTCAGGAGGCAGTAGGCTACCACTGAAAATCAGAAGGTGGCTGCTTGCATCCACATTGCAACTTTACTTGCAAGACACAGTATATCAACGGCTGATCAAAATTACTGAAAAAGCAATCCAGTCCAGACTATGCTCCTTTAAGAACAGCAAGTCCTCCAATTGACTGCAGTTTTCATGGCGACAACTTCATTCACTGAAGTGGGAAATCAGATTGTATTTGTATTTTAGGAAAAATGGTAATTTATGTTGATAACATAAATCCAAGTGCTCTAATTCCTCCAAAAGTGTCTGTGGTGGTGTTAACATACTCTTTTCAGATCAGCATGCTGTTTTTAACATTCTTCAATGAAACACCTCTACAGAGACATTATGTTCAAATCAAACTCGCCATTCCTGAAAATATATCTACCTCCAAGAGATAAAAATCTGTAGAAACAAAAACTCTGAGGATGTACTTTCAGTACACTTCAACATGACTTTCAAATACTGTGGCAGGAAATACTGCAAATACGTCCTTCATATCCATATTAACAGGCCTTCTTTAGGGATAAAGTTTCTACCTAAAGATGAATCACTGCAACTGCCTCTTTAGTCCCAGATCAAATTCACAATCTGATAAAGAAAGTATCTCTGACCACATGCCCATGGGATCTCTAAATATTAGATTATTACTTAGATTATTATAATTAGATTACTTAGATTATTATAAGGCTTATTACTTATTAGTAAATAAGTAATATGTAGCACATAATGACATATAAATTATATATCACATATATATTATAATAATACTTTTGATTATGCTTTTTTTTTTTTTTAATTCTGATTTCATCAGGTACTCTCACTAGGTGACCTTCTGGAGCAACTGGAAGAGTATATTATTGGTTTTTTATATTTAGGCTTTTCTGCTTGAGAAGTATTCCCATGTGTGGGAATACTTTTCAATAAAGCACAGTCCAGACTGTAAATTACAACACCTTCCTCTACGAGAAGCAAGAAAATATTTAAAAGATGTCATGCTCTTTAATACAATCATGTATGGAAATGAGGCCTCACATTTCAGGTTGGCCCTGCACTTGTTTAATTTAAAAGTAATGTGAATCAGACTTTCTGAACCCGGAGGAAAATGTCAGGGCTCAACTATCAGTGACATAAGAGAAACCTCTACAAATTTCACTTTTGCTCCATCCAACACTGAGATCTTGGTAGTCAGTGGATAGTTGCTGGCTGGCTGAAATACATAGGACTTTGAAAGTCCCTTGGCATTATTATGTTGTTGTTGCTGCTGCTGCTCTCATAACTGAAATTACAGGGAAAAACAAAAATAAACATGCCTGAACATAGACACTGGACAGTCCTGTCCCACTCATGACAGGTAGTGTTTTCCTTCCTCCTCCAGCGTGAAGAGACTCAGAGAAAACAAGGCTATGTTTCTTGTTTAAGAAATAAAATACATCTTTCAGAGACACTGACCTCTGAGTCTTACTGATCTCTTGAAGCAATCAAAAACCCTTCCAGCAGTTCCAGAAAGGAAACTTATTCAAGACAAAAGTCAATTAGTTCTCTGTTGGCCTGTATGCTAAGGATAATAACTATTAGCTGAACCATGGCTTTTACTACTAATTTTTATATTGACCATTAGTTTTGTCCGCCAATAGACCTTTCAAAACTATCTTTCCCAAGACATCTTCATTTTGGCATTTAAATTTCACTGTGGGCATAGAAGAGAGTAGACAAAATAGCTAAAGCATTCTGGGGGAGAAAAACACATCACTTTTGCATTAAGTTTATGTGGCAAAGTTTTGGTAGCAGGGACAGGGGAGGATGCAGGGGATGCCTCCGTGAGAAGATACCAGGGGTTGTCCCCATCTCAGACAGAGTCAGTTTCAGTCAGCTCCAAAAGGAAGCTCCCGCTGGCCAAAGCTAAGCCCTTCAGCAATGCCAGTGATTCTTCTGTGAGAACGTATTTAAGAAAAGGCAAAAACAACAACAACAAAACTTAGTGGCTTTTGGTTAATGGACAAGTCCTGAGTGCAGGGGGAGGTTTTCCAGCAGGAGCCGTGTCCAGTGGCAGGCCCATGCTAGAGCACTCTGCTCCTGAAGGGACTGTGGTGCAGGTGGTATGGACCCGAGCTGGAGCAGCTCCTGAAGAACTGCAGCCCATGGGAAGGACCTGTGCTGGAGCAATTTATGAAGGGCTGCATTGCATGGCATGGAGCTCACGCTGGAGCAGGGGAAGGCTGTTCTCAGAGAACAGAGAAATTGGGTTTATGAAAGGCAGGTCCTGCTTGACAAACCTGATTTCCTTCTATGACAAAGTGACGTGCTGGGTGGACGAGGGAAAGGCTGTGGATGTGGTCTACCTTGACTTCAGCAAGGCTTTTGACACCGTCTCCCACAGCATTCTCCTCAAGAAACTGGCTGCTCTTGGCTTGGACTGGCGCACGCTTTGTTGGGTTAGAAACTGGCTGGATAGCCGGGCCCAAAGAGTCGTGGTGAATGGAGTCAAGTCCAGTTGGAGGCCAGTCACTAGTGGCGTCCCCCAGGGCTCGGTGCTGGGGCCGGTCCTCTTTAATATCTTCATTGATGATCTGGACGAGGGCATCGAGTGCACCCTCAGTAAGTTTGCAGATGACACCAAGTTAGGTGCGTGTGTCGATCTGCTCAAGGGCAGGAAGGCTCTGCAGGAGGATCTGGATAGGCTGCAGCGATGGCCTGCACCGATGGGCTGAGGTCAGCTGCATGAAGTTCAACAAGGCCGAGTGCCGGGTCCTGCACCTGGGGTGCAACAACCCCAAGCAGAGCTACAGGCTGGGAGAGGAATGGTTGGAGAGCTGCCAGGCAGAGAAGGACCTGGGAGCAGTGGTTGATAGTCGGCTGAATATGAGCCAGCAGTGTGCTCAGGTGGCCAAGAAGGCCAACAGCATCCTGGCTTGTATAAGAAACAGTGTGGCCAGCAGGGCTAGGGAGGTGATCGTCCCCCTGTACTCGGCTCTGGTGAGGCCGCACCTCGAGTACTGTGTTCAGTTTTGGGCCCCTCGCTACAAGAAGGACATGGAGGTGCTTGAGCGGGTGCAGAGAAGGGCGACAAAGCTGGTGAGGGGCCTGGAGAACAAGTCCTACGAGGAGCGGCTGAGGGAGCTGGGCTTGTTCAGCCTGGAGAAGAGGAGGCTCAGGGGCGACCTTATTGCTCTCTATAGGTACCTTAAAGGAGGCTGTAGTGAGGTGGGGGTTGGTCTGTTCTCCCACGTGCCTGGTGACAGGACGAGGGGGAATGGGCTTAAGTTGCGCCAGGGGAGTTTTAGGTTGGATGTTAGGAAGAACTTCTTTACCAAAAGGGTTGTTAGACACTGGAACAGGCTGCCCAGGGAAGTGGTGGAGTCACCATCCCTGGAAGTCTTTAAAAGACGTTTAGATGTAGAGCTTAGGGATATGGTTTAGTGGGGATTGTTAGCGTTAGGTCAGAGGTTGGACTCGACGATCTTGATGTCTCTTCCAACCTAGAAATCCTGTGATTCTGTGATTCTGTGAGGCAGAAGGAGTGGCAGGGCACAGCCAAAGCATGAGGGACTGACAGCAGGTCCCATTCTCCATCTCCCCACAGCACTTGGCAGAGAGGAACTGGTGAGTGATCTCCCTGTACTTATCTCAACCTGTACTTTTCTCAAGTTGGGGAGGTGAGAAAGCAGCTTGGTGAGCAGCCAGCAGCCAGCCCAGGCTAACCCACCAAACTTTCTTATGCAGATAGAATGGGTTTTAGAAGGATCACCTATTTTCTCCACTAGTAAACAGAAGGTGATCATCATCTGTATCTGTACTGGGTCTGTCTGGGATGTTAACTTTCCCTGCAGCAGCCCATACAGTGCTTTGCTCTGCACTTGTAGCTAGAACAGCAGTGGTATCACACCAGTGTTGTGTCTGCTGCTGAGCAGTGCTGGCACAGCATCAGGATGCTCTTTAACCCTCCTAGGGGGTGGGCAAAAAAGGTGAGAAAAACTGAGTTTTCTCTTTCCCTCTCCCTTTTCCTGTTTCCTTTTTTTTTTTTTTTTTTTTTTCCTTTAGTTAAATTGTTTAGTTAATAATATTTTTTTCCTTAATAATTATTTTTTCCCTTTAATTAAATTATCTCAACCCGTGAGTTGCTCTTTACTTTACTTCTTCCCCTCCTCATCTAAGGAGGGGGACTGAGAGAGCAGTTGTGGTGTTTAGCTGCCTAGCATGGTAAAACCACCACAGTATCTTTATGACCAGAAAGCCCTGCTAAATGATAAGGGGATGACTGAAGGTAATATAAACCAGGAAAGACCTTGACATTGTTAATATCTACTTTTGTGGAGGACAACAAACTGATGCAGATGGAATGAAGGCTGTTATAATGTTTTGTTACAATCTGTTCTCTAGAGGTACTTCAGTAGTTCAGTGTTTTTGCAGAATGTGTGAAAAAATCACCAAGCTCAAAAGCAAGAGCTTCCTTCCCCAGCTCAGGCCAGCTGGGAATGCAGTGGCGGGCGCACTTTGAGTTTCTGACCTCTGCTTGAATCAGATGGTCACAGTTTTATTGGCCAGCATTACAGGGGGCTACATGGATTTCAGGTACATGGTGTACCTCGTGCATGCGTACAAATACACATCTCCCCTACATGTTCATTCCTTCCATTCACAAGCGTGTCTCTCTAAAAGGCCAGAGAACATGGAAATTTTCCAGGCAGTGAAATGTGTGTTTCTTTCAAAAGCCCTAGACCACTGTGGAAGGTGGTAACTTGTTCCTGTCACATACAATATTTCCCTGAGCTTCATGGCCAACTCTCCATTCTCCGGCACTAAATATATCTCAAATATTACATGTATTTACTAAAGTAGAATTTGACTTTTCATTATTTCATATCTGGTGTCCAATTTGCTAAAACTACTTATAATGGATGCTAAATTGGAGAGACTTCATAAGTTTAGAGGACTACTCTTCACTAATCAATATAGAAAATCTGTTTTCTTGCAAGGTATCACAAAAATATTTTAAGTCTCTGTGAATTGTTTCCACTAGGCAAGTAAAACAACAGACACAGCAAAAACTAATTGGTTACTAACTTCTGCTCTTTTCATTGTTTTTACAAGCAATGGATTAAAATCAGTGTTTATGGCAATGCAAGCCTGGCTGTGTACATATTTGGCAAGTCTCTGTTCTGCATCTTTGTGTAAAAAAAGGACCTGTCCTCCCTCCCTTTGCTGTTTCCACCCCCTGCATATGTAGGTGGGGGAATGGGAGCTTGGGAATGTGAACTTGAACCAGCACTGATCAACCAGGCAGCAAACCCTTATTGTTCTTGAGATACCAAACATAGCTCCTTTCTAGCAGGGATAAGCCCAGTCATTCTGCACATAACATAGCTTTTGTGTTCAGCAATGCAATTAATAGGAAAAGGGAATCGGAACGACTGCTAGAGATTTGTTTTGAAAGAGATTCTAATGAACAAACGTGTGGAATCCAGTCCACCTTTATTTTAGAAATGGAACATTATTTCAAATGCACTTTAACCTTTTGAACAAGCTATTACTCATTCAGATTTACTATACTAGTACTACTGTTGTACCTCTAAGCTACATGATGCCAATGGACATCCTTAGGGAAAACAGAAAAATGTTTGTGAAAATCTCACTTTTGACTGGAGACGTATGCCAGTGTTTTAGCAGGTCATTAAACTAAATCCAGTGAAGTATCCACCTCAGCATTACTGCAGAAGTGCATTCCAGCTCTGAATCTCAGAAGCTTTTTTTTTTTTTTTTTTTTTTTTTTCCTGAATCATTCAATTAATGGCTAAAATAAGATTACTGAAATTATAGTTTAAACTTCACTTTTAGAAACAAGAACAAGGGAGGCACTGAAATGTTGTGGCCAATATTTTCAACTCTAATATTTAAAAATGAACATCTACATTCAAGTTAGTCAGCACTATGTAGGTGGCAAACCTGAGAAAGCCTGTTTTCCAATCTTGGAACGGAAACCACACAACAATTCATTAAAATGTTGTTTTGATGATGAATATCTCTTTTGCCCCTAAAATCAGCAATCACACGCAATCCTGAAGAAATTTACCTGAAACTTTCTAAAACTGTAACAATATATAAGATATTCCTGATTTTGAAATATATATATCTGAAATAAATTTGGTGATGCATCATTTTATATAAACAATTTCCTTGGGCTTTTGAATAATCCAACAAACAAAAACACATCAGTCTGGACCTTGTTTAGCAGTATTAAGTATTATTTATAGGAACAGCTAATTAAATTATAATTACATTTTATGACAATTACTTTCTTTAGATCACTTTGTCCTCCTTATTATTATTTAAATAATAATAGACCTTTTAACTTATTTGATACTTTGCCACAAACAAAATATCAATTTTTTTCCAGTTTGGTCTGTCTAGAAAGACTTTCAAATGCATAATCTTTATCTAAAACAGCTTTCAAAGAGTTTACAGTGTAGAGAGAAAGTCTGTTTGTGCAATCTGTTTTGATTTGTTTCTCTTTGTAATTCAACTCTCATTTATGCATGTTACAGTACTATGCAGTATATTCCTAAATCCCATCTTTTCTTTTAAGGAAATGGGAGGAAATGTTGACTAATTTTTGAAAATACACAGCATTAATGATTCACATTGAAAAAGTTTTTTCTCATTCTCTTGTTATCATTAGAGATTCCATGAAATTATATATATTGTTGATCTGTGCTGATTTAAGTTTTTAAGGACTTTGAGAGGTTTTTTTCATCTGCCAATCTGCAAGCAGTTTAATATCAATAGGACCACCACCCCCCCCCCCCTTTTTTTTTTTTTTGAGGGGAAGCATCTATTTTTCAGGGTGCTTTCCATCCATGTACAAGAATGTGTATTTTGCTAAGTAGCAATTACATTTTCTTCAGATTAATTCTGATATATATGTTCATCAGAATTATTAGAATTCAGTACCTGTCAGTTATATCTCTTGCAATGATATGAAAACATACACAAAAGGCTCCATGCTATGATTCTATGTTCAGATAAAATAATCAAAGATAATAGTGAGTAGCAAACTTCAGTGCTTAAGCAGCAGCACGTTATTCTTGTGACTTATTACCAAGTTTGAAATGAATTTAACATTCACAGTTAAACTTTATTAAATAAGTATGAAAATTTATACCTCTTCATAGCCCTTTCCCATTTGTCTCCCCGAATTACAAGCTTAAATGAGATTTTTCTACATAGCAGGTCGTGTTTTCTGCTAATGCCTACAAATTCACCGTATCTCAACAAACAACACGGATTTCATTTGTTTACTGTTTCATTGTTGACATCCACTAATAAGCAGTTATTGTATATATCCAGAGAGAAAAAGTACAAGATTGACTAGAAATACCAAGCATTAACATATGTAAGCCTTTAGTTACACTCCAATACAATAAGAATTTTTCTGCTGAAATTTTTTCTAGTACCCTCTGTAAAGCTTGTGTGAGCAACTGCTAGGGATAGTTACAAAGCATTAGACAATTCTTTTAAAAAATGCTTTAATTTGCTTGGTTTGTTAATAATCGACTTTAACCGCTATGCTACAACGCATCCATGCCACAGCCACTATGCCTGCAGAGCTATCCCTTCATCTGTCATTTTCTCTTAGTAAAAGGAAACAGGAAATCTATAAAGCTTATAACTGGGGCAAAAGCCAGGAGCCGTCTTAGTAACAGACTGCTTCATGAGAAATCATATTAAGTGCCTGAGCTGCTGCTGTAACATCCCCTAAAATTTATGAAACCATAGAAAGATATTACCTACATTGATTTAGAACACTGCACAAACTACATTTTAATTCTTTTTTTTTTTTTTTTTTTTAATAGTTTATGAAGTTTCCTTTAGTTCTGCATTTCATTTCTTCAGGTATGAGACACAAGAGCCAGTCACATGTAAGTAAAACTAGAAATACTATGAGTAAATATTCACCACTGGAAGAATTCTTTCGCCTGCATATTTCCAGAAGTATAGTTGGTTTACAAAAGTAGCATTAGTAGGCAGAGCTTAAGCTACTTCTTCACCATAGTAACAAGAAATAGTGCAGAGACGAAAAAATACAAATTCTTTTTCAGTGGTAAAATTCTTAGTATTGTAACAGGAGGCAGTCTTCCAATGTTCATTCAGAATTAGAAATCATGGAGTAGTATTCTCCCAATGCTCTCAGAAAGATGCACATGCTCTGACATACCTGTTGGCAGTACCTACTACAATCAGGAAATACAACTTAAGCTGGAAGAGGGGATAAGAATTACGCTTTAACAGGATAAAGCGGCAACTTAAGAGGGAACCTGAGGGTCACTTTTGTAACACAAGGTAACAAATCAAATGCACGCCCCAAGAACACTCAAGATAGATTTCAAGTTTACCAGTAAATAATAGCAACCTATGAAACAATGTAGCTTCACAGAGAAAAAAAATAAATAAATAAATTAAGAAGTGGTAAAACTGGAATGAGCAAAAAAAGTACTTGTAGGGAGTTTATGAGATGCAGATACTACTTGATGTTATTTCTTCTACTACTCATTTAAAAATTCCCAAGAATTTAAAATAAACATTTCACATTTATTTTTAAAAAAGATTAATTCACTATGATAGAATAACCAATTCTCATAAAAGCAGATGGACAATATATAACAAAAACAAGTCTGTGCAGAATAGAAGAAGATCTTGCTCAACAAGCATACAGTTCTTTAGCTTTAAACTCTAATTAAGGTAGGACATTACACAGATTGAAAGATACAACAGAAACCATACTTCAGAGAACAAATCGTCACTGGCAGGAATTAAGTGGATTTAAGTAGTTTCATAGGTGTTTTCCTGCTCTAAATACTGTTTGGTATTTCTGATTCTACCTGCCAGCTTAACTCATCGACTACAGTTAGTGGCGTTAAGTCATTACTAGCCTTGTGCCTGATGAAAAGTTGCTACAGTGTACCGGTGAGTCACTTCTGAGATTGAACTACAGACTGGAGGCTGCTGATACGTGGTTTGATAGATTGTATGTTCAACAACACACCATGCTTCACCTTACTTAACACCACCACAATGCTTTCCTGGAAAAACAAATCCTCCTGAAAGCTCATATTTCAGAAATGCTTGCTTTTCATCTCTTATGATCCTTTTGTTTTGTGTATAAGAAAATCTTACCACACAGCAAGCTTCAAGGGAGCCACTGTGCTGTGATACTCTTCCATTTATGAGAAGACTGGCCAGGCATTAGCACATACACTCCTTTTATAGGATTAACCTTTAATGGTTTAGAAAATACAGAAGCTGAAAGTGTAAATTAGCATGTAGAATTTTATTTTATTTTATTTTATTTTTTTTTAATGGCAGCAGGCCAAATTCTGTTTTTATTTATCAGTATGACTCCCTTAATTCACATAGTGTTACTTTTGATTAGTAATGATATATATAAGAGCCTGGAAACTGGCCCAGAAAAGACAACATGCCTTTTCAAAGACTGCAATGGTAACAGAGATTGACTAATATTAAAGTTTTGCTAATTATAAACTACAAGTATAATGGAGTGTATATATATAAATAGATACAAACACATACTGTTCCCTGCACAGAACTGGGAACAGGACTAGGGATGGCAAATGATACAAAGCACGGGTACTTTAGATTTGGATATAACCATGGAAGAAAACTCTTTTTAGGAGTTTCACTTTGGTAGATACTGCTGCAAATCAGCTGAGCCTGGTAAATTTTCTTTGTATTAACTGCCGACATGGATTTCCTGAGCAAAACCCACCCAAACATAAAAACACCATGGAAACAAACAAAGACAGTAAAAAACATATAAATCCACATATGGGAAAGATACAAGAGGAACTATGTTCTGATGTAATTTTCAGAATGGACAGCATGACCCTGTAACATAGGTTAATCTTTTCAGTAGGGAGGTTTCCACTCCAAATGCAGTGAACTCTTAGATACTATTTGTAAATCAGGAGATATTTTAACTACCATGCTACAGGACATAGAGCAGTCCGCAAAGTAAGGGCGATAAGCAGAAAGTTGCCAAATCCTGTGTAGGGCACAGGACGCCTCTTTTCTGTCTTTGAGACATCTTTGGAGCAAAGATTCACCAGCTGCTTTTTGGTTGCCCCACCACACAAGAAAGGCAATCAGCTGCAACGTATGCCTCACGAAGCTCACACTGCCTGACTGGCGGGCTCAGCCATGTCATTTCATCCAGAGGAGCAGACAGAAGCCTTCCTCTACAAACACCCTTGTCTACTCACCTAGCAACCTATAAAAGAGAATAAATCAACTCTGTGGCATCCCTGGGCTTCTCCTTGATGCAGGTAATTCAACTGAATGTAAGAAAGTGGATTACATGCCTTTGCCAGCCCTGATCTGTCATGAGAGCTAAGAAATCAGTTTG
Organism: Aythya fuligula; assembly: GCF_009819795.1. Lineage (NCBI taxonomy): Eukaryota > Metazoa > Chordata > Aves > Anseriformes > Anatidae > Aythya > Aythya fuligula. Next base: position 45,265,527 of record NC_045593.1, on the reverse strand, counting down.
CTGGAAAGATAGTAATTTAAATACTTTTAAAGGAGGGTTCTGTATCAGCTCCTGTACAGCACACTAGTGTATTTATAGTTCTCTAGTCAGTAAATACAGTCATATTCAGATTACAGATACTAACAACATATTAGGAGCTGCTAAGCAACCTCTACAGTTTTGATTTCAGGAATAAGGCCTCCCCACATGATTTAATAAAGCACTAAGTGAACGAGGCTTTGTATTCACTGAATGATAACTCCATTTCTTTCAGTAAAGTGGAAACCAGTTCCCGCAAGAGCCTGAGATGTGCTGAAGGCAACAAGAGTAAATTGTCAAAAGGTTATTGATGAGGGAGAGAGAGAGAGAGAGAAATGGACGAAGTCCATATGCTGATTCTCAAACGAACAGAAAATTAAATCAGCACTATTCCAGTTGGCACTGCTGATTTTACAGAACAGCCAAACTATCAGGAAAATCTCTTTGGTCATTAACAAAAATTTACGATGATTTACAAGCCCACTGAATGTGCCAATATTTTTGCTGTATATTTTGCTTACACACCCAGTAGATACTCCCAGGGTATTATGAAACTACTTGCTAGACATTCTGAACAGCCCATACTACTCGCTCACATAAACAGAGAGTTCAGTTTTCACACTAATCACTATTTTCAATTATTTAGTCTATTCTCACCTTCCTTGTTTGTGATTTTAGAGTTGATTGTAGGAAACTGGCAAGGGACATCTTCAGAGACTTACTTAAAAGTAAAATGCCAGAAAAGTCTTTCATTTCAGGCAGCCAGTTCAGCATCTTACAGCAGTAACTGTGCAACTTTAGTTTCTGTGCAATACTTGAAGCAGCTGTTCTACAACCCATTGGATCTTCTATTAGGAACAAAACCTTGATTGAAATTTAGTATTAAAATCAAAATCCTTTTTCAAGAAATGAACGAACATGAAGATGCATGATGATACTGCCCCTTCCCTTCCCCTCTTCCAGTTAAAGCTAATATTCCTTTCAACAGTTTTACAGCAAAAAGCAAATTCCATAATGATTTTACGGTGTCTTCAAACATTTTGATCTCCGGACAAAACTTCCCAGAGAACCTTGTACAGCATAAAAAGAACAATGAAGGTGCACGATACCTCTGAAGCTGACAAGAACTCAACCACAGTGTTCAGGTATGGCTCAGGTTCACAGACCACTGCTTGTCATTTTGACCCATTTTGACAATTCTATTTGCAAACATGCTCAGTCCCGAGAGCCAAAGCCATGCTGCCTACATACCTCTCACTTTTGCACATACAAACCAGGTTATCATTCTAACTCTTAAAAATGGCAATGCAAAGTGGAAACCAATGCAAGCTCTACTTAAGATAAATTCCAAGAAACTTAAGCAAAGCCAGTGTAGTGCAAACCAATTATAATTAGAGCACCAAATATAAAATAAAAACATATTTTGGAAAAAGCTGTTTTAGGAACTTTTCTACAGGGATACCTTTCTTTGGCTGATGCCAATTTTGTAACAAAAGCAATATACAAAGTGTTCAAATACCACAGACTACTAAGTATTCTCAGTTCACATAATTTAAAACATTAATATGAAAAAGTTCTCAACATTAAAAGCAGGAAATAATGTTCGGTCTCAACTGCAACACAGTTGGAACCCCAAAGAAATGTTATCTGTGCAGCAGATTCACAAGCAACTCACACTATTCACAAAGCATCAAAGTACAAATAATTATATTTAATATATAGTGAAGTCATTGCTGTTCATATGACTGTCAGTAATTTCTATAATGACAACTATGAGCAATGCTTCTAACATTTAGTAGAAACCAGCATTATACTGTAAAGCATACTTCCAATGACTACAATATTAAGCAGGAAGATACATTTTGTAAGATTTGTCTTTTTGCAGGTTCATTGAGATGATGGTAGAAGTGACCACTAAATGCTTGTGACCACTAAATAACTAAATAAAAGTCAATGATCAGTGTTTAAATATCTGGAAATCAGTCATCATCAAAACTGTTTATTTAAAAATAAAGTATGATATAACGTGCAAAACTCCACAAAGAACTGAGAACAGATATTTTGTATTTACCTTTGGTATTCCGGAAGTGTCAAGCCAGTTTGTGAAGATACTTTCAACAGTTAACCCAGACCTTGAATAAATAAACAAAAAAGTTAAAGGACACACAGAAAACCAACAATTTTTCATGTGACAATTAACCACATAGAAGCTGAGCAAAACCTTGAATTCCAAGTACTAGCTGTAATGCAGTAATAAATTCTTTATTTTTTAATGGGATAATACTATCGGAGGTGATATGACCATGTTAAAGACAGATCCATTTTTTTGTGTGTTTAAAAAAAAGGATAAATTCAGAATTTATGAATATTGACAGAGAAAGTGTAAGATGGTAAACTACAGTCATGAAACATAAATTAGGAACAGGTGTTTGACTTTTTGAGTAGAGTATTATTATAGAAGCAGCCTAAATGTAAATACATAAAGAAGATGAAATGAAACAAAGCTTCTTTAAACTTAAGGATTTTAAAAGGCACTGATGGATTTTAATCCTCAGAATTACCAAGTATCTAATATATTTCAGTTTCACTTTCATCTTTTCTGCACTTTCCCTGATTATACCCTGATAACTTTCACAGGGAAGTCACAGCATAGTCTGGAGACTCAACTACTATGAACTATAAGTAGTTTGTCATGATCAAGCTGTATGGACTAAAATAAACACATGCTAATTATGTGTGGTATGGACTAAAAGAAACACATGCTAATTATATGTGCATTCATTAATTATATTTCCCCTTCTGTTTTTGTAAGAAACTTTTGTTGAATTTACTTAAACCCAGGTTAAAAACTTCCCAAATTACAGAGAAGTCAATTTTAAAAAAAGTAAATTAGTGTTCATGCTGCATTCCAATACTGAAAATACTCAACACTTGAGTAAGCTCTCTATGAATGTAAATATTCTGAGAAGGAAAATTATGTGCACAGTCCTGAGCATAGTAATGACTTGGCAAGATTCATTGTAGTACTTGCAGCCACTTTCATGTGTATAATGTAGACCCCTAAACAAAGCACCCAAGAAAAGAATACCCATTTGAGGTCTGAAGTGGGAAGGCAAGCATCTCAAGACAGTTTTTAATAGAGTTACATGACAAAGAAGCCTGTTTGCTTTTTTTTTTTTTTTTTTTTCACATACCCTGACAAAACTCTGCTTGAAATTCTGACCATAAAAGAGGCTTATTTACGTACTGTACCAGTGACTGTGAAGGATTAGTAATGAATCCATCAGTCATTTTTACTGAATGATTTTAAAACACCTTAAAAGATTAACTTTCACTACGCCAATGAGAGACGGATCACTCACTGTTATGCCTGACATGCAAATGGGAAAACTAATGCTTAGAGAGCTTATGGAGTCTCAAAAGCAGTCAAGCAATATGCTATTGGATGACACAGTCAGCACAGTTATAGAGTAAAAATTTCCATGCGTTTACCAATCATAGTAATTACTTTTTTTTTTTCCTTTTATTTTTTCTTTTTTTTTTTTTAATTGGATAGTTTTTTTTGGAGTGACCAAAGATTTAAATTATTGACATTAACATGTGTAGCAGCAGCACTTATCCAGACATGGGTTATAGTCTGACTTATATTCTTGGCTGAATCCAAGATGAGAAATTTACCCTCCATTTTTCAACAGTATTATGCGTTGTATTCCTCTGAGGTAGAATTAACAGTTACGTCCTCCATGCCACACCACCATGCTGTTAGATCTGCCATCCCTACTTAGCAGATTTCTGAAGGAAGCTTAATTAAAATGAGCAAAATGAGCAAATGAGCAAATCCACTTGACAGAATAAAATTCTGCTAATGTGTATAAAGGCTGGGAGTACCTGATGAAAATAGAGTCAGCTGACTATGCACTGAGTTGTTCAACAGTACCACAGCAAATATGCAATCTGTTCCTAATATACTTGTCCAAAAGGAATTTTACACAGGAATTTTGTAACAAAGGCAAAAAGCAATCACCAAGGGCCTTAAACACAAAAAAGCCTGTACTAACAAATGCTGCCCTACGTCTTTCAGCTACCAGGACATGCTTGTATACACAGGATATAGCATCCTAGTGAAAACTGTAAAATACATATTAAAGAAAAAGAACATTCCTGTCACAACAACACTAATGACATCTAATGTTTTCAGTCTCTATTCTTTTCTTTTCTTTTCTTTTCTTTTCTTTTCTTTTCTTTTCTTTTCTTTTCTTTTCTTTTCTTTTCTTTTCTTTTCTTTTCTTTTCTTTTCTCTATTTTTTTTGTTGTTGATTATTTTTTGTTTTCAATTTTTTTTCAGGTTTTGATCAGTTGTACATTTTGGTGCAGGCCAAGAAGGTTTAATGTGGAAGCACAACTAGCCTATTCACTGCTAGTAACACGTTTTGACAGTTCATGCAGTTTAGGTCCCAGCCTTTCTTCCAGTGTCTTTACAAGTAAGGGATGACATTATTAGCCTGGCTGAGATGACTTAAAAAGTCCTATGAGAAGAATGATTTCCAAAGAGAAAAATAAATCTTCCCAATCGCTGTCTGAAATGACAAAATACATCTTGTAAACATTAGGAGATGTGCCACAGACCAGTAGATAAGTAAATAAATTAACCCCTTATATCACATGATTCAAATGATCTCAGCATTCAAGTAGAAGCATTTTTACATGGCCAGGATTCCAAATTTTAGGGAAATTGCCATTCTGCATGTCTGATCACTATGGAAATTGATTTTACACAGATAACTGAGCATAGATACCGTGCTTATAATGGGGTGGTGTTCTACGTTCAAGTGAACTACTTATTCACTTTTTCTAGATTTGGTCAGCTTTTAACAGTACCTTGTTATTTGTGGAAATTTAGAGCATTTGAATGCCAGATACTTCATGCGGTGTTATCAATAGTGGTGTCTAATCTAAGTTAGTTAGCTGAGTCCTTTTCAAAGGGAACAGAGAAAGCAAAGTATCTCCAAACAGCCAGTCAATTCACTTTCATTGAGATAAGACAACATTTTTTTCTTCAGTGCTTCTTACTGTTTGGTTAGTGCAAAAAGCACATACAGGACTAGCTTAAAATTGAACACACAAATTTTATACAGTCAAAGGTATATTGGGTGGATCATACTACTTACTCTGTCTCAAGTAGCATAATCAGAATAACAATTTTTTAATTTATTATTTTATGAATCAAACCCAACACAGCTTTGTGTTTCAATGCTGAACCAGAACTAGCAGATAGGATAAAATACCTTTACTTGTGCATTTAATTGTTTTATTTAGGGATAAGAAACACAGCTTTACATTGCCAGTTTCTCCACTTCTTCTTCAGAACCTAAAGAAAGATTAAAAGTCAAGATTTCCTCGGAAAAAAATAATAACACTGCTTTTGCTACATAGTACCTTTATTTATTATATACTCCTCCCTCTTCCCCTTTATTTTTTTTTAAGCCTACAATGGTTCACTTCAGAACACTGGCTTTGAAATAAGCTTATGAAACTGAAAGGAATAGCACTGTCCTGACAACACACTAATCCAGGCAGAAACACCACTTGTAAATTGTTTAGTCTCTCCTGAAATTTTGACATATATCTCAAGGGTAAAAATTACAACACTGCCATAACTCTGTCTACAGCACCCTCACCTTCAGCCTTCAGCTAAAAATCCTTTCATATTCCCATATGCAGTTTGTTTGTTTGCATTTCACACACTTTGTTTTGTTCACTTTTTTGGCCCCAATTTAGGACTTTCTTATTAGCACTCATCAAAAAAAAAAAAAAAAAAAAAAAAAAAAGTATATATATATATATCTTTAAAAGTCAACAAATAACAATTTTTTTTTAATTAGTAATATGTAGACTATAGTAAAGACCTACTATGAATGTATCAAGCATCAGTGCTTAACTGAGAAATCCTTGGAAAGGTTGCTACCAGCTTTCACCAGCCAAGGGCACATACAACCTGCTTATATTGCATTTAAGCATCTGTATGGACTTAAATCTGGTGTGTTACTGATTTCCTGAATGGCCTTCTGGTCAAGGTACTGCACTGGGCTATGGGAATCTGGGTTTAATTGATTTGCACTACAGCAGAGTTCTGTCAAGACCGCAGTTTTTTTAATTGCTTTGTTCCACAGTTCTTGCTGAAAACTAAGAATTCTAGTGTATCCATTATCTCATCATCCCTTGTTGATTTGTATAGACTATAACCTGATCAGCCAAGTAATGAGCTCCTAATATCCATCCATACAGTACAGGCCAGATGCAATGCTTCAGAAAAAGCTCTGTAAAACACTAGCACTAATGATAGTTTCAAAGTTAGCCTTATAGAAGATTGTTACATAGCAACTCAAGGAAGAGACTGGATCTTGTCCCTTCAGAATAAAATTTTGCAGCAAATAAACAGAGCTCATGAAAGTGCATAACTTTTTTGGGTGGAGTGGGGTGGGGGTGGGGTGCTAAAGGAAGAAAAGAAGTAAACATATCCAGCTAAAAATATTTCAATGAGCAGATCTGCTGATTTGCTTTATCTGTATACATACATTCATTTACATTGATCATTTTCAAAATGAGCCATTACAGCTATATGGAGACATAGTTAGGGCAAATCAAAGAGTAGTGACAGATCAGTGACTCTGTCAAGTACCCATACCTTCCAGATATGTTTTAATTTGTTTGTTTGTTTTATGTGTTTGTTTTGTGTCCAGCATATGTATCATAGAATCATAGAATATCCTGAGTTGAAAGGGGCCCACCAGGATCATCAAGTCCAACTCCTGGCTCCACACAGGACCACCCAAAAATATATATATTCTGGCTTAAAAAAAAAAAAAAGAGGAATCAAAAATAATGAAAAAAAAAAAAGCAAACACAAAAACAAACCAGATAAAACCAAAAACCTTTCCCAGTTATTTGCTTTGGGTGCTGGGTGCCTACCAGCTCTTTGTCTCCATCAAAATCAACACTTTCATGGCAAGTAGCCTTTAATGTTAGTATCCAAGAGAGCAAATATGAAAGAAAGAGACATATACCTATGTAGAACGGTGCTTTGAAATCACAGCATTATTTTAACACTGGTTTGGTACTTAACTGACAATTTATAAAGACATTCAAGGAATGTGGTTAGTAAGACCAAGTTATTAACAGTACAAATAGCAGAGATGTAGCACAAGCCTTCCTTTGTCTACTATGTATTATTAGAACAATAACTTTATTAGTCTTCTTGTTTATGTTATTGAATAAAAAACACCACCAGGAAACCCCAAAGAACAGAACTGACCTACTCAAAAACTGTTTTTGCACTCATAAAGAGCACAGGCAGTTCCACTCTGATTTATCTGAGGCTGGTGAAATTCACCCTGTGCTACAGGGCCTTAAAAACACTGACTTTTGCATGGCTCACATGTTAGGCAGATGTGGAAAGGATCAATTTACAGCAACGAATACAGCTGTAAGCCTTGGGGAAAAAGGAACCACTGAGAGTTTTAATCAAATTTAGTGCACCATGCTACACAGACATGTAAGAGGGGTTTTCTTATTATTTTATTTTTTTTGAAGAAACTGCAGCGAGCTTTCAAAATATATATGAGCAAAAGAGATGCCTCATTTACAAGCAAGTAGTATGGTAGATTTGTTACAGAAAGGCCAAGTTAATATAGGGCTACAGTCACTGCATATTACACTTCAAAAGAATTTGAAAACAGGTAAGGATAATATAGATAGCTATTTGTTTGTTCTTCTTGCCATTAGTCCCCTAACTGGAAAAAATGTACCTTCAAGGCAAGCTAGAAGATGCTGAAGGACAAAAAGGTAGTGCTAGGCCTGTCTGATGTCAGTGTTCAGTCACAGTCCAGGAATAGAAGAATCCTGTCTTGGAGAGTGGATTCCTATAGCTAGGAAAATTGAGTCAGAGCAGGCAGTGAAGTAGCCCTGTAGGCATGTAGGTCTCCTCCTCTGAGTACAGAAGGCAGGAAAAATCAGTGACTGCAACTTAAGCAGTTGTGTCTGTATTTTGGAACTGTTCATTATTGGGAATGTACTGAAAAAACTCCTGTAACTGAAAATGAAAGGACTTATGTACTGGAAGAGAGAGAATCTTTTAGATATAGTCTGCTGTATCAAAAAGCAGAAAATAATGTAGCACTACTCAAAGGTAATAATTACAGAAAATTTCCACACTGTTGTATGATTGCTCTCTGCCAGTTCTAACACGGTTCTCATTACAGAAGTCTCCCATGAGCCACATGCTACTCTTAGCTACACACTAGTTTGCCTCTGTTGGCACAGCTGAGAATAATTATTATTCTTTTTATAGTTATTTAAAGTTATTTATAGTTATTTATAGTTATTTAAATATAGTTATTTTGTATAGTTATAGTTATTTAAATATAGTTATTTTTTATATTCTTTTTATAATTATTATTATTTTTAAAGTCCAGCCTCCATTGCAATATTAGAGTGCTTAATGTTTTTCAAGTAAGCAATGTTTAGTTTTAAGGAACGTGCATATGCAGCACAGTTTGAGGTAGCACAGAACAAAACAACAAATAAGCAGTGATGGATTCAAAATTCTGCTAAAGACTGGCTGTATCGTCTTCAGCCAGTCACACACAGGAGGATTTCAAAGGACTTGTGTGGCACTGGGTTTCCATTAGTGCTTTCCATCTTTTCCCCATTCGCACACAGTGTGACAGGGAGGGTATGATTCCAGACTACTGCTTGTGGAAAAAAAAAAAAAAAACAACCATCTTCTCTGCTCTCACAGATCTGGGGCAAAGCTGTGGCCCCATCACTCTGTTTCATGCACCATGTTCCAAGAGCAGCTGGCAGGAGGATTACAAATTAAGTTGAGCAGCTGTGCCTGGCTCTTCAGATCACGTAGTGAACACAAGATCTCAGTGCTGCCCTAACATGAAAGTTAAAGGCAAAGAGTTAAATAACTGGGGGAAGCACAGGGTAGCTACATCACAAGTCTTGTATTGTTGTGTGTATATATAAATGAAAATTTACAGAGAAAGAGAGACACATATGCTTGGAAGAAACATTCAGAATATTACTAAATGAAATTCTATTATTTATGGCTAGCACTGCTGAAATTTAGATCTGTGAGGAATGTTTTAGCAATTCATGTCAATAGAGAGCTTGAAGGGAAGTGTATTTGTAAGCTGTTCCTTGAAATCTCTGATATCTGGGGGTGGGGGGTTCAGAACAACTGCTAACTATTATGACTATTGCATGGGACACTATGCGAGTCTCTGATATCTGGCCAGGAGATTAAGAAGAAGGAGAAAGCTGAAGGACAACTAGAAGGCAAAGCTTGCGGGGGACGCTGCACAAGTCTCTGACATACAGCCAAGTTGGACACAGGAGAAGGACATGAGGGAGGAAGACTATGAGCCTTCAGCACGAGAGACCCCCAGAGGGACCCCCAGAGACAGATACGCATGCTCCCGTAGGAGGGGTTGGATTCCAGAAACTAATTATAATAACCCTGTTTTTTCTAGAAGTAGTAATGAATATGTATTAGCCTGGGAGCATAAAAATCAACTGCTTGATGTAACTGGTGTGGGTCTTGGTGGAGCAGAGACTCCCGGTGCACCCAGCGCTGTTTGCTTACCTCTATTCCTTTAATAAATTGTAAACTTTGATTATAGTCCTATTTTGAAGACTGAGCCATTTATAACAGATCTAATTTCTACTTTTTCCTTTGACCTTCCTGGCCTGGTTCTCACTTACTCTTTTTGTTCAGGTACATCTTCCAACAGCATGGAAAGAAAATCCTGGAAAATGAACAAAGCACCACAGTTAGTATGTTTATGAAGAGATAGCTGCACATCTACATTGCTAGTGAGTGATAGATTTTTAAAGACTGCAGACAGCAGAACAGTAAGAAGAAAGTTTATGTATCTGCTCTGGTGTTATACTGCTCAATTATTTATACAACACACATTATGTTTGTCAGTTTTCCAACCCACTCAAGGAAAAAGTGTCAATATTGATAGAAAATGGGTTTGAAAAGCCTGCTGACTATTTTAACACAATCCCACGTTCCCTTTTTTATTTAATCTATAATACACATGCAAACTATATTTAAAGCTGTTAAAAGTTATACTTTTACACATACTGAAAGGCTAAGAAACACCAGAGTTAAGAGCGTCACTTGCATTCTCTTCAATGTGCTTATGTTATCACATTGTCTTTAATTATATGACCATGCTTTGTTTTTCTTTTCTTTTATGCACATTCCTGAGCAGAAGACAACACCTACTTCTCATTCCCTGACAAAATTCATGTCGCTGTGAACCAACACCAACTACAAAGCAAACTCTTCAAAGAGAAGGTAGATAGAATTTCTTGAATTTAGAAGGAAAGTGCTAGGCCAGTGTAACAGTATTACTATCGTCCTCACAAAAAACAGCCCTCTTTATAGAAGCTACACATGACATCACTCAAAGGTTCTCCAGCACCCCGTGCTATACAAGACATTCGCCCTAGTTTTAATGGCAATCGCTTTGACACAATGCACTCTTCTGAATAACCTCATAAGAAGATGATTTATTAATATGAATTATTTGTTTATATACTATTTCATAAAGCAATCCACTTTATTAATACTAATTTCTGCGGAGACAAATTTCATAGCATAACGATGTTCCTCACTGCATTATATGAGTAGAGACTGATTTCTAATTGTGAGTACTTGCTTTCTAAAGTCTTGAAGAACGTTTTCTGAAACACAGAAAGCTTTAATTTACGGACTGCTATGGCATTCAACAAAAGATGCTGTTCTTCTGTGTGACTCTGGCGTTGTTATGGAACCAAAGAAAGAGTGATTGCACAACTGAAACAACTGAGCAACACTGTTATGTCTTCTTCCTTTACATTATAATCAAGATCCGGACTACATTGCTGCACAGTCTGCTTATGAGTAAAGCTGAATTACAGAGTGCCGAAGCTCACTGCGGCAAGAGTGCCATAACTGCCCTAGCACTGGTTCTGTCCAACTACAGTGCACAGATGACTTGATGATAATGCATGAAATTCTGTGACTTCCTACTACTACTTGTAGTTCTCTACCATTGTTCTGTATATCGATAGAGAACTTCTGTCTCATTCAGCTTGTGGAAACTTTCCTGGAGGTACAGAGTAAGCTTACACATATAATTAAAGAACATAAAAAATGGAGAAAAGATTGCCATTAGAAATGTTTCAAAGACTTAAGTGTCTGAAAAGTAATACAGAAGTGGTCAACCTTGCCACTGGGTATAGATTGGGTATATATTAATGTATAGACTGGGTATACATTAATGCAGCCACATTAAATGATTGGACTGCATCTTTTTTTATGATCAGTCCAATGGTATACTTGAAGATACCTTTGGTATTAATGGTGGTTTTATATTCTGTGTATTTTACTTTGATATTAAACATATCCTTATTTGATAAAAGCTGTCTTCATCTCACCGAATACCTGCTAAGAATAGAAATCACTCTACACATTTTTAAAACAAGGATTAATCTCTTCTGTTTTATTTTAACTGCTTCTATTTCAATGCTTCAAAACAGAATAGGAAAATGAATTACCACTTACCTCATATTTACATGTCTTTTAATGCTTGCCTATTATCAAGTCTGCCTGACACATCCCTTTATAGGTCTGAAGTTTCAGTTGCTTATAATTTTGTCAAACTTTAACCATCTGGAGTGAAATTTCATCCTCAAGCTATTTTAGTCTTCCTCTCCAGATAAAACAGTTCAGAAGGGTTCAATAGTAAATTTAGAGGACACAGTATTTTTAAGCTTTGATGCCATTTCTTTAAGAGGTTCTAGTGACCTTACACTTTGAAGCAAAGACTTGTGGATGGGTGGCCAAGGTAGTTGCAATCATAAAACAAAATAAAGTTTGCATTTTGTCTTTGTGACAAGTAATTCAATGAAGTCAGAAAGAAAATAGGAGTTAGCAATCACATCACTGCAGTGCTGCATTATTATCAAACTGGCTTACATTCATATTATTCAATTATTTTATAATATTTAATAATATCCTATTATTAAATAATTTCAGTTCCCTAGCTACTTCTGTTGCTCTTCCCTGGCTGGAAACCCAGAGGGTAGAAAACAACTTTTCCCTATATACAGAAACTGTTATTCTGAAGTTTGTGAAATTTTCTTTGGTTAAACTGAAAAAGCCTTTGAAAAAATGAGTTCACACATGTTCACAAAGGATTTGCTAATTCCCTAAAGACCATATTGTATTTCCATATTCCAGACAGAAGCCAACATTTTTGCTCACAACTGCAACTCTGGGCTGCTGCTGACCAGATCAAATCTGGATACACACTGTGCACTGAGATCAAGGAGGTTTCCTTGCACCATTAACGCACATAGCACGTCTGGGTCAAAGGCAAAGAAGAGTGGAGACCCAATGAAGAAGGTCAAGGGATATGACTCTGAGAACACTGGGCATGAAGGCTACCTGAAGCAGTAACAAGGCAGATACAAATTTAGAAGACCTTTAATTCCATAACTAAAGATGCTATATGATTAATGCAGTTCTTGTACTGAGCAATTAACCAGCATGTTTTCACTGTGAACTGTTTTGAAGCACCACACAGCTACCCATCTCTGATCACACATGTTGATATTATATACAGAACACTGAATATTAAATAGACAAAAGCACAAATCTAGATATTGTAGCTATTTCAGGTGGTATCAGCCTCTTGAAGTCCTTTCCTCCACATTTCTCTTATTGACTTTACCATCTTTGTAGTACAGGGGTCGTGTCAAGACACCTAAGAGCAAACACAAGCTCATTTGGGGACCAGATAAATTGGAAAAAGTATGTTGATTTTTACTTAACTCAGTGAACAAAGTTTTGGCATTCCTCCTTCCCTTACTGATGCAAAAGTTCAAAGTAAAGCCCAGAAAGGGAAGTAGAGAAATCCAAGCTTGTACACGCTTTCTGCTAACACTTTGACTCTAGAGCCTAAGCTGTCTCGAACTCATTAAAAATGTTTCCATTTCTTCAGAAGTTACACAAATTCTCACTGTCCACTAAAAATACTGAATATACCACTGCCTAAAATATTGAAAGAAACACAGATTCCTTCTATTTAACATGTATAAACATTAAGAACATATATATATGTCAATGGAAAAGATGAAGAATTAAATGTTATATATCAACAGTTCTACCTACAGCTCTTAATCATTCTTACAACGTCTCTTTAAGACTATCCAGCAGAAAATCATATGTAAGATGTATTTGATTGTTTATTTAAATTACATCCACCTAAATCAAGCAAAAGCTGGAGCTGTGATTCAGCAGGCACGACTTTTGAAATGCTCCCTTGCCAGTTTGCTCTGATCACAATTCAAGAATTTTTTTTCCAGTAAAATGATATTGCTTAACAAACTATCAAGCAGTTTTAAGCTTGAAGGATGCTAAATGGAAGCTAAGCAAATACAAAAACTTTAGGTCAGCAGAGGTGGGAGACTACTACAGCAGAAACGGAAATGTAAAAAGATATTCCACAGCAGGTGACCGAAGTTTGAGACTTAGTAAGTTCAGCAACAATGGGAAGAACTTGTGTACTGTATCATAAAGGGTCATGGCATTTTCAGACATACGGATCTTTTCCCTGACAGAAAACAATTCTACTTGTAAAACTTAGTGCTCCTTTTAAGATCTTCACGCTTGAGACAAGAGGTACAAAAATATGCTTGGATTTTTATATACATTTTATATAAATATATTTTTATATAAATATTTTTTATATATTTATAATTGTTTTATATACATTTTGTTGGACATTACATGTGTGACACATTAGCACACTTTTTCTTCTTTCATCTGCATTAGACATGATTATAAAACTTGTGAGCTCCTCTTAGTTTCACTCCTCTCTGCTATGTTCTCCAGCTTCAGTATCCCTACTTCATTATGATCTCTTTATCCTTTAAAATACAAAGTTTATTAATTATGGAAACAGTATTTCAGAAAAAATAGGATGTTTTCTCACCAAAAAAAAGCATTGCACTATGTTACGCATTTTTTTTAACCCAGTCATACTGACACTTCAAGAAAAATACCTCACAGATTCCTTCTTTCAAGATACTTGTACCTCAAATGAAGATATAGCCTAAAGCTAAATAGATTTTATGTATTAACGAAATATATTGTCAAAATGTGCAGTGCAACGAACTGATTCGTAAATTAATCAGCTGCCATATAAATTAACAATTTAAACACAGGCAATCTGAAGTTAAAATGTCTGAGCTTGTAAAGTGATTTTATTTCCTTATCTTTGTTAAGACTTAAAATCCACACCAAGCCCACAGATGTCAACAGTTGTTCACTCAGGCTTACAGGTCAGCAAGCATGGAACAGCTGAAGCCAAACTGCAAAGATAAAAGTTTAACTAAAAGAATTATGTAAATGTTCTAGGGGTTGAAACACCAAAATACACACAGACTGCATGCTTAGGGTTCCAGTTCTAGTTAAAGCAAATAGACAGTTGTATGGCTATTTGTGTGTGCAGACACCAATTTTTGGTGTAACAGGATTATAATGATATTTACATGTGTAAATGGGTGTGCAGGAACATGTTGATGAAGGTATATGCACTGAGCCTGGATCCATACATCTGTCTTTACTATTCTCAAGTATAACATAAATTAAGATTTTTTGCAGTGCTGTCTTTTTAACTGTCATTTTACAAGAGCAAATTGTAGCTCTGTCAGATTGGGTGAACACTTCAGACCATAGGCTATTATTACAGCAGATAGAACTACATGAAAATGAAAGCCTGCAAACAATTCAGTTCCCAAGGTGTTCTTGTTTCAATATCAGACTGAACAACATCTTTAACTGCATTAAGAATATCAGCAGCTTGCCCTCCTTTCTATTTATTTATAGTCAGGGAACACTACATTCATTATTTTAAAAAGTTCTTTCAAAGCAGCTACTAAGTGAATACTCCCAGAGAAAGGAAAATGGAAGATTTTGGTTTTTTTAAATCCTTCTCAAAGATTCCAGACTTGTTTTACTTGTCTGTTGATAACTCAACTAAAATAAACAAAAATTACTATTAAGAACATACTGAGCATGTAATCAAAATGAAGGAAAAAAGAAAACTGATTAATGTTTCACATCTGAAGTCATTTCCTTGCACCTGCAGTTCTCATCTAGGAAAAATACTACAAACACCACTGAAAACAAGACTGGTATTCAGAATGTGGGCAATTATTTTCACTGTTTTTACTTTCCTTCTTTCCCACAATTCCTAAAGCTGGGAACCTTTACAATTACTTTGGACAAGGTGAAGGTACAACACTCTGATATTTAAACTTGCCACTCACACCTCTATTTATTTTAAATCTTTTATTCATTTAAACCCCGACAGCATGTTTGTTCAAGAAGGAACTTGAATAATAAACTTTGTACTAACTTGACTTCATTGCTTCTGCATTTTCAGTTCCTGCTGTGATTGTTTATCTCCCTATACCAGATACCAACATAAATATAATCTTTAATATTTCTTACAGAGAAAGTAAATACATTTGCAGTTGAATCTAGATCTATCTCGCTTGTGTTTTTTACCATAGTGACCGAAAAACAGGATGATGTCAAAATTCAGTCTTGCCCTGCTCTAACACTTGCCGACGCTGTAGATTGACTCTTCCAATTAGCTTCAGTAGGGACTGGATTTGGGCTGCTAGGTAGGCTACAAGGTAAAGGCACAAAAAGCATTACCAAGGCCTTGTGACCTCTTTATACATGACTCATGAACAGGCATCTAGGAACGTTCAAGGCTCTTGCTAAGAATATTTACTGTACACAACCAGTATACTTTGGTAGTATTGTATACAGTAAAAGTTACACTTCTTCACCAAATAAATCCCTTCAAATGATGGAAAGCATCTGTTTCTGACCTACATACGTAGCTGCGCACATATTGCACACATTCAAATAAAAAGTAGCCTAAGAAACCTGAAATAAAAGCTTGAAAAAAAAAAAAAAAAAGAATAAAAAAAAGGTTTCTATCCAACAGCCCCAGATGAAAAGGTTTCTATCCAACAGCTCCAGACGGTGGTTTCTCAGTGTGGAAGCAGCATGTAGTATCTTAGTTTATGAGACTAGACTTAGATAAACTTTATATTGACATTTTTTAGCAGAGTGCTGGACAGAAGGAGAAGTCTCTAGTTGATGGTTAGTTCCATTGCAATGCAACCTAGCTACCATGACTCACAGCATATTGTGCTGGGACGTTTTGCAGCATTTACAGCCTGCTGACACAACTCATCTCATGTCAACCAGGAGACTGATCTAAGAGCAACAAGATAGCTTTTTCTCACAAAAATCCCAGCACCAGAATACAACCAGAATAAAACACTAGGCTGCCTCTGGCTTTTGGCAGTTTCATGATATCTGTAATTTTCCAAAAGTTTTCAACTGTGTAATAGCTGAAGCTCATATTTATGATTTCAGACACCATAATGGGGACAAGGCTAGTAGAGTCACTAGCATTTTCCACTCTATGCCAAGCACAACTGGTCTGGGTCTGGGTAACATGGTACAGGAAACAGCTGCAGCAGTGGAAACATTAACACCCTCAGCACTGCAAATATTCTTCCACGGGGCAGAGATATAGCAGTAGAGCTTCTGTGCCTACATTTTGTGTGACTTGGCATATGAAAGAATCCACAGGTCAGCGAGTTATTTTTAAAGACACATAGGCACGGATGGCCCCTTCAGAGTGATACCAGGCACACTGAGCAAGGAATTACTACCCTGGAAGAGATAGGAATGTCCTAGTCTCCATTCACTCAAGATCAGAGACCTCTTTCTATGTGTTGCAAGGAAACATTTATTTGTAATATTGACTGGTTTCAGAAATTCATTCATGGCGCTCCTGTCCTCTTTTTCCCTGCTCCCCACTCTCATCACATTGCTCTCAGAGTTATGCCAACTATTTGTCACGTTGTGGCTTTTGTTCCAGTCCCATTTTTAGCTGCGTTGAATTTAGTGAACTGGTTCACACACTCCACGAATGGTTGTGCTCGCAGCATTACCAAAGCAACAAGCTGCTGTGCTGACTTCATCACCAATGACACGATTCCTACAACTTTGGGTTTGGAGACCTATTCCTCCTCTCCTTTCTCAAAACAAAACACTGGAAGACAAGACCATCTCTCTTTTAATGCTATAGCATGGGTTACAGAACTCTTTCAGAAAAGCCTGGGGGAGATTAATTTCTATGTATAATCCCAGATAGGTTTTCTACCTAACTGATGCTACAATATTCTGTTGTATGTCTTGCTCAATCTTTCCTTTTAAAGCTGATCTACGTTGTATGACATAATTACATACCATTTATGTCAGAGAGAGAACAAGCTAAGTCTGTAGTTCAAGTGATTAATATATGCACTTGGACTTTGAGAGGGCAGATTCTGATTCCTAATCCAATGTTATTTTTTTTAAATCTTGCCTTTACCAATCCAGAAAGAAATCCTATTCTAGGAGAATCCTCTTCTAGAAGAATAATTGTTCTTAAGAATAGGCTGCCACTGCATGTTATCACTGTCAGAAAAACTCTATTGAAAGAAAGAAGCTGTGCATCTTAAATATCCCTTGTGGATTTATGCTTTGGTAATAAAAGAAAAGAATACTGTTTTAGAAAGCGTGGGAGAACGGAGCATGATGAGGAAACCTTTAAAGATGCTGTGACAAGACTGTTATAACAGTGGGTGCAATGCCATACAGTGATGGGGACACAGATTTTGTGGGAAGGATGCAGTCCTCGTAAGAACTACCATGAAAATAAAAGAATTGAATGAAGCTGCATGCAGAGAGGAAGGAAATAAAGTCAGAAAATAACATGCACACAGTTACTATTTATAGAGATTTTCAGTTACATTCCTACTCTGTGTTTCTTCTCTGTCAGAAACAGAGTTATCTGGTAAAAGACTGAATGATCACAGCCAAAGTCCAGAAGCTAAAATAGTACAGGAGACAATTACGGGAGAGTAGATGTCCTGTGCTTGAGAACATCAGTACCTATGAACATGACCTTCCCAAGTATCAAGCTGATGGTTTAAAAAAAAAAAAAAAAAATCAATTACTTATATTATCTGATACTATCAGGGTATCAGATTTATGGATCACCCTGAAAAAAGCTATTGCCTCCTAGTAGGTAGAAATTTCATCAATATTGATAAGCAACAATTTCCTTTGTCTTTCCACCACAACCAGTAGCAGTCATTTAGACAGTCAAGCAGAAAATGTAGGTCATTTGTTTTTTCAAAGAGTAGCAACGCTAAACACAGTACCTGAGAAAGGACAAGCTGTCCATGGAACTTATAGACAAATTTTCGTAAAGATGCAAGGTATGAAGCCCCTCCTATTCTCCTTGCCAGAGACCGCAAAAGGAAGTAACCCTGCAAGAAATTAAGCCAGAAACAAACAGGATGACATGAATTTGCTGATATCTAGAAAGAAAAAAGTCTTTGTAATATTAGTAAAGCAATCTCAATAAAAATCAGCTTACAACACTCACCTTCAAATAGTGAACCTGCATGAAGATTTTTTCTGCTTTAAGACCATGCTTGACAATGGAGGCACCAGACTCACTCACTTCTCCTGTGCTCTCCTTGTTAGGCCTAAAATGGTAACAGGCTAATGAAGTCTTGGATAAGTAAGTAAAGAAATAACTCATACACCACATGTTCTTATAGCTGAAGCACTGTGAACGTCATAGTAACTCATGAGAAGTTCAGCTGGGGTAAAAATGAAGGCCATCACCAAGCTGGTATACTCTCTTCACTGCCAGCATGACATCATGTTGCATGCTTTCCTACAGTGTACAGGGAAAGTATGAACAAACAGAAAAATATAAAATATGTTTTGAACAAAAGGGAAGGGAAGAAAGGATATTGCAATAATTATTTTCAACTACAGATTCTCTTCTTCTTCCTGAATGTTGGCTTAACAGCTTAAACAGCTATACTTGCAAAAATAAGCTTTTTCATTTGCATGTAATACAGTGCAGAAGAAACCGTGTTCTGGCTTTCATTTTGCTGTTTGGTGTTGGAAGAAAAGCTTTGAAATTTTAAAAGAGGAGGCCTTACAAACACACACACACATTTGGGGTTTTTAAACAAGTATAGAACAAACCTACTTCTTCACTGTCTGATTTTAAAATGCAATATAGTATCTGGTGTGCCAGAAGTTTACGCTAGTAAAGTTTTGAGGGCTCCTAGACTCTTAGAAGCATAAACTAAGATTAAAGAGAAGCTATGAATACATTGCTTCTTCCATCCAGAAAACATGCCAGCTAACAGTGGTTTGAGAATAGATGCCTGTCTTTGCAGCCTACCCCGTGACTGAAAACAACATCTCCAAGTCTTCTTGTGGATTTTGAAGGGCCAGCCTTAGAAACCAAACATATTTTCCCGCAGTTCAATAGAACAGGGGCAACACAAACCACAGCAGTTCAGGCTTCTTCAAACCACATCGTCCACACACTTCTCATGAGCCAGTTCCAGTGATCAAATTTCTTTCAGGGCCACATCTGCTTTGAGAAAAACATTCTTCCTTTTTTTTTTTGTGTCTGTGTAATAGTTTCTTAGTGCAGTTTTCCCAGTAATAAGAAAGAGTGCTAAGCCATTTTTCCTCTTCAAGTGCTTTGTTCAGAACCTGTACACATCAAATTCCCTACACACATTAAAGTCACAGATAAAAGTTAACTGGTTGAAATAAAAAAGTAAATGCAGCTTCATTTTTTTCATTGCTCCTAACACAGTCCTTTACAATGCAATATTTTTTGTTTTCTATCAAGGGAGATTTTCCTTCAACATTGAAGGATGGAGATGAATAACTGACGTCCCACGGCAACTCCAGCTCTTCAAGACAAGATAACCATTGCAGACCCACTGCAGAGGAGAGGAGATGCACCTATCTGCCATTTGGATCACTCTCCTGAATGTAAGGCCTGCTGGAATTTCATATGCAACTTTTCATTTTTCACTGCATATACAGAAAGACAGCCAAAATGCTTCTTCCTTCTCTCATAATAAATAGTCCAGTGTATAGATTTTGAAAACCAGAGCTTGAGCACAAGCTACAGGATTCACACTAAACCGATGTAACTCCCATAATCAGAGTTATTCTAAATTAAGCAACAGCATCCCGAGGGAAGTGGTCACAGCACCAAACCTGCCAGCGTTCAATAAGTGTTTGGATAATGCTCTCAGACATAAGGTCTGATTTTTGGGTGGTCCTGTATGGAGCCAGGAGCTGGACTTAATGATCCTTGTGGGTCCCATCTAACTTGGGATATTCTACTATTCTGTGTTTCTTTCTTTCCTCTTCCAACTTTGTGTCTGTGTAAATCCTAGTAGGTGACTAGAAAGCCATCTCTCTTCTGGATGTTGCAACTCAGGAAATTCCTGTTGCCAAGGATATATATATATATATATCCTAGACAATGTCTGCAAAAGTGTGTGAATATTCAGAAAGGCACCCTGTTCTGTAGTGTCAGTACTTCAGCACACTAATTTAAAGCAACACTGAGTATATTTACAACACATTGAAGGTACGGAGACTGAAAGTTTGTTACACTGACCTACAAAACCTGGCATCTAACCTAGTAGATTCAGCTAGGCATAATGACTAAGGCAAGCTGATTCAAGCTATTCAATCTGCTACCTGGCAGATTTTTGATACTGGCAGTATATCTAATGAAGCAAAAGATGCTGCTTTTGCCTGCCAGGCAGAAAACTACATTATACAAAGTAAAATTACAAATCACTTGGATGGTAATTAAATGGTCTGATGTGATCATGAAAAGGTATGCAGAGACTATGAGAGACAGTCTAAAAGGCACATTTCCTATCAGATTATTGATAAAATAAAACACCTATAGAGGAGGCACAGAGCATTGTTTCAGGAGGAAAACAGGTAAGGTCACTGACTTGACTCAAGTGGAACTCAGAGACAAATACAGAATTAGATGTCAACACTGGTTTGTCTTCATTAAAGATCTCAAGCTGAAGTTCAGTCACAAGGACCAGGACAAGAAACAATCTCAACACAAGTGTTTGGTGTCACTGAATAGAATGGACTACTCAAGTCTTCCTTGTTTTCAAATAAGATGACAGTGTTGTCATTGATGCTGGCCACTAAAATGAGTGCCAAGACATACTTTGTAGGTGCTTTTATCATTCAGGCTTCCTTCAAACTCTGTGAGAAAACACACATGATTTTGTCTGATATTATGTCTTTATGATACGAGCACTACATTTCAATGTCATAATCTATTTCTTCAATACTAAGATATGCTGGTTCAGCCTTTCAGACCTGCTGCCTACTGAAAAGACACTAACCTATTTCTTTCACAACTAGCTTCAGTTTTTCAACAGCTCTAGCATCCAAGATGCTACTATAACGTATTATCAAATATTCATAATAAGAATAATAATCACCATCATAAGCTGATAATCATCATAATAAGCTGATGATCAGTTTGCTGAGTGGCTTTCACCTCATGTGAATAGCTATTCATTTCCTTGATCAAGAGTTAATATGATCAACTGTCAAATTTTGAGCAAGGTTTTCCTGCTGTCAGAAGAAAGCACAGAAAATCATAGAGCTAGCAGGGAACAAAAGAAACAGGTGAAGAATAAGCTTATGCTAAGGAAGTGTGCTGGCTGGTTTCTGTATTCCTGACAGAATTGGCAGGAAGGGACAGCTATCATTTACTTTTAATATCCTTTCATAAAATCACAAGCCTGAACCAGCACAAGCCTCAATACACATTCAAAACCTCATGCAATTCAAATACTCCGAATTTTCTCTCTTATAGACCAACACTGGAAAGCACACATATATTTTCAGGTGAAAAAACAAAACAGTAAATATGTAAAGAGCAAATATATTCAAGTCCATGCTACAAAAACAGTAAAAATATTTATATCTGAATTGAAAACAGAGGAAAGTCCTTAAATGCAACCACAGGAAACTAACGAAATTACGCAGGAACTGACAGAATCCCAAACTGGCAATATGATCCTCTCCTAAAGTGCATAGTTGTGGCATACTTTTCAGAAAAGAAATGACTTGTCATTCTTTTGTATTAGGATTGAGAATACCACCACTATGTAAAACGTAAGCAGCATGCTTATTACAGAGACTTTTGACTACTAATTGTGTAAGTCAATTGAAAACTTAAGTTTCAAATTCAAGATCACAGAATCATAGAATAGTTTGGATTGGAAGGGACCCTTAACAATCATCCAGTTCTGCTCCCCTGCTGTGGGCAGGGACACTTTCCACTAGACCACGAAAGCCCCATCCAGCCTGGCTTTGAACACCTCCAAGGATGGGGCATCCACAGCTTCACTGGGCAACCTGTTCCACTGCCTCACCTCATAGCAAAGATTTTCTTCCTAATATCTAATCTAAATTTCCAATTTTTTAGTTAAAAAACATTACGCCTTGCCCTATCACTGTAACCCATGTCAAAGAGTCCCTCCCCATCTCTCCTGTAGGCCCCCTTTGGGTAGTGGAAGGCTGCTACAAGGTCACCTCAGAGCCTTCTCTGCTCCAAACTGAACTTCCCCAACTCCCTCAGCCTGTTTTCACAGGAGAGGTGCTTCAGCCCTCTGATCATCCTCTTGACCCTCCTCTGGATCTGCTTTAATAAGTCCATGTCCTTCTTATGCTGGGGGTCCCAGAGCTGAATGCAGTGCTCCAGGTGGGGTCTCATGAGAGTGGGTTAGAGAGCAAGAATCACCTTCCTGGACCTCCTAGATAAATAGTTACTTCCTGAATTTCAAACTCATATCTTGACCCTTAGAAAAATAATTTAAAAAATTTACAACACATATACATTTTATTAAAAGTAACAACTACATAATTAACACAAAAGAAGATAAACATGATTCCATGATGTTGAAAATGGAAAACATACATCCAGATAAGTGTCATATCACAAGAACCAATGTTCATAAAAATAATTTATTTTAAAGCAAATAAAGCAATAAAAAACAGACCGTCAGTCAATAGTTACATTTCTAGCAGCTGTACGGCAGCTAGTGATAAGGCTGACTTTTGAATTTATAGCTATCATCAAATTGCTCACTGACTGCTTACAAGTATGATACACAATTCATTAATA
The DNA here is from genome assembly GCF_009819795.1 of Aythya fuligula. Taxonomy (NCBI): domain Eukaryota; kingdom Metazoa; phylum Chordata; class Aves; order Anseriformes; family Anatidae; genus Aythya; species Aythya fuligula. The sequence goes on along the minus strand of NC_045593.1, from coordinate 45,242,296 downwards.
AACATGAATTAGAGCAGATCAATGAAAGGCTACAGTTATGCAAAGTTGGTTACTTTTTTTAAGATGGCATGAGGCCACTGAGTGGAATTTCTGTGTTGCCAAACAGTGTCCAATGCCCAAATGCAAAAGGCTTTTAGGTCTGAATGGAAAAGCAAAAAAGAAGGGAAGACCTTAAAATGAAAGAAATGGCTTCAGTCTTCCAAAAACATGCAGAAGATGATTATAAAAATATGGGGGCCAGTTTGTTTTTCAGTTCCAGTTTGTGAAGAAAAAGATGAAATCTACATAGTGTGAAATGATCAAGATTTAAAATTAGTATTAGTAAACAATTCTTAACTGTTAGCACCAAAACAGCTTAGCTGTGTAAACTTCTCATTCGGAGGTCCCTAAGAACCTGTTGGAAAATACCTGCTTAGGATTATCTGTATATATTGCCTGTATGTGAGGATAGGAGACTACATAATCTCTTGATTTACCTCTGTGATTTGGTCAATGTATGCCTAAATTGAGTTCAGATTAGTAAATGTGATTTTCCTGGTCAAAGACTGTGGAGAGACAATCAGTGGAGATGTTAGGCAGCCACTCTAGACACTTCAAGATAAAAGACTATGGCAAACTCCCAAGACACCAATCAGAACAGCCCAGATGATTAAATCATTAGCAAAGCAGGAATCCTTTCATGATCTAATATCTTCAGCAACGTGAGAAGAAGCCTTCAGCTTAGCATCTGGTACCTAAAGACCAAAATCTTGTTTAAATAGCATTAGTCATTTCCAAAGAGAAAGCAGATTTATACTGTTTATTATGCATTTTCCTTTGTTTTTTAAAGCTTCATTCACCTTGGCAGTTAGGTGCTACACTCTTGTATGTGCTTGTCTTCAACCACACAATATGAATCTGTTACAGCTTCAAACAGTGAACTTTGTTCAGGAAATGGTCTCTTTTATTTCTTCCCTCCCCTGAATAGAGGCTCTTGTAAACTGCTTAGAGACATTTAATATCAGGCTAAATCCCATCCTTTTGGAAAGCTTTCTATAACAAACAGAAAAGCAATTGCATTATATAGAAGATGAATAACCTACTCAATTTAAGTTGACTTCTCTTTTTTCTTCAGAAGGAAATAAGGAAATGCAGTAACTTAATTAGAAGATTTGGATGTATGTCCTCTGAAGGGAGAAAATGTTAGAAAACGGGATTGGGGTGGAGAGGGAGGGGGAGAACATGCAAAAGTGAAGATTACAGTGCTGTAGCTTTACCTTAAAACTTGCAGCTCTTCTTCAGAATTCTGCACCTCATCTCTGAGCCGTCGCCAGCGAAGTAAAGCTTTCAATTCCTGCTGTGCTTTTTCTTCATCATGTGACAGCTGCTTAGTGTACGAAAAACACAGATCATTGATTGCCATTTCACAAGAGACAACAATAATTTTCAGAGAGAAACACGTTTTGTTTTCCTTTAATGTGCAGGCAATGCAAGAAACAGTATAAACACCTGTGTTAAAAAATATAGTCACACCTCATGCTCTAAGAGTTAACAGCAGCACTATGAAAAACAGAAGCCTCACTGGGTACATCAAATCAATAGTTGGTTAAATATTTCTGTCTGAGGATAGAGCAAGGCATGTTGCTTTCCCTTTAGTGACTGGCTGCAGGTGAACTGAACATACCGTACAGATACCTCGCTTATCGGTTCTGATTGCATCTTTACTTTTCCCAGCCTTGAAAGCAAAGAGTTGCTCTATGTCCTGACTTCACCCCTCTTCCCTACTACTTCTGCCACCCTGGTGAAAGCTCCCTGTTGCATTTTCCCACATTAACACAGCATAAAGAGATGCATGCTTATGAAATAAATGCTAGATTGTCAGCTTACAAATCAACAACTAATTTACACTTTTTGTTACAAAAAAGGACAGGAAATGGGAGAAGCTAAAAGCAGCTAATGTTCTCCTGCATTACACCAGTATTCAGTCACAACATGAATTATTGTCACGCAGCAAAGAATTCACCGATAATCCTCCAATTCTAGGATTACACAACACCAAAACTACTCAATAATTATAAAAAGAAAAAAAAAAAAAAAGATTTTCTGATCTTTTAAAGTAACCGTGAATAATCACCCTGTTTTGCTGCTCACTGCTTTCTATTCAGCTATATGGAAGGATGCCTACTACAATGAAAATGCTTTCCAATGACTCACACAAGTATAACAGGATTAATACAGGATTAATATGGGCAGCCCACAGTAGAGGAGTGATGCTCAATGTAAGAGCAGAAACGAATTTTTAGGACCAGAATGGAAAAGCAAAGTGTTTGGATAGCCTTCACCTCTTTCTCATTGCAGAAGCATGGTAAGTGAGAAGGAATTCTCTTTTGTTCAATGCTAGAAATATGCCTGATACGTAATAAAACGGAGGCTCAGAAGAGCTCGCGATGTCAGATCCCAGTCCCACCTGCTCTTCCAAAGATGGAGCTCTGCAAACTCTAACAGCAGTCAGAGACTAACTGACACCAGCACAAGAAGAAATCACAAACACACGAAATGCTTGAAATAGCAGAGGTATGACAAAAATAAGAGTCGAATCAGAAAACCGCTTTACTAGGTGACATGCAATTTATGAGCTTTTCACTTTAAGAAGGGCAATGATTTCTAAGCCTCTGACAAGATGGTAGCTCTTGCTAGACACTGTAAGACATAAAAAAGTATAAGCGTTGGCACTGTAATTCATTTTGTTTTAAGGCTTGCCATTTGGCTATACACGGACCAAAGGCAAACCATTTACATCAGGTAACTGAAATATTACAATATTCAGTAAGATGCTGCTAATTACTCCACTTTCAGGAACACGATGTAAGTGGAGAGAATGCAGAGCACCTGTTTGATAGCTGAACAGTATTATTTAAGTCGTGTATTTGTGGGAAAGTAATCATTGACAAGCAGATGTTTCCATTCCTATTTGCACTAACCTTTACCTCTGTAAAGATCAGTGTTCATTGTGGAAAGAAAGAATTAAAAAACAAATTAGCATGCAAATTCCAATATATTTTTTTTAAACTTAGTCTCATAACACGAGGTTTTATTTATATCTAATTTTGATTGTATATATCATATATATTATACATTATATATTATATTTAATATATTATATAATTGTATAATATATTTTATATATTATATTATGCATGTTGTATATATAATATATAGTATAATATTTTATTTTTATTTTTATATATATATATATATATATATATATATATATATATATATGTAATTTTGGTTTCCACATGATTCAGTTGAGAAGTGACACATCATCACCTTACCTGTTGTGCCCTAGCCCAAAATACGTCTTCTAAGAAAGTGGCAAATCCTTCACTTATCCACTCTTCGGTCCAATCACGAGCCCCAATGGCCAGTCCAAACCAAGCATGAGCAATTTCATGGCACAGACGTGTTCCACAGAGATGGTGCCCCCCAGGTAATACACTCTGTGACAGGAAGATGATGTGTGGGCTGTACAATGGGAATGAAGGACAAAATACATTATAGACCTGTTGTAACGCACATTCTATGACCATAATAATATATAGGCTTTATTAGCCTTGTCAGCCTGTTATTACTATATGCATGCTAGGTCATGACAAATGGTTTATAGTTCAGGCATTTTTAGGAGTCGGGTTGTGCTTTATCATATGTTGGCAGATAATTAAATTAAAATTCTGCCAAGCACTTGTTTTGTGTTCAACTGTCAAACAGCTATTGCCTTTAGAAAGTAACTTAAACCAAAGTTTTATATTTTTCAAATTACAAGACTGATTTATTTCAACAGAAGCATTTATACATAAGCCACAATAATAAAAGATGAGCAGGTGTGAATACGGGTAGTACGTATTTATCAGTTAAATGATCAAAGCTGGAAATAAATAAAGCAGAAACGTTTTATAAAGAAAACAAATCACTACCCAGAAGAACAAGATAATGTATAGTAGAGCTCATGTGCTCATTACAACTTAAAACAAGTTAAAAAGATACCAACTGATGATAAGTGGTGATGGTTTGCACAAATGCAGTGGAAGGAGAGCACCCTTCACAGAAGTGAAAAGAAGCCTTAGATGCCCACTAAATGTCTCATTTTCACTACAGGAGAAAACAACACAATCTGTATCAACTCTGCTTTGCAGTCAAGTACTAAAAGAAGAAATCTGGGACAAAAAACCTGCTATGCATACTTGCCCTGCTATGGAAAACACACTGAACTGCAAGTTTCTGCAGTTCCCAGCTCTTGTTCTGCTGTAAGGCAGTTTCTGTTATGCTTACAGATGTTGTAGACGTTAATGTCTTAAAAGTTACATAATTTTACGCCTGGGAAAAAAAGAGTAGGAGAACTAAGACCTCTGTGACTAACATAGAAGGGATTAAAGGGGCATGGTGCTACTAATGGGACCTGCAAGGACACAAACCACCAACACCATCTGCAGAGTATTCCTGCACTAACCCTAGGCATCCATAATCTCCTTTTCAACTGTTTTCTCAGTTCCAGTCAGTTAGAAAGGAAATAAAGAACAATGGTAATACCTTCAAGACCACAGGTCTTTAAAATTAAGTCTAGCTTTCCGAGCGTGGGAGGGGAGCGCATGGCCTTAAGACATTTCCAAGAGTCAAATATTATTCGTCAGCGTTCCATAGAGCATCCCCACCCACCCTACCCTTCCGCTGGAGATGTTATAACACCCACAGTTTTCTTGCAACTGGTTAAGTATCTGGAACTGAGAACGTAAAATATGACACACTCTTAAGTAGAAAAACATACTCAGTAACCATCTCCTTGTAGAATAATAATAGTAATAGTAATAGTAAATATAATCCAGCAAAACAAGTTGATTTCTTACATTATTTCTTGCAATGCCAAATGATTGAAATGTAAGTACCAATAGAGGAATCAAGTCACAAAGAACACATCAAGAAAAAAAATGCAGCTCTAGAAATCTTAGCCAAAAGCAATTCCGATTGAGAGAAGTAAAGGAGAGAGAAGGGAAGAGTGAGCACAGAAGCTGCAGAACATGATGAGCCTTTTATTACAAACCCCTACTGAGAAGAATAACTGCAGCTTTGGGGGCACCACTTTGGTCAGTGGTAAGTAAATGACCCCTAACTGTGGCATGTGTACAGTGCTACAAAGAAAAAATGCAGAAATGGACCAAGTAAATAACATTCCGGACATACTGCTGGTTGTGCTTTGGCCATTTATTTCAGCAAAATACAAGTAATTTCATGCCTTATAAACAATCTCACAGAACGCTGTGTACTTTAAGACTACTGTAGGTATACATATAATAAAAGTAAAGATTCTAGTTCCTTCTCTTTCCAATTAAATAATAGAAATGCCACAATCAGAAAATCTTCTCCTTTACAAAAGGATTAAAAAGCACTTTAGGGAGAAAAAGGAACATGAGTTAAATTTTGGGCAAGGAATATGAATACAACTTTCTACAAGGTCAAAAATAAGATTATGTGCAGCAGCAGGATTTCGTTTTAGAGTCTCAGTACAGCCAACAACTTCCTTTCCCAAGAACACCTTAAATAATCCCTTTATTCCGTTTTCCCTTAACAAACAACTAAACGTCCAACTCAGAGCTTCATACAGCAGCAGATACCACTACAGAGCAGTGCAAAGTTCCCATTTATGTTAAGAATAATTTTCTCAAAGACTGAACGTGCTTTTATACTATGTCCAGCACCTACTAGTTTGGGGAGAAATTTGATTCTATGTATTATGTTAAAATACAGATTCTCTGTTTCCAATACATGTTTGAATTCCAGAAGCTCTGCTCCACCTTTACTCATCTCACCTAAATCCCTAAGTCTATTTTTTTAACATGTGGGATGTACAACATCATTCATTGTTACTATTAGTGGTGTTGCTCAAAAATTCAGTAATTCAAGAAAGTGGCCATGTGAAAATTAAGATAATTTGGATGATGATTAAATTGCAATAATTATATATATATATACATATATATATATTATATATAATGAAATATATATACATATATATTTTTAAACCAGAATAGGAATTTGAACCTCATACCATCCATCTGATTTACTAGAAATGAATTATAATGCTTGATATCTGTTGCTTTCACTGGAATTAAAAAGGAAATAAATCTGTGTATGCACTAGGAAGGGACAAAGGTGATTCAGCTCCACAATTATATCAAGACCTGACAAGGTATGCCCAGCCTTTATATGACTCGAGCTGGTGTCTTTTCAAGTCTGGCCCAAGTTTCTAAAGCAGGCCAGAACAGGTTAGCTCGATGCAGTAAGGAAGGTGGGAAACCTCTCCCAGTTTAAAAAAAAAAAAAAAAGGAAAGAAAGAAAGAAAAAGAAAAACCCCACCAGTCCTTCCCAGGAAGCTGGAGAATTTCCCAATGGCTCTTACAGAAAAATAGAAGTTAATGACTTGTTTTCAACAAGTATACACTTGGTTATACTTTTAAAGCAAAAGGTTATTATTCTGACCAGAATTACACCCTTATAACTTAGATCTTTGTACAGAAAGAAGGAACAAGCTCTTTATCCAAGTAAAACTACAGTTAAGGGAAATATCAACTCTGTAACTATGGTATGAAGGGAAGCATATGAAGGAAAATATGAACTCCAAAGGGAAAGAATTTTTTGGTTGGAAAGGCCAAGGGGTCCTTGTGTTCTAATCATCTGAATCCACTCAAGTAGATGTTCTTAATAAATGTTCTCTGTAACAAATAAAAGGTTTCCAATGAGTCCTAGAGCTCTGAGCAGTAATATGACCAGTTTAGAAGCCAAGTTTCTGAAAGCAATTTTGCAAAACTTCTTCTCCAGCCTTATGACTTGATGCAGGTGCTGCTTTGCACAGAGGCTGCAGCAGTGTGCTATTTTTGGCTGCTCACACATAATCAGACAAGAGACACATAGCATAAGCTCAAGCCAAATGTACGTGCAAGAACTTAAGTACACATTTAAGCTAGGAACATGAAGCACATTTCTAACAGGCTTGTTCCACTCCTTTTGAAGGAGAACTTTTTCCCCCTAAGCATACGGGGATTTGCAGATACGTTTCCTTATGTACTTTCTGAAACAACAGAGCTGAGACACAAATTATGCTTCTGGAGTCAAAAGTAGCACCCCAAACCACTATTACAGAAGTAAATTATAACGTAAAATACTTCTCATGTCTTGATAACACTCCACGTGTTGTTTATGTTTTCCTATTCATAAAAAGGAAGTCAGATAGTAAATGGGTTAAAGAGTTATTTTACTTCTAGAAAATTCCCATGTAAAAGGGAGCAGGGAAAATACCTCAGAAATATGTTCATAGGAACATGCTAACATTGAGACATACATTTCAGGATTACTGAAATTCAGAAAGTTAGACAAGTAAATGACAGCTCTTTATAAACATCTTATGCAAACTCTCAACAGTTGCCTTCAACCTACATTACTGAAGTGATACAGAGAACAGTATTATCATATTGCCTCCAATATCTACATCAGACTTTGAATGTTAGCTTACTTTATCTTTGAGGACACTTGTGTCATTGGAAGCAGGCACAAGAACGTGCCACATCCAATTACTTACCTCTGTAATCTCCAGCAATCTGGTATATGTTACATTTCAGTACTGAGAGAACTAAAGAGATGAACAGCCCTTTTTGATCTCCCAAGTTTACTGTATGCCAGAAGCTGAAACATACATACAATGAAGTTGTAGAGACAAGAATCTTGTAGTTATAAAACTCAAAATTGCACCAGAAATATTGGAAACTTTGTAATGACATTTTCCCTCCCTATAATCACACTGGGAAACAAACCACCAAGTGAATGGAAGTGACAGATGACAGTCACTCCAGAGCAGATGAACAACTTCTTGTTCCATAAATCCTGCAGTAATACAGCGTTCTTGTAGGCAACAGGGAGCTCTCATGTGTTGGAAGGAGGATGATATCAGACAATCTCTAAGTACAGAGAATCTAGCCTCTGCTTACTGATCAGAAAACTGGGCAGCAGCTGCTCCATGAATTGTCAATTACTTTAGTTTTGCTTATTTTGTAATACCAAACCAGATTAGTCACACACACTAATAATAATAATAATAATAATAATAATAATAATAATAATAATAATAATAATAATAATAATAATAATAATAATCTGGGTTTGTAACAACTCTTGATACTTCTCATATCTGCATTCTAAATTATGCTAAATGAACAGCCTCGAAGTAAAAACTTATATAGTAACACAGTACTGATCCCACATGACTGTGACATACACCACATTTCACAACTTTTATTTTAATTAAAATATCCTTGGAATTACAAATCAACTATGGATTTGACTCGTTGATTTTTATTCACAGAGGAAATTTTATAAGTTTTCCTCAGAAATCAGAATAGCTCTGGAATTTCATGACTGACAAAAATGAAATAAAACACACTGAAAACCTTGCCAAGCATTGACAAATGGTACTTTCTTATGCCAGGACCTCCTCATTTTGCAATTGCAAAAGGACCAATCATCCTGACCTGAACAAAAAGGGACACAGGATTTAAATGCTTCAAAAAATAAACAGAAAATTCCATGCACCCACAGTTAACACTAATCTGCCAACATAAAGGTAAACTGTATCAACCCATCTAATAATAATTCAATTCTCTTAACTTTTTGTTCACAAATGAATAGATATGTATTATCCTGTCATGCAGCAGCAAGCATTTCCAATCACAACTTGCTTGAAACGTTATGTGAGTAAAAGGTCACGCTATTAAAAATGAATCTCCACTATTCTGATTTTTTTTTTAAATAATGAAGATGTAAAAAAAGTCAAGAAACAAACCAACCTGTAAAAATGTATTTTTTCATTTAAAATTAGATCAAAAATAACTAACCATATGCAGTGTGATACCACACATTAGTGTCTTTGAAGACCATAGGACAGTCGATCTAAAAGGGGGGTTCTCATTTCATATTTCTACCCTACGGAACTTCAAGTAGAAAATGCAGAGCTGTACCTACTAAACCAAGATGTTTATCCAGCTGGCTTACAAGGTGCACATCAAGCAGACAAGAAATACATTTAGAGGATTTAATTTTTACTCCAGTCTTGCCAAAAATCGCCCTTACTCTTTTCTATTTTTTTCTAAACCATGCTCCGTTCTGAATTTCTAGCATTCTTCTGGGGCTCAGCTCCAGAAGAACTGTCCTCTATAATCCAACCAAAATATATAGTATTAAAATGATAGAGTGAAAATATTGCTTCCAACAGAAGGGTTACAGGAATTTCCCTAGATAGAGCTCTTGAGATCAGAACACACCACAAAATAAACAATTCATTAATAATGCAACTAATTTACTTAAATAATGCTGTCTCATCATCTGTCTAATCCACGGAGCACACACATTGACATCACTAAGACAAAAACTTTAATTGTGATTTTACAGAAATTCATAAGACAAAACAACTTATACATGATTGATACCATGCAGTCATAGCTTATTAATAAATCCTATCTGCTTCACGTTTCCTGACCTTGGACTTTCCCCCAAGAGGGAAAGAAAGGACATATTTCACATGTAGGTGTCTGTCTGATAAATGCCTCTGAACCAAGCAGTGCCGGTGCACTAACCTGAGTTTGTAACAAGCTCATCAGGAACTGGAGCTGACAAGATCAACCATCAGTCAACCCAAGTAAGAAACAGAGTTAAGGAGTTATTCTCCATTTGACCTCTGATATTCCCCAGGATGCCTAACAGCAGCTCTAGTTCACATCATTTCATCTTACGCATCCTTCAGATATGAAGAACTTGCAGTGCTTGTTTGGAGCTCTTTAGATTTCACTTCCTGATGTCTTACATAAGCCTAACAATATCTATACATTTAGACTTTTCTACTCCCAGGATTTGCGGCATGAAGCAAATTGCCTGCTGTTGTACGGAAAGAAAAACAAACATAGAAAATTATAGGGGAAAATAGAAGGAATTACAGTTTCAAAACCTTCTACTGCCCATCAAGATTTTTCATTATTATTTGTTTGAAACCTCCCTCTCACAAAAAAAAAAAAAAAAAAAAAAAAAAGAAACCTCTTATAAAATTCAGTAGCACTATATTTCCATGGCTACAATCTTGTTAGAAAATCTTACAAGCTAGAACTCTCTAGAACATCTTGAGGACTAAAGCTTTTCATGTTTCATATCATATTTTCATGTTTTCATATTCATATAATAATTTTTTCATATTTAACTGATTTATTGATAGGAGTAAGTGCAAGCTCAATTTTTAACATTCACACCATGCATACAATTACTTTTCAAAAAGTATTGACATTGTTAAAATTGAAAAATAATTTGTGAACTAGTGCTACCAATTCCCAAATTCCTTACTAAGTATTCATACTACAAAATGATACTGTTTTGTGTTTCCAAATGATAAATCATATAAGCTGTACAACTCAATTAGCCTTCCCCCCCCCGCCCCCCTTAATAAACATAGATTGGAAACCAATGTAGATTATTCCAATTAAAGAGCAAAGAAATAAAAATAAAGAAAATAACAATACATGTATTTTGATTTTTTTTTTTTTCAGTGAAAAGTACTTCTGGATATGGAATTTATCATGGAACTATCATTTTTTATCCAGATTTCATGTGAAACTGTTCCACATTGTAATTCATAATTTTAATTGATCATTTTATTTAAATAGGAGGCTAATAGAAAGAGACATAGATACTCTCACCTCTCTTTTTATACATTCATTTTTTATTCTTTTTTGTTTTCCATGTGTGTGTGATAATAATTATTTTTGGTTTCTAAAGACTAAAAGAGAAGTTCTTGTTTTATACCAGCAATGCACATAGAATTTTTTTTTCAGAGTCTTTTCCAACTGCTCTTTATATTATCACAACAGTCACAAACAACATTTCTCAGTTCCAGTCTAAACAATGACATTTGTCACTGATACGTGGATGTTATTACGTGATCATGGATGGATTTCATTACTTGTAGTTTTGCATCATTGCTATTAGTGGAAGACCTGAATTTCCTTCTGCTACATTGTGAAGCTTCCGGCAGATACTAACAGAGCTGAGAGCCAAAACACAAATCAGCTACTATGATAAATAGACAGGCAGAAGGGGCAAAATTTATCTGCTTCTCCATATTCAGATAAAATTCACTCAAGGTAAGATCCAGTATATTGAAAGTCTCAAAAGATGACTTGGACAAGACAAAGTAAAATAAAGAAGGTGTCATTTTTTCTTCATTTAATATACAGAAGACAGCTTTTATCTACCTACACAAGAACAAACAAACACAAGAAGCAAAGCACCAAACAAACAGCAACACCAGAAGTGATTACTTGTTCTTTGAATTTTTAAAGATTCGTTTTCTCAGTGTAATGCTATTATCTATTCTAACAGCATCTGTATCACTGTTCTAAAAGCAGCAAGGAAATGAAATCTGCTTGAAGGCTGAAGTGTTTCTTATTAAATCTTTACAAACTACAGTTAGACTAGTATCCCAAAACAAAATAAACCTGAGGAACGTTTTTGCTTTTCAGAGTTTTCTATCACAAATATTTCACCTGAAGATTGAGAAAACTCTGGCTATATCCCTGAATCATCCAGGAAATCCCTAAAATCACAGGAGCTGACAGAGCTACAAATACCTGATATTTCTAAGGCAAATAAATAAAAACATAAAGCTCAGAGTTTTTTAAAAATGATCAGAATGTCTTCTCATGCAATAAAAGAGGCACAGGTCCAATTCTTCAAAATTTTCAGTTCATATCTCTTGCTGCTTGTGCCAACAACACATATGGGAGCAAACAGTGAGGTGAAGATAGTTATCTGCATGTGACAGAATTTTTGCCAATATATAGTATCGCCAGCAATTCTTGCTGGTACCTGGTGGTACCTAGTAGTATCTACAAATCCACTTGCTGAAGCCTTTCATTGTACTTAAAAGACTGGCTACAAAACCAATGCTGCCAAGTTTATTCTGATTCTCAACATTCGTGCTAAAATGCATTATTTCTACTATGCCTTCATCCTCTTTCTAGACAAAAAATGCTACAACACTCTGCACTCTCCTGTCTTAAAAATGGTTCAGACAATATATGTTTAACTAAATAATACTGCTATCTTCCATTACTCATTTTTCATATTTTTGTCATCTATAAGTAATACATAAACTGTAAGTGATGTAAAAAATGTGGTTCTTGTTACATTGATTAATGCTACCTAATGCTGTTAGCTGACAGAGAGAGAAAAAAAGAGAGAGAGAGAGAGAGAGAGAGAGACAGAACAACATACAAGAGTTAAGTAATGGCTTCAAAATTATTTTTTTAGTTTATTTTGTGCAGCAGCTATGCAAGCCTTCCTTTTTGTATGCATCAAGTCAATAAGATATCTGTTGTGCTTTTGCACAAAGAACAAAGATGCCTTTATCAATTCTCAAAAGTCTGTGGGACAAACCATTCATGCTGTCAAACCTCCTAAACCCCTTTCAGCAAATAATGAAATCCATCAGTGACAAATGTCAACATACTAATTTGTTATATACGGAACAAAAGCAACATTCAGACGAGGTGCCTCATTTCATGTTATATCAGCCCTTCAATTTGTAAGAATTTTATGGCAGCCCACAGATCATGCAATATTAAAACAGAACAGTATTATAATGACTAGAACTAGAACAATCTATTCTCCTTACAATAAGTGCTTAGCAGTCAAACAAAACTGTAAACAAAGTCTTTTGGGAACACCAAACTCTTTGCAATGTAGTAATTTTCCTCCTTTTCGGGAGATTATTTCCAAGTAAAATGGTACATACACACACACATTCTCTTTCGCACACAGTCACATTTATTATGCTGGTGGAAAAATGAGATTAAATTACATCATATCCAACGACAGAAGAACTTCAGTGTGCATGCAAATTACTTTACTATGCAGGACATCCAGCTATTATTGTTGAATCAGACAGTAAAAGGACAGTTTAACTGGAAGTAGTTAGTCTGCATGTGAATTATTTATTTGTCACACAAGGCATCTTGCTATTATTACCGTATTGTACAGCAAGGGACAGCTAAGTTTGAAATATCTAGCATACCTAAAAACTGAGCTAATGTCACTAAGTATTAAGTATTACCTAGAAATGAGCTTTTATACTGTTGCATCTTCATGAATTTAGCTTTTCACACATTTCCTAATCAGTTTCAGTCCATCATAAGTACTAAATAAGTATTATATATTATATAATATATATTACATTATATATTATTATGTTATTCCCTGCTGTCCAGGACAATACCACAGGATACTTTTATCTTCTCTTTTTAAGGATGCCAAAAGGAAGCAAACACCATTATAAACATTACAAGCATCTACTGAATCCATCATTTCTTCTGGAGTTTTTCAACATATAGATATGTCCACATAACTTGTGCATTGCAAATTCATCAAGTAAACCCTAAAAATATACACTTTTAAAGTTGTTGAATTGAGAACACCAAATTATGTATTTAGCAAAATGATAGAGAGAATACAGATTATGTTGGTATGTAAGGGTTGTGAGGTATTGGAATGGTGGAGTCACCATCCCTGGAGGTCTTTAAAAGACGTTTAGATGTTGAACTTAGCTATATGGTTTAGTGGAGGACTTTTTAGTGTTAGGTCAGAGGTTGGACTCGATGATCTTGAGGTCTTTTCCAACCTAGACAATTCTGTGATTCTGTATTTTTACAACTCCAGAAAGGGGGTGGGGGGTGGGGAGTGAGGGTTCTGGCCACAGCAAATAAATTGCCATGGGTCCAATGACGATAATTTTGAGATTTCTATTTTATTTTATTTTTCAATCAGCAGGGTTTAAAAAAAAAAAAAAAAAAAAGGAAGAGGAGGAGGAGAAATTTGATTGCTACCCATCTATACTTCTGTGAATAGTTCTGGTGATACACTAGAAATTCTCTTCTTCTTCTTCTTCAGTTAAATTTTTGTCAAGGCCATACCTTCATGTTTGAATGGGGTTACCGACCACTCATAAGAACCAAACAAGATTCCCAAATTTCCACCAAGACCAGGTAGAATCAGCTTTCCAGTTAAAAACACTTAACGTTAGTTGCATGACAGGTAGTTCCTGTTGGATATTCCCTTGGAGACTCAGTTGGTTCTATACTTTGTCAGATGGTCTTGTTTCTATATATTCCACGCAGTCAGTATTGATCACATTAAGATTTTTTTTTTTAACTTCAAATGGCATTTGACATTCAAATCAGTTTGAATTTATGAACCCAAAGACCAAAATGTTTTGAAAATTGCATGATTTTTCAGAAAGTACAGACTGAAGTTTCCAAAGTTAAGTTTTCCAGCCAAATCCACTCACTTTGCTGTAAATCTAGTTAATCTCCACAGACACTAGTTACCTTAAAGTTTTAATACTAGCAGAATTTATTATTAACTGTGAGAACGCTCGCTGAGACTTGCATCAGTAATCAACCAGTGCATCTCCGACTTGGGTATATACTTGCTTGACTGCAAGTTGAATTTTAGCACAGCAGTTGCATGTCATTTTTGGAGCAGAGAACACTTAAAAAGACAGATTCCATACTGAGGTCCTGTTCTAGGTTGAAATCTTTAGGTCTATCATACCGTCCTCACCACCCATTAGCAAAGTTGTAGGTAGAAAAAAGAAGCTGTTACCCTCTCCATGGCCTAACACACCAAGGGACAGCACAGTCTGTTTCTGCTGGGCTCTGTTCCAAGCTCTGGAGAGAAAAGCTCTTCCATGACAGCACTACGTATTACCCCACCCCCCCTCCCACCCCGCCAGCAGCTATCACTCTGTAACTCTACCTCCAACAGGTTTAAAATTATTTAACTGGGAATTAATTGCAAATGTTACAGTTATGCTGATGTATGCAAATTGGACGTTGCTGTTTCTTCTCAGAAAGCATTGGAAATACCTTTCTGACTGCAGTGCATTTTGTTTTCTGTGATAATGACTTTGCATATGCACTACTGTATTAGCTCAGATCACCTGGCTGAGCGAAAACAGAAACTGATTTCCTAGAGACAAATAACATATCTAATCTGGCACTACTGAACAGCACATCAACACCAGGATTTGTTCAAAATCTAAGGCCCATTTCTCAGATACTACAAAGAAAAAATCAAAGATATGATAGCAGTAAGTAGAGACTGTGGCTTATACTGTCCATAATGTCAGAATGATTGGAATTTCCAGTATGTGCCCAGTGTGGTATTTACGAAAATGAAGGCGCTCAGACCATAAACACAATTATGTGAATCACACCTTCTCTGGCAATAGCTCATTTTTCAGAAAATCATGTGAAACTAAGACTTCATGTAGACTATAGTATTATGGTACAGCTTTCATTTTTATCCTTTTGCCTTTTCATTCCAGTAAAGGCAGGCAGTTTTTTAGTACGTGTAAATCAGGTGTATTCACACCAGTAAATTGATACAGAATACCAATATTGCTCTGTACGAGTGCTCAAGAGAAGCTCTCTCTGTGCTGTTTTAAGATGTCTTTAGCATTTCAAATTCATTGCAGACAAAATGTGATAACCTGAACTTAAGTTGTGGGATTCAGAGGGAGGAATTCATATGTAAATCTTTCTGTTCCAAGACATAGCTTGCACATAAATCACCTATATACTGTGTCATATTAATAACTAATTACAAATACATCACAGAAAATCAAAATCATAAGCATCAGCACTGTCACTAATAATTTTGCCTTACTGACCTACTGAAGGCAGTGAGGAATGGAAAGATTTTCCCCAAACAGCTCATAATCATATTCCAGAGTTATTTGGAGATAACTTGGTTCTGTCTCCAAACTAACAATATCGCCTCTTATATGTTGCCTTTTCCTTTTTCTTTGTTGTTGTTGTTGTCTGGAGCACCATTAAAGTACAACTGAGCTCAAGCTAGCACTCAGAAATACATAACATTTTATGCGTAAACATAGAAACCTTTGAAATAATAAGAAAGATATACAAAATAGTAGCAAAGCCATTTCAGTCACTGACAAGTTAGTCTCCTCCCTTCCTTCATCATGCTAAAGTCTAATTTGGGCTTTTAAAAATTTGCTTGGTGACCAAGCCATACAAAGCTGTCTTTTGGTGGTCTGTGACATCCTCAAGAAGGCCAACAAGTCTGTTCAGAATTACATCACAGATTTAACTCAGTATCTATAACCAACAAACTGGTGATCACACCAAAAATGTATTCCTGAACTCCTTAACTTTTTTTTGTGTGTGTGTGTGTAAATAACAGATATGTAAACAATAAGTGATAAAGAATATGCCAGAACATTCACTGTACTGGCTCTTTACTAGAGAGCCATAATACTACCCTGAATGTCAGCTTCACACACTTTAAGCAGAAGATGGTTTTCTGAGTAAGCTTAAAGATGTTTGAAATTCTAAAATTAAGCTACAGGGAAATGAACCTTTAGAAATAGCAGCACAACATCATACCACAAATGAGGCAGACTATAAAGTGAATATGACTAGACTGTTCAATTTCAACATTCAAAATTAGAATTAGAAATCAAAAATATTATTAACTTGCCATATCACAGCACATAGTAACCCCCTTTGTTAAGCAGAGACATAATTTATGCAATATTGTGCAAAGAGCAAGCAGTCATCACAAACCAGATGCCTGCCACCTGGCAAGAAAAAGGATTGCCCTTGAAATCGAAAGGAATGAAACCATCCTTTATGCTACCACAGACAAAGGAAATCCAAAAAACATCCCAAAAAAAACAGAGGTAGTCTTTTATTCACAAACCACAATCTCCAAGCAAATTTTTAACATTTTCAAACACACATCTCATTAATTTCCCCCAAATCTATCACACTTCCAAATCCCTAAAAAAAAAAAAAAAAAGTGTCCTTCTCTCTTCCTTGTAAGCACTCTCAGCAGTCTATTTAGAAAGTACCTATACATATTCCTCCACCAATTTCAATGGGTTAGCTCTTGATCTTTATCATACATTTAAGATCCCTATTAGCAAATTACCAGCAACAAATTGATGGGTAGCATGGGTATGTGAGGAGAAAATTCATACAAGAATACTCAGACTACACTGTATCACATATCAGCCCCAGGAAAAAATGAAAAACCATGTTTAAAATTTCCACTAAAATATAATCCACAATAAAATAGATGCTAATATTCATAAGACATGCTATAAAATTTTAACAATATTCTGAAACATACAGCAGTTTGACATTTCAGCTTTTCTCAAAATAAAATAAAATAAAATAAAATAAAATAAAAATGCTTTTCCTGTGCAAGCACAACCAGAAGAAATCTATGTAACAAATTCAGTCACTGAAATGTAAAATAAAGCATCAAAACGTCTTTAAATATATTGAAGGTTTAGGTTTTGATGGTAGTATTGACAAAACTTTCGAAATGTGTGTTTTAATTCATATTTTTCTTCTAAAATTAAACTGTTTCAACTATTTGGATGGAACAGATGAATGAAATGAGAGTGCAGACTGAACTGTTTTGGAAGGATAGCTGATACAGTTTAATGTATATTAAGAGCTTCAAATAGTTACTCATGCACACAGGTTTGAGAATCTATTTGTATCTTTCAAAGAATATTTTTTCTTATGAGAATATATTCCAATCTTTAAATTGCACTACACATGTTAATCCAGTTTTTTAGAGAACTATTGTTATTTTGACTTCAAATATAGTGGAACAGACAGAAAGGTTACATGATCGTTCTCAGGATACAGGAGTCTGTTTTTCATTCTTTCCCTCACACATCAGTGAATAAGTACAAGGGTGCAGAATAATTTGGAGATGGCCAACACGTCAGAGGAATCTGTTCTGTCTGCAACACAAAAACCCTAAAAAGTTGTCAGTGGCAGAAAAAGTACAAAAGCTAGCAAATAATTCTTCAGAGTAAAAGAATAAAAAATTAAAAGAGTATAAAAATAATCTAATAACAATCCTTATTTCATTAGCTTTATCAGTGTTCCTCAGTACAAGGATAAACAAGTTATTAATATAAAAACTGCCCAGATTCCCCCCCGACACACCCGTATGACTCGAAATGTCCCTTGTCCTCTCAACAGATTTGTCAGTGTTGTTTAAGGAATGCTCTTAGGTATACCATTGAACATTTCCAAAATGAGCATGTGGACACCCATGTCATGACAAAACATCACATCAAGCCAGTTCTATTCAGTCTTCTCTACTTGCACTTAAGGAAAATAATGAACATTTGAACAGTTTCCTACACACCATAAAAGACAAATAATCCACTGCCAAGAGACCTCCCTCACCTTGGTTAAAGCTTAGGATAAGTAGATGTCAACAATTAATTCAAAGGAAAATTTGTTGGAATACCTGGTTTGCAGTTTGAGCATTAATGATAACAACAGACACCAGCCCGACGTTTTTAAATCAAGCAACTTCAGCAATAAGTAGAAAGGGATCAAAACATCAAGAAATTCAAACCATTGCTTAAAGGATTTGCCAGATTTATTGTCCCTGCGAAGATTAAAACCACCCACCATTAGAACTGTATATATGTATCACTCAGAAATATCAAAGGTCTAAAAATTATGAAATCAGGAGAATGGTTTCTAGGCAGATAATAAATAAAGCACAAGTTCAGAATACACAGGCTGAAAAATAACCAGGTAATTACGTAAAAAGGAGCTGACCCAATCTATCATTCCTGTTGTAATCAACAGGCATAGGAGTATGCTCAAAGTTGCCAGAATAATAGTAACACCTTTTCCCATGGCTTAAGTTAACAAAACTAATGATAGCAAGATAAAACAAGGGCATTTGAAACTACCACAACAACAGACTCACTGACACTTTGTAAGAATTACGGTGTCAGCATAGGTGTCTTCATATTCTCACAGACCTCTCAAGCTTAATGAGTGAATACTGGAGTAAAGCTGCATGTTTCCCTGAGCGTGAGAGAGGGAAAGGGAGTCTTTTTGTATCATACTATCTTGGTGCATCACCAACATGTTTTTCTGTCTCTTTTTTTTTTTTTCTTCTTCTTTTTTTTTTTTTTTTTTTTTTAATAAGCATAAAAAAAACTATGTGAAAACAAAAAAAATAAAAAGTTGCCAGCATGTAACAACTGGAGCAAGGCACAACAGAGGACTTTCAAACCACATCTCAGGCTTATACTCAAACTGAGTTTGCAAGGAAGTTTAGCGTCTGGAAGCAGGATTAAAACTTTTTTTTTCTTTTTAAATCCCAATTCTATGACAACTGCGCTGAAATATCAAAGGATCTGAGTTAATAATAGATTACATGGTCGTATCCTTTTCTCTAGAAGAGGCAGGTCTGGCAACATCTTACAGATCCCTTCTAGTTCCTCCTTCAGCTATGTTATTAGCTTCAGATGGGAGCCAGAAGTAATACACATGACCACAAACAAACTCTTTAGTCTCACTAAGATCCGTAAGTATCAGTTGCTTATTTAAGGATCTCAGTAATCTTGTCATTGCTGTTTAATTCTGCCCCTTTAACAAGAAGGAACTGACCAAGATATTGGTCAAGCCTGGAGGTTTCTGTGTACCTGCTAACAACTGCAGATACAAAGCATTTTAGGTGACAGATTAAAGCTTAGTGCTTTTGGGGGGTTTCCTTCTGGAGCCTTACACCACACCTCAGAAGGACTACATGTTTCTTTCCAACCAGCTCCCTAAACTATCTACAACATTTGCCAGTCAAAATACTACCAGGAAGATCAGGTGGTATTCCAATCCAAGACAGAAATGCTATTTAAGTATTTCTTAAATAGTATTTGAGCTATTTACACAGGAGCAGACACCGAGTTGGGTCAAGAACTAGCAACATAATGTTCCTGGATGGTTACAAGGCTTCTGCAAATACATACATGTATTCTATATGTGATATTGGCATCATTGAGCCATATGTGCATCAGAAATCTGGATTTAGGCATAAAAGAGCCCAGGAAAGGACAATCCACAATCTATAATGCTGGTTCATTCAATATAAGCAGAATACACTTTTCATCAAGGAACTCTGTATTGTACTGTTTTTAAGTTGAAAATTTCCAAAGGCATGTATCAGGTAGTTAGGTGCAGAAAAACTGAATTATGGTACCACTTACATAATACAGCCCACAACTCAACGCCAAGAATCATTCCGCTTAATAATTCTCAAACTTTATCACCTCTGTTTATTTGATTAGGAAGAATTTCCCCCAATTACATATATATATGTGCGTGAGTATAAAGAAAAAGTTCTTTAGTTAATATAGACATCTGCAAACAAGTCCTGAACACATACATTGGACAGGTAAAGTGAGAAAATGTCAGTAGACTTGGAATTGACAAACAGGAAGAATTAAGATCATACTGTCAGGTCTTTCATTTTCCCATCCACTGCAGTGCTGTAGCCTTATTTGATAATTTGACATAGTTAGAATGAAATTTATGTTGGTCATATTACCAAAGCATAAACAGCAGAGCAAATGTGCAGTAAATGCAGGAGACATAAGCAAAGATGCTAACACACTGTTGCTCCCTAGAGGTCCAGGGACTGGCTGCACATAGCTGTGATCAGTAACTTACTGTGCAGGGGCAGGGTGCTGATCAGACCCACAGCGGTTCATCAGCTTTGGGTTTCTCACAATTACAGAGCATATCCTACATCCAAATCAGAAAAAGGCTGACTTCTAAGATAGCTGAAAAGGAGAAGAGCATAAAGCAACAAATCCAACTCAGAATGCAAACACTTGCAGGAATCACAGTGATTCTCTTTGCTGACTATGTTCTCAGGCCTTTTAGGGAACCCCATGCAGAGAAGTAAAAGAAAGTTATGTTCGTATATTATATTCATTACATGTATTCATTTGAGAAAATGCTTAAAAATCCAAGTTCATTTCTTCAGATGTATTACATCTGACTCTTGTTATTTCAGTGGGAGTCATCTGTGTATTTGAAAATATAATTTTATTCTAATATATATCAGAGCCTTAGTATCTATCTACTCTAATACTTCTGTGATTCTATGATTCACATGTGTAAAGCACATTTCAGTCCATAAAGCTTTGGCCAAGTTTATAATTGAAGTTTTAAACAAACAAACAAGAAAACCCTTAACAATTGACTTGCAGTGACTGACAGCAGGCTTCCAATACCCACAAAAGAGGCTATCCACATCCTGAACTAAAACAGGAGGGTATAAATTGAGCTAAATGCAGATCAGCTCATTGACCAATAATTCTCACCACAAACTTATTGTTTGGTAAAAACATGCCTCTTACAAAAAAAAAAAAAAAAGTTGTATCCAACAATGTTTCCATTCTGCTAATTGCATTAGTGGAACCTAAAAAATGAGTATAAGTTAATATTTGGAAGAGAGCAAGCCTTTCTGAACAGTGGAGTCATATGAAGCATGATTTTTTTCTTTAAATATTCTTCCTATAACCACTATATCCAGCTCAAACTCTGCCAAGTCCTTCTTATGCAAGCCCATGTATCAAACAAATGCTGAGAAAGCGGAGCCTGCACCATCTGGGTATGACAACAGGGAGGTGGATAACTTCAGCATAGTGCTGGCACGGAAGCAACAGTCCCTTGCTGGCCCTACACAAGCACCACACAAAGGATTTGCCAGTAGAGATCTTTGCAACACACATTACAAAACAGACCTCAGGAATAATGAGTACACAACAACCTCAAGTACCTAGGATCTCATAAAGGAATATGTACAACTATTGAATAGAAAGAGCTTCCTCAGAGTCTTCCAGAGAAACACACGGCTTTCTGCAATTAGCACCGTGACAAGAAAACCCCAAACCATCATATGCACAAGTTCCTTGTCCAGTGAATGCTCCAGGCTTTCAGTTTAAACATCATGTGACATGAGATAATCCAGCACTGGCATTTGCCAGAGGTGCTTCACTGTGCTTTTCCAACTTTTGTACACAAAAAGAGTAAGTAAATGGCAGGCATTTTTAACTATGTTGTCAGCACTGACAATTGAACAGAATAAAACACAGCCTATTTGTAAAAGAGAATATGTGGCACTCTTTGATCAACTGGAAAGTTCCAACAAGCCTGCCAGTGCTAGATCCGTATCTCCTACACAGGCTTCTCCTGGCCATACATGGCAATAGATTAACCCCAGCTCACAGGTAGCAGCTCTCTCAGCAAATCCAGGACCAAAGAAAATAAATTATCTCCAGGCGCTTTGTCTCTGTATGGCATAACTACGGAACTGTAACAGTAGCCTATAGTCATACAATTCTTTCTGTCTGAACACTGGCTACGTCTTCCTATGAATTATGCATTTGGGAAAAGACGGTTGGGTTTTCAAATGCTGAATATAACACAACATTTTGTTTGCCTAATTTCTGTGGAAAGAGTAGGAGAGAATCTTAAACCAAACAGAAATAATTGTTTCCAGCACCACAGTTAGATTTCAAGTAACATAAATGTTAACATATACCATTTGTATTTTCAGCTTTTGCAAACAGAGTTGACTTAAAGGCACTACACAAAATTAGGAGGACTAGCTATTTGTAATCTCCAAAATTTTACAAACTTTTTCTTTGTATTATTATTATTATTTCCTTCAGAAGTTGAGAAGAGTTAAAAACTAAACAGAAGTCACAGAATGCCAGACCTGAGAGGTAGCGAAGAATGGAAGACATGTGTCACCCTATGTGCATCACAGAATCACTGAATGCTGGGACTGAAGGGACCTTGAAAGACCATCTAATCCAGTCCCCCTGCCAGAGCAGGAACACCTACATCAGGTCACGCAGGAACGCGCCCAGGTGGGTTTTGAATGTCTCCAGAGAAGGAGACTCCACAACTCTATATTCAGGGCAGAATATCAGGATGATATGCTGGGTGTGTACAAGGTAAGGATTTTTTTTCTCTAGCAAAGACTATTTCCAATCAGATGCACATGTGCAAATGCTCCCCTGAAGTGGAATGTGTATTTTGACAGTCTCTTACAGGAGGTATTCACTGCCACCTATTTTGAGTGGGTATAGCCTCTGACCTGAACCATAAGAAGGCAGATACTTCCACGATAAATGCATGGCTATTAACTCCTTCTTTCCAGGTCTCATTTAGGAGTCCAAAGACAGCCAATCTTTATGGTAAAATTATTGAGACACAGTTTTCATAGTGCCTTGGAGATCTAAGGTTACTAACAGGCGACAGCAACACAGATACTGTAGTCACTCAGAGCAAACAGCTTAAATAACTCCTTCACTGTCAGACTAGTACTATCAGCTCAGGTGGAAAGCCTGGGTGTTAAGAAGCAATTGCTATAGCAAAAATTCCTAGTTTAGTCTCATGACAGGAACTTGCACACAAGATGAGAAAACTTGGTCCTACAGCTGATACCATACAGAAAATATGCAGACAAATTCTCTCATCCACACTTTTCCTGATGCATTCAGAGATGACTATCTCTGTAGGTAAACATGCCAAATCTGATTTCTTCAGGCCGGTTATTAGTAATGCAATTTCATAGCTAGTAACACAAACAGATAATTTGGATGACAGTGTCCACCTGTAGAAAAACATTTTAAAAATTATAACAAACCAAGCGGCAATGAAAAATCTTTTAGATTTTTTAGATTTAGATTAGTCTTTTAGAGTTTTAGTGTATTCCAAGCACCGAGCTTCCAGAAGCACTGATACTTCAGGAGGAAGAAAGTTGTTGATATCCCCAACATAAAAACACACTGCACATATAATTCACTTGTTTTCACTACGTATGCAGTTTCTGTAGTAACTATGCCAATATTCCATACAAAAAAAAATACACACAAGTAGATACATGTTGCATATTCCAAAACATAAACTTGTTGGTTTTTTTTTGTTTGTTTGTTTGTTTTCCCCAGCATAAAAAGGCATAAAATCAGCTACTAAAAATATAACAGAACAAACTATTATGAATACATGAAAAACAAAATGCTAAAATGGAGTGTGAAGGTGGCTCTGATTTATAATAACTGATGCTTTCAATCAATTCAAGAACAGAAAAAGAAAAAGATCAGTGTGGTAACAGTTTATAAACAGGAAGGATTTATTCTTTTTTTCAATTTGGAATGGTAAAAGCAAAATCTAATCAGAATGAAAAGGAACAAACTGACAGACTAAGAAAACCTTAATGTAATACAGCCATTTTTTAATGTGATATTCTATCATTACCTTCACAACAAGATTACAGTGCAACAATATTACATTCAGATCTGGATAATTTGTGCTTGACTACATCTGGCTATGCGAAAGATGTAAGGTACAGGGCAAGCTTTCTAGCACATTTATCTGCCAACTCAGACTAGTTTAATTCAATGCCTGGATTTAGTTTGTTTGTATTTTTTAATGCAAAAGAAACTTAAATTTATAAACGGACTGTGAATGAATGCAGATTAATCTCTATTTTTTTTTTTTAAAGTGTCAATATGATTATCTTAGGAATGTCTTGCATTTTTAGACATACTATAAGTAGCTTAAAAATCTAAAACTATATGTATATTTTTAGCCTTTCTATTCACAGCTCTATTGAGATTTCTCTGGCTCCTATACTCTTGGTATCTCACCACTGACCCATATGTTATGTAGTTAAAAACAAACAACTACACTCTCCAGATATGAAAGCATACCTCCTACTGACGTCAACAGGAACCCCGTGAAGGAAATCTTAAACCAGAATATAACCCAGAAGTCTTTAAAAATAACATCACAGAGACTGTGTAAATCTCAGACAAATGGCTATTCTTTCCCTTCCTTGTGAGCATGCAATGCCCATTAGCATTGAGATCTATGTATGTGTTTTAAAAGAGCATCTTTTAAAGGGAGACTGTACACATTGAGAAACCTATGTTAAAACTAATTCTAAGTAGCAGTATACCACAGAAAAACAGACAAATAAGCAAAAACCAAAGAAGTTGAAATCACCTTGCAAGTTCCACAGTTGTAACTTGCAGAGCTTTTAATGGTCTATTATTATGACAATGTGATTTATGTGGACGTTAATTGCAAGCAGAGAGAAAATGTAATGGCTGAAGTTTGATATCTTTATCTGGATGACCTAACAGCACTATTCTTTCCTGCTTTTCGGGTGGTTATTTTGAAAAGGTACTCTGTTTTGACACATTTAGCATTCTTGCTGAGAAGTAAGCTACACCGTTTAGAATAGGGCTTCATGTAACAGTTTGAACATCTATCCATTTTAGGTCAAATTATTACAACAGCCTACAAAGAAGCGTTCATAAACAAATGAAGCTGTCACAAAATAAGAACAAGCTCCTTTCTGTGCTTTTAGAGCAATGGATCACATTTAAGACAATATAAAACTAATGAGAAAAACATAAGCAAAACAATTAGCTTTGAAACTGAACAAATTATGTATATTTCTTGCTTTTACCCTCCTTGGACACCGCATTAATCAATAATTCAGAATGAACATATACAAACTCAGGGTGGTTCAGTCTTGTTATGCAGACATCCTTAACGAAAAGTTCTTATGCCATGAGATGCCAGGCATTTTTAAGCATGAAGCATTTATTTGCTGAATTCTTTTAAAAAATAGCACCCATAGTGTGCCCCTGATGTCAAGCAAATGAAAAATTCCCCAGAAAGGGAAATCTGTCTTCCACTTTATGTGATATAATAATCCCTGCTAATAATCCCTGGAAAAGTTCTCTCTGCGTTTCCATCCTGCTTTCTAGAAAATGGCGCCACCTACTTTCACACCTTTTAATTGAACTATTTTTCATTAAACAAGTAATTTCAGGGCATCCAGAATGTATTATACAAGCTTGTACAGTTTCACACCAAATCAGCAAAGTATTAAACAGCTCATCTTACTGCATACACAATGCCTGGTAGGTATGTGTATACAAACAAAAGTATCATACAGACTTACCAAGCCCCTCCTTATTGATCTATCCTTATTGATCTATTTTTTATTAACTCGTGTTGTGCAACCAAACAATAAAAACAACAGTTTACCATTAAAGTCACTTTCTAATGGTTTTCTTGCCATATTACTGAGTTACCTATGAAGTTATTGGTGGCTATTTTACACTCTACTACACAAGAAGTAAACGTGTCCTAATAGCTTTGATAGCTTTTGCACCACTTCCCAAGTGAAAAAGAATGAAGCACTAAAATGACAGT
Source organism: Aythya fuligula (assembly GCF_009819795.1). NCBI lineage: Eukaryota > Metazoa > Chordata > Aves > Anseriformes > Anatidae > Aythya > Aythya fuligula. The sequence continues at coordinate 45,216,077 of NC_045593.1, read as the reverse complement.
GCTATCAGAATTAAAATACCATGTCACTGGAAAATAAAAATTAATAAATACACATATTTTTCACGTTACTACTGTGCAAAACTAAGATACAGTGCAAATACTTGCATTTGTAAAACAAGCTTTCTTCATAGTTTTGATAAGTGAAAAAAATGTAGACTGTATAAAATAAAACTTTTATACAGTCTTATACGCTTTAAAACAACACTAAAAAATGTAAGTTATGTGATAAAAACAGACTGCTATAGGACTTGTCTCAGAATCTTTTAACAGTCTTTACATGTCTGAGAAAATTATTCCTGAAAATACACACTGTATAAACAAAAGCTGATGACTGAACAGAATTGTTTTAATCAACATAAACACACAACAGCATAAAGTTTTGGAAAGTCTTCCTAAAGCCTTACAATCTAAATAAACTATACGTGGGGGCAGGACTAATTCCAGTCTCTTACAGTTGCATAATTTGGGAGTACTTTGACTAGCTTTCAGTTGAGGTAATCTACTAACAACAATATGACTAGAAGCAAATTTGGATTCTGTACAGTTTTATAAATCACACTGCATTAAGCCATGTGACTAACATCTGTTGCACATTGTTTTTGCTTTGATCCTTCCTTCAGGGGAAAGGCAGAGGCAAAGATGTTTCTTGTTTTGATAGGGATATATATATAAATATATCTGCAGTATTAAATATTTATGCAAAGCAAACGAAGGCAACATTCCCCTTGCTCCTGATAGCAACATGGTACAGTATGTCCTGTCTCTTACTTATTGGGAGAATTCACTTGGCAAGATTAGATCGACTCCACTGACATTTGTCTGCCTGATATGCTCGTTTTCTTCAGTTTTCCTGTGTTGCAGATCAACACAGATTTCACCATGGTAAAACTTTACATGGGCTCTTAGGGTTTTACATTGGTACGATGGAGGGTTTTGAGATACCTAAGACCTTGAAATACATTCTAAATCCTATGGAAAGCCAGTCTGAAAAGCAGATGTTTGATAGGTTTCTGACAAAGCCTCTGCATATAAATCTGTTATATCCTACTATCGTGGCAAAAGCCTTTCTCAGTGTGATTGTTTCACACTTCTGAACCACAAAGATGATATCAACGTGTAGATTTTTGTCAAGTTTCCCATTCAGTACCCGTTGCCCGCTGGTGTCTACACACATCTCTGCAACCATTCCAATTAGCTGAAGATAAATGTAGTTCATTCTGGAGGTCATTGACTCTGACCTGATTGCCGTCAAACAAGAGGCTTTGCAGGTACTATTGGCTCAGCATGTCCAGGTTGTTGAGATAAAAATTAGTCAAAGGTTCCATTTTGGTTCTTTCTATAGAGTTTCTTGGGCCACACAGGTTCCTGAGTACGCCTGTCTTACTGTTATATTCTCCAGTCAGAAGTTCTGTAGGCTGTTGATCAACACCTTTATCTTGCTGAGACAAAGGCACAGGACTCAGTGTGGCAATGGCTCTCTAACTCTTCCACTTCTAGGCCATGCCTCACATAACTGCAGCTTACAGGGTTGATACTGGCTCACATGTCCTACAGACAATGTTCTTGGTTTCTAGTCATAGCTTAGTCTGAACTTAACACTGCAGCTGCAGGTTGTCCTGATGCTACTGCTGTTTAACAGAACATAGGGGAGAAAAAAAAAAAAAAAAAAAAAAAAAAAAAGCCATTATTCATTATTATCCTGTTGTCTCAAATTCATTACTATCTTGCTTTTTTCTAGCACTATAGTGGATTAGTGTGATGGTATGCATGAACACAGCATGAACTGGGATGCCTAGGAGTAGAGGCAATAAGAGGATCACACAGTAAGGAAAAGGCTCTCCATGTGCTGTGCTAATGGCACACTGATTAGCGAGTGGATGATCAAGACCAGCACACCTAAATGCAGTTTCCAAAGACACCCAGGCTTGAAGACAAAGGATGGTGAACAAAGCCTGATGACTCACCAAGTCGAATAGAATGGAAATGCCGATCACAGTCAGCTTCAAAAGGGTACAAAAAGACATATCCAAAAAGGCATATCCAAAAGCTGCAGCACATGGTTGCCAACCCAGGAAGAACCCAAGACACATTAAGGACCCAAAACGAGCCTGGACACAAGTATTGTGGTGCCTGACTGTTGGACAGACTTCTTGGACACCATGCACATTCCAGCACATGCTTCACTGTGACTGTGTCAGCTTTCAGAGAGATTTTGTTGCAGACCAACTAATTATTTCTAAAGGAAGCCAGACAGGGATCTGTGCTGCAGTTGTGCACACCATTTCACATCAACAGGAAAGAAAGGGGCTAAACAAATAGCACTCCTTGGGGCAGCTTCAATGTACAGGAACAGATATTTAACTCAGGGGGTGAGAATGAATCTAGTACAAAGTACACCCTCCAACTGTACATAAGGTAGATGTAGGGGCCTCTGTAGTGACTACTTCAACCTATTCATCCACTGTGTTACTCGCTAATATAGACAATTACAATAATAGGGCAAGTATTTTAAGACTGCTTTTTCATCTCATTTTTATTTTTCTCGTTTTTTTTTTTTGTTTGTTTGTTTGTTTGTTTTTCTTTAAAAGAGTAATACAAATAAATATTCAGAAGCAAAAATGTCCAGAAGCATTTGTAAAGTTACTGGCTTGCAACTACTGATCACGTCTAAGCATGGTGATCTCTAAATTACAGCTTAGCTCAACATTGTGTAACTTGTTTGTCCCAGCCTTTGAATCTGATTTCAGTGTAAAAAAGGACATAATGTACTTACTATCTGGTATCTGAACTAGCTTAAAGGAACTGATTGTGTGAACTCACTCAGCTCAGCTGAATTTCTCCATGACAAAACATCCATGACACTATGTACTTCAGCATCCGTTCCCTTCCTGGTTTATTACAGGCAGAAAAAAAAATAATAAAAATCAAAAGCAAAGGCCAGCCAATCCCCTCAACACATTCTCCAAAAATAACAGTGAAGGATCACAAGTTCTTTCCACAGTTGCTGAACCCCATCTTTCCTACAGTAACAAAAATGTGTACTTTGCTGACAAATTAACACTGCTTAAGCTGTTCTTAAAAATTTGGCCATCCACCAGACCCTGTAAACAACCAGAATTTTTCATCCAAAAATAGAAAACTTTCTTGTGGAGGGTGTGGTAAGCCACATCAACACTCACCTCCAAACATTCTTGGTCAAACCAAAGAAGTGGAAGGCTATTTAATTTTAAAGAAAAAACATTATAGACTACTGCAGTAATGCGTAAAGTAGTTGGAAGTGACACACTGTGGAAGGAAACCAAAAAGAAAAAGGAAATTATGTTCCTTGGCAAAATGGGTCCAAAGCTGCCAGCATCTGATGGTGGCCGTGTTGAAAAATGAGTTCTACATCCTTAGCCAAACAGCAGCCGCAGCAGCAGCAGCTTATTGAAGGTTGTAGTCACTGCCCAGCAGCAGATTCAGCAGCAAATTTAACTAATCAGCATATAAATGTCAGAAAGTAACACTAGCCAAACAGACTGGATTAACTATTCTAAAAGCACAGAACATGTGACAGATGGAAAAGATGCCTTTTGACACATGCTGGAGACTCCCAAAGATTACAGTCCCAACTCAGAACTGTAAAGCCCCCCCAGGCCAATGTCCAGCCCATTGCTGCTGAAGTTAGGGGAAAACCTCAGACCTCACATGACGTATCACCACAAACAAAGTCAGAACTTTGCTAAGGAAACTAGCAATGGATCACAAGACACTAAAGAAAGGTTTGGTTATTCCCTCGCATAAAGGGTAACTGAAATTCAGCCTAGGTGTTTGTGAATTCCCATGTTAACAGAAATGGGGACTGAGCAGAGAAAGAAACAGTTCAACAAATGACAAAGTCAAAAGGATGAAGTATACTGCTGACCACCACAGATCTGATAAAACTGTCCTTCAGAAACGAAGTTTTCCAACTGACAGAATGTTACAACAGCAAAGAAAAATAATAGCAAATACAGGAAGTATAGGATGCAAGCCATTAAGCAGAGGGAGACATAGCTGAATGGTCAAGATCAAAGTTAGTACTGAATTACAACACAGATGAAGAAAGGAGACTATACAGTAGCATAGAAGGGGTGAATGATATGAAAGAGGAAAAAATAGACATGTAACAGCTGAGAGAAGTGAAAAAAATTCTAAATGCCAATGCTATTAAAAAGAGATATCATGAGATAAGTTTTCAAAGAGGACAATGATAAATAAGACCAAAAGCTACACTGAAATCTAGGAGTATTAAGTTACCTTGGTCAGAGGCAGTAAGCATATCATAAAGTTTTTGCAGACAGTCTCAAAGTTGGGGGGAGGGGAGGAGGGAACTGTGACAAGAAATGCTTTCCCTCCTGACTGATTCATATGAAGTAAGCTCTTTAGCACCAAATTTTGTTTATAGAAGAATTTACTGGAAAAATAGCATATTTCTGTTTTGAAACCTGGCTGCAAAGGTGTGTAATAGTGAAAGCCTCATCTAACCCACATCCAACCACTTGGTATGCAGTAAGAAAAACAATCTGATCATAACAATAACTTAATAAGTTGTATTCGTGGCAATGGAAGATGAAATATTCTAAATTATTCCATTAATTTTTGAAGACGGTTATGGTAAGGTTTGTGGGTTTTTACGGTTGTTGTTGTTCTCCTGTGTGTTTGTTTGACACAGTCTGCCACAGACTATGTGAATATGCATACTGTTACTAGAAACAAGCTAACATACATATTTGGGAAGGTTTTTGGAGACATGTGGAAAGAACATACAGTTGAGAGAAAAATGATTCATTGCAGAGAAAGACCTAATTTTCATTTCATAACACATGTTCTAAGTGTTCTGCTTGGATTATTTTTAGCTTATGTTAATTTTTCTTTTTATTTGTCTTTCTTCCCAAACTTTCTGGAAGTTAAAAAAAAAAAAAAAAAAAAAAAAAAAACTTGAATCTCTCCCCCAAAGTAATTCACTATCTGTATTGCACAAGATCTAAAACCTTGTGTATGTTGCTCACTTTAAATTACCTGACAATCACACTTCTGGAAAAACGTCAAAACCAGCAGAGAGTTCAACCCACAGACGTGAAGAAACATAAATCTTCTGCTGAACTCTCTTTTTGTTTGTAAACATTCTGTGGTCCTTCCACTTGCTTCACAATCATCTTAAACTTTTCCTCATATAAGCTTATTCCGAATTTCATCTTGTAGAAGGAAAGGGAACAACATTAAAAACAAGCCCTTTTAGCACCAGTTCATAGAAAATCCACTCAAAAAAGCCTTTCTAACAGAAGTGAGAATAAACATCATATAATTGCAAAAATGCATGTAAGGACTTTGAAAGCCTTGTTTCACAGTTTTGGGCAGGCTTATGGGTTTGCTCTTAATTAAAAGACACTTTTAGGCCAATTTGTTTCAAAAGAGCCCAAGACATGGCACATGCAATTATTAATAACAATAATAGAAAAAACAAATCTAACAAATAGCATAAACAGGATAATCAGAATGCTGCAACAGGCCCTGAAGACACTCCTCTCCCTTGTCCATCATTGACTTTTTGTCACTTCAAAATGTCAGGGGCTGTGAGATCCCTAATGAGCATTTCTAACACACAAACATTTTCTAATGAGACAAAAAAAAAAAAAAAAAGTCTTAAGTAGGGTGCTAACCCCATCTTGAAGTTTACTCAAATTTTAGCCTTACATAAATGTAAGTTTTGAGATTTGCAAGTTTCAGAAAGAAACTACTGCTGTGTTCTTCACGTTGCAAGACCAAAAGGAAAAGCACTCCACAGGAACTGTTTGAAAGGGCTACGTGTTCTCTTCTGTAATTAGGTACTTTGGAAGACCTATTCCCTTACTCTGTCTCTTGGTCACTACCCAAAATTAAAATAGTAACAGACAGAAATAACATGCAGGAACTGGTACTGCAGCAATTTACTACATTTGTAACGTTTATACTTCACTGGTGTCAAATATACAGTTTGGAGGACCAGAAGGAAATTCGGTATTTTTCACTGTGCCATGCAAAACACACCAATCAAAACTGTTTTCTTTACCTACTGATCTAGCTCTGCTTGGAATATGTTCACTAGCTCTATATCATCTTATAGTCTGTTCTCTTGAGGGTGCCTATGTCCTTGCTCATGCCTGTTTATTTTACTTCATGATATCACTTCTCAGCACCTCCTATACCAGTTTGTCTTCACAACATTGATAAATAACTACTTCACAACTCTGCCTGTGTCTTTCTCCTTGCTGCCTCCTGATTTCTACACCCCTGCAGCTGAAAACAAGAGAAAGTCAGCGGTTTGGCCTCTGTCAAAACATTACAAACAATATGCTTGGAAGCAGTCTTTATGCACAGAACTGCCTAGCACAAGGCACTTCAGTATGGACACACATAGCTGCAGTGAGCACTGGAGGAAGTCCATACTTGGTAGGATTGGTATCACATGCTAATTCTCCCTGTTTCTCAGCTGGAAAGCAGTGAGACACACTTAACATAACATACACTACAAGCATGACAAGGAGAACTGGTATTAGGATTATCTCCTTATTTATTTATTTATGTATTTATTCTCCCCATGTATTAGAAGTGGTGCTTCAGGTAACTCACTGCACAGCAGAGATGGGCATTCAGTTTCAAAACAGCCTTACGTTTCCCACCTCTCTAAAAGGGATGCCCATAAATAACAGAAGTAGCAGGACATCCCAACTCTGTTTTCTTTTTTTCTTTTGAGTGGAATGCAGGGCTTTTTATGTGATTAACAAGGACTCAAGGATAAGATGCTTAATTGTTGTGTTCACAGGAAGTTATTTTGTGCACAACTGTCTAACAAAAACTAAATCCACCTAAACCAAAGATAAAGGGGTGAATTTTTGATTCCTTCAGAGTTCCAAAAGTATTAGATAAATTACATGAGAAAGCATCATCAGAATCTTTTGTGAACTGAGCCCTAAACTCTCAGTTAAACACTACTGATTTGCACAAGATCTCCTGTGTTGTGTTTTTTTTTTCTAACAATATACCTCATGAGAATTAGAAACAACATTTAATAACTCACTCATCATCATTAAGAGCTAAAAAAGCCAAACATATACAAGATTATATTTTTCAGGATTAATCTGTTACAGTTTAACTTTCATAGATAAATTATGATCCTAAGCACACGGGACAGATCTTCTCCTAACTTCATGGAATTACTCATGATCTACACCAGCATTACGGAGACCACACCATTCATTTCAATAGACTAAAAATAAGAAAAATTGTCAGCTGCATATATTGCCTGGTTGCTGAAATTGCACTTATATGGGCAAAAGCAAATTGCTTCTTTGTAAATAATACTTGGAAAACTGTATGAAAAATATCAGTACAAAATCAAAACATTAAATTATAAACCAGTTGTCATAAGTATAGGAAGGGAACAGAGCTTGTTTGGCATGTAGTTATTTGTAAAATACTGGTATTTTAGATAACTTTTACATTTTTGTCAAATACTTAGTGTTCCAAAATAGGTATCAGGTCGTTGGCTCATGGCTTAACTTCTCTTTCTGGAGTTACATATGAACACTCATTGTAGGATTAGTAAGAAGAGGCCTGCTTTTCTGTTTGTTTGCTTGTTTATTTGTTCTGAGGGATTGGTAGACATAGAAGGGAAGAAATTCAAGAGATTTTTCTTGGCACTGTAGTGCCAGTTCAGTCTCTGCTTGGCTTACATCAAAATAAGATAGAAAAAGACTTAGAAAAATAGTCATGATAGATGTATTTACACCTAGACACTAACAAAATGTCCCTTACCATAACTCTGTTGTACCTAAAATAATTTCTCAGTTGAAGAGGAAGCCCAAAAAGAATCTAAGAAATCTATCTCTGCTGCTTTCATCCAATCAAACCAAACAGTAAAATCAGCATTGGCTACTTTACAAACAGTAAAATCAGCAAAAGCTACTATCACTCATAGTAAGAAAAAAAAAACAGAAGCACCCCCTTTTCCTCATTCATACTGACTGATAAGCAGTGACTGCTGAAATAAGTATGTCGTATAAAGCATTTCCAACAACTTAACCACATTCAGAAACAATTTCTAAACTAGTAAATTAAATCATTCTATTGCCCTACTGCAGAAACATTCCATACAAGATTACACCACAGACAGTAATACTATCGAATGCACATCCTTAGACTATTAGATCTTATCACTAGAGATCCCATACCTTATCCACAATTTCAATAGCTTTCACTTTTTTAATGTACTGAAACTTCTACACATGTAATCAGCATTTCCAAGATCAGAATTAATAATGAAAACGTATACCGTGGTTTTTGTTTAAAAAAAAAAAAAATAGTTAAAAAAAGCAAGCAGTACACACTATTTCAAAACATATTTTTATTAGTATTAGCAGCCCAGAAATTTGGAGTATGCATTTCAAACTTGGCAAAGAGCTACTACTTACTCTTAAAACCAAGAAGAGTCCAGGAAGGCTGTACAATGTTAGAACACTGGTTTTGGGCTCAAAGGACCTAGACCAACTCCTTTGGGAAAAAATAAATAAATAAACAAAAAAAAAAAGAGTGACCACTTCATATGAATAGTTTTGGTGTTTTGTTTAAACTTGACACTACGGCTGCAATGAAGTAGACTGACATTTGCAGCTGGCAACTGGTGCCAGAAGTAAAGAAGTGTGGATTTAATGGATTTAAAGCTTTCCATAAATTTCCTTTTGCTTTGAGCATCACTTATCTTGCAGACTGCATTTAAAATCTAAGATATATTGCTTGCTTCTCCACAGGTGTGGCCAGCAAATTAGGGATTATGAAAGACAGAGAGACAAAGAATGCTTAGAATACCTGCTATAGCAGCAAGTCAGGTCAGAAATAACCTCATGATAGGAGTCTGTGGCTGCTTTGAACACTGACTTTTTTTGGCCCTTTTCAAAGTAATCATACAGCATCAAAAAAATTGGCCACAAAGTTAACTATCTTCTTTCTTAACACTTACAGCACATACAAGGCAAAAATCTGCATTTATAAGCACTTTACTATTTATATGACTCAGAAATTGGAATGAAACGTTACAGTGTTACTGACTGTTATAATAATAATAATAAACACAAGACTGAGCTATTTCAATACTGATCTGCAACAAAACTTTCCATCATCTTATGCAGTTCTGTTAGTAGGGTAAAAAAAAAAAAAAGTTAAGGTAGAGATAAAAAAGACAGAGAGAGAAAAACTCAGTTCTGAAATCTAGTTTCAAAATCTCAAAAATAATATTCAATAATGACCAGTAATTACTACTTTTATCTCTCCATATTCTATCTCTCTATACACAACTGTTTTGAGGAAAAAGAATAAGTTTACTTTTTAAATTCTGTGCAACTCCTGTAACAAAAAAAATCATTAGCACTACATACTTACACATAAACATGCACATACATGAAGGGCAGTCATGGATATATGTGATCTTAGTATCACAAAATCATCTGGTTTGGAAAAGATCATCAGGATCACCAGGTCCAACCATCAGCCTGACCTACTGAGTCCCATCACTAAAGAATAATCCTAAGCACCACATGCACACATCTCTTAAACACCTGAAGGGATGGAAACTCCACCACTCTGCCCATCACACTGTTGAATGTCGTATGATTAGATATGACCTATTGATCTAGCCTATCCAGATCCCTCTGCAAAGCCTTTCTACACTCAAGTGGATAGGCAGTCTCGCCTAACTTGGTATTGTCCACAAGCTTATGTAGGGTGCACTTGATCCCCTGATCCGTGCCTGATTCCAGGCATGTGGAATGCTGCTGCTGACTGGATTCCAACTGGATTTAACTCCATTCACCACGACTCTTTGAGCCCGGCCATCCAGCCAGTTCTTTACCAAGCACCTGTCCAAGCCATAAGCAGATAGTTTCTCCAGGAGAATACCATGGGAGATGGTGTCAAACACTTCACTAAAAGCCAGGTAGGCAACATCCACAGCCATTCCCTCATCTACTAAGTTCATCTTGTATTAGGAGGCGATCACGTTAGTCAAGCAGGACCTGCCCTTCTTAAAAACACGAAGGCTGCTTCTGATCACTTGATAGTCTTTTATGTGCTATGTGATGGCACTCAGGATGATCTCCTCCATAACCTTCCATGGGAGTGAAGTCAGACTGACAGGCCTGTAGTTCCCTGGCTCTTCCTTCCTGCTGTCTTTGTAGTCTGAAGTCATATTTGCTGGGTACCCTGAGGACAACTGGCCTTACTAATAAAGGCTGACGCACAGAAGTCATTAAGTACCTCAGCCTCACCCTTATCTTTCAGCACTATGTTTCCCCTCACATCCAATAAAGGACTGAGGTTCTCCCTAGTCCTCCTTTTGCTGATGATATATTATCAAAAGGTTTTTTTTTTTTGTCTTTTACTGCACTAGTCAAATTGAGTTCCAGTCAGCTTTTGGCCCTTTTCATTTGCTCCCTGAGCAACCTGACAACAGCTCTGTAGTCCTCCTGAATTTTCCATCCATTCTTCCAGAGCTCATAAACTCTTTTTGTTCCTGACTTCCTGAAGAAGCTCTCTGTTCAGCCAGGCTGGTCTTCTTCCTGGCTGGCACAACTTTTGGTGCATTGGAACAGCCAGTTCCCACTGCTCTAGGATTTCAATCTTGAAGAAAGTTCAGCTTTCCTGGACTGCTCTGCCTCTAGAACAGCCTCTCGAGGGTCTCCTGTCAACCAGGTCTCTGAACAGGCCAGTGTCTGTCCTCTGGAAATCCACAGCAGCGGTTCTGCTAACTGCCTTCCCTACTTCTCCAAAGATCAAAAACCATATCACTTCATGATGGCTGTGCCCAAGACAGTTTCCAGCCAACATACCATCCACAAGTCCTTTGTTTGCCAACAGTATGACTATGTATACATACATGGTTAAGCATCCATAATCTGTATGATATACACTATATATAAGATACATAATCAAATAGCTGCCCTTCATATATGTGTATATATACATACTTTTCATGAGCCAAAGCATTTTATGCCAGCTTTAAGCCAGGGACAAGTTTTTACAGCCAGTTATAAACCACTGGAATAAAAGTTTATATTGGAAATGCTTAACTATAACGGTGCTAGTGGGCTCTGCAATAACTCCAATCTCAAAATTTAATAAAATGCAGTCGCTATTCTACAGTAGCAGCACAAAGAGCCCCATTAACTCTCCAATTACTGCAGGAAGAAATAACATTTTTTGCAGCTAAAGCCAAGAGAGATGGAGGGAATGAAGAAGGAATTGCTTCATGTTCCAACTTAAAGCCTCAGTTTAAAGTAATGGGACATATTAAGAGGCTTATTCTACACAATGTAATATTTATTTCACTCGTTTCATGTAAGTGAATTTCTGTATAACAGCCAATTTTAAGAATGTTTATTTAATAAATAATGGGGGAAGGGAAGGGAAGGGAAGGGAAGGGAAGGGAAGGGAAGGGAAGGGAAGGGAAGGGAAGGGAAGGGAAGGGAAGGGAAGGGAAGGGAAGGGAAGGGAAGGGAAGGGAAGGGAAGGGAAGGGAAGGGAAGGGAAGGGAAGGGAAGGGAAGGGAAGGGAAGGGAAGGGAAGGGAAGGGAAGGGAAGGGAAGGGAAGGGAAGGGAAGGGAAGGGAAGGGAAGGGAATACACAGAACATGTGATGCACAGTGCAAGTGCTCACCACCAGCTGCCCAATGCCCAGCCAGTCATACAGTATGGAATATCCATCTGGTCATTTGAGGCCAGCTGTCCTGGCTGTGTTCCCTCCCAGCTCATTGTGCACGCTCAGCCTCCTCACTGGCAGGGCAGCACAAGAAACAGAGTCCTTTGCTTTGTGTAAGTACTGCTCTGCAACAACTAAAACATCAGCATGTTACTACCACTATTTTCATCAAAAATCCCAAACAGAATATCATAACAGGTGCTATGAAAAAAAAATTAACCCTATCCCAGCTAAAACCAGGACAAGCAATTTTATCATTGCTCGAATTGATGAAAAACAAATTTTGGTTTCTATCAAGAGATGATCTTGTTTTATTTTTCTTGCAGGTTTGCATTCAAAAGGGCATCTGCTAATAGTTAATAGGCTAACAAGATGGCTCGGCACATTAGTAAGGGAATATATTGTGCCTGAAGTACTCCAAATCCTGGTTTGATCACAAAATGACAACTGCATGAAGGACTGTGATTGCCGTGGTGGCAAATTACACCTCAGGCTCCAGATAAAAGTCAGAAAATGTTCTGAATGTGAAAATACCACTAAGTTAATATACACGTGTTTTACAGACACATACTCTGAATTACTGCTACTAACAGATAAGTCTCCAACACAGATGAATTTAGTACAGCTTTATTGTTTTGAAATAGTATGATAATGCTTCAGCAAAAGTAAAAATTACTAAGTTGCTACTCTGCCACTAGATCAATATTAATTTCATAAAAATTTGACTTAATTCTGAAGAATTTGAGACCAGATCCAGATTTCTGTAACAGTGAAAAAAAAAATCGAGGGAAAGACAGACAAAAATCAAACATAATGTGCTAAATATTTAGATGGCTAGAAGACATGTCCCAGATCTCTTTAAATTCAAAACTGAATGTAGGTTATAGCCAATATAGCCATACAGTCAGTTTTGAATATCATGTCTGACTGCTTTTCCGGTATTAAAAACAAAAACAGCATTTTAAATAGATACCCAGCTTTTCCTCTCTTGCCAAGTATTTACTCAGCTGGTATCACATTTCCCCCTCTCCATTCCACAAGGCAAATCTCTGGAGTCCCTTTGCTAAGCACAGGTATACTGAGATTATTATTTATAGCAGCTTTGTTTTATTGCAACAGAGCATTTAAAGCTAGCAAACACTCCAAGTATCTACCAGAAGAACTACTATTTAAAAGAAAACCCATGTAAATTAAAATGAATCTCTACAGTTACAACTCACTGTGGTAGTCCTTGTGCTAGACAATATGCATTTCATACATAATTTCCACAATACTAAAATAAACAATTTTTGCTTATTTGCATGTGATTTTACAAAATACTTAATTTTCCAAAGGAAAAAATGCTAATTGTAAAAATTGCCTCTTGAAAAACCTTGGTAATTTGCAACCTTTTGTAACAAACTCGGCCTAAGTGTTATTGTACTCAGAAAGAAAACAGAGAGCCTAAGGTTAAAAAAATGATTTATGCTGATTTATTCTGATTTAGCACTTTTGTTTGCAGTGATGAATGGACTACTTGTTATTTTCAGCCAAATTTCATGCTTGATTCTTCATCTCAGAAATACAAGAATGACAGATACTATTTCCTCCTAGGTGCTCTCCACTATACTCCAAATTCTATTTAAAAAAAAGCACTGAGCAAAACAAACGACCACTACTTGCAAACATTGGTAGGAGGTATAAGCTCAACAAACTTTTATTTAAATTCAAATGACATTAAATTTACTTGCATCATTACACCAAATTTAGCTTATGAACTTTGGACTTTAACTGAGTCACAATCCTGGCAACAAATATATAAAGCGGATATGCAAGCATGTTTTTTGATCAAAATGTAGAGGACTCTTGCATGTAAACTTGAGGACATACAAAATCATTTGTAGTATCGGGCATTAAATTCTCATACAACTTGCAGACTCCCATATATAAACAAAAAGAACAAAGAAAAAAGGAGAAAAGGACAAAAAAAAAAAAAAGACAAAAGAAAAATGAAAATTAGACAAAAAAAGAAAACAGAAAAAAGAAGAGAAAAAATAAAAAGGGGGAAAAAAAGGAAAAAGGGAGAAAAAAAAATAAAAAAATCACACCAGACATACAAGCAACCAAGTACACAAGATTCCAGTTAAGATTCTCACTACATAATGCATCAAAAATAGGTTACAAATCCATTTTTCTTTCTCCAGACATCATATTTTTAGCTTGAACTCTTGTATGTGTTATTTCTGTCTGGATAACTAACTAGTGATACACCAAAAATAGACTAAGGAGTGTTCATGTTCGAGCTTTACTTTTGCAAATATTTCCTAAAACTAACACAACTCAAAATGCTGACCAAAAAGTTTATATAAATGTATACTCTCACAAAAGGCTTGAGCTGAGGCAAATGGTCAGTCACAGCTCTGCAAGACTGAACAATGCTAAAGACTGACATTTAGGTTTGACATTTGGGTGGTTTCCAATCGTAGTGGCTTTCTATAGACTTATCAGTTGTCATTGGAACACTGTAGATTTACAGATTGGATAAATGATGGCTACATACACACAGATCAAAGAGCCTGATTTGTTGTTGTTTTCCTTTTCAATTCAAAAAGTTAACAACCTTAGTGAAATGGCCTGGAAAGACTCAAGAGTACTGCTGAAATATGTTGTTTAGAAAAAAGGGATATTCCTTCTACTTGATATACCATCTAGGACCATTTGCATGACGGAAGAATAGAGACAAAGCTGGGTTGCTAACTCCTCTGTTAGCCAGCAATATAAGTTGATGTGTTTTACAATTATTCAATGATTCTAAGAACCCTCTACATTTCAGTCATCAAACGCCACTTGAGTTTCAAGGGTGTCAAATATATTTGAAAATAACGTCACTTATTTTAGAAATAGGATTCAAATATCCTATCAGGATTTTCCTTTGAAAACATCAGTATCTTATTTATAGGTTCTTTGGTTTTAGTTATTTGCTAGCTCTGCTGAGCAAAATTGCTGTACGAACAACCAAACAGCTAAGCTCAAAGGTCAATACACCCCATTATTCTATTTTCAGCAGCTACTAGTGCTGTAAAACTAAGTTATTAAACGCTTATAGAAAAACATAAGAGCAGGGTACATACCAAAGAGCACTCTTTTCATCGTACTCTCATAGCTCCCAGCGATGTGTGATGTGACTAGTCACATAACTGATACATGGTGCTTCACGTACAGATCTTTAGTTGCGCTAGCACCAGTACATTTAAAGTTCCAGTTTTCAAATCCAAACAGAAAAAGTACTAACCTTATGTTACTCCAACTATGTGTGCTGGAAACAAACACACAACAAATTTGAAGACCACTGTTTCTAAAAAAGTCCTTCAACTCAACATAAACAAAGGCTTACAGCCTCCAAGGGAATAAAATAAGTATCAGTGCATTTGCCATGAAAAAGTAGAAGGCTGGTAAGCAGTATGGAAGGCCCTAAAAATGCAAAAGATCAGTGTGACTGTGAAAGGCCCTCTATGGGCAAGGAAGCAATAAAGACTTCCATGGAAAAAGAGGGCTTATGCAAGACAGTCAAAGTCTCAAGCACAAGCTCAGATGGCACATAAAGCCAGGGTCTATATTTGAAAGAACTCTTTTTTCCCAGATGGAATGAAAAAGAACACAGAATTCAGAGTTTCTGTAGGTTTTGCCAAAAGGAAAGGAGATTAGAGAGCTGGAGATCAGTGGGAAGAGATTTTGAAAATGAGATCAACAAAACTGGACTGGGAATGAACTGATCTGAAGACAGTGTATGCCCAAGGAACACACAAAACCTATTTTTTATTTGAAGTCTTTCCACCAGTTTTGTTCACATGAGTAACTCTACTCATGGCCCACTGTACTGTGATTCTATGATCCGTAAGAAATTTTTCACTCAGAGGGTGGTGAGGCCCTGGCACAGGCTGCCCAGAGAAGCTGTGGATGCCCCATCCCTGGAGGTGTTCAAGGCCAGGCTGGATGGGGCTTTGGGCAGCCTGGGCTGGTGGGAGGTGGCCCTGCCTATGGCAAGGGGGTGGTCTTTAAGGCCCCTTCCAACCCAAAGCATTCAGTGATTATGCAATTCTACTGGCAACTGTGGAATAATCTAGGTATTTAAATGCCAGTGGAGTCTACATTCAATCCCTCAGTGTCATCAACAGCAACAAAACCACGGAGCTACCTGTAATCTCCTTCTTATAACCTGTTAGCTCCCAAAGTATAAAAATGACAGCCATCTTATGGTGTAATGGCTCTTCCCTGGCTCTAGAGTCTTTGCAGTCTCCTTTTTTTCACTACTCTTCTTCCCCCAATTCTCTCCCTTCTGCTGGTGAGAGAACTTTAAATCAGATGAAAAGTGCCGTTAAGTATTCATGTAACTGGAAGTTCTACAGAAAGCACTGAATCTCCAGCTTTTCAGCTATGTAAATTTGCTCCACAATGCTTTATTAATTTGATTTTTTTTTTTAATTGCATGGTTTAACATAACATCACCAACAAATACGTGGGCCACATTCTTCTTTTACTAATATAAATCTGGGAGAAGCTATACTGAAGTCACTTGAACTAAAATAGCGTGAAAACCAAAAAGAATGCAAAATTAAATTTTCCAACTTCAAAGATCTGCAGGAAGCAAGAGATGATGACTGTAATTATTATATGCAATCAAGATTCTGTTTCCATAAAGAAATCCATTGCAAATTAAAAAAGACAGGAAGAGATGTACAGAAAGTGTAAGTAAAATGAACATGCTTTCAAGTAGAGTTTTTCCCATAAAGTCAGACTTCAAGAGAAACGTAGCCGCCTCACAGTAGTGGCTGCTGCAACTGACATCTTAAGACGCCTAATTAGGTCACTCTATGCATGCACTATCATCATTTCATACCACTCTAACATGCTGGGGAAACAACTCCCTTAAGAAAAGGGAAGCATTTTGGGATATAAAAAACACAGTAAGTATCAGCTAATGAGGAACAGAGAAAGAAAAGTGCCAAACACTGTAAAGCCCTGAAACTTAAGATAATGACTAAAATTTATGACTGCTTCCTTCCCTGGCAGACAGGAGTACAATTAGAATTCTCAAAACAACAATCCCTTTGTGCTGGCATGCTGTTATGTTTATACTGCTACAGATAGACTAGAAGATAAAAAAGTAAATAGTACAGCACCCTTTTTAACCCAAGATAATAGCACTTTTTTTTTTTTCTTTTTCTTTTCTTTTTTTTTTTTTTAATGTGGCTTTGGGCACAGTTTTGCATATAGCTTAGTCTTAACTGAAGTCATTTGGGTAATTATCATTGCATGGGCAGGAATTAACCATTTACGTTAGCTTGCTATATGCACAGAACCTCTGTTTGGAAAAAAAAAATCACATGAAACAAGAACAAACGAGCTATTATGAGTCACTTAATAATTCCCTTTGCTGTCCAAACAGCTTGACATTTAAACAGCTTAAATTATTCCTTTATTTCCATTTTTAAAAATTTGAATGTCCTTGGCTTGATGAACTGTTGAAAGAAAAGCATCAGGAAGTATGCATGTCCTTTCTTTCATCCTTCACTTATATTCAATGATATGGATCACTTGGAACAGACAGTTGTTAGAAGAGGCATAAGGAAATACTGTAATAATGCTTATAGGTTTTCTCATCTCCTTCACAAAGAAAGCACTATTACAATATTCAGAATACGCAATCTGGATAACCACAGATGGTTTTGCAACAGAACACCCTGCAGGCATTCCCTACAGATTCTGGGAAAGGTACATGCTGGGGAAGCACTGACATCTTCCTAAATAGACATAGCATACCAGCAAATGAATCTTGAAGATTTCATCTACTGTGTGCTGTCATTTTGGCCTACACAGCTCTTGTCCCTTGCTCCTTCCTTTTACATCGTGTGTACATCTTGCTCTTCCTGGTTCCACTGATCACTACTCTTGTCATACATCTAAGTAAAATGGCTATCTTCTTACTCATTTACAGTGATGGGTCCATAAGGACCCATGTCAACCTTTAAGCATCATGTCTTTGAAATAAGAAAGTAAGCTGCTCTCTCCATTTCATACGGCTTCAAGAACATGTTACTCAACATCATGCTTACCTACAAATCAAACCTCCATGCAAAGCATCAGAAAATATAATCTGTAGTGGGCATCCAAAGCAACCAGGAGTCATATAGATCTCTTGACACTTTCATTTATGGGTTAATTGAGCAAAGAACTATCATTGCAAACTCAGTTTATGAGTATAAATAACTCATAAGTTATTTATAAAGCAATGAGGCTTATCTGACAAAGGAGAGTGTCACTGAATGCCAAAGTCTTAAATGTTACAGATCTTTTTAAAAGTGAAAGTAAATCTAAATCTAAATCTAAATCTAAATCTAAATCTAAATCTAAATCTAAATCTAAATCTAAATCTAAATCTAAATCTAAATCTATACAATATTATTATTGCATGCCAGCAGTATTTTCTGCTTTTTTTCTTAAGTAAGATTGCAAGAGGAAATCTGAGAAAGAAATCTACAGAAATATAAATCACAACGTAGCATGAAACAAAAAGTTTCATCACTTGCTTAATTATACAGTTTGTAAAATGAAATCTAACACAGTAAGCTTAGCAGTTGGAACTTCTGGTTCATCTAAGCACTTAGGCTGGCAGTTGACAACTGCTCTAATAGTTCCATACAAAACTAATAGTCTGTGAATACAGCTTTCCCTTCAGTCCTCCCCTTTCAAAATAACATTGCCTTTAATTCCTCCTTCAGATGTTTTTTCCGTAATATATATGCCTAAAAGCATCAATTCTAGTGTTGGCACTAGGCAAACTGTGAATAAAAATAGTGTTTCATTCTCTGCTATGAATAAATACTATATCTGATTACCAACTTGCATATTTCTTATAACACACACACACAAAAAAAGGGGAATTTTAATTGTTAGACACTGCTATACTAGTACAACTAGTAGAACTAAAATTTTATTGTCACTGCACAACTGGAAACTGAAAAATATTTAATTAAGCTTTTTATTCTCCACAATTCCATGAAAATTTGATAATATAATCCTTAAGGTTTGCCTTCCTCAGCTTCCAAAGACCAGTGTTTGACTATAAAACCATAAATCACAAACAGCTTATCAATAAACTCTGCATCTGAATTTTAACATGCTCCTGTTTTGTCAAGACATAATGGTGAAGTCATTGACAAAAGAAAACATAACAAAATGATAGCAGTATCAAGTACTGAAATGAATAGATATAATAAAAGAACTTCAGTTTTGCAAATGAGGAAATTCAGAGACATATCTAATAAGCTTATATTTTTCTTCCTGAGCCTTATGAAAACTAATGTTCATAGCACAAAGGATGTAAGTAAAGAAAACTAAGAAAAACCTACTCAGCAACAACTAGAGTTTTAAAACTGATTTAACAAAAATAACACAGCAACTTCATATTGATAGAAATTTGACACTGTTAATTAGATGATAAAAAGGAGTCTAAATAAATATAGAAGGTGAGATATCAAGAATTTTCTTTACCTAGCCATTCCCAGGCTGGAAAAGTTGGAAGGAACTATCAAAACATCAAGCCTGGAAAAGGGATGGGTGCCCAGTGTGGTGTAAGCAGCTGAGAGGCACTGAGGAATGAGCTGAAGTAGATGTTCTTCACAGCATTTCATAAGGCACCAGGGAGCAAAGACTCTGTAAGGAATGACTCTCTGCAACCTGGCAGCAGGATTTTGGAAACGGCAGGGATATTCCACATGTCCACAGCTTTCTTCATGCCATCTGATAATAACAAGAACAAAAAATGGTTTAATACGATATCAGAAACATGCACAACAGAGTATATTAACTCAAGGATATTTCCTAAGCACTGGAATGATATTTTCTAGTCACCAGAATCACAGAGTTAGTTCACATAAAACCATCTCATTTATCTTCTCATACCATTCATTCATGCAAAGCACTGTGAAAACATAGGTCAGAATCTTTACTACATACCTTACTGAAACTGATATAGTTACTCATAACTAAAAAAGATGAGAGTAGTCAAACCTTGTTTTTATAATAGATGTGAATCAATTGAACAAGTGCTGAAAATGTAGATAAACTAAGTAATAATACAACAATATTTGTTCAGAGAATTCCTGTTTAAATCATAACATTTTTATTTACCCCATAAACATATCAGGTGCAATAGAATGAAATTTAAAGTTTTTCTGTTGTTGTTGTCAGTAAAAAAATTGCTAGGAGTTTTTACAGTATTTTTTTTTCTCAGGTAAAACATTAGATATCAATTCAGTCTTATCATCATAGACATTTCAAGCTATCACATTAGGATCCAGATTATTTTACATTATCCTTACAGAATATTCAAAACTGTAGCTGGAAAGATGAGTAAACTTGATCCTTCCTAAACACTGAGTCATATACCTTTACAATAATTTATCTGCCCAAATAGACTTGTATCTAAGCAGAAATCAGCTTCATGTTTTCACCTCCTAGGTAGTCTTCTGTGCAGCGCAGAACCTCTCCTTGGTTTCAGATTTCATCTTAAAGAAGCTGGTTCTATTATGCCTTGACAGGCAAAGCATTTACTGTTACTGCACCAAGTATCACCAAAAGCATTTATATTTGTAAGATCATGCTCCAGGTGAGTGCTGACACACAAAAACAAATGAAATCATGTAGGAAAGAACTACATTTTACAGAAGTGCCAAAACTTTTAACACCTTATATAACTTTTTTTTTTTTTTTAGTGAAAGATGTAGACATTGATTACATATATTAGCAGAGAAACTACATCCATCATTATACATTTTTTTCCAAAGGGTAGTTTAAACCAGAATATTTTTTTCCCTAAAAGAATGTAACTTTGTATTTAATTGTCAGAGTTGATACTAGGCAGGAACCTGAAAACTAGCACCCTATCTCTTGTGGAAGTTGCCATGGAGTCCTTAAGAAGATAAAAAACTTATTTTACATTCTAGCTCCGCTTAATATTTTGACACAGTCTCCTTATGTCAAACTCACTGGCACATGGATATAAATTACATTACACCTTTAAACACTTCCTTCAGAAATCCCTCGTCTTCCTGCCATACAAGAGTCTATCCCCATTACCTTCTGTGAGACACTACCTTAATATGTGCTTGTCTATATCCATTTCACATCTTTTCCAGAAAGCTCCGCTAATGGCTTGGTTACATAGTCTTAATAACTAAATAAATAATAAGTATTTGTTTTGCTAACTCCCAAATAAACATATTTTTTTTGTCAGTTTTTCTTTCAAGACATTAGTTGTATTTATTTCACTGTCACTACTTTATCCGTTGTAGATACATCACCTCATCTCTGTCAATTAACTCACCCAAAAGGGATAATGATAATGACCATCATACTGATTAAAACTTGCAGTAACTTTTGTTAGAAAAAGTTACAAATACATTTCCCAGTTTCCAGATTTTTTACAAAAAAAAAAAAAAAAAAAGCTCATTTACTCATTTACTCTATCACCACACTTGTCAGAATAATCTTTTGCATTAAATCGATAAAAAATACCTATTCCTGAACAGGCTGTACTTAACAATTACTGAGTATTCCTGTTTAGGTAGTCATATTAGAAACATATAAACATATAGATGAATAAACATAAAACAATTTCTAAAAGTTTATCAAACCTACAAACTATTTGGAAGCTTGACTAGGCATGTCTTACTGATCTTGGACAAAGCATGAAAGTTCCTATTCTCAAGATTTATTAGCATTTGAAAAAAATTAGTCAAGCTGCAAACCACAGAATCCTTTAATTTTAAATTCCAATAATTATGTCCTCATTTTCCAAAGTCTCACTAACTCTGTCAAAATGGTAAGGACTTCCACAGTCTTAATGTTAACACAGTATTAGCCTCAAAACAGTTACCTAACAACATTTTTTTAGGCTAAGCTTCTAATTGCAAAATAGAAAAAACATTTAAGGAATCTGAAAAGCTGACAGTAATATGTGAGAAAATCATGTGCCATGTCTGAGACTGCTGTTAACTAAGGTGAACACATGTGGAAACAAGCTATATTGCTCCACAACATTAATTTTTAACTTCATTTCTCATTTGCAAGCCTATGTAGTATTGTGATGTTCATTCACAACCCCGTAATAATTTAAACACTATGATCAGTTTTGACTGGATTGGAAAGAGGGATAGATGCATTCGTAATAATTACTTTTCTACACATTTGGTGAAAAATAGCTAAGTAGCCACTGCACATACTGGACAACAAGCTATTTCTTTTATTGAATAGAATGAAGAACCCATCTTTCTTTCACAGGACCACTGCAATACTACACATCACCCTAGGCAAAACACTGCAAAGGCCAGCTCTAACTTTGGGATGGGACTGGACTGGAAGGGAAAAGTAGGGGACTTGGAGTGAGTAGGCACGATGGTACTAGAGGGTACTACGCATCCAGAATAGCCCAAGCCTAGTAGCATCACAGATATTGCAGGCAGGCATTGTAATAAAAGATGGAGAATCTGGTACTGTTACAGCAGGGCATTAAGCACAACAGGATGTAGGATGCAAATCCAGAAGACATTAGGATTAGACCTATTACTCACTAAGCAGGCTGTTTTCACATAGAAAGAACCACATCGTTACCTGTGAAATAAAGCCTTTGGAATTATTTCCATGTAAAGATTTTTTGGTTCACATTTAAAAAGTTCTATTTTGATTCCTGTACTGAAATGGCTCCAATCCACAGAGTAAATGAAAACGCTATGCATATATACCATTTTTCAACAATAATCTAAACACCAACCTGAAATCAGCTTGTGAACATTGCAAAGACAACTCATTGTTTGTCTGGACAGCAGGTGTGAAGGACTGTTTAACTTCTTGCCAGCATCCCACAGCGATAGTGAAGGTGGATGCTGGCATTGGCATAGTCACATAGTAGTACCAGCTCATGACACCTGTGAGTAAAAAGAACATTTGTACAGACTCATCAGTCACAGAACACAGACAGTACTTGATATTTTTATGTACTTGAGACTGTGGACCAAACCTCTTGCCATACATCATGGTTATTTATGTTGAAGAAGGGAAAATAATTCCACTGGGACAAGTAAAAGCAGTCATATGTAACCACCACAGATTCAGTATTGTTCACTTACACCCACATTCCTCTGTCTGCTGATATTTCTATCTATAAAAAAAAACAATCATTGCTGAGATGTTATTAATGCAACTTAACATGACTGTACTCTTACTGACCAAGAAGTGCATCAGATACAAAATCTAATAGAATCTTCAGACACAAAAAGATTAACATTTAATTCTTTTGACCCTGGATCACCACCTCATGATTTTGTCTTATCTGTATGACCTTGCACAGAACAAACACTTTTCTTTGTGTTCTGGACAGTACCAAACTGACAGGAAAGATTTAACAAACAACACTAGTGCTTGTGAATCAGACCTGGCAATCTGAGATACATGATGTGCCAAACAGGCAGTGAGAAATCAAAGCTCAGAATCAGATGGGATATTGCCAAAGTCAATGATTTGGTCAAGATAATCCAGGAGCTGCTATAACAAGATTAGAGAGTCTATTAGAAGCTAAAAAGATGAGTCTTATCAGTATGGGAACACAGTGCTGGAAGACAGAGAGTACACTATAGGCTGACTGTATCTGTGAACATGTGTGGACAAACTAGAGGATATTTTAGGACAGCATACCTTTCATGAATTTAAATGTTACTTAGGTTTTCCATTTGTCCCTCTAAAAATGAATACAGCTTAAGGGTAAAATTCAAGTACTCCCTTATGGACCCAAATACAGTTACTACACCATATTAATACCTTAATTGCTCTTGGAACGAGCCTAAAATGAGTTACAAACTACAGAATCATGCGCAAATAAGTGTAGCCATGGAAACTGTGAAAACATACAAACTTCAGTTGTTTTAAGAGAACATTAATACTTGCAATGGTATTCTAACCAGGGCTACGGAACACTATCAAAATGAAAATAAAATAAAAGAAAAAAAAATCCTGTGGCTGCCAAAAGGCATAGAGAAAAGAAACAACAGCACAGCTAAACTACCTGTGGGTCCCCTAATGCACAGAACATCAAGCTGTTCAAAGAAATGACATATAAAAAAACCTTTTTGCATAGCCTCAGTAAATTTTGCCACCTACTATTTTGTATAAGAAAACAATATTGTATAAAGCAATCTAAGAGGAAGATAAAACCTCTGCCTCTTACATGCCCTAGCAACCACCTATACTCCCTCAGTCCATTCTGCTTCTGGCAACACTTACCATTACCATCAGAAAGCTTTGATCTGTATTGTCAGCTGAACATATATTATTCCTGTAATTCTCCTAACCTTCCAACAGCATGGGAGTAGAGGGAACTTATTTGCTCCAAACACATTTGAAACAAAGAGGACAACTGTTTTGCCAATTTATTTATTTATTTATTTTTAAACTTACCAAGGCTAGCAAACAGCCAAGGAAAGCAGATCCCACTTCGAGAGACAGATGCCACCCAGGAGAGCAGCAATTTATCTTTTTGAAATACTAGACTGTCATGTAGTAGTGCAATGTAGAGCTTCACTGATATAAACTGTGCTAAAAAGCCCACGCCTGCTCACACTGAAGCCAATAGCTGCTTTTCCTTTCACTTCAATGGGCGCAACAAAAGACTGAGAGGTAGTCTAAAAAACTTCACTCAGTGTAGTATCTGTTATGTAAGATGTGTTACAAAATGTTCTATGCAGTTACGTTAACAGTAAAGCCTTCAAACAGCAAAGGAAGAGAATTTGAGGAAAAACTAATGCATTTTCAGCTGTGTTCTGAAGAATGAAAGTCAAAAGGCAGTCACAGAAAAACTGTTCACGATGGCAGAGAAGGTACAAAGGAGAAGGCTCCCACAGCAGTGAGAAGACTGTCTAAAAGGAAAGGGAAGAGGTCTGTGCCATGCAAACAGAGGCGGTGGAGAGGGTTACAGTGAGAAACATGTTTAGCAAGGCAGGCTGGAGCAAGCAAGACCATAGAGGTTTTGGGGGTTTTGCTTTTTTTTTTTTTTTTTTTTAATTTCATTTGAACAGAATGTCGAAATGAATGGGGAGTCAGTTTAGCAGTCCAGAGAGAAGAACAACATGTACTGCACTCACAAGTTAATATGAGCTGGCAACAAGCATATGCTTTTCAGAGCCAGAGCAAACCTTGAAAAAGGATGAAGGCACCAAAGAAAACAGAAAATCAGTTTTCTTGATATGTGTCTCCAGATTTATGTAAACTTGGGTTTCCTGAAGAAGAGACGAGAAACTGACATACAGCTCCTCCTCTGTTTTCCAAGTCCTGTATATTTTACAGGCATTTTAGAGACCATGCAAACTCTGGATGTTCCTAGAACAAGATCCAAGATTTATATTGTCTTTACACATGCAGCTTGGGCTCATTCTATTTCTTGCAGGGATTTTAGATGCCCTCTCCATCCATACTCTAGAACTGTACATGATAACTGTATATTTATCCCACAGTGGTTTTCTCTTGAACAACTGAATCACAAGCACTGTCATGATCATAGAATCACAAAATGGTTTGGGTTGGAAGAAACCTTAAAGATCACCCAGTTCCAACCCCCCTGCCATTGGCAGGGACACCTCCCACTAGACCAGGTTGCTCAAAGCCCCATCCAGCCTGGCCTGAAACACTTCGAGGGATGGGGTATATACAGCTCCTCTGGGCAACCTGTTCCAGTGCCTCACCACCCTCATGGTAAAGATTTTCTTCCTTATATCCAATATAAATCTACCTCATTTTATTTTAGTGGTATTGTCATACCACTACACTCCCTGACAAGGTGTCTCTCATCATCTTTTTTGTAGGCCCCCTTTAAGTATTGGAAGACACCAGCAGGTCTCCCTGGAGCCTTCTCTTTTCTAGGCTAAACAATGCCAAGTCTCTCAGCCTGTTTTTACAGAAGAGGTGCTCTACCCTTTTGAACATCTTCATGGCCCTCCTATGCACTTGCTCTAACAGGTTCATGACTCTCTTGTGCTGGGGTCCACAGAGCTGAATGAAGTACTCCAGGTGAGGTCTCACGGCCATGATTCTTTTGATGCAGCCCAGGATACGGTTGTCTTTTTGGGCTGCAAATGCACATTGCCAGCTCACGTTGACTTTTTTTATCCACCAGAAGTCCTTTCCAGACCCAAGTCCTTTTCCACAGCACTGATTTCAATGAGTTCTTCTGTGGTCCGCCCTCATGTCTGGGATTGCCCTGACCCAGGTGAAGTACCTTGGGCTTGTTGAATCTCATTAGGTTAATGTGGGCCCATCTTTCAAGCCTGCAAAGGTCTGTCTGGATAGCACTCCCTCCCTCTGTTCAACTGCACCACTTAGCATCACTTGGTGTCATCCACAAACGTGCTGAGGGTGCACTCAGTTCCACTGTCCATTTCACCAATGTAGATATTAAAAAGTACCAGTCCCAGTAGGGACTGCTGAGAGGCACCACTTGTCACTGATCGCCACCTAGCAACTGTGACATCGACCACCACTCCTTGGATGCAACCATCCAGCCAATTCCTTATCCACCAAATAGTCCATGCATCAAATCCATGTATCTCCAATTAAGAGACAAGTATCTTGTGTGGGACCACATCAAAGGCTTTGCACAGGTCAACACACAACATCATTTGCTCTTTCCTTTTCCACCAATGCTGTCACTCTGTTGTAGAAGGCCACCAAGATAGCCAGGCATGATTTGCACTTTCTGAAGCCATGTTGGCTGTCACCAAGCACCTCCCTGTCTTCCACACATCTTAATATGGTTTCCCAAAGGATCTGCTCCATGATCTAACTGAGCACAAAAGTGAGACTGGCTGGTCTGTAGCTTCCCAGGTCTTCTTTTTTACTCTTTTTAAGAATGGGTGTTACATTTCCCCTTTTTGAATCACTGGGAACCTCACCTGACTACCACGACTTTTCAAACTTGATGGATAGTGGCTTTGCAACTTCACCTGCCAGTTCCTTCAGAACCCTAAGACACATCCAATTGGGTCTCATGGACTGATCTTCGATGGTGGATGTGACTTCATTCTCTTGGTCCCTGCCTTGAGACTTGGGAAGCGTAGTAAGAGCAATTTCTGGTGAAGGCTGAGGCAAAAAAGTTGCTGAGTACATCAGCCTTCTCCATGTCAGCTGTAACCAAGTTCCTTGTCACACTTATCATAGGGGTTATGATTTCTTTTGTTTTCCTTTGCTGTCTTGTGTACCTGTGGAAAGTCTTTGTGCTATTCTTCACATCCCTAGTTGAGCTTCACTCCAGCTATGCCTTGTCTCTCCTGATCCCTACACTACCAGGCTGGATCCCTATAATATTCCCAGTATGTAGGTCACTGCTTCCCCTGTCTATCCATTTCCATTTTGCACTTTTGTTTGGTTGAGAGGTCCTGACCCAGCCATGCAAGGGAGCTCTCTCTAAAATGTGTTAACTGATGAGTGACTTAAATGGTCTTTATATAGGCAACACTTCTCTACATAAGCTACCATGAAGTACTGTTTCAAATAAGAGTCCCATTTATCTTCTGTCTCCTCTCCCTGGTAAGGCTATCTCCCAACTTCCCATTTTCTTCCATAACTTTAATTCCTTTAGTTAACTTCCTTCAGACCAGTGGTTTTGTTTTGTTTTCCTTTATATCCCCACTATGCCTCGGGATCACAAGCTCCACTCTGCTCCTTTTCGGATTTCTCATGCCTGCCCTCTAATTTCCAGTGGCTTCCTTGTAGACAGCACCACCTCTAGGGTATGAGAAAGTAGTGCAGATCAAAATAAGATGGCTACCCTTTCTCTACTAGAAATAATAACATTTTGTACCACCAATAAAAAAACAAACACATTTTCGGACTAAGCAAGGGCACCCTGGGAACAAGAGATTAGGCAAGGGTTAGTCAATGGGAAAAATAAAGGAAGAGCACCCGAGTCCTTTTATTTGTAATGCTTATTTCCTCTCCTTAAAATCAAACAATTTAAAAGTAATTATATTCCTATATATAGTTACTTTTGGTGTAATATTTCATTTTCCAAAAATTATTTTTTTCCAGTTTTACATAGCAAATCTATCATATCACAATTACGCAAACCATTCAGCAACAATCACCTATTCGAGGAGGTAAAACTGGAAAACATCACAGTCCAAACTTAGGACTACATTTAACAAGAGAAAGAAACCATAAGTTATTTATAACTGTTCAAAAGAACAACTTAAAGGCCATTTATTTTCTGTACTTGAAATAATAATGGATCATGTAATTACTTACTAGAATTTTTAATGCATTATCTTTCAAATCATGAAAATTGTTCAAGTCCTGCAAAGTCCATCGTAACTGAAGAAACATCTGAGAGTCAGTATTGGTTAATGCCTGATGGATCATTTAAATTGTCTGTATTTTGTGGTGTTTATGTTGGTGCAAACTATTTTAGGGGAAAATATACCAATAAGTAAAAACAAATTGCATGATTTACTAAAAAAAAAACCCACAACTCAGCTACCTCTAGGCAAAAAGAAAGGTACCTCACTCTCCCAGAATTTGATATACAAAGTAAGAGCTAACACTAGTATGTAAAAATGCAGTTTAGTAAGCAGTTATCCCAAAACTACTAATTGACTGAGGCACGAGGGTGAAGAACCCTCCAGCTTTCCTTGTAACTTGTAGAAATCTTTGATCTCATCTGAAAACCAGAACTTCTCATACAGCACTCTCACGTTCATGCTGGAGCATTACTTCAACACTGACACAGAGGGATGAGTAGCATAAGGAATCACAAAATGGCTTGGGTTGGAAGGGACCTCAAAGATCGTCAAGTTCCAACCCCTCTGTCGGAGGAAGGGATGCCACCCACTAGATCAGAGTGCTCAGGGCCTCTTCCAACCTGGTCTTGAACACCGCCAAGGACGGGGCATCCACAACCTCTCTGCACAACCTGTGCCAGTGCCTCACCACCCTCTGAGTGAAGAAGTTCCTTCTAATCTCTAATCTAAATCTCCCCTCTTTCAGTTTTAAACCATTCCCCCTTGTCCTGTCATTATCTCATCGAGCAAAGAGTTGCTCTCTATCTTTTTTGTAAGTCCCCTTTAAGTAATGAAAGGTCACAATGAGGTCACCCCAGAGCCTTCTCTTCTGAAGTCTGAACATCCCCAGCTCTCAGCCTTTCTTCATGAGAGTGGTGCTCCAATGAAGCATGTGACAAGCTGTCAACTCACATGCTGTAATTCCTGATATACATTGGAGATCAATCAACATGAGTACCAGACTCTTACACTTTGCCTTGGGAAAAGTGAGAAGAGCCTAAATAAAAGCTGTTGCTGCTAGCTATGTTGCAGGTGATGGCTTCTCTATCACTGTATTTCTAATAACTGAACACATCTTCTAGCTGGCATTGAAGTCTGCACAAGACAGAAACTCAAGGAATATATGAAGGTAATCACACAGAGAGCAAGCCACTGGATTTCATAATTAATGGTTGAATATCTACCCCCTGAATATGAATCAAAATCAACATTAAGGTGCTTCTGACTACATATATTTGCACAGTGTATGTGTTACAGTAATGGAATAAAAGTTACACTGAGAAGCATTGAAAAGTAAATACAACAGCTGAATGGTTTATATGGCACATACATATGTGCTTAGGGACGTGATTTACTGGGTGATAGTGGTAGTAGGGCAATGGTTGGACCAGATGACCATGGAGGTCTCTTCCAACCTTAATGATTCTGTGATTCTAGGATACACTACTTCCAAAAACTACAAACAGCAAAGGAGGAATCTGACTATTCCATGAGATTAGTCTAGCTTAATCTAGCCCCAGTGTGGGATCAAAGCATCTGTGCATCAAGAGATGTAGCTCCATGAATCAGAATGCAGATCTCTGTTTAAATGCATATAGGTATAAACCTTGCTTGTTCTCTTGTCTGCCTGCATGCTTGTTACAAATGCATTTCTTAAAGGAAAAAAGTATTAAGCTAACTTTTAGCTCTGTTCAGAATAAATTCATTCACAACTGCTTGCCAAAATGCTTATTCTTTCCAAGAAACTGCATTTTAAAGAATATATTTTGGTGTTCTGCCAGTTATATGTAATTTTATAAATATGCAGCACAGACATAGCATACTGTACATAAATAATCTAGGGAAAAATAATTTCCATTGAAGGCACTCTGAAAGGCTTCAAGGTGTGTATTATAAATGTAAAAAAAAATGTAAGTTGGATAGATTTCATATGCCTCACATAACTGCATAATGACAACATATGTGGGACAGGCCATTTAACAGCACAGGCCATTTTTATCTTTTTAACTTCCAAAAGTATTACTAAAGAAACTAGTGAATCTGGACTCCTGAATTCAATAAGAATTTAGCCAGATTAACACTTGAACTTTGTTTTTGTTTTTACATCATTTTTCAGAATATTAGTCCTTTCTTTTCTTTCCTCAGTACCTCTTCTGTACCTTTTAAAAATTCCAAACAGCTCTCTAACAAGCATTTGCCATTTTTATCTGTATATACACACCCAGATGATAGATGATGAGGCTGTCATCAATTACTGAGTCTTTGAGAGGTACTAGAGCACAACGCTTAGTACCTTTAAAAAATAAATAAATAAACAAATCTTGTTTGTATCACAACACCATAATCAGGATAAGTGAAGAGCTTTGTGTGCACCACATAGATTCAAAAGTAGAGTCTTCCACACACTGGGGAATGCTATCCTAGAGAGAGGGAAAGGACAGAAATAGAGAAGGTGCATCTGCTGTTTTTCAGTAAAGTTTAGTACAAAAGTTTGCTATTGTTACATGTCTACTAAAGGAGACAGCTTTAATGCTGCATTTGGTTCTTCCCTGTTCACTACACACTTTTCACTCAGCACATCATTAGCACTGTGAAGCTAAAATGAGTCATTTCCTCGCTGCTGGCCTTTCCATTAAAGACTTCTTACGCTATTTCTTGCTTTCACAGAGATCTTAGTAAAAGATATACACCACGTTAGCCTTATAAAAAAAAAAAATGAAAAAAAAAAATAAACATATCTTTAGGCAGACACATGAATTACCAATATAAACTGACCCATTGCAACTACTAGAAGGGTTTGAACAAAAACCCCATCTATTCTCCACAGGGTGACAAGGCTGGCCTTGGGTGACTAAGCCGCAATACTGTCATTAATGATATGGTACCCTGATGTCATTCTCAACGTTCTCAACACTCCATCAACAGCATTTTAAAAATGTTTTTCCCCAGTATTACTTTTACTCTTAATTCCACTATAAATTTTTAATGGGTTCTTTAAACTAGTGATGAAACAATGTTAATGAGGAAATCATTCTTTCACAATACAGACTTTTCAACCACCTAATTGGTCTACGAGAATATTGATTTTAACTTACCTATACCTATTTATATTGCCTGAAAATCTTCCCCAGGTTTCCATTTCTATAAACTCACATAAGCATCCTTTTTCCTGTTAATATTTCAAACCATGCAGCCACTACTAAGGGACAGGCAACAACTCATTAGCAAGGTGTGAGTGTCAATAAAATTAATTAAACAATAATGGCAGAGCTGTTCTCCTAGTCTTAAACCTAGAGCACTCTTGTTTTCTTGATGCCAAGTCAGGAAAGTATTACTGCCTAAATGAGCTGAGAAGCTCATCGTGGCATTTTTCCATATTTCAAGAGCAGAGACAAGGCTTGAAACAGGCTTCACATATGGCCAAAAATAACCAGATAATTTAATGCAAATGATGGCTCTGAAATCAAGGAAACTTTCATTCCTTCTTTGGTCCCTAAAGAGTAAACATGCCTTTTTAAAGGGGAATAGAAGAAAGACTTTCTTCACTGAAACACCAAATTCTAATATTTTCAATGAGCCACTTTTAAACAATCTTTTCAGAGAATAGAAACCTTTGCAGAAAACTTCACTAAATTCTACATTTGTTTTGTCCAAAAAGAAGAAAAATTATGTACATCAGAAGTATGCTTAAGCTCCTTTTCAGTATCCAAACACCTGAGTATCTTTCTCATTTAAAGAAAATTTTGGCCATATCTAAATATAGGCATCAGCCTCATTCTGCAAGTCTTGAGAGACAAATTTATTTTATCACATAAGCTATGAAGGATTACACAAGAAGTCTGTTCATCATAGCAGTAGCTAAAAAAATTCTTAAACTTTGACTAATATTTGAAATTGTGAAAGAATACAACTGAGCAAACAATTCCTCAAACCAGGAACAAATAAAAAATAAAAAAAATAATAAAAAGGAGTTGTTAACTTTCAGGACAGGTATATAATGTAAAGTATTATCTTGCTGTAAGTGTTGCAAGCTTGGAACCTGCTTACATGTTGTCAATATTTAGAAAAAAAAAAACACATGGTTGACATGCTGCTGTATATTTTTTCAAGGATTCACAAAAAAAAAATCTTTAGTGCCACTTAATAACATGATACTTCTAAAGACTCTGCAGAAAGGGAGGTGAGACGTGAGACTAACATGCCTTTTAGATTAATAAAATTATTTAGGTTGGAAAAGACCCATGCAATCATCAAGTCCAATCAACAAACTAGCCCTAGTAAGTGCACCATTAA
Organism: Aythya fuligula; assembly: GCF_009819795.1. Taxonomy (NCBI): domain Eukaryota; kingdom Metazoa; phylum Chordata; class Aves; order Anseriformes; family Anatidae; genus Aythya; species Aythya fuligula. The sequence continues at coordinate 45,183,678 of NC_045593.1, read as the reverse complement.
ACCATATCCCTAAGCACCACATCCACACATCTCTTGAACACCTCCAGAGATGGCAACTCCACCACTTCCCTGGGCAGCCTATTCTAATGTCTGACTGCCCTCACTGTGAAGAAATTATTCCTGATATTCAATTTAAACCTCTCCTGGTGCAACCTGACAGCATTTCCTCATGTCCTCCCACTTGTCACCTGAGAAAAGTGACTAACAGCCTCCTCACTACAACCTCCTTTTAGATAGTCGTAGACAGTGATGGAGGTATCCTTCCCAGCCTCTTTTTCTCCTGACTAAACAGCCTCGGTTCCCTCAGCCACTCCTCAAAACTCTTGTTTTCTGACTATAAAACTCTAGTTCTTCTCTGTACATTCTTCTCTGCACATCCTTGAGCAACTCAGTATCTTTCTTTTAGTGAAGGGACCAAAACAGAACACAGTACTCAAGGTGCGGCCTCACCAGAGCCAAGTACAAGGTGACAATGACTTCCCTAGTCCAGCTGGCCACACTATTTCTCATACAAGCCAGAATGCCATTGGCCTCACTGCTGGCTCATGTTCAGCTGGCTCCCAGCCAGCATCTCCAGGTCCTTCTCTGCCAGACAACTTTTCAAATACTCTTACCCAGGCCTACTACTCTGCATAGGGTTGTTATGCCCCAAGTGCAGCACCTTGCACTTTTCCTCATTGACTATCATGTATTTGGACAAGGTCCATCGATACAGCCTATCCAGATACCTCTGCTGAGCTTTCCTACACTCAAGCAGATCAACATCTCCACTCAACTTGGTACTGTCCATGCATTTACTGAGGGTGCACTTGATCCCCTCATCAAGATCATTGAAATATTAAACAAAACTGGCCCCAATTGTTGTGTGTTTTCCAATCCTCCCCTACCTTCCTTAGGATTGTAAATATTAAGATCTTCAATTACTTCAAAACCAACACTTCGAAATAGTTCAACTGGAGGAAGATCTTCCTTGAGTTTTAAGAGCTTATTTTATCAGAACGAGTGAGATACAAGGTCTATAAACCTTATTTCATCTATTTACAATTGGAGTACATGCCTGTGGAATGGTAGGCCTTATCCAAATATAAGCAGGACCACGTAACTGGTAACAGCACCTTTCTCCATTACAAATGGAAGTGTATACATTTATTTAGGGATTTAATTTTCCCTAAATAAAACATAATTCTGAGTAAAGCTTAGACAAATGTCAAGATTGACTTCCATTTTGAGACGGATGCCATGCTGCATATCTATTGGCATTGCCCTCTAAAAATCAGTGTACATAACCACTGTCTGGATGTTAGATTCATCCCACAGAATGCTCACATTTAATTTACCTCCATTTCTGTGTGTCAGAACTAAGCTCTCTTCTCCTGTCCACAGTCTGACCACAGAGCTGGGCTTTCTGCACTGGTGAATGTTGATTACAATCAGCAGCAGTGCTGTCTGCATACCTGTTACTACATGTGCTGGGGGAAAGTGAGTTAAAGTAAAGAAGAAACTATGACCTATCTCCTGGGGCTAGCATTGGACCAACTGTACTTAAACGAGGCCTAACTAAGGAAAGGTGATTCTAACTACTAATATTATTAAGATGCATAACTATCCTAACTTTCCACTTAACACCAAAGAGTACCACTTCCATAAATCAGGCTACATATTTAAAGGCCTGACAACAGAACAACTGACACTAGAAAATACTGACCGTATTTCCCAAAGAGTCTCAAAACTAATGGGAGCAAGACACACTTCTTGTTATGTGTATCGCTACCATAAAAACTTCCTCCTCTGTGCAGACAGAGGGTTAAAGAATGAAGTACTACCAATACAGAAGAAAAATGCTTTCTTGCTTGCACACATGGTATGATCTTCCAATGAGAGAAGGGGAAAAAAAGGAGAGACAAGAAGAGATGAGACAAGACAAAATGAGAGAAGAAGACAAGATATCAGGTACATGAGAACTGATCAGATATCAGGTACATATGAACTGATATTCTTCATTCATTCAATATTTTTCAGAAAACGGACATGACACAATGATAGATCCTAATCACTGCCACACCACGCTACAATCGGACTGAAAAACTAAAACATAAAGTTTAATTAATTACTAAGGCTTGAAGTGGTCAAGAGCCTGATACGGTACTTTATCTGCCAAATGTTCAACTACAGAGAGATTGAAAACAGTCAGTTTACAACAACTGAAATCTAGGTCTGGAAAAAGTAAAAGAATCCTTGAATTCTTGGCACAGGTAATTTCCACAGAATGACATGGAGATTACAGACAGACATGGTTTATGTGCTTTTACATCCTTTCAAAAATCATGCATTCACTAAACTGTATCTCTAATTATGAAATAACTGAAACTACTTTGCTGTAGAAAATATATTTCACCTTCTTGAAGCTGGACTGGTTCTGCTGAGTTTTCACCACTCATTAAAACAACAAAGCTTGCAGCTGTTCGGACTGATGCTTGCCACGTTGACAAGGCAATGGGTGGTTCTTGGCAAGGGAAAAGAGCTCTGTTGTTTATTGGTGATCCCATCGTATAAACACATGGCCTAAATTGGAGGAATAGAGATTGAAGTTAGAGTTACAATAAGGAAGACTGAATTAAGTTTTCTGTCAAAAATGAAACATATTGTTGTACTGCTTTTACATTTAACCTTCTCAGCTATGTAGATATCAAAACAGTATGACATGAACCAACCAAATTATCATCTTAGCCATTTAAGAGAGCATGAAGAAAAGAAAAATTACTACAGTAATTTTTGCCCATACAACAAAAGAATAACTCTAAGTATTTCCTTCTTCCACATGAGGAAATATTTTCCAGCCTCATACGATAGCTCTACACTGGAACCGCAAGACCAATGAATTTTCCTGAGTATCTTCTACAGATGCCATTGTAGTCTTCACCAGCATCTGTGACACACTGTTGTCATCACACTAGTGCTTTCATTACCATTAATCCCATCTCTCTGTACAACCTGGTGGCTTGTCCAGACTTAGAGCAATAGATCTAGCACTGAGCCTCATGCAGTCACAGCCTCCATAAAACTTGACATTTTTGCATTTCTTATTGTAATTAAGGAAATGCATGCTAAGTCAGCTGCCTTGCAGGGTTCCAACCACGGCACATGTAATGAAAAGGATGTATTTCTTCCATATCAGCCTCAGCTTCTCTCGATTTTTCCATATAGTGATCTTCATTGTGGTATTGACCTTTCTGCAGTTTCTCCAGCCTTCTCACTGTTGCACCCTCTTCATCTGCTGCCCCCTTGCTATCTCAACAATATTTCTATTTTGCAATGGCTAAGATCTGAGCATCTTCTTTACTTCTCCCCAGATAATTCCTCCATTCAAATAATTCCTTCCCTAAAGCCAAGTCTCAACCACACAGAAGGAAAGAATATGAAAATATTACTTCTACAGCTTTTTTTTCTCTTCCTTTTCTAAGGGTTACCTGTGCTATTGGATCCAGAGTTGTCCATGGTGCAACCAAGTTTCTATAGCCTAATTAACGCATGCCAACTCAGTTGCTTCAAGTTTCTGTATGTGTGCTCTTAACCCACAGCAAACACAACATATTTAAAGGCAGTGTACATTGATGTGTTTTATGTTAGATTTGTAACAGGCATACTGTCTGTCTCACAACTGTGAGACCAAGAGCAAGTGAGTCAGTTACTATGATTTCAACCTGAAGAAATTACAGAGGAAAATGTTACAACTTGGAAAAGGGGCTGGCAAAACAACACCGAACAGAATGTTGTAAAGCTGTGCTTTAATGCTAGCAGAGGTTAAAACTCACGGTGCAGAGAAGGGGATGAGATATTTTGGGCTGTAAACAAGCATGTATGTCATATATCATCACACTGTAAAAAATAGAATGATCAGATGTATGTAGAAATAAAAAAAAAAAAAAAAAAGAATGATCAATATTAACATTCTAAGTACCCAAGCCTCACACAGGTAAGAGCATATCAGTTATCAGAATTCAGAAAACTACTGAATAAAGCTCCATGTGTTAATTTTTAAATCTATATTATTTCAGTGTTGGGAGACTGGGAACCCAGAGTCAAATATAATACAAGCAACACAGATGTTATTTATACTACTAATATTATCTCATTCTCAGAGAGTATTTTAACCTGCAGACCATAATGTTTTACAAATTAACAGAGTTTTAGGGGTGGGAAAAGGGAAATGAGTGAATGGTCACTTAGTGGCCACTGGACCTACAAACTTAGTTTCAAGCCTCTTAGTCAGTTTACATAACATATAATAATAATAATGTATTACGTAAATAACCTTTTTCCTTAAATATTTTAGGGCTGAAAGAGACACATAGGCAGGTCACAAGTCCCTATAGGGCCCAAGGAGAAACTGAGTTAGAATGGTGGAGAAAGACTGGTCAAATACCTGATTTGTTTTCAAAACTGTCCTTTCCACTTCCCACCTATGGAAAATATTATTTTTGTCGAGAGGTACTTATTATCTTCATTACTTAAAATGAAAATTTACTCAAAATGTCAAAGTCTGCTAAGAAAACAGCAATGAAACATACAAAAGCATTCTGAATTTTGTGAGGAAACTATCAGAACAGTGATTACATCAGCTTCTAATTAGACATTCATATATTCATGGCTAGAGCACCTGGAGACTTGCTGATTGATAGTATGCCATCAACTGAGATGTCAGCTAACACCGAACAGTCTGCTGTTCTGCTTTGGAGAGGAAGTTTTATAAGATGAACTGACGATTATGGAGAATTATCTTTTCTTCCTTCATTGGAATTTTCTTAATCTATTTTCTTCTCACCCTAAAACATACCTCCACAGATTTTATTGTTTCTCCTGAGGAATCTTGTTTTACTTTGCTTTTTTTATATACTTCATTTACAGTAATAATTTAACAACATTGGTAACAGCAAAGTGTTACTTTAGGATGCCCATTGCAGCTGGCAGTTTTCTCTGTTCTAGGCTAGGCAGCACAATTCCAGCAAAAAGAGTACCAGAAAAAAAATTCTTATCCTGATATGGATTTCCTTCCATCTGATACTGAAGAAAAATTACTAGCTAGCCAAGATACATCAAAGAATATCAGTGACAAATAACCAGTTTTGGACTGTTTCCATCAACAGATACAAACTTTGCTTTTTCCTGATTTATCGTTACCACTACTAGCAAGAAACTTCACAGTTCCTCTTTTTTTTTTTTTTAGTCTTTTTTTTTTTTTTTTCTCTATTCTCTCCACCTTTCTTCTTCTAGTTTTTGTGGTCTGGAAACATTCAAATCATGCACTTAGGTAACATGTTGTTATGCCAACCATAATCTTTGCCACTACTGGTTGGAAGAGATAAGGAAATCAAATACAGCACAAATAAGCTAAGCAGAGAACTCAGGCTGTTTGTCTGATTAGCTGTTACAATGGAAAGACTAGCATCCACAAAACAAAGCAGGTCACAGGTCACTCATCCAGCAAACTTTATGACTAGTAATTCCCTGTGACTGACAATCCAGACCAATGGAGAAATCAAGCAGTAGTTGTGATATTCTTTGGTTCTGCCCCATGATGAGACATGGGGCTCTGCGTTGTGCAGTAATCTCCCAGAGGCAAGGTTTCTGAGGAAAAATGGATTCCTTCAACTCTAACTCATCAGTATTCTGTATATTGTCATAACATAACATAACCAGCTCAAACCAGCTCTTGGCAGATCTCCCTTTCCCATGTAGGAATATGTGTTTAATACCAAATTAAGCTACTACAAGCTAATAATAGCACTAATACTCTGTTCTCTGAACAGGAATCCTTAGGTATTCTCTGAGGCACCTTAAAACACCTGAACCACATTCAAAGGCTCAGCCATCTCAACACGCTCTGGTTATTGTCTGTTTGAAGCTTTCTCAAGGAAAATGTCCAGCTCAGCAAACCTGTCCACTTGTTGTATTTGGAGAAAGGGACACCTATTTCTTCAGAAGTTGTCTGCAAGTAAGGTGGCAGCCTCTAGCAATTTTAAGGCTACTCCCTGTAAAACCACTGCTGCTTGCGGCTGTTTCTTATTCTAAATGACACGATGTCATTTCCATGAAGCAGCAGGGCTTCCTGCCACCTAAATCATACCAACTTATCTCTTTACACAGTTGTGAGTTGCCAGTGATTGCCATCAGACGCCAACAGACCAGGCATTCTCGTTTTCATTTTTCTCTTGAACAAAACACCAGTCAGCAACTATCCATGCCTTTTACAAACTGTTCTCCAGTTTAAAAGTAGCAAATATGCTTATGAGATGAGGGATTCCACAGACATTTCCAGCAACCTCTGGTACTGTGATTCTGTTTTTCCAACAGCTGGATGGCTAAATTTCTAAACCAACCTTTCAGTGCAAATTTCTTGGACCTGTGCCAACTAACTTGTGGTCTGCATCAGATATATCAAAGATATATCTAGATATATCTAGACGTACTTTGCAAAATCTCCTGTTGAAAAGTTGTATCTTTTGGTACAGTAACCAGTAGAAAGCAAGGACGACAAGGTTAATACAGGGCATATTTTTCTCTTCAAAGGTGCTATGTATATTTTTAGACAGTTTTTATTTATTCCTTACTGTATTCAACATAATACATAAGAAAGTCTGATTGACTACAGTATCAAAGAAAAGTACCAAATTAAATGCTTTACCTCATGATCATCAATAAGAATCCTTATTTGCTAAAATATTACTGTGGGATTCTGTCTCCAGCATGGCAGCACTGCTGATGCAACACTGCCACATACTCCTAAGAGTTAGACAAACCTGCTGAAGCACCTTGATGGGCTGACACCAAGTTTCTCCTTCCCAGTAATTAAATATGTTTTATACATACTGCAAGGGCATATACATTAGTATGGTGCCAAAAGTATGTTTTTATTTTAAAACATTTCTATATTTAATAAATATAAAAGTGAGAATACTTCAAACACAAGTATAATTTTTGTTAAAATTGCAACACTACCTTCTTAGTTTGAAACCCGGATGCTGCATTATGCTAATAAACAATTGAAAAGCTTTGAAACAGAACTGTTTTCTCTCTTTTTTTTTTTTCATGGTAAGTATGTTACACATAATATACCAAACATTTTTTATTATTATTATTCCTGTTTTAATAATAATGTTATTGATCATTATTAAAAATTACCTGCCAATTTTAAGAACTGACACACTGCCTATAATTTCAGATTTTGGAGAGACAAGAATCTCTCCAAATGTATGCATCTACACATGCTTACCCATGTTATTCACTATTTCTGTTTTGTCCTTTTATTAATACTTCTGCATAAAGGCACAGAGAAGTTTTTATTACAAAAAATCTTGTCCAAGGGCTAAATAGCACTTCCACTCTTGATCATCAAAACATTTTTTAGTATCAAAGAACAGACAGGGAAATGCTGAAATTCTGTGTGTTCAGCTCCTGCCTTCACTGAAAACAGAAGCGTACCCTGATGGGTTTACATCAGCTTTGCATACGATATGCCTAAACACACTTCACAAAGCTTTGTCACAACAGATTATTTTGTGAATTATAATTCAAGCATAGTTTAAAATAAAAAAAAATGCAAGTCTTCATAAAATGGTTATCACATAGGGTAAATTTCCAAACACTTGAACTAGAGCTAAATTAGAGGAAATGTATTGAGGTGGCCACACAATGCTTGTGCTTTGTTGTCCACTTTACTTTGCTTTCTTTGGGGTTGGAACCACAGATTATAGGCTCCTTTGGGAAATGATTTGACTTTTACCTAAAAAAGCGCACATACTTTGGAACAATTTATAGAATTCCCCTATGAGAATAAAATGTAATAGTACTTCTCCCATATATTAAAAATGGGTTTTATTTTAGAAAAGAAAAGAAAAATATGACCACATTTTGTAGAATGAGGTTTACCACTATATTTATGTGTTCATCATGTACAGAAATTGCTTTTAGAAAACGCAGTGAGAAGGATTCTAACAACTGTGACATAAAAACTTATTTTCTGGTAGGTACTAATTTCTCAAATATTCTACAAAAGGCAGAAATTAAAACAGCTTGAGACTATCTAACAGCAACTATCAGAATTCCTGACCCATGCCAAGCCATCTTTTCCTGCTTCATTATTGATTCATAAAATATCGTTTTTTTTTGTGTAAAACTGGCATGAACTGTCTCTAAAGAAAGCATAACATTTTGCAGTGAAAGGAAAAAGAAGTCAAAACTAAAAGACTTAGTGATTTAGATGTTTTAAAAAAGACCTTGAAATAAGAATTTTCATGAGGCAACACACAGAAGATTTCTATGCCAGCTAAGTGTTGCTAACATTGGTCTCAAAGACTTTAGCAAAGACTAGGGAGACTTTGACAAACTGCATGATTACAGGCAATTGCCCTCCATTTGCTTGTCTGAGTCAAAATTCAGAATTTTCATAACTAAAGATATTATATAGAGTTAAACTTCCTACACTAATACCATAAATAACTTCCTGGGGAGTGAGGAGAGGAGGGGAAGGGGAATAGGTAATGAACATGACTGACAAACTCCTGGGCTTGATGCTGATCATGGTTTACCAGTAGAATTACTTAAATACTCCAGACGTGCAGTTTAAAGGCTTCATTTTCTTCCCTAACACGGCTATCAGTGAGAAGACTCTTAATTTACATTAGCATAACTGAAATGAAAGGTAAGCATGCATCTCTACTTTGGGAGTGAAAAGCAAGTATTCAATTAGACACAATTTCTTCATCTTCCAACTTTGCTCGTGGTTTCTAGATATCATAGACTAAAGAAATAACAGACATTAAGATCCACCTTTGAGCATTACAGTAAAGCAATATTAACCATTGTGTAAGTCAAGAATAGATAGTAGTTTCCCTCCTGTAAAGATCTTATCTTGAAGATTTCTGTATAGCACTGTGTACATTCATAAAAGCCAGATTTAGAAAAAAAAATCCTCTTACACTTTGTTTGCTATCATCAATTTATTTCACATAATAGATGAAGGAGATTTTAAAAGTTGATTACAAGAGACTAAACAGGAAAAGACTGCATCTCTAAACTTATTACAATATTGACAAAAGACTGGTTGTAAAGCAATTCTATTAATTATTATGTATATTGATCTTTATGCTGCATGATCACTTGTTTAAGCCAGGAAGGAAAGGGAACACAAAGTATACGAATGAAAATAACCTGTCATGTATATCTTCTCTTTCCAAAGTGATAATTCCCTATTCCCTAAACACACTTATTCCAACGCAACAACAAACATTTACTCCCACTCATTATGAGAAAACACAATCATTTAGACAGGCTTGAGCTCTGCAAGTGCTTGAGCACAGTTTATCTGTTCTCCTACAGGACAGCAATAGGGTTCAAAACAAGGACAAAACAGATACAATGGAAGAGAACACTCATCATCTTCGCAGAGCTGCTCAGCATTACACAACTGCACATTCTTGCATCTAGGTTTAAAATTAATGTCTGCAAAGCCTTTGAGATAAGTCACGTACCTGCCGCTCTGGTCTGTAGTCCACGTAACAGATCTTCCCTCTGGTTTGGTTTTGTACCGTATTCTAATTGCGTGAGGGAAGTCTGCTGGAGTCCGAATTCCTGATTTCCTTATCTCCAAGCTCCAAGTGCCAGTAGCAAACAGAAGCTCTCCACAGCCAGGTGCCTGGCTGCAGCAAGTGTAATAGTATAGCTGTTCCTTCCAGCGATCCGAAGGTAAAGTCACAAGTTCATGTACAATCTGATTCCTGAGATTTGCCAGCTCCTTTGAAACATCAGTTAGTTTGGCAGACCTTGTGAATTTTTCAATGCCTGACACAGCAGCAACATCTACCTCCTCAACCTTTAGCACAGACAAATCACAGCAGTCCAACACCAGCAGAAAATCCTCGTTCCCATGATTCTCTATGTCACAGCAGTTCTTTGAACTAGAAATCCCAGAAGCCTGTTCCTCGTTGCTATGGTTACCATTTTTATCAGAAGTATCTTTTTCACCTTTACCACAGACAGCAACATCATTATATTCCATTTTAGATGAACAGGCACTTGCATTTGACACAGGGACGTGGCCTTGTTCTGATGCCCTAATTTTGCAGGTTTCATCAAACTGTGACTGGCAGCCTTCTTCTCCAGTACTGCTGGCTCTCCTGTACCTGCTCCCAGTCTCCAAGAACAGAACTATGAAGCCTTCAATAACTTGACTTTTAAAATCTACGTCCAAGTCCAATACATAGTGCTTTACAAGCATGTGGCTAGTGTTGGCCATTAAGGGCAGGTCATCCTTCATGGGGTCTAGCTGCGGCTCCATGTTCCAGTCTGCTGGGCAGCTTTACAAAACCTTGGCCAGTTCGTACTTATGATGCCTCCACAAAGACCAAGGATACTCAGCCTTCCAGTGTCAAAAACATTAATATTACTTTGTAGAAATTAATTGCAGTTCCTCCACTCCTCTCATTCTGCGAAGGAAAACAAAAACATATCACATAATTATTTCACAACTATTTCTGAAACAAGCATTTTGAGAAATTATTTAAAGTTCAATTGCTTTTATTAAAAATAGTTCCACAGAATGAGATCAAGCTAGTTGCTTCCGAATTTGCCATCAAGAAGGCTTTAGTTTTCAGGGAAGATCCCAAGTTAATGTATTTCTAGTCAGCTTTTATAAACTGACACACTTTAATAAAGTCCTTCTGTCGACTCTCTACACCCCCAAAAAATACTTTAGAAAAAATACATCATTATGCAACATCTAACTTTATTTATTACTGCATTGTTTGTTTTTAAAATTTTTGCATTTATTTCAAGTGCCTTAGCTGAAAAGATAGTGATCATTTTTCAACTGTGATTCTACACAACAAATATGAGCCTAAATCCCTTCATACGTTTTAAATTTTGGAAGTAATAACCTAATATATACAAGGCAAGAGTATGGATTAATAAACTATCCACATTACAACCACTCTTGTATCAGCGATTCTAGTAAATTAAAAGAAAACAAGCCCGTTTACTATGAGGGCATTCTAAGCATTCCTTTGAGATTGTTCATGAAGATTTTTTGAATTTATAGTTATATTCTTAAGATATATGACTACATCTTAATAGCTGAAAACCCATTAACACTTGAGATAATAGCATCTTACAGAAAACAAAAGGTCTTTCCACTGAAAAATATGCAAAAACCTACAAAAGAAAATATTAAAATGCGTCAACATTTTTTTGCAACGAGAGGCAAAAGTTCATCATGGAAGTTTAACTGTCATGCATTCTGTTTTGCTATGGCCACTGAGCTAAAATTACACACTCTTATCTCACTTCAGTACTTTTTTGACTACTTTCTAGAGCAGAATTAGAAATCAGAGAAAGGAAGAAGCAATTTCATGTTAAGACTCGCAGTTCTCTCTCTGCCAGATTAGTGACACTTTGATGATACACAGCCAAGTCTGGTTTTAAGTGTCTTCAGTGAACAGATATCAGCTCGTGCCATTTTAGTTTCACAGTGTTGTCATAGACTACAGTGTCCAAAATCCTTTTTTTTTTTTTTTTTTTTTTTTTTTGAGTTCTCAAGAAGGAAAACCTAGATTCCCTCAAGATTTGCTAACTCTTTTGTAAGAATCCAGAGCATGCTATCAAGCTAGCATCCATAACTGAAAGATTCAGGACAAGAAATCACCTAACTGTTCCCTGAACTGGCTTCACCATCCTGGTTTCAGCTGGGATAGAGTTCTTTTTCCCCCTAGTAGCTGGTATGGAGCTGTGTTTGGGATTTAGGATGAGAACAATGTTGATAACACACTGATGTTTCAATTGTTGCAGGGCAGTGCTTACACTAAGCCAAGCTCCTCACACCGCCCTGCTAGCGGGGAGGCTGTGGGTGCAGCAGGAGCTGGGAGGGGGCCAAACCAGGACGGCTGACCCGGAGTGGCCAAAGGGGTGCTCCATACCGTATGGCACTGTGCTGAGCAATTCATATGGGGGTGCTGGCTGGGGTGGGGGAACCACTCCTCGGTCAGCGGGTGGTGAGCGACTGCATTGTGCATTACTTGTTTTGTACATATTATTATTATTATTATAAGCTTTTACTCCCTCCCCGATTCTCTCCCCCATCACACTGGGGGGTGAGGGGATGTGAGCGAATGGCTGTGTGGTGCCGAGCTGCCTGCTGGCTTAAAGCACAACACTTCACACAAAGCACGGCAAACATCTTCCTTCTTTGACTGCTTTCCACCACTCAGAAACAGCTCTAACAGGAATGTCTTTGAAGACAAGCAGAGAAAAATCTTTTTTCTTTTCTTTTCTTTTTTTTTTTTTTCATTTTTATGTCATCCCTCCTGAAAATATCCCAGTAAATCAGTAAATTCAGAATAATTTGAAGATGACCTGATAAAGACACTCATGGCATTTTTGGAACTACCTCCAGCAGATAATTCTCTATTCAAGAGATTTCCCAAACTTCTCTGAATTTAATCATATTCTTATTAATCTTAACAGTTTACTATTTCTAGTACTTCAAACTTCACATATTTGCAAGAAATCACATTGCATCTTGCACTGATGTGTAAGTCAGAGAATTCTTCTAGAATTCAACCTTTGTCAGGATCGAAAAACAGATTCATGGGCTCCTGCAGAGTCTCATTAGCTTTGCAAAGATGACTTATCTTTGCAGATAACTGTGTGGATGTTTATCTGTTTTGTCAGCTTGACTTAAAATAAGCAAACAAATAAATAAACAAAACCAGATAAAGGTGAAGCATTAAGTTCCCTGAAATGTATATAAGCTAACATTATAACAGCAATTGCTTTCTACTTAAAGAAGTTTGGAAATGGGGGAAAAATATCAGTTGGAAAAAAAAAAAAAAAAAAGCTCTTAGGAAGACTAGTAAGAAAAGCTGAGACAAGTTTCAGTAAACCTCAGCTTTCTGAACAAGAAACATCTATAAATAGTACATGGCCATTAAAACCATTTCCTGCCTTAAAACCTAATTGGAAAAATTGGCAGAGCAATCAAAGGTTCTAAATGCTGTGATGTGAGGAGCACATCTATGATGTCTGTGCCTGACACAAGGGATCAAACTTGATGTTATCTGAATGTTTTATGATTACCAAAACCCTGTGACTTCTGACAGGTAAACTAAGCACTGGTGTTAAAGCAAAGAAATAAGGTAACTTTATAGAAAAAAGCATACTGAACTGGCATTCAAGAACCTCCGTTTTGCACAAATAGACTTTCTCATTTGAAAAACAGGTGCTACTATATACAATATTAGCACCTGTTTTAGCAATGTTGTATATATACAATATTTGTATATATATACAAATATATTGTTATTATATACAATATTATATACAATTATATACAATATATTTATTATTATATACAATTATATACAATATATTGTATATATACAATATTGCTACTTTTTATAAAACTTAAGTACTATACTAACAATAAATTTTTATGCTATACTCGTAACATATGTTTATATCCCTGATTTTCTGTTTTCCATTTGGAAAGCATTATCAATTTCTTACCTCAAAAGTATCAAGATAATTACATTAACTTGCATTAATAATTGGAAGTACCTCTGAACACCTTAAAATAAATAGTAGATGTGCAGCTCACTGCCTACACAAAAGCATTTAGTTTGTATTTAGAGGACTTATTTAAAATTAATTAACAGGGTAGACTAAAAAGTGCCAAATAGGACCATACAGGTGAACTCAATTGGAAAAATAATAATAAATTGAAGCATGATAAAATAAAATAAAATCTATAAATATAAATCCTCTTTAAAACTATTAATACAAAAACATAGACAACTGAAAACAAAGGTTGGCTGTCCTAATGATGCTAAAAGACCTGCAGAGAGGACATTCATTTCCTACAATGGAAAGTTTCAGGTCAGCATTTCTTTGTTTATTGGAGATGATACATCTCACCACGTTTATGAACAGAGAAGGGGGAACACATTTGTAGATAAGTAACAAGTACTACTGTGTATATTTGACATGGAATTTTAATTCAAATGTAACACTGCCTATTCAGTCTTGTCTATTTCTCAAATCACCTTAACTTTAGACATCCCATCTTTCAAAAGTTGCACATATCCTTTCTAGCTATAGAAAGCCTCAACTAGGAAATATAGCCTCAACTAGCTATATTTTTTCACTGCATGTTGATAATTTCATATTGATACTGAATTAGAAAAAAGTGCTGTCTTCTGTGCAAAATGCACTTCTTTTAAGAATGATAATTTTACTCCTCCAGTAAAGCTTCATACTGGAAATTGCAACCCACAAAGTGAGGTGGTGTCTCACGTAATTTGAGATGGTCCTATTTAGAGCTCTCTTAACTAGGAAAGACACTGAACTTATGCACTACGTTTTAAAACAAGGCAATGGTGTGTGTGTTTAATTTAAATATTAATTTTACAATAATTCCACCAATTTTAGCGTTTTAAAGGTAGGCATGACATTATGAAGGTACAGAGAACTACACTAATCAACTGTAGAGTTTCCAAAGATACAGATTTCAGATAGCATAATCTCCAGCAACAGATGGAAAATGACATTAAAAAGAATGCTGAAGAAGTTGAAGGAAGCATATGACTCTGACCTTGTTTGACAGTCTCGGCACACACACCCTTAGTGTGAATTTCTGGCTACGCGATGCCTATGGAAGGGATGCCTGTACTCTGCAGCGTACCTGTGTCTAGCTGAACTGAACGTATTTGCTCATAGCTTCATCATTTGTATTTTCAATATCTAATTGTAAACACACACTGATTCAGAAGAGGGAAAAAAATTGTACACAAGCAGCCTGATTTTTAAAAACTGTCATTTCTATACTATCTTGTCTATGCCTGGTGCTTCCAGAGAGTTACTGCTCATCAAATAATACAAGCAAAAAAATCCACTGTTAACAGAATATAAATTGTAAACACAATTACTTCCTTTCCCTGCTCTCTAGTGTTTCATAGTCGTACACAGGAGCATTTGTTTTAAGCAGTTTTGTACTTCAGTATAGTTGTACAGATTAAGAAATATCAGAAGCATAATAGAAAGTAAATTAAACAAACAAACAAAAAATATTTCCAAAAACTTCCTTATAAAAGTTGGCTTGAAACTGGTCTTGGCCATATCTCTAAAATTGCAATTTGAGTATCTTACACATACCTATTTTTATAATACAACCAAGTATCCAAAAGTAAATTCTCAAAAGCAGTGAAAGAACCCTGAAGTCCACTCTTTGAATTCTAGGTAAGCTTCAGAAATACTGCACATACTGTTTCTGTAAAGAAATTGCCCTGTAACATCCAGGCACTGGACAGTTCTTAGCTTAGTGAGGAGCTCATCCACAATAGGACAGCTCTTGTGGTTGGGTTGCACAATTCAGCACCCTGCTGCCAGCTGCAATTGTCCACACAGAGCATTCCAAAAAGCATTCGACATTTAACACAAACTGAAAAGAAGCTGCTATTAGTGTAATTGCTCTGCTCATTTATTATTTAAGACCTCTGCTCACTTTTTTTTATCTTCACTATGTTCTCTAGAGGCAGAAACTCTACATCTGTTACTGCCATATTTTTCCTTATCACTCTGGTAATGAAAAACTCTTCTAGAAGTTCAAAACCTCACTGGGAAAATGTGTGTGGGAACTACAGAGGTAAAGCCTCTTGCTGAGAAGTACATACTAATTCCTCAGTGAGGCCAATTAATGGAACCACGCACTTTCTTCTACTGCAAAACAGCAGAAGCCTAACTCTTGGCAACAGTACAAAATTGTATAAAAGAGCATAATGAGCCAAAATTGATAAAAACATTTCTTAACGCCATAACCACATTAAGATTTCGGAAGAAAAAGAAGTCACTAAAACATATGATTATTTCAAACTCCATATTGCACAATCATTCTGTAAAGAAACAGACAGGTACAACACTATCTATATAATGGTAGTGAGGCATTTCCTACATCCCTGATAGTTTCTTCAATTGCTGACACCTCTGAACATTAGAACTTCAATAAAATGAAAACTCCAATAAACTGGAAATTTATTTCAGAGGATATAAACATGGATGTCAGGTTCTAAAAGAAAGAAAGAAAGAAAAAGAGCTCTTTCTGAGGAATATTTTAATCATCTGATCAGAAGCTACCACAATGCATTTGCGAAGCAGCATATGGTTAGCAAATTCATATTACCAAGGAATTCCCTACTTCTTGGACAAGCAAATAAGCATTCAAAAATGTCCTTTGAGATCTATTTTTAAAGAAAAATAGGAGCTTAAAGCATAGCTCTGGATACGGAAACATTTAGCTGTACCCAATATCACCAGATACCAGCCAAATACTCCTGCTACATCACACTCTGGGGATCCACAATAATCCTAAAGCAAGGGAGTTAGCTGTTGCCAACTCCCTTTTGTGTTTGACAAGTTAACTATGCACACCTGCCTAGCTTGCATTGTTCAAAATATTTACAGAGTTCATAACGTGACTGATACCTTGCACTGCTCTAAGTGCTCACTTGTTAAAAGCAAGAACTTTCAAATACATGTAGGGAGCTACCTAAAATGTACCCTGTACATGTGAAGTATGATTTTAGCAGGTTACCCTTTATTTGCATCAAAATGTATTTTCAGCCTACAGCTCTGTTGCACTTCTATCATATGTGGCCTTTCCTACTAATGTCATCCAAAATCTAGGTTTATTAAAAATATTCTCCAAGTGTATCTTTTTTTGTTTGCCCTGTGAATTTTGTTTGTTTTTCGTTTGGTTTGTCTTTTTGTACCCCCATTAATGCGTATATATTTCACATATCTGACAGATTGTCTGGAAGGGTCCTCGTTGGAAGAATCGAGCTCTTTCCATTGAGATAAGACAGATGCATGTGAAATATTTCTCTCTTCTGTATTTAAGTATTTCTGCAGAAGGGAATTGTTCAGTTTTGCTAGATTGCTTGATCAATTTTTTGTACCATTTAATCAGATCTTCTTTCCTGCAAACAATTTTTTGTCCTTCAAGCTTCACTATGGTCGTGTTTCCTGGATAAAGAAGTACATGTATACTGTGGAAGCACTCATTTGCTTCTCACCCCTTCTATCTCCCACTTGCACTGCAAGGTCACTCTTCCGCTCTCCACACATACTCCCGATCACTCAATACACCAGTTCAGAACAGTCAGATTATTAACAGGAAGTTGAATTTGTGCTCTCAGTCAAATAGTTAATTTTGCCTGTAATAAATTCAGACCATTTGCATAACTGGTCATTCAACAGATCCACAGGGGTGGTGGAGCCCCTGCAGGAAAGACAAATATTTGTATTACTAGAAGCGGTTCTTCTCTCTGACTAAAGTCTCTGAGTCTCAGCGTTCACTCTATAATTAAGCTGGACCAACTTTCCTGCAGAAAAGCCTAGCAGAGGGCCACTAACATGGCTAAGGGGCTGAAACATACCATTGTAGGAGGAGAGGCTGACGCCACTAAGTTTGCTTGGCCTTGGAATGACACAGTTCATAGAACCATAGTAGGGTTTGGGTTGGAAAGGACCTTATAGAGCATCTCCTTCCAACACCCTGCCATGGGCAGGGACACCTCCCACCAGACCAGGTTGCCCACAGCCCCATCCAGCCTGGCCTTGAACACCTCCAGGGATGGGGCATGTTAGGGAAGATTACCTGGGACTATGGGAGCTTTTGTATTTCTAGAGGCACTGGGCACCAGCTGTAAGACAGGAGGTTCCTCCTGATCTTCAGGAGGCACGCCCTTACTGTGCAGGTGAGGGAGCACAGACACAGGCTGCCCACATCAGCAGTGCAGTCTCCTCCTTGGAGAGCTGCAAAAGCCACCTGGATGTGGCCCTGAGCAGCCTGCCCTGGGTGGCCCTCCTTGGGCAGGGGTTGGGCCAGGTGGGCTCAACCATTCTGCGATCCTGTGAAAACCTTTTGTACAAAACACACTACAGTAAGAAAGGAATGATGACATGCACGGTAGGGTGCTTTTTATTTTTCTTTACTCCAACTTAGGCAACAATGCTAACCTTTAGTCAAAGAAATACACAATATTCACTGAACTAAGCCCAAAGGCTTACCATTTCAAGATAAGATTAGTTTTCTGTCATATAGTTAAAATATTAATACAAAACATATGTAAAAAATTATAAATAGCACCACATTCATTTTAGGTGTACTCCCCCCCCCCCCCCCCCCGAAAGGATTAATTTACCCTAACCAAAAAATGTTTTTCCTGTTTATATTCTAGAGAACTCAGCATACCCTCATGTCTCTGGGTGACATTACAACACTATGCATTACACCAGTTGGGTACACATGACATAAAGTCCTCTCTTCAAAATTAAATGACAAGTGATTACTAAATACACAGAACTTCCACTCCTTTTGAGCTAATCTTGCCACTCCAGACTCACATCCAAACAAAACTGACAGAAAACTGACAGAAGATAAGTAGTGCTAACAGAATATATTTCCCAGATCCAAAAAAAAAGGGGGGGGGAAGGGCAAAAATTAATATAGTTGTGATAAAGTTGTGCTTTTTTAACCCTGTTTTACTTACACCTATTTTATTAACAAAAATTAAATGATAAAATAATGCATTTCTTGAAAGCATGCAGCATTTGCAATACAGAAAAACTATGTAAGGCTGCCTAGAATTTAGAACAGTACAGGAGAAATATTTTCAGGCGTATGTGTGATAGTTACCTGAGCTGGAAAGATTATTTGAATGTTTCATTTGGGCCCAAAGCCATTTTACACAAGAATGTAACCTGACATGAGACGAACTGATCCATTGGCTTCAACCAGTCTGCCAATTTTATGAAATTAAAATGCATGGATAAATGGCTATGTTCCAGAGAAGATGAATATTCCACAGGGCTGTGCTTGGCTTATCAAAAACTGGATCTGAGACATCTTAGGAAAATGTCTCAATTTTCTCCAAGAAGAAGACAGGAATGAATCTGGTCCAAAGAGAGAGCCTTTTTAGTATCAAGAAAAAAAGTAAAAAATAGAGGCAATTAATGACTATACACCCTATTTCTGCAGCAATGAATTAGAAGATGACAACGGAATCACATAAAAGCAAAACAGAGGTCAAACAAAGTGGGGGTTGGCGGGGAAAAGACAAGCAAAAGTTGATAAAAGAATATATTTCAGCAAAACAAGAGGGTAAACAGCATGCATTATCAGATAAATATATATGTGTTAATTTCTTAAAAGGGCCACCATAAAAACCTCTAACTGAACAAGACAAAAAGATATACATATATATATCTTTATATATATATATGCTCCATTTTTATGTGCTAGTTTAAAAACTAGCTCCAAATTTAAGTCCTAGTCATCTACAATGTTTCAATCAGTACTGCTATTTCAACATAAAAAAACATACTGATTTTACAGTTGAGGTTTAATATCTACACATGGACTTCCCTTCCTTGGTCCAACATGACAACATCAGCCACGAGGCAGACATAAAGTATGTGTGCACTCACATAAGCAAAAAGATGTATTGGCAAGTACAAGAGACAGGTGAGAATAAAGTTAAAATTAAAAAAAAATGTGTACAACAGTCAAACATGCTTGTAAACTCTATGCTATCCGCTTCATTTGAACTGTGATGTCTTTGATATGTAACAATTTACAGAGGTTAACAAAATAGGCAGTAAATAATTATTTAATTCACCATTTGATTTCAGTGGAGACCAAACGAGTCTTCTATTTTTTCTGTAATCAAGTCTTCCCAAAGATGCACAAAAATCATAGTACAATTATTGAGGCAATATGTTTTCAACTGCAAGTACTAAAATGCAGCTTATCAAAATTCCAAGCAGAATCAGTATGAGCTGCAACGTTACACAAATTTGAAAGTCAAGACTAGGTATACATAAACGGCATTCTCCCCTGCTTTTTTTTTTTTTCTGATTAACTCAATACAGATTCAGATGAAGTGCAACAATCTTGATTGCCCAACAGTGTATGATCACGAAACTCATTTGGGCTAACATTTGTCGTTCAACATTCTCACTTCCATGGGGCGAAGGAGTAGGAGTCTGAAAGATACAAAGAGAAATGGAGCTTTTGTTTTTTGTTTTTTTTCAAAAAAAGAACTGACTATGCTAACAACACAAAGATGGGAAAGTCTTGCCGATATATTCATACACCGTGTATTTGTCATACACTGATACAATGCGTGTTTTGCTGTTATTAGAATGGTTTAAATACCTCCAAAATGTTTTGTAGGCAATCATAAGCATTTGTATGCATTCTGCTATATCAACATCAAAGCACGCAGGTACCATTCAGTTTATTTTTCAATGACCTTTGTGGGTCCCTTCCAGCTGAACTATCCCATTATATTTTGTGACCCAGCTACGTTATACACTCTTAAAACTGAACTCTACATGACTGTATTATAACCAAACATACACTCTACGAGCTGAATTCGTTCTGCATTTCCTTTCCTTCTTCCTTAGCAAGTTCAGAGAATAAATCCTAACCATGGTGTTCATGTACTACAAGCAGCACACATTTTTGATTGCTGAAGCAATAACTTTGCTGTATCTTTCAGAATTTCCCTGTGCATTTCCAAGCTTCATTTTTTCCATGGAAACAGTAGACCTTTTACTGCTCTTCCTGAGGATGCTGGTCTGAGCTGGGATTCACTGAATTTGATATGACAAATTTCTCACTACTTTATACACATATCCAGATCCTGGCATGACACAGAAGGCACTAGAGCCATACTGGTATGTTGGGCTTTGTGAGACATTTCTTTTCTACAGCACTGTCTTCTGTAATATTTTATTTATATTCTGTACATAATAGGAATATCTGGCTTTTTTTTTTTTTTTTTTGAATGTAATGCACTCTAGAAGGGCAAGTTCACTAGCTGAATTCTAAGCATCAAAACTATACTGCTACTATAAAATACTGACAATCATTTCATAAACACTGTGTTATGTCACATTGCTATGCACCAAAACATTTAACACATTACTAGTACATTTGAAAAATGTACCTCACATTCAATGCATTGTCCTTACTGAATGTACTTCCTAAGTCATAAAAAAATATACGGCAAGCTAATAGGTTGGTTATGTTTTAATATTTTAAAAGGTAGATGTTTGCAAAAGAAAGAACAACAATAGCAGATGGTGGCCAACATGAATAGAGTCACTCTTCATCACCTGTGCATAACAGAGTTGCATAAAAAGCACAAAGAATGGCAAACAGGGAAGAAGAGATTCTTCACAGAATGGTACTTGTATAATATTGCCTTTCTGGGTACTACAGAAGGCATCAGCTTGAGTTAGACTCATAAGCCTATGAAAGCAAACCTGAGGAAAGAAAAAACAAAAAAAACCATGGTTGTAAAGTAGACAAGATCAGAAAATAAACTTCCTAAAAATATCAAAATATCTACAGCAGAAAACATTTGTGGCAAGAAACATAGAGAAGAAAGAAAAAGGAAAAAAAGAAAAACCCAAAGGGGGAAAAAAAAAAGTTAAAGGAGAAGGAAGAAGAAATAAATGAAGAGAGAAAAAGGAAAAGAAAACCTTGAAAAAATTAACAGAGAATGTACATGTTCTTTAGAGATGACCCCACAATATAGTGGTACAAGCCAGAAGCACACCATGCAGAACGCACTCCACCCTGCTCCCTCTCCAGCATGGATTTGCATCGTATTGCACTCTGTCCACCAGACTGGGCGGTAGCGGGCTGTCCCAGATCATTAACACACCAAAAGAGAAGCGCACGAAGCGATTTCTTAAGTCTTCATAGCAAATCATATGACTATGCCAAATGCGTACTCTCTTTTGTGAACGTGTGTGAGATGCTTCTTATATCAGAGCACAACCGTAGCTGCTTCCTCTCATGCATTTCTAAAATCTGAGAGAACAGAAATTAATCAAGGAAAGGTTTGTATGAGAGAAGATCAAGAGAAGTAATCTCTTAAAAAAATCATGTAGTTACAATTCTGTACTTAGTGTCTGCCAACCACTGGAAAATACCCAACTTAAAGCCATTCATAAAATTCCAATTGGTTAATGTCTTAAAAAAAAAAAAAAAAAAAAAAAAAAAAAAGTATTTTTAATTGGGCAAAATCAGCTGCACATAGTTGTTTGTACACAAATGCCGACACAAATAGTAGACATCGGTTCCCAAGACAGAGGTCATTTCTACCCCAGGCTTGCTTTCTTTTTTTTTTTTGTTGTGCAGTAGACAAATTCATTCCCTGAAATGATAGCCAATTAAAGCAATTAAATAGAAATGTATAAAAGCTGAGATGCCTAGAAAGCTAAGGACTGTCAGACAAACCCTACCAACTTATGCTAAGTCTGCCTGAAGAGACTTCTCCTAGCGGCCTGTTCCACCAGAATCATATCCTCTGAAAAACTGTCAACAGAGACGAGCATCCCCATGGCCAGTCACTCCAGCCCACACCCTGGCACACGTGGGATAACAGGTAACTTAAGTTAGTATTCTGGGCAGCAAACAGGGATCTCTGAGCACAGACAACTTTTTTGTATTATGTATTCATTATATTCTTTAAAAAATGAATAAGTATTTCACCATCCCAGACTTTCCCTGCATGCCACTGGCCAGTATCCAAGAGCTATGTATTTATATAAAACAACTCTAAATAAAATACACTGCAAAACAAAGCCATGTTTGGGTTCCCTTCACTTTCAATTAAGCATCATTTGCTTCATCCATACATAAAAGCTAGCTCAATTGCTTTCAAATGCAGGTGTCATAATTATAACCTACAATTATCTCCACTTAGCATTTAAAGAAATTTAAAAATTAAAAAAAAAGAAGTCTGGATAAACAATCTCTTTAATAATTATGTTTATAACTATTTCTCTTTTAAACTGCCTTCTTCCGAATACAGTTTTATATATTTTTTGTATAATGTAAGACTTAAAGATCTTACCAGGAAGTCAGTTTTGAACACCAGCATCAACAGTAATTTTACTCTCTGAATGTCAGATAATATTTATTCATACTTTTCATAATTTTTAACTTATTTTTGTTCCAAGCACTTAACACAACTAAGCCTTTTTAAGGCAGGCAAGTGCAATACCACAGGTGAAAGCAAGACCGAAAGAAACTAACACAAGCCTTTGCTACTGTTTAAAGGACTGTAAATGAATCTATACAAATGAGCTTGCAGACTTCACTGTGCCTCACAAAAAAACCTGCACGGGTCCAAATGAAGCTTTGAAGTGAAAATTTAATCCAATTAATAACACCTCTTGTCAGAGCAATTGATGCCCTTCCAGTAGCCTCCTCTCCAGCCTGTGAACTCCAGCAGTAACGAGCATAACGAAGGACCTTCTTCACCTACCGCAAGGTAGCAGCTGTGGAAGTTGCTTCCCACGAGGTGAAGTTACAAGAAAATAACTCCTCCCTTCAGCTCAAATAGGACATGAAACCACTCCAAAAGTCAAGTTTCCTTCCTTCCCAAAAATACTGATGCCCACAAAAAAAGGAAAAAAAAAAAAAAAAAACCATAATTAATCGAAGTTTGTGGAAGCAGTGCTTATTTATGGTGAATGTGCTACAAAGAACATCCTGAGATTCCCCATGAACTCTGATCCTTCATCCACTTGTGATTCCATGAATTACAGTAGTAACCAAATACCTAAATTGTTAACTGAAGTCCAAATATACACAGATAAACTTTTTACAAGTACCTACCCCTAAATCTGCAAGTTTACAGAACACCCATTGACACAAGAGTAAAGCTCACAATTTTTAATTTCACAAGAACACTTCAAGGGCAGTCCCGAGCAATGTGCTGCGCCTAGGCTGGGTCACCAGTCCTGAAGATGTTTAAGGGTCCCTTCCAACCTCAACGCCTCTGTGGAGATGCTGAAGAGCTTTACAGAGGTGCACAATCACACCGGGTATTATTTCCACTCTGTAGTAAGGAGGACGGGGATCTGATATTCACAAAACGGGGCACATGAGCGACAGGATATGCCTATACGGGATGTGACTAAAGAGTTGATAGAGCCTGACTGCTTTTAACACACCACAGCTGCCGCTTGTGACCACCACCTCCAAGGTGAAGGAACTGTTTTCTTAAGGGTGGAAAAAAATCAACCTTCCCTTGCCCGTGCTGCCTCCGGCAACCCTCAGCTTCCCCCCGCACGAGGCGCTGGGCGGGACAGACCCCCCGACGGCCCTGCCTACCACACGAGCGTTACCCGTGCGCCTCCCCCTGCCGCCACCGGCCCACGACCACAGCAGCTTCTTAACCACCCCTCAGAGCTTTAAGGCGGGCACAGCTCCTTCGGGACGTTGCGCTTCGGACCAGAGTCCTACGAGTGGGACACGGGCACAGGCCGAGGGGGGGTGCGGGCGGCGCTAACGGTCGCTAACGGCCGCTACCGGCACCAACGGCCGCTGCTTTACCTGCCACGCTCGCGCCGACACCCCGCCGCCCCGGCTGCGGCGCCGTTCGATGACGTCACGCGCCTAGCAACGCCCCTAGCAACGCCGCCCCGCCCCTAAGAACACCTCCCCCTCCCCCGCCCCTAACCAGAGGGTTGTGTATAGACCTCAGCAGGGGGGACACCTAAAAGTATTTGTTTTCGCATCACAGATTATTTCATTCCCGCATTTAGTTTGGCAGTGAATGGTTAAGCTCCTGGAGAAATGCATCACTGGTTAACCGCTGGCACGGTCACCCTGCTTCACCCCCCACAGCACGCTGCATGCTGGAGCCATCAGCTGGCTCCTGAGGAAGCCAAGGATGCTTCCAGCTGGCAAATTATTATGACAATGCTATCAGCAGAAAGAATAGCCACTGAAAATTCTGTCAGAAATAGGAATAGCCACTAAAAACATCCAGTTGTTACAAGCACTGAAACATCTTGATAGTCTGGGAACGGTAGGCAGGACACTGCCTCATAAAACCAAAACCATGGAAGGTCTTTGAAATACCTATTTCAGCTCTGAAATGTTTAGTTTTGTGAGTCTTGACAATATGTTCTCAGCCTGCAGGTGCCAAGCTCCTCAGTGATGCTAACATATGGAATAGGGGAGGAGGGAATGGAAATGCCTCCCTAGCTCGTCTGTGTCAGAAGAATAATTAAATATTCATTAGAATAGGGGTTTAAACCTGACTTTGCAATGCAAGTGCCATAACCACAGCTTTGCAAAGTCAGTTTCTCCTCCCCTTTAGCTCCACAAACATTTAATTATTCATGCAAAGTGGAAAAACACTGACAGGAGAAAATGTGAGAGTCTCTCCCAGAATGCCCAATTGTATTTTCTAGTGCATTTTCTAGGGAGGTAAGAGACCTGGTGTCAGAATCTAGCTAATCAGGGAAATTTGCAAACAGATTTCCCTCTCCGCATTATCTTTGGATTCTAGGGAAAGAAATGTAAAGATCATTTTTTGTGCAGATTTGATGTCCCCAGTGGATAAGGCACAGTACTTTGGGAAACCACGAAAGGAGTTAGAGAATCTTTCTAAGGAGAAGGATCAGCCTCAGTTTTAGGAATATCTACATGGGCAACACAGCACTGAAGCTTGGACCGTGAGAGCAATTTATCTGCCTTATGATGTTTTAATGCCAGGGCTAAGTGCCATGTTTAAATAGCCCAGGCTCCACCATGCATCTATGAAGTGCTGGTTCCAGACCTGGCATGTGTTTCTGGATTAAGGACCTTTGAATCAGTTGCAGTGTAAACCTCCTCAAAGTTGCCTTAAAGACTGACTTGCAGAAATGTAGGTAAGGTAGGGGAGGTCAAATCAGGAATACATAAGGAATATTGTTACCAAATTGCCATTGTGGACCTAGCCATGCAAGCTTACTCAGAGCAGGCCTGATTAACAGGGCTTTTAAAATGTCAAAGCTGTCAGAAATATTCTGCCCAAAATAATTGGAACATATTAGCAATGATAGGAAGATCATAGAGTCATAGAACATCCTGAGTTAGAAGGGATTCAGAAGGACCACCAAGTCCAACTCCTGGCTCCACACAAGACCATGCAAAAATCAGACTGTATGTCAAAGAGCGTTGTCAAAAGTCTTCTTGATCTCCATCAGGCTCAGTGCCATGACCACTGCCCTGGGCAGCCTGTCCCAGTGCCCGACCCCCCTCTGGGTGCAGACCCTTTCCCTAACCCCCGGCCTGACCCTCCCCTGTCCCAGCTCCATGCCGTTCCCTCAGGTCCTGTCGCTGTCCCCAGAGAGCAGAGCTCAGCGCCTGCCCCTCCGCTCCCCTGTGAGGGAGCTGCACGCTGCCATCAGGCCTCCCCTCAGCCTGCTCTTGTCGGGGCTGAGCAAACCAAAGGACCTCAGCTGCTCCTCATATGTCATCTCCTCTAGGCCCTTTAGCATCTCTGTAGCCCTCCTCTGGACACTAATAGTTTTATGTCCTTCTGTTGTAGCAACCAAAACCGCACACAGTACTTGAGGCCTCACCAGTGAAGAGTAGAGCAGGACAACCAGTTCCCTTGACCACCTAGTAATGCTGTACTTAGACAGATGTTAAAAAATATCTCTGATCCAGTCACAAACCTCTCTTTGAGGATCACAGGCACACCACTCATGCGTAGGATGGAATTTTTGGCTAGGACTACCTGCAGTAATCAAGGAAGGTTTGAGACGGAAATCATGTGCCACTTCAGATAGGATTAGTATATGCTTTGAATCCATGTGGAACTTCAGTTAGCAAGAATTCAGTTTGAGGAGATTTTATAAATATAAACAAGAATGAATGACCATGAAAACACACATTACTTTGCAAGCACTAGAGAAGGAACACTTTTGTTTTGTTTTGTTTTGTTTTTTACATTAGCATTGCATGTACAACAGCTTTTGTGTTTTCATGATTTTCAGTGCACAATCAACATTCCTACTTATGCAACAGTGATGTACAGAGGTCTTGAAATCAGCTGCATACATGCATGGAAGCCTTTTCCAGTGACTGAGAGAACACATTGCTGTAGCCTAAAAACAAATCTAGAGCAGGACCTTGTCACGAGCATGAATGAACCAAATTCTCTTGCTCCATATTTACCACAAACCTATTTATTTCTCGAAAGACGAGAACTTCTCTGTCAAATTGCATTTCCTGTTACTGTCCAAATGCCTACACCCCACCCATCTGCAATAAAATATTCAGTTGCTATTGTCAAGTGAACAGTGGATAGTTTGATGTAAACAAATATTGGAGGTTTCCTCTATTTAGACTGAAGCATGAGCAAAGTAAGTACTTGCTTGTGATTCCAACAGTGAATCTTATTTGCCATTGAAAACAAAGGCTTCAAAAAAGGTGTAAAAGTCCTACTGTAACTTCCACACAATAAAAAAGCTAAAGATTTCATAAAGGGGTATTTTTATAACAAGTTACTCAGGCAATATTTCCGTAGTAGTAATATTTTATGCCCTTCATAATCAGTCTTAAGATGTAGGTTCTACGTGTCCAAAATAGTGAAAATAATTGCTAAATACTTTTTAAAATATTTTGCCACTTGTGCCAGACTAACTTTGTTTTGGTGTCAAATGTGACACCAGTATCAATTATTTGGGGCAATTTCACAATAATAATGATGGCATATTATTGCCATGATGAAGCACTTGAAACACAGACAAGAGGCAGAACTCAGTCTGACAAATTGAATCTAGACTGCAGTTCACCACCTATAATTCCAAATCATCCTTCAATTGATCATAAGATGCTGACCACAAAGAATAAAAGAAGGGAGGATTGCATTCTGGAGTGAAAAGTGTTGCCTTTAACTAACGTAGTTAATGTACTAAATGCTCTGCCTGTGATCCTTTTGGTAACTGGTATTTTCTCCACACCCTGTGGAGTCTAAAAGGAATAGAGCTTGTGCATAGTTTCTCCTTTTGGATTACACTACAACATTGTGATATTCAAGAACAGTAAGAATCTGAAAAAATGACCTCTGTTGAACCGCAGAAATCAACACTGCATGTCAGTGTGGCACTTCTTGCAAATTAAGTTCTTCATGTTTGTTGAATATTATATGTGAAGATTGAAGCTGATGCATTTGATTGAGGGTGTGCCCAGTTGTAGGCAAAGTTTGAAACTGGTTACTGGCTCCTTATAAACTCCTTTCAACATTTGGCTTTCCTTACACTATTAATTATTATGTCTGTGACAGTAACGGCTATAAAAAAAAAAAAAACATTTTAGGTAAGAGCTGTACAAACACAGAGGAAGGCACATCCTGAAAGAGTTTATCATCTAAGGAAAGGGCACATACACACGGTGCAGGGGAAAAGGGCTTTACAGACAGGCAGAGTGAACGGTGCGGTGGCAGCAAGGATCTCCCAGATGCTTCTGGCAGTGTTGATATATAGGTTATAAATATTAAAAACATTTCGAAAGGAAAGAAAGTTGAGGCTGAGTAAGAAAGTGTGGAGGAGGTGGTATAAAAGCAGGTGTGCAGGAAACTGACTTTAAAAGCCTGGGAAGCAGACATGGCCTCAGAGGGTATTACTGTTGGTTTTGGTTTTATTGTTCTTGTTGCTTTTGTTATCGTTGTTGTTTTTATGGCTTTCATAGGTCAAGTTTGTGACTTTTTGTTTTGTTTTGTTTTGTTTTGTTTTGTTTTGTTTTCCCTCAAGGCCACACATTGTTTAGGAAAAGGAGTTAGCAGAATTGCCACCTGGGTATGCTGCCTGATACTAAAGCTGAAGCTTTTTCCAACACAGTTTTGAGTGATGGGTGCACTCTGCTGTGGCTAAGCTTTATCTTCTTAGCTTCTGCAGCTAATGGCCAAAGCTGCTGTCGTGCTTTGTCGTTATTTTGGTTTACATTAAGGGAGAATCCTCTGAAAGTAGTTTCTGAAATCTTCAAAACCATATGTGGAAGCCTGTAAAGAAAACTGGCTATGGAACCATCTTTGGAGAGCCAGTAGAGGAAAAATTATACCTTGCCTGGTAATCTTTCCTTGGTTGCACATCTTAAAATAATAAAAGGCTGTTCTAAAATGCATCACAGAAGATAAAAATGAACCTCAGATGCTGTGTTCTGCCTTAGCTAGGCACATACAACATTTCAGCTTCTGAATTTCCAGAGATAACTCCCATGTGATGTTACCTTTTGAGAACAGACTTAAAATAAAAATACACATGTAATCTTAGGATAAAATGTTATGTAGATTCAGTGACTATTGCAAGCAGATCAGCACTTAAGAATTGGCTATTAATACAATTGCTAAAGATGAATTTTCTCCTACTTTTTGGAGAGTTTTACTCTCACATCTCACATCAGTGTTGCGATCTAATTTAACCTGTTTTTCCCTGAAACAATTATTTATTTTATCCAGTCTATTTGAGCTGCAGTAATTCTCATCGTCCAATGCACATGAACATTAGTGCCTTAATTTGCTGTCAAGGTTGGAGACCAGTTTGACCTGATGAAATCCTAATACAGGCACTCTAATTTGGGATAAAGAGACTGAAAAGTCTCGCTTTCAGGAAACCCTTCTCAACTGACACAAAAAATTATTTGCTGCCCCTAAGAAGTGTGGGTTTCGTTATGCTTGGTAGACAGGTCAGCTCATTCTGAAACTTTACGGTGAGTGCACAAAAGCAAAGTTTAATGGAGTGAAACATCACAAAAACCTCCTACTCACTCTCTGATCTCCAAATGTTAAGTAAACAAAGAATGGAAGTAAACTTATGCATAATTTAATACTTTCCTTCTGGCCAATGAGTGTTAATAGTAGCTTGTCACTAGGAAGCTGAAAGAAAATGTTCAGAAACACTGGAGATGCTGGAGGATAGGAATAAATATTCACACATGAGGATCTAGAGAACATTTTATAATTTGACAGGCCAAAAGCTTCTGACACAGATCGTGGGTAACAGCCTGTGATGACATAACTTGCCCAGCTCATATGTGTAAGAAAGAAATGCAACTGCAGTCCTGAAATGTATGGGTTGCCCAGTGCCAAAATGAGTTTCGCTCAAGATCTGGAGACCTCTCAAGCACTCAGCATATATCCTTCCTTTTCTAAGCCAGAAGATCAAGGAGGCTGAACTTTCTGAATTCAAAACTTGATCTGCCATCTGCACTGACAATATGAAATGTCTGAATACTTAATAGAAGGAAAAAAAAAAACAAAAAAAAAGGCAATGTCCTTAATAAACATGCTTTGGAAATGGTATAATTCTATTAAAACTAACCCAAATTATTCAGCCCTTGCTGTTAAAATGTAATTAATTGTATTATTTAGAAGATTATTTATGAAATAAATATTTAAAAGTGGAGCTAACCTTGAGAAGACACTGCCATTGATTGATATGGAAGTACAGGATGGTAATGATTTGTACACTGAAAATTTTGGAAAGTAAAAAGTGTCCATAATGATTCTCTGAAACCTGTAGATTAACAGAGGAAGAATTTTGTGTGTCCTTGTATTTACTCTGTAAGTGAAATACATGCTTGCCACCAATACCATACGATCATCGTATTTCA
Organism: Aythya fuligula; assembly: GCF_009819795.1. Lineage (NCBI taxonomy): Eukaryota > Metazoa > Chordata > Aves > Anseriformes > Anatidae > Aythya > Aythya fuligula. The sequence goes on along the minus strand of NC_045593.1, from coordinate 45,153,161 downwards.
TTGTTGCATTGTGATACCTAGAAGGATCACTGTAGAAACCTCTTTATTTCTGAGGATCAGAAGAAAAAAGTTCTTCAGTTTGTTAGCATTTCTGAGACTATTTTGATGTATGCTTAAGTGAGAAGCATGACTATGAGATACATATTATTATGGTGATGTTGCAGGAGACTGAGCTTTAGCAATCTTGCCAAAAGGGAGAGAACTGGTAAATGTGTGTCATTCAGTGAGGCTGCTTGACGCACAGGCTTTTTTTTAGTCTGTGATATTCTTTCAACTACATATGAAAATTTGCCTTTTCGATGGAGAAACTGGCTAACTCTCTTCCCAAGAACAGTATGTATTTCCCACTGCACTGCTCCAGCAGGGTTGGGACCAGTTTTGTAAGTAGCAGATATGATCCATCTCCAGTGCCTCCAGGTTGAATGGGGGAGCAGTCCCAGAAGTAATGTTTCAGTATGGGGAGAGTTCTCCCACAAGCTCCATTTTAAGGAGTCAGTCAGCGAAGTAGCAGGATTCATATCCATGTATTTTGCAGGAAATCTGAAATGATTTGAGAAATCCCTGGAATGCTTCTGCTTGTCTGTAGCAAGTAGACACAGTCATATTCAAAGGGGATGCAGGAGATGTAGCTGCATATAAAGCAGCCTTATTATTATATATATATATATATTAATGATCTGAATAAATGTGAAAATTCTGGAGAATTCCGTATTTCATAGATGCTCTATTCAACAGACATGTTGTTTCACTTGGCAGAGCTCAAAAGAGATCTCCTTGTGAAGATGGAGTGAGTCAGAAGGTGTTGGGAAGACAGATTCGTCTTCTCTGAGTAGGGGTTTGTTGCTGCCAGCTTGTTCTGTTGGATTCTGCTGGAATCAGAATTTTCAAGGGAAGAGGTGAATTAGTTCATTATGTGCCAATGATGGATTTATTTTAATGCTTGGCACTAGGAAATGACATCACGGATCTTATTACTAAATCACAGCCAAACATGCAGTTGAAAATGCTCAGTTTTGCAGTCAAGATCTATAAAAATGGGTGAAAAACCTTCAGTGGGGAAAAAATAAAAATAAAAAATATTTTGGTGTGTGTTATCTGTGAGGATGTTAAATCTCTGAGAAAATGAATCTTGATAAGTCTTTAAGTTTTTGCTGTTCAGGAAATGCAGGTAAAATTCCATAAAGATTTTGAGCTGTGTGTGTTTGCAGTACAATAGACTACACAGGGTTAGGGAGGCTGAGTCTGCCAGAAGTGACCTAGTACATATACTCAAAATTGTATAGAAGTATGGAGACATTAGGTCTTGTGGCATTAGCTTAACAATCTTTGCACAGCATAGTGTGGAGTCAGCATTACTAAGAAGGGAAGTCAGGCTGAGTGTTAGTGCCCACGTTCAAAAGAAAGAACCTGAAAACCTTTGCTCAGGTGCTGCTTAAATCCCAAAGGCCCCTTACAGTCTTCCTTCAAATTTCCCCAGCTGCCTGCCTGCTTACCAGTAGGAGATCTGTTTTGTAAGAGGGTGTCCTTTGCTTCCATCTTACCTTCCATTCAAGCCTATTTTTGTGTTTTACATTAAACAGTTATTGGGTAAAATACAGGGCTAAAGACAAAAGTGCACAACCTTCCAAATAAAAGCCTACACTTGTATAATGGTTTGTGCAGCTGCGTGACCTTAAAGTTTACAACACTTTTTCCATCTTTAGTTAACCATAACAAATGTTAACATGATGCAAATCTATCCTTGTGTAAAAGTAATGACTAGCATTCTGACTTGAAGCCGGCAGAGTAATCAAACAGTCTTCATTTTATTAAACAGAGCTGTCCCTGGAAAAAATCTAATAAAAAGGCAAAAGCCACAGAAGGTAAGATTTTATTTGATATAAATAAACTATACAATGAAGCAAAGCAATGTTGATAATTTCATTTATTGAGGACTGCAGTGTAGGTCATTCATGGTTTAATTTTCACTTACTAATCATAAATTCACTGTCATCACCTCTGTGTCTCTCATTATTATATCATAATCTCTGCTAAATTAATTTCCCATCATTGTCTATTTTTAAAATTTGTCCTCTATCTATAAACTGTTTATAATACACACAAAATACATACCTCTTTTAAACATACAGTATATATATTTGTATTACATATAATCAAATAAAACTTAAAGAATTACTAATTCTTTGTAAAGAATTCTTTAATATAAAATATTAACGCTGTTTTACAATGCTGCCTTAAATTATTTGAACCACACAGTAAAAGTCATACTACAAAAGTCACGCTAGCTAATCGTGGATACTAACCTATCCTAGAAGACTTTTTTGAAGATCTTTGAGAAAACAAATTATCTTAATGTATAATGTTTAATTCAGTGCTAACTTTAATAATAATCTTCACAAAGCTACAGGCAGTACTGCATCCTGGGTATATATTAATAGTTACAGATCCTGTGTTAGCTGCTGAAAATGAGCAATAGCTGTCATGGCAACTCTGTAATTTCTAATTTATTATTAAATGTTTATATCACAGTGGTGTAGAGACACCCAGACAAAGGAAAGACAACACCTTTGACTCCAGATGTTTACCTTCTATGTGGACAAATGGCACACAAATGCTGGGTGAATATACTTGAACCAACTTTTAATTGCTATATGGGTAAAGATATAAACAAACTGATTAAGATAAAATACGTTCAGCAGTAAAAGAGTGTTATTGTACTGCAGGTATTGTAAGAAATCAACAGATTGGAGCAAAGCTTCAAAATCAGATTTAGCTTACAGAATGTTTCTTTATATCTTAACCTAGCAAGAGTCATAATCACTTAGTTATTCCAAAATGAAATCCTGATATAGCAAAGCACAGCTCTGAAAAACTGAGATTTACAGCTCTGAATGTCTGCCTACATCTGTGGTGAATTTGCTCAGTTGCTGTCATGTTATCTTAGCAAATATGACTGTAGCATCCTGAGAACTTACCACTGTATGATTAGTTCAACATGGGATCACCCAAGTCTGCCATAACACAAAAATATGCACTAAATGCTTGTCATAATAATTCAAAACTGAAGTGTCTGCTGGTACTTTATTGCCATATTAACTTTTTCATCAGTTATTTTTCCATGAACAATGACACTTTGATAAGCTCTTCATTTTCCCCTACCCTTTATCTTTTATGTACATTGGATTTATCATAAAATAAGCACCTCAGATATGTGGGGAACAATTCTCTAATTAATGGATGCAAATTGACTAAAGGACTTTAAAATATATCAATATGTATAATATTGCTGCCTGCAGACAGACTTCAAACTGAGTTTTACCAAATCCCCTACAGCCTTTCACAGATTTCCTTCCATGTTTGAGGTCTGTTCTCTCTGGTGAGCTCCCTCTGGCTTGTCTAAAACAAAAAGGATTTGATTCCTCCAGAATTCATCGACACTTTGAATTCAAAACTGTGCTGTAGGAGGCCAAATCTTTTCTCTGCTAGGGAAAGAAGAAAAAGTTCCTGAAAAGGTATTAAGAGTTTTTCTAATGTGTTTTTTTCTTATAACTCTCTCCTGTTTTTCTTATGGGGTGGGAACTTCAAAGAAGGGCACAGGACAGAACTGAAGTTTTCCAAGAATCACAGGAACAGAGCAGGTGACAAGGGTCATCAACTTGTAAGCTACTCCAACGGATGAGAAATTTTAGCAAGGGTAGCCAAATTTTCTGCTATGCTTGGTGTGAAGAGAGGATAGAGTCTGTGATTTTAGACCTGGACTGAGAAGAAGAATAGCCTGTACTCCCTATCTCCTGAGAAATAACTGGCCATCCAAGAGAAGAAACTCAGGTTGGACAGGAGTTACTCGGATACCATGTTCATGCTCATTAGTCAATACAATTCCTATTGCACTTCAGAGCTGCAGTCTCTTTTCTCATTAAGCCTAGGGAATTGAATGCCTACTTCAAAGCAGGATGATAATATGATAATTTCTCAGGTAATAAACAATTTCCTTTCCAAACACTCTCGCTACTCCTCTGCCACAGCACCACATTGTGTCCGCACGGCACTGTCCCTTCCAGAGGGAAGCAATACTGTAAGAGAGAAGTTATCACTGGTCTGACTGCTTTTAGCCTCACCCTGGGCTTGGACTGTAAGTGCACACCCACAGCACGATAGAAATGAAGCCTGTGTGGTTCCTATTTGCTGAGCTCTGACCGGCCATTCCCACTCCTGTAACCTCAGAGAGGCTATTATCGTCACTAGCGAGCAGTTGCGGATGCTGTAGCTAATGGGTACAGTTCATACACGTAACCAGACCACAGCCTCAGCATCTCACACAGCCTCCTCCCCCTGCCTTTCCACTGCTCAGCTTGCTTCATTAGAGCCATTCCCCTATACACGAGGGAATCAGTGAGACTTGCATTCTGTTATTTTTACACTCGTGGATGTTCCTTGTTCAGTCCTGTGGCCTGATGTTCGGATGTTTGATGTTTGCCTGCTTCACTCCCCTCTCTGTTGTTCACATCTCTCAGCAGGAGCTGGATGGGTGGCCTTGTCCCCCTCTGCTGCAAGGGCTGTATGCTCCAAGGGGCCAGCCAAGCATTTCTGCCTCCCCAAACCTCTGCTATGCATGGAGCTGGGACAATGCCCATGACAATTGCCAACATGACCTTTCCATTGAATGCCCAGAGCTAGAAGTGAGAATGTAGTGTAGGTTGGTGCTAGGGTGGGTGTGTGTAGACTGATCTGGGTTTGACAGCTTTTATCTGTGCTTTGTGGCTATGAGAAAATGGACTTTGATCACTGGGCAGTCCCTTCCAGTAACAAATTCTAGCTGGGGAACCACTTTATTTTGGGATTTCATTCACACAAAGCCTGTAATCTGATTGGAAAAAAAAAAAAAAAAAAAAAAAGTTGTTCCTTTAGGCCAGTGCTGACAGAATTGGAGTTACACGTCTATATAAATATCTGCCCCTATAGGTCTGACAGCAGGACAAATGCCTCTGTCTGTAAACTCTACATAAAAGGGAGGTACCATGTCTCTGTTCTGTGATGAACCTTCATAAACAAATATCGCTAATGCTGGGGAGGGAGCTGGAATTCCCAAACAACCTGGGAAGGCAATGAAAGGATAAGAAGAAATCTTGTTGTGCATTTGTATTTTTTTCTGATAAGAAAGAAAAAATGGAAGTACCATACAGCAATTCTGTGGAATTTAATTCATAAAGCATTGTTTTTGAAAGTTTAATCATTACAGAGTGGAGCTTCAACGTGCTTGTACAGTGAGCAGGCATAACTCCTTCCTTTGCCTCTTCTTGTAAATGTAATTATTGTACATGTGGGATCTCTGACTATAATCATACAGGGAAAAAATGACGGAATGATTTCTCTTAGTTTTCATTCCATTGCTTCATTCCATATAGAAACTGCTCTTTTTTCTTAGCACATAATTGTTGCTTCTGATCAACTGCAGAAAAGATGGAACTGAGTTTTAGCAAGAGGGCTTCAAACGATGTCAATGTGCTGTGTTCAGCAGATCTGCCAGGAAACTACAGATAAACATTTTGACAAGAAAACAATTAAGTTACTCATCCTGCAGTGAGCAATGATGATGTGAACAAAACTTAGTTAATGGCTTACAGTATCAGTACTTAAACCTCATGTGTTTCATTGTTTTTTTTTTTTTTATTATTTTTTTTTTCTTTCAGAAATACCACTGGGAAAGCAAAAGGCATTCTGAGAAAGGGGCTAAAATAAGGTGTGCTGTTGTGGACTAAATGGGTTTCTCAGTGGAGATGAGTGACCCCTTTGTATCTCACTCAGCTGCTTTACTGTAAAAATGAAGGAGGTTTTGCAGATAGATTTACTGTAGCTCTTTAAAATTTTATGACTGACTATGTGGTCCTTGTTATGCATTCCCAGGATTAACAGATCCGCCATGGGGATGTTCTTGGCATTTCATAGCCTGACCTTTTGGTTGTGATAATTGTGTAAGAATAAGAAAAATTACAGTGACAAAACACATTGGTATGTTTTGCTTAAGTTTTACTTCCAGTATTCTGTTTTAATTCCAGTGAAAGATTAAATGTAAAAGTGGCTGCGCTTGGAGTAGAGAGGCAGAGATAGTCCTAGCAGTCCAGCAGGAAAAGGCTTTGACTTTTCCATTACTAGAGAGTGTGGGGGGGCTACTCATGGTGGTCACCATGAGTCCCTGATTTATGAAGCATTGCAATAATTCATTTCAAAGCACAGGTCTTCAGATACGCAGACACTATTTTTATTCAATGTACATGCATTAAATATATATATATAGATCCTAAAAATCTCTATAGCATGATAGAATGCAAAATGTAATGCTCTTCCTTAGTGTGTGTTGATTGCAGCCTCCAGGTAGTCCTTACTCCTCCTGTGCTGTGAGCACATTTATATTAACTGCAACTCTGCTCTGGTTCTTCAAAGCAATCACTGTTTCCAGCAATCTTATGCTTTTATTTTCCTGTAGAGACTGAAGTTAACAGACTGAAAACAGACTTACAAATTCCCCCAAAAGCGCAAATGTTAAAGCAGTAGCCACTTGTTTGTCCAAGGTTCTATATTTTTATTTTTATTATTATTTTTTCTGTAAGAGCCTAGCTGCTTGCTTTTCTAAGTAAAATAACCTTTACCAGCATTTTACTCTTAGATGTATATAGGAGGTGGAGACCTAATGGGAAGACCAACCATACTACCTTGTTTCCCCACTTTACAGAAACATTAACAAAGTCTAAGCTGTGGAATCTTTTTTTTCTTATAGTCATGCAAACCCAGTAAGAACACAATTACAGGGCTGGCACCACAAACAAACAAACAAACAAACAAACAAAAAACATCTGAAATAGAATCCAAAGTCAAAACTGAAAGGCAACAACAATTTCTAAGACTGTTTAAACAGCTTAACAGCAAGCTCTTCGCTGACAGTACAAAATTGCCATGTTAACAACAAAGACAATAACCTACCAGATTGGCTGAGCCAAGAGAGAAAAAGAAAGAAAGTGCAAGTGCCATTTTGCTGGCAATGCACTGAACCTCATTTAAGATATTGGTAAGGATCATCCCAGTGGCCACATTATGGGTTTTCCTGCCATCAAAACTCAGATCTGTAAATCAAAGGCATACATTTCCAAAACAAGTGTCCAGAATCAGGTTTTTAAATTTGTAGTAGACAGAAGTGGCCTGACATTCAGGGATTCTCTACATCCCACTAAATTATGTTCTGAATTCAAACACTGCCCTTCTTTTAAATAAACCTGTTATTTTATTTCTATTCACAGACCCTTCTTTTTACTTCATTTCTCTTTGGAGCTCTTTTTCTTCAGACCACCAGGCAACCAAGCCCTTTGCCTTTTCCCTGCTGTGATGCCATGCCAGCATTTCTGTACTTTGTTATTTAAATTCTGTGCCTGCCTTTCTCAACCATTCCCACCTTGATCTCAAGATGGAAAGCGCAGTTGTGACTGGGCTCTGAAGACTGGTAACTCAGAGAACACCGGCTGAGGAAGGCTTTCTGAAGTTTTACAGAAACTCTGCATCCTCCTGCCACAGTTCTGTCCATTTTGGCACCAAAAAACTTTTGAGATTGTTTTTGTTTTGTGTGCATGAGATCAGCATCGAAGGTGGCATTAGAATATGAAACACCAGAATTTCAGTTCTCCCTTTAGATTCCCTGATTTATCTTTTCCTTAAAAAGGCCTCTGTAATGCCATGCGTTCCTCGAGCTATTTTAGGTAGCAAAGCTTTTCTAAAATGGATTCAAACAAAAAGAGTTCTGTGGGAAGCAAGAATACACTTGCTAAATATTTGTGTAATTAATGTAATATCAGGACACCCAAATTTGCTGACAAGCTGATTTAATTTCCAGTAGAGGATATAATCTTTATAACAGGGTATACCTGCAGCAAAATTCATTTATATAAGGTAAATAACCATAGCTCATACCTACTCAGAAATTCCGTACTTATTCAGACAGGCTTTTATGTACTGAAGTTGTATTCTCTGGCACTAATGTTAATATTTAAAAGTGATTTAAATGCATGCTATTAGTTGAAAATGGTGAGATTATTGGTGAAATAACAACACAGACACAGTTCCAAAATTTTTTGCTTTGGATTGCAGACAAGAAAAAGCTAAATTAGTGAAAGTAAAATTGGGCTAAATGTGAGAACAGATTTTTTTTTGTTTTACTTTAAATATATCATTAAGCATTTATAGAATGGCAAATTGCCAAAAAAAAAAAAAAAAAAAAAAAAAAGCACTCAGTGAAGTTCTCCATTGCAACTGCAGTTAATAATTTGTAGTTTTTGTCTTTAAAAAATATATATTTAATCCATATGATTGTAAATAATTTGGCTAAACTCTACTAATCAACTATATAAAACTATGTCAGTCTTGCCAATTATGTCTCTGAAGGAGACGGTTCCTTATTCAGGTTTTTGCCTTGCTTTCCTCAATAAACCCTGGGGTTCAATGCAGCCAGTAAACCTCCTAGGAGTTGAATTCAGGCCTCTGAAAGATGGCAGTGGGAGTGGGATCCACACTGAGGTGGAGCCGTCTGGCAATGTCCCTGCTGTGGGGACTGTAGCTTCAGGCAGAGGTCAAAAGCCAGGGCCAGCCACCCTGTGCACAGCTGCAGAGGGATTTGCTGAGTCCCTCTGTCTCATCCCCTAATGGTGTTTACATTCCTTCAGCTAACACATGCTGATTAGTGCTATGGCTAGAAATAGTTTTTCTAGTCTATTCCAGGCCTCAAACTACCGTTTTTTAAGTTTTGCCTAGACCTCAGGGATGTGACTGCTCATTATATTCAGATCATGTTTGCAAACTGTTTTGCAACTCTTATAGCTTCTTCTCTTCTCTTCTCTTCTCTTCTCTTCTCTTCTCTTCTCTTCTCTTCTCTTCTCTTCTCTTCTCTTCTCTTCTCTTCTCTTCTCTTCTCTTCTCTTCTCTTCTCTTCTCTTCTCTTCTCTTCTCTTCTCTTCTCTTCTCTTCTCTTCTCTTCTCTTCTCTTCTCTTCTCTTCTCTTCTCTTCTCTTCTCTTCTCTTCTCTTCTCTTCTCTTCTTTCTGAGTTTTGCAGGGGATGCAGTGTTTAGAAGAGGTTGGGGGATGGCAGGGATCTCCACATGAAGGCTGGGGTTTGGATCAGGGTTAAGAGGTGACCTGCAAACCTCAATTACTGCTTATTAAACGCGGGGTCGCTTGGTCCTTGTTTAGAAGTAGTTATGTTTGCATCTCTGCCTGGCAGCAGCCATTGGGCAAACCCTGAGCCTATAAGTAATATTTGGTTTAGGATTTGGCCTTGTAGGAAGCTGGGTTTAAGGCTGCATACAGATGGAGATGTTACTTTGTGATAAAACTTCCCACATGGTTAGCAGATCTCACACTTCCAACCATTACTGTTCTATTTCTGACATTGAGATTAAGAGTGAGATTAAGGTTTGTCATAAGGAAGGCTAATAAACTAAGTAGGGACAGGTCCAGAAACAGCTGCTGGGATAAATGATGGTTTGGCTAAATTCAAGTTTTAACCTAAATTTGGGGCCCAAGGGGAATGATTAACTATGATTGGTGCTGGGTCTGGAAGGGGTCCTGATGCTAATTTATGGCTGGTGATAATAGGGCCCAGATGGTAATCCTTTATACTTCAGAATAAAGGGATCACTTAACACTGCATAAATGTCAGATTTTGGTTATGAGCCAAACAGCTATGACATGGTCTAGGCAACCGAGAGAGTATTGGCTGTGTTAAAATTTGGTGCTTGAGAATGTTATAACCTGAAATGGGGGCAGGGTGAAGTCTCCTCGTGGTTCCAGCTCTTGGGCTGGACCAAACCTGCTCCTGTGCCCTGCTGAGGCAGATGCTAGCAGGTGCCTTGCAGCTCGATGTAGAGCTGTGGCTTGCAGGAGTCACTGGGTAGATGTGATCATGAGAGCTGGCCTTGGAGTCGAGGCAGGGCTGGGAACTCATGACCTTTTGCCTTGAGTGCTTAAACTCCTAACTAAAAAATTCACCTACAATTTTTGTGGGTCCATCAGAATTTAACCCTAGGGAGACTTTTGCTATGGAGAGGCCTTTCTGCATGACAAAATTGTCAGGAGGGCCAAGGACATTTAAAATTAACTTAATCAATTATTTCTGACTTTTAGGAAGCCAAATGGTAAGAATGTCTGGGCAGTTTAACAGAATATATATTTTTTCATTCTAATTATGCTATATTATTAACCGGTCATCAGTAGCTAGAAAATGGGGTTAAACGAATATTTTCAATTTTAGGAGCTGAAGATCATATTATACAAAAATACTGTCTAAAAAGCAGGAAAGGCATGGTTCTAGTACAGGGCTGACAAAAAAATACTTTAAAATATAGGGTTAGCACTGGGAAAACTATACATGTATTTCTGCTGTGAGATTTTCACAGCTATTATGAACATCTGGTTTCATAAAGCAGAGCTGGTTCCTCTTCTGAAGTGCTGGCAAAACATCTTGCTTCCTTCTCTGCTCTTTTGTTTGCCCTTCCTCATCCCTTTGCTTTTCACATTTTTCTCTTCTTCCCTTCTCAATATCTGTATTTCTTTAATTTCATCTAATTCTTTTGTTTCTAATAGCGCTTCTCCATTAAATTTCAATTTTAAGCATTTCCCAACATGCTGTTAAAAACATTTACACAAACCTGTTATAATGCATATGCACACAAGCATATCTCTGAATCTTTTTATCCCTCAAAACCTGTGTCATTTGCCATGTGATTTCTCAGGAGCTGATTAATTTCTAGGTGCCAGGCTTGCCATACCTCTTAGTCCTGTTTACCTATGAAAGCCTCATGCCTTCAACCATCCACATACATAAAGCAGGTTAAATGGATGATGCAGGATCTTGTCCTTTGGAAGGGGGAGATACCTCATATCCTGGGTAAATCAGAACAGAAGCACCCTGGATGCAGGGTGCCTGGATATGGGGCAATGGATATCAGACCTCACAGCTTCTATCTCTATACAGTGCCCAAAGAAGGGTGTACGCACCCCATGGGGTGCAGCAGACAATCCACTAAGGTACCAGAAGAAAATAATTTTATCATTACGGTATGGTAAATTGTCATGTTTCTTTAACTTCTGTGGGGTTTGGGTTTGCTTTTATTTTTGGTGTGTGTATGTATGTTTTATGATTTATTTATATATCAGTACAGTAGTACATGTATATAACTTACAAATAAATCTACATATACTGGGGGTGTGTAACCAGAAATTTGTTGCAAATAGAGGTGTATAACCAAAGTATGTTTTGATACTACTACTCCAGGGCACTTAGTTCATCTTGAGCACTACGTGAATGTTGCATCTGTTACAAATAAAATACAGATATAATCCTCCATTTAGGCATACACCTGTGGCATGAAATAGAAATCCAATCAGCTGTTATGAAAAATAACTATCCTCTTTATATCCTCTATAAAGACAGGCTAAATCAACTTCCAGCTGTGCCTGGTTGTGCAGTGCTTGCTCATCCTTTGCAATTAAGACACAGTGGAAACTGAGGGTAGGATGTTCTGACTCCTGCTGTCTCATAAGGTTTTCATGTCACAAAACACACGTGGGGCCTATTTAATTCTTCATTTGCAGGGTATTCATCCTGTAACTGGCTGAAGGGGTGCTCTGGGTTTGCAAACAGACGGAAGTACTGAATGTGCAGGGACAGTTTGCTGTCTTTCCTTTATGTAAGCGTGGAGCGTTACGGATGTGTGACGTGGCAACCCCACCCAGTTTCTGCACTGAAAATGAGCTTTTTAAACCCAATATAGGTTACTCCTACTTGTTACTTTTTTGTTTGTATGCTTGTTTGAAAAATCTCACGGGATATTTTTTTTCTTTGGGAAGTGACATATTCTGCTCACAGGAGCAAAACGCAGTTCAGAGGGTGACAGACTGCACAACGCAGAACAGATAGCAGCGAAGTTTTGAATGACAGTGGGAACTTTGTTCATACAACCATTTCAGCAGCTCACAGGAAAAACAAGCACATTCACATTTTCCTGGTTTTATTTTGTTTTATTTTATTTTATTTTATTTTATTTTATTTTATTTTATTTTATTTTATTTTATTTTATTTTATTTTATTTTATTTTATTTTATTTTATTTATTTTTTTCAGGCTGTGGGCTGCATGGGATGAGCCCTTTTCTTCCCCCGCTGCGCAGCGCCGATAATTCCTCCCATTGCTAGAAAACCACCCTAAATAGCCCTTAGGAATCGGCAAACGGCATTTTAGACCAAAACCAACCGCGGCGACCCTGTGCCGGCGGGGGAGGAAGGCGGGGGGTCCCCGGCTCCGTTTTCTGAGCGTAAATGAGCATCGCCACCTGACGGCCTGGCTGCAGCACTGCGCTGGGTCCCCGCGGGGGAAGAAGCGACCGTGAATAAATAAATGCTGGTGTTCGTTTGTTTGACTGACTGATAGATGGATTTTTTAAAATTATTATTATTTTTTATATTTATTTATTTATTTGCTTCTGATTAACATCCCGTTTTCCTGAAAATAGCAGGGCTCTGGAGCCAGGAGAGAAGTCACTTCAATGTCCAAAACCCTTTTCATCCCTGAGCACTGTGTTTCCAGCTTTTTTAGAGACAGGGTGCTGGAAACTTCTGCTCTGTTTTTGCCTTTTCTTTCTCTGAGGGGTCACTCACAAACTTTCAGAGAAGCATGGGGTAACAAAGAGTTAAACCTCTCTGTGTGCCTGTGCCATGATTTTGGATGGTTGGCACATTTACTGAGTGCCACGCTATTCTTTCAGGTGGCAGCCTGGACAGACACACTTTATGAAGACCACAGCAGCATATTTCAGCTGACAGTGCTTTGTTTAACTGTATTCAGCTTCACCACTGTCAACTTTAGTTTCCACCTGCTTGGTGTAGGAAGCCCGTCCGTCCTTGCAGAGCTCTGCTTCTGCTTTGGACTGAATAACCATCACAGAAGAGATATTAATGATCATGGTGCTACTGCCAAACAGGGCTAGATTGAGATAATATTGCGTCTGTGATCTGGAGAAGACACTTCTCAGCGTTTGCATGTGTGTGTCTGCAATACCATATGGAGATATGTATGTGTTGGTTTTAAATTTGCTCAATTGCACCTTGGTAGCAGCATGGAGCTCTGCAAAACTCACAGTCCTTAGACAACTGGAACACGCCTACCTGGCTCAAACTTTTTGAAACACTGCCCTTCAGTTTAATAAACTTTGCCATGCAGGGATTTACTGTTAAAGGAGCTCTCACAATTGTAATTTATCACCTGGCAAATACCTTTTCACCTTTGTAGAATGATATTGCATTTATACAAAAATGGTGATATCTATAAATGCTGGATATCCGCTTATATCTTACCCAGTATGCTCTACCATATTCTGTAGTAACAGCTTTCCAGGTACAGGAAACAGAGGTGCCAGCCTTCTGTTTGCATTCATATGCACAAACATGTGAGTAAAATGAAGATACAATCCACATCTGCTCAACAAACCTTTTGCCTCACCCTACTCCAGCCTGTTCCCAAGAATCTTATTTAGGTGTTTTATCTAAAGCACCATATGTGAATATTTTTCTAAACCTGTGTCAAGCTTGATCTCTTGCTTGGTTTCCTAAGTTGTTCCCTGTTATTTATGCCTATAATTTAATTACTGAAATACATTATTTTTTCCCCAAGTTTTCTGAGGTGCTTCTGTTTCATGGAGACCAGACTGCAGTCATGATTGTCTTCAATGATGAGCACTGCAACTGGGATAGTGCAAGAGAGGGAAACAAACCTGAACAACTACTGGCAAGACAACTTTGAGCACTGTGTTTCAATACAACTGTTCCAACCTTTTATATATATATATATGTAAGCATCTTCATCATGGTCTATACTCAAAAAGACAATGTTTTCCTCCACCATTACTCTGTTGCATACTGGTTGCAGCATGCTGCACACTAAATCTTCCTTTTACCAAATGTTGTGTTCACATAACATGTGAAGAGAGGTACAAAATAGGGAGTAAATCAGGTAAATTTACAAGAAATTTAGCTAAATTCTAAGCCTTCACTAATAACAAAGAACTCTGCCATTAAAATTAATGAAATTTCAGAGACATTTATTGATTTGTCCTTCAACATGCTGCTTTGTCTCACTCAATACAAGCACTAGGAATTTGAGATTCAAGTTTTTAGTCCTCCAGATACTTTGTTATGCTCAACAAACAATGCTGCAGACTACCTGTCAAAAATACAGTTAATTTTCATTTATGATTTTCTACACTTCTAACAGAGATTTCAGGCAGGAAAACAAGTCAGGGTCCATACATCTCAATGATCGAAGAAGAAAGAGGAAAAAGAAAAGCACATATACATTTTCCACCATACTTCTTACTATTATCCTTTCTGGTACTTCATGCCTTGTTGTAGTAAAATGTCTGCATGAGTTTAAATGGCAAGGGTGTGTATGAGGTTGCTGCTTACACTGGTATCACCCCTACCAACAAACTTCACCCATCTGTTGGGAGCTGTGAGCATGAAATTTTCTCCCTCAAGCCTGATTTTTTTTATCTTAGCCTATGTGAGAAATGACAATAATGAAATTTTTAATGTTTCCCAGAAATTGTCACCTAACTACAAACTGCCATTGATTTTCTCATCTAATTCTATTCTAAAAAGGAATAAACAAGTTTATAAATTGGGGTATCTTCATATGTCCTAGACCTAGGCTAGCCCTAGCTGTAGGCATTTCACACATGTGAGATGATCAGTTGCTGAAAACGATGAAATAATGACATGAAATACCATTTTCTGTGGGGACACAGTTAGATTCTAGTCTACAAAAATGGTTTAAGCAGTCATGTGTTTTGCATGGTAGAGAACGGATGGCATTAACATGAGAGCCTATTCCTACAGTCAGCCTGCCCATGGTGAAAGCAGCTTCAAAACTCTGTGCTGGTTTTTATCTGTGGGCATGGTGCTGTGCTATATCCATATCCTGATCACCTTGGGCATGAACCGGCCAAACAGCATTCAGTGTTGGATTCTCCATTTTCCTGCCTATTTAAAGGTTATTTTTCCTGCCAGGTCCATGTAGGCAGCAGTCATCTGCCTAAATACTGAATACAGATATTTAATAAGACTGTATGTCACCCAGTTAAGGTGCCGTTAGATTGAAGGGATGTCTTTTCTCTCTGTCAGGGTTGGTGAGGATGGTTTATAGAATCACAGAATTATAGAATCATTCAGTTTGGGAAAGACCTTTAAGATTACCTCATCTAATCTTTAACCTAGTAGTTACAAGTCCACCACAAAGTAGTATGTTTTACATCTACGTTTCTTGAAGACCTCCAGGGATGGTAATTCAACCACGTCCCTGGGCAGCCTATTCCAATGCTGCACAACCCTTTCAGTAAATAAATTTATCCTAAAATCCATCCTAAACCTCCTCTGGTACAATCTGAGGCCATTTCCCCTTGTCTTATCACTTGTTTCTTGGGAGGAGAGCCCAATCCCCACCTTGCTACAACCTCCTTTAAGGTATTTGTACAGCATGATAGAATCTCCCTCAAACCTTGTCTTCTCCAAACTAACCAACCCCAACTCCCTCAGCCATTCCTCTAAGACTTTCTCTAGACCCCTCACCAGCTTTGTTGTCCTTTGGGCATGCTCCAGGGCTTCAATATCCTTCTTGTACAGTGAGGCACCCAAAACTGAATGCACTATTTGAGGTGTGGCCTCACAAGAGCTGAGTACAGAGGGATAACCACTTCCATGGTACTACTGGCCACGCTATTTCTGATACAAGCCAGGATGCTGCTGCTCTTTTTGGCCACCTGAGCACACTGCTGGCTCCTATTCAGCTGGCTATCATCAGTGGCCAGTGTTATCCTCATTGCTAGCTCTTATCACTAGCTGCTGCACTCATTTCCAAATTCCTCACTGACCTAGTTTTCAGCTGCATCATCTGGCAGCACCTTCTCAGACTTTGGCCTTCTCAGCTGCTTTCTGCTTTGTCACCGTCTGTCTCTCATCTGAGGTCAGGAATCACACTTCAAGATGAAGCTGTGGAAAGATATCTTAAATCTATTAGGAAAGAAGGAAGAAAAAGAGATGGAAGGAAGATCGTGAATATAAACTCAGTCAGATGGGCAGCAGATCAGTGAAGGTGTTCAGCTGCTCTTTTTGACTCAGCATCCTTTCCACCACAACTCAGAAGACCTGTCTTCCTAGAATGGGAAGAATGTAGTTCCCCTGTGTTATACCTTGGAATTTAGGTGTCAACAAATTCTATTTCAGCCTGTTAAAAACTGAGAAGCGAACCTTTAGATTGATGCCCCATTCCCATTGCACACTCACCTGCAGTTAATACAAAGTTCCTTTTCTGAGGAGACAATACATTTTCAGTCTGCTTTTCAGGCTACCACAGCACAAGACACCCACAAGGTCACATTCATTTATATTCATCTAGAGGCAAGACACTGGCAGCACTGTCCATACCAGTGTGTTCCACATGTCAACAGGGTGCTCTGTCACAATAGTGATATGCTCATCTTCACAATAGAAATTACTAGAGTGAAGACTCCTTGTCTTCTTTCCTCAGAATCTCTTTAATCCTTGAGCAATCATTTCTGGCTCCCACAGTGCTAGACCTCATGCCCCACCTCTTCCTACTGCTTTCTCCCAATCTTCTTCAATATTCCCATATTCCAACGTACTCTTTCCCCAGATGTTTCCTGTCCCAAAGGTCTTCCTGTCCCAGAACTTCTCCAGCCACTCCAGACTCTCCAGTATCCTTATTTTACCTGAAATGTCTTTGTCTACGTGTCAACTTTCCTGCTCAGCTCCTCTCGTCTTCTTTCCACAGTGCTACTGTTCACCATAACCCCAGTTCTTCTTCATCTTGGACTCAAGACTTCTATTCAGTTGACTGCCAGAAACCCCAAAGTCCTGGTTCTGACCACTTCTGCATAGTTGTTTTATTCCTTTGACTTCAGATTAAAATTACATGCTGGCCAATGCTACCTTGCTGTGGTCATTACCTTCCCACAGATTGTCTTGGCATGGGATGTAGCTCTATAAGTAAGTCTCCTGAGAGAAGCAAAGATCTTGCTCCTATTTGTGATAGTTCATGTTATTGTATTTCTGAATGAAAGAAATGTTTGTCAAACAAACAAACCATCAAAAAATATATATGATAGGAGTTTCACTCCTATCAAAAATGGAGATGTTGTGCTTGAGAAAAATTGAACCAATTTTATTCCTGTGATTTTAGCTGAACAATCTATCAAACCATTTCTAGAGCATCCCATACGGTGCTAGAGTCTTGGGGACAATCCTTCTGAATTTACCATAAGTAACTGAGTAAATATAGCATGAAGCAGAACAACTCACACCTGGCAGATAGCTGGGAAAGCATCAGATTCAGGAGGGAGCTTTTTTCTGCTTCATGCTTGCAGACCAGTGTGAAGACACCTAGCAGTGAACCTATAAACTCTGTTAACACAAATCACTTCTAAAACCCCTGTGAGCTAAGAAATGAAATACATAAATAATGTTTTGGCAAAGAGCCTGGTTGCAATACAGTTATTTGCATATCAATTCCACGATTACTCTAAAATCGGTTGCTTACTTCATCCTAACCAGTGAGGCTTAGTCCAGTCAAAATTTCTTTAATTGTAAGACACTGGGCTTTTAAGATCAAAAATATTTAAAGGGAGCCTACAGGAAAGATGGGGAGATACTCTAGCAAGGAATGTTGTAACAGGACAAGGGGTAACAGTTTTAAACTAAAAAAGTGTGGGTTGAGATTAGGTATGAGAAAGAAATTCTTCACTCAGAATATTGAGAGACACTGAAACAGGTTGCCCAGAGAAGCTGTGGATGTCCCATCCCTCCAAGTGTTTAAGGCCAGGCTGGATGGGGCTTTGGGCAACCTGGTCTAGTGAGGGGTGTCCCTGCCCATGGCAGGGGCATTGGAACTGGGTAGTCTTTAAGGTCCCTTCCAACCCAAACCATTCTAAGATTCTATGAGTTGGTAATTACAGTGTTCAGAGCTGCCCAACTTATTTGAGTCACATTGGCAATGATATTTAGTGCCAGCACTGAGACTTAGAGGACTCTTGGTAACAGGGATACTACAGCTGACTGCACAATATTCTAGAAAATGCAGTTCTCCCTCAGGTGAAAAATTTAATAGGA
This sequence comes from Aythya fuligula, assembly GCF_009819795.1. Lineage (NCBI taxonomy): Eukaryota > Metazoa > Chordata > Aves > Anseriformes > Anatidae > Aythya > Aythya fuligula. The sequence continues at coordinate 45,134,948 of NC_045593.1, read as the reverse complement.
ACAAGCTGATTTCAGTAGAATTTCTGTTAGCAAACTCTCAATGAAAATAATATAAATATATTGTTATGTATTGCAAGGTGATTATTTTTTAAGCACCAGAAATCCTTTTATTATTATTATTATTTCATTATTATTTCAACAGAACAGAATGTTCTAATCAGTCCTAATTTATTTTTTTATTTTTTGGTAAGAAATTTCATCACCGGAAAATGCTGTCATTCTGATTTAGAAAAAAGATATTATACTATTATAAGCAATATTATATAATATTATATACTATTATATACTATACTATTTGCTATACTTCTGTCATTGGTAATGTGAGACTACTTGCAGCAATGATGTGAATTTGTGAGGTAAAATCCAACTTTAGGTCAGGATTTTATAGCTATCTATAGCCGTGTGTATAACCAGTTAATTGAAAAGGATTTTGACCTACAACATACTCATCACAACCAAATGGACTCTGTATAGCGATCTAAAGAAGAGATTTCTTTCTACTCACCTCTCCTTCCCATTACTAAAGTCATACAGGCTCGCAGTAATGTCCTAGCTGTATGGGTTGAACTTTCAGGCCTGTCAGCCTGACCTCAATGCCAGGAAAGGTGATGGAACAGGTCACCTTAAATGCAGTCATGCAATGTATGAGGACAGCTGGGGGATCAGGCCCAGGCAGCATGGTTTCATGAAAGGCAAGTCCTGCCTGACCAACCTCATCTCCTTCTATGACTGGGTGACCCACCTGGGGGATGAGGGAAAAGAAGTTGATGTAGTCTACCTAGACTTCAGCAAGGCCTGTGACATGGTCTCCCACAGAATTCAGAATTCTCCTACAGAAGCTGTCAGTCCATGGCTTGGACACGTACATGTTTTGCTGGGTTAAAAACAGGCTGGATAGCCAGGCCCAGAGTGTGGTGGTGAATGGAGAGAAACCCAGCTGGCGACTTGTCACCAGTGGTGTTCCCCAGGGGTTGGTGTTGGGGCCCATCCTCTTTAATATCTTCACTGATGATTTGGATGAGGCAATTGAGTGCAGGCTCAGTAAGTTTGCAGATGACACCAAGCTAGGGGGAAGTGTCAATCTGCCGGAGGTTAGGAAAGCCCTGCAGAGGGGCCTGGACAGGATGGGTTGATTGGCAGAAGCCAGTGGGATGAAGTTCAACATGGCTAAGTGCCAGGTCCTGCACTTTGGCCACAACAACCCCATGCAGTGCTACAGGCTTGGGGCAGAGTGACCTGAAAGTTGTTCCAAGGAAAATTGATCTGGGAGTGTGGGTCGATGCTTGCCTGAACACAAGCTGGCAGTGTGCCCAGGTGGTCAAGAAGGCCAACGGCATCCTGGCTTGTATCAGGAGTAGTGTAGTCAGCAGGATCAGAGAGGTGATCATCCCCCCGTACTCAGCTCTGGTGAGGCTGTACCTCGAGTACTGTGTTCAGCTTTGGGCCCTTCAGTACAAGAAGAACATCAAGGCCCTGGAGCACAAGTCAGTAGAGCAAGAGGAAAGTCAAATCAGTAGAGCAAGAGGAAAAACAAAGAAAAGGTCACAGAAGCAGTTACTTGTATTGTCTATCTAAATGCTTTTCTTTCCCATTTTCCCTCTCTCTCACTGTGTGAATTCCCAAAGTAATCAGGCAGCTTTTCATTCATATACAGATTTGCTCTCTGGTGTAGGATAAAGTCTTTTCCTTGATCTTCTTTGCTTGCCTACTTACCTCACAAGGCAGTTTTACCAATTAGCTGATGTTTAAGTGGAATTTAGAAGCTATAGCAAACTATGCAAACTATGGATAGAATTTGTATTAAAAATATAAAGGCTAATAGTCATTTTAGATAGTTTTGTTGCCTGTACTTTTGGCATGTAACAGAATACAAATGGCAAAGAGCAGCAACAGGGAATAACCTGGTAAACAGTCAATTATTCCACTTTTTTTTTTTTTTTTTTTTTTTTTTTTTTTCCCTGTATTTTTCATAGCTGTATTTTTTCATAGGCTTATACAAAATGAGGCTTTTGTGAATATCATGCTGCATTTCTGTATCATACTCTATAGTATGTATCTCACTAACACAATAGTTTCCAGTCAGACTTTCCTTACACTGCAAATAAAGGTAGAAAAGCCAAGCTCTATAGCTTTAAAGAAGAATTTTTATTGTGCTAATAAACACTTGAGATGTGAAATGTGAAAACTCTGAATTGAATCACACAAAGTTAGAATTACCAAAGCCAAACAAATGCCCTAGTTAAACCCTCACAGTGAACCCTCTGTAATACCATTCATTTAAATCATTCCAGACAACAGGATCTGAAAAACCTGAGCAGATTGGTCTTCGAAGTAGAACAATATAACTGGGTATTTGAGCTGTCAGTGAAATCCACAAGGACATTAATGGGATATCTGCCTCAGAAATCTATCCATGGAGCTGAGTCTGAGCAGAGAATTTGACCTTTTATACCAAGTGCCCTTCATCTGGCAATCTTGACTTTTTAGGTTCCTTCTTTAAATGTAGGAAGGCATTTTTCCATCTGGTTTTTCCATTGTGAAATTGTGTCATATCATCATGACTTTATGTTATTCAGTGTTGACAAAAATTATTTCTTTCTGCAAAGTGAACAACTGAACACGATAACTTTCCCTTGTGTTTAGCTTAGTATAGAATGTACTGAAACCTCCTCAGTTTTTTTATCAGTTTTTTAATCAATGTAGACTTGAAATTATTATTTAACATACTTTTAGTTTACACATTTTATAAGACAGAAAGTGATAGTATAAGTAATACTCAGGTAACATACTCTGGTCTGTTTTCCTGGCAGTCTTGTGGATAAGTAATAAATACAGATACTTTAAAATGACAATAAAAATTACAATTCAATATTTGTACTTCAGAGGCAGGTATAGTTTATTTTCAGCGTCTGTTGTCTGCATTTTAAGTGCTTTGTCAACCTACAGAGAAATGCAAATATACTCTCAGAAGAGCCAAGTTTCACAAAATGCTAAAAGTGTTGATACGCTACTTCCACAAGAGGGCAGTACACAAGCACAGTACAGGAAAATGCCTTACCAGAGGATTTAAATTAATCTGAACTTTCTAGTTCAATTGGCAAAGTAATTTAATATGTAATAACAAATTAATCCCATTTTACAGCTACTATACCAGATATTAACGTTTAACCAATTTGTACGCTTAATTACATCCCTTTGAATTTTATGCTTCCTGGTATATTTCACCTGTGTTAGGAGATGGGATGTGTTTTGTTATCACAGTCAAAAATAGGTATTCTGGCCCCATATGCCAAATTCATGCAGAAGAAACAAAGAACTATCTGAAGCTAAAAAGATGAAAGATTGATTGCCTAAACAGAAATCTGCCTGGGAATTTCCCACATATTGTCACTTCCCTGCGTGAAGTTCCACACGTGCTACTGCAATTCCTCCTGATCCATCTCCTGCAGTAAATGACAGGCAACATTTGTCATCCCCTTTATTCTGCTCCAGTCCCAAGCATCATGGCATAGCAAGGCAGAGAGCAACTGGACTGATACTGTCTTGTGAGTGACTGCTGTATGACTTGTTGGATCTGACCCTCAATCCACCCAGCTGGCAAGAAACTTCTGCGACTGCAATACTTTTGCATAGAGAGAATTTTTCTCAGCAACAGTGGGATCTAAGACTACCCTTTCCATGTTGACACTGTTACTTCATGGGAAAAAGGCTTTGTGAAAACTCTCATTGTCCTTTTGTCTGTCATTTGAAACTACAAGAGGCAAAACTTCACCATAAAATACCTGGGAATTATTCATCAACATGTGTCTTATTTTCAACATAGTAATTTGCTTAGAAAAAGTTGTGGTTTTGGATGCTTACAGTTCTAAGTCAGCTGTGAACCATGTCTGGTTGAACGTCATCTGTTCGCAAACAAGACCATGTTTTCTTCCATCCAGAAGTAAGCTGTTTCAGCAATGTTTAATCAACCAGCACTGACCTTTCTTCTCAAATGCCACAAATTCATTTTCAATAAATGTTTAACTACTGGTTTCTAAGGGGAAAAGTTCAAAAGATGTAGAACCTACTTTTAATCGTATACTGGCTTTATAGATACCACATAGCGTGGTTGCTGTAGGATTGCCTATGTGTTTTAGGAAGTTAAAAGATTTGTTCTGCAGTCCAAGGGTCTTTTGATACTTGTGTTGTCTCATTTATAATTTTGCTCCTGTTATCTTTCTGCATTATTTTAAGATATGTGAAAATACTGACAAAGAGGCAAAAATTAAGCCCCTGGTATAACATTGACTAAGCTAGTGGTGTTTTATTTTAACAAACACGTTTGGGAATTGATTGGAATCATCTCAGGATATAACTATACCATAGTGTCTGTCTAATGTAGACAAACTTAGCCAGATATCTTGACCGGATAGCTGGTTCTCACAGCAGGGAACTATCTGTGGGTAGCAGATTCTGCCTGAAAAATTGTGTGAGAAGCAGTTTATAGTATTAAGCTTTATGTTCTCTTAATTTGTCTACCCTTGACAATTTTGATCTCAATTATTTAATGTGAAGTCAACTTTCAACATGGTAGTAGAATCCCCAGAATTACCAATGTCTGGGTGTATTTTAAGGCCATGGATAAGAAAATGGGTTAATCTACTGTAAGCAAAGTTGCCTTCAGTTCAGAAGATTATGAACTTGATATAACTGCTAGAAATAATTAAGCTACCTCCCCACAGTGGAAAATGCACATCTGGATAGACCACTGTGAAACCAGCACCCTTTCAAATGACTGCTCTTTCAATTCACAGATTGTTTCTACCTGAACTTCATGGTAGGAACGGAGAGGCGAAACACTTTCCCCAGTCACCTCACCATCACCATAAAAACACGGGTTTCTGTTCAGAACGTGAGGATAGTGCATAGCCCTGCAAGTGAGATGAAAGAGCTTAGTCCTCAGGCATGCATACTAAACCTTGGATTGCAAGTGTTTTGATATGATCTTGATTTTTTTTATACACAAATGTATAGCTCTTCCTACTGGTTATTGATGTATTAATCACAATTAAGCTAAACTGTCTCAAATCAGCAGGTCTGAGTTTTGTTTCCTGAAATCATATATTTCCAGACTCTTTTAGCCTACTTATTTCTAACTAGATAAGTCCACTCATACAAAATTTTATGGGATGCTCACTATTAATTGCTCTCAACTAGACGGACAGGTGTAGCTGTGTTATGTGGTTGTAAATCATTGTTTACTCTTAAAGAAAGAGCTAATATCAATGCTTTATCAATTTTACAAAATCCACCTGTCATGTGAAGTACTGAACTGCCCCTTTTAGAAGAGCATTTCAGCTACTAACACCTAAGGCTTTCCGGAGTGTCTGTGATGCCGAGCATGGGTTAATTAAGCCAAAGTTGTGCACACCTGCAGGAGAAGGCATTATGCACACCTTTGATGTCGGCGAGGCAGAGATACAGAGCGTGCTTTGGAAGACAGCACACGTGTACTGAGAGGTGCACATCTTTATCATTTAAGGCTATGTTTATCCAACTGGGCACATCCCAACCCCCCAAAAAAATGCAGATCGCGTGCCCGAGAGAGTTGTGGATATACCACGGGAGGGGGCGTGGCCTGATGCGGAGATGGGCGGGGCCACGTGAAGACCCCGCCCACCCCCCCTCCCACCCCCTGGCCGGTGCTGGTGCTGCGGGCAGCGGGGGAGCGGCGGCAGTGCTGTGGTGTCGGCAGGATGACGGACCGCTCGGCCTTCGACACCAATGTCATCACCATGACCCGCTTCGTGATGGAGGAGGGCAGGCGGGCGAAGGGCACCGGGGAGTTCACGCAGCTCCTCAACTCCCTCTGCACCGCCGTCAAGGCCATCTCCACTGCCGTGCGCAAGGCGGGCATCGCCAACCTGTGAGTGAGCCGACCCTGTCCCTGTGTCCATACCCATCTCCATGTCCATCCCCATCCCTGTCTCCATCCCCATCCCCATGTCCATCCCTATCCCTGTGTCCATCCCCAACCCTGTGTCCATTCCTGTCCCCATGTCCATCCCTGTCTCTGTGTGCATCCCCATCCCCATGCCCATCCCCATGTCCATCCACATCCACATCCCTATGTCATCCCCATGTCCATGTCCACGTCCATGTCTATCCCCATGTCCATCCCAATCCTGATGTCCATGTCCATCCCTGTCCACCTCCCTATACCCATCCTGTCCCCATCCCCAACCCCATCCCCATCCCCATCCCCATCACCATCACCATCCCCATCCCTGTGCCCATCAGCATCAGCCCAGGAGGAACTTGGAAATAGTTTGAGATGCCTCCTTGTCCTGCCGCCCATCCCTCCTCTCCTCCCCTCTCCAGAGCTGTTGCTGTAGCATGAGCTTGAGCTTCTCCCCAGAGGACTGTGTTGTGTTGTGCTGCTCCTTCACCCAGAGGGCACACAGCCTTTGGTGGCTGATGGGCTTGCATGCAGACCCCTGTCAGGCTGGATGCTTTCAGCCAGCAGCCCAAAGGGGTTTTTCTTTTTCTCTTTGTTGCACCATAGCAATGTCAGTTTTTAGCAATAGCCTTCATCAGGAACAGCAGTGTCTGCAGTCAGCCAGTCAGCGCTGACACCCAGGGGCGTGGACTGGAGGAGAATCGGGAGGAAATTAGAGCTCTCAAAATGTTAAAAACAAAACTATTTGTTAATAACTACTTCCCCTAGGTATTTTACATATCATTGGTATGCCAAACTGTATGCTGATCAGGGGTTTAGACATGAGCTGCTTCATTACTTAATGAAAAATGCAGTAGAGAGAAAATGAATTTGCATCTACGTACCATGTAGTGGAAAATATATGAAGCAAAAGGCCTCTAGCAATACAAAGTAATTTTTATTGTAAAAAGTATTATTAGCATCAAAGCTGAAAAATTTGAAGTTAATAAAGTAGAAGCAACTGCAGGAGACAGTAAAAAAGTCCTGCTTTTTGTATATTTTAACTTTTTTCTCTGTTTTGACTTCAGATTCTAAATGGTTGAGACAGTTTTTTAATTGCTATGTGCTAGCCCCTTCCCATGCCTCTTATGTCTGTCAGAAGAGACCAGGTTTTCCCATCAGTGACCTGATTTGTCACACTCAGAGGTCCTGTTCCTGCTGCTTTGCTGAGCTGCCCACAGGTTCGGTATCTGTGCCCAAAGCCTTGCCTTACGATCCCCCAGGTGCAGAAAAGCATTTGAGCTGCTGTGGCAGAGACAGAGACAGACAGACAGAGAATTATTCTGGGTATTTTTCTTTTTCTCTTGCATCAAATTAAAGAAATGCAGTACATTGTTATATTTCTGAGTGCAGCGCTATTGCTGAAGACCAGAAATACCAGTATTCGGAGTAACTGGTGCACTGTACCTAAAGTACATAAGAGTCATCTGAATGTGTGCAGAGCAGGGTCTCTTTTTGCTCTTCTTAGAGCTACACTTCCTGTTCTCTGTTCTGTGTGCTTTCAAAAGTGCCTATCGCAAAGTCTCCCAGTACTTCCTGATGCCAGATGGCTTGATTCTGATTAGCTGTCGGGACTGCGTTTGTGTTCCATGTTTGTGTTTCTCAGTTTTACTCCCAAAGAAATGCTTACTGCATAAAACCAAAACTGAAAACACTGAACCGTAGAAATGTTGATTTAAGTGTGAGCAAAATATTTGTTCTGAAATCTGAGTTTGATACGGCTCACCAAGAGCAAGTTACAGAGAAAAGTTATTGTGTAACTAGTGTAGTCAGGGTCATTGTTACTTTTTAAGTATAAATTTTCTAGCAAATCTTAATTTTTTACGGTAAACAGCTGTGCTGTTGGAGGCTAGGATTGAAGGAGAATATTTAGGTTTTATAGTTAATGTAAAGTAACACAATTATTGTAATTCAGCCTTCACAGCCTGCTCTGGCTATGTCTGCCTGTATCCAGTTCAGGGACTGTAGAAAAATGATCCCCTTTTTTGTGTTCCTCACATTTGATGTCTTCTAGATTTGCCACAACACAGATGATGTTAGCAGGTCTCAGCAAGAATCCAATGGACAGTAAATAAAACACAGTTTTGAAAAACTGAGATATCATCCAGTCTTGCTTTACCTTGCCAGAAATGGGATGCTTAGGAAGGCATAGTGCCCTGCTCTGACTAAATGCTCATCCTTCCTTTACTTTAGCTATGGAATTGCTGGTTCTACCAATGTGACAGGAGATCAAGTAAAGAAGCTGGATATCCTTTCCAATGATCTGGTGATTAATATGCTCAAGTCATCCTTCAGCACATGTGTCATCGTGTCAGAGGAAAACAAAGATGCTGTAATAGTGGAAGCTGACAAAAGGGTTGGTAGCTTTAAAAATTATTTGTGCTTGATTCCAAATTACAGTTGTATTACAATTGTATTTCTTCAAATGTAAGAAATTGAAACTGAGCTGAAAATTTCAGAGAACATGTACTTTTCTGAAAATGCAAATATGAGCAGTTTCTTGGAATTTTATTTTGTTTTATTATATTTTACTTGTGTGTTTCTCTACCTCAGCATTTGTTCTTTCTGTCATTTCTTTTCCCAAGACATATTTTTTTTAATTTGTTTTCTCTGCGGTTCCTCTCCACCTTCTTTTTTACCCTACTTTTTCCTATTTGTGGAGGAAAATTCATGGTTATTCCTCCTGATCTCTAGAGCTATGCTCTGAGTCAACCCAGCACTTCTGTAAAGCAGAATTGTCAGTAAAAGACTGAGTATCTGTTCAGTGCAGATCAGATCTTAGGTTTTTTAATTTAAGCAAATCCTCACAGAAGTCCATGAAAATAGGACTTAACAACAATGAAACAAGAAAAAAAAATTGTCTTTTTGGCCTAGGCATTACTTATGTGCACAAGTCTGCATACACTTGTTGAATGATCATAGTTCATTTTTCCTGGCTAATACTCTATTGTGTAAAAAATCTGAGTTTAAAAAAAAAAATAGAGAGAGAGAAAACAAAAAAAATAATCTAATTTAGAAGGCATAACATTTGTTTTGTCAAAACAGTTATCTCTTTTGCTCCTTGTTGAGAAATCCTGAAAATTGATTCCATGGGCATTGGATGAGCAAAGTCTGCTTTAGATCTGAACAAATATGACTCCTTCACTGATCTTTGAGGATCTGTAGGCTATGAGCTAATGTGGTTTTATCAGAATTTCTACCTGTATGATAGCAGAGGAAAGTACTTTTGTGCTTAAAAGGTTTTTGGTATACAGGGTTAAATCAAATGAAGAGCAAATAGTCAAACACTGTTAATACACATGAATATTAAAATGACTGTGGGCAAGATAAGGGGAAAAAAAGCTATTTAATAGGTAGAGCGGAATGAGCTATTTTCCCTGTATCAGCAATTTCCTGTACCTGCAGGAATCCATATACAGCAATGGGCAGAGACCGTTCTCTTTTTTCTTTTCTTTTTTTTTCTCCCCCCCTTTTTTTTTTTGAGGGTGGAGGAGAAGAGAGGGGGTCAAGGGATGGGAAGGAAAAAACAATATAGGATAAGACCACAAACTGGCTAAGATAAGTTCTGAGCACAGGGTTTTGAAGTGGAATATGCATTAAAATTAAGTGCATAGTTTATGAATGTCAGGTGTTAAAGTCATTTTTTTGATACCTCTAATTTTAGCTCTTAACACACTGATCTTCTTAAAACGTCTTTTTTTTTTTCCTTATAATTCAGAAAGCAATTTTATTAAAAATGAGAAAATGTAGCCTGAATAGTAAATATTACTGGAATTCCAGTCCTTCATAATCTATAACAGCATTTTAGTTAATATTGATTTGAAATTGTGCGAGAATATTTACATACTGAAGTTCTTGTATTTGGGGGAGGGAGGCAAATAATGTCACTAACCTTATTGCTCTCTATTTTGTATTTTCTAGGGTAAATACATAGTCTGCATAGATCCCCTGGATGGCTCATCTAATATTGACTGTCTTGTTTCCATTGGGACCATCTTTGGCATCTATAGAAAGGTAAAATGCTTTCATGTAAGGCAGGAAAAAATATTGTTGTGCACCTTTTGGTAATACATAATTGCATATGAAGACTTCATAAAATCTAACTAAACTTGTTTGTAAAAGAGGCTTTCAGGACAAGCTTTAAGTTAAATAAATCTGTTGTTTCAGACACTTGTATAAAACACATTTGTGAGGGATTTGCATCACTGTGTTAGAAGATGAGAGGTACCTCCATGTACATGGGAGCCTGGCTGATGCTTAATTAGCCAGCTAGAGGAATTAGCCCTTACAAACAAAGCAGGTATTAGATTTCATGGATACCTTCACAGGGACAAAATACCATGTGTTTGTCATCTACCTGGGGAATGTGCTTTCCGGTTTTCTTGTTCTCTGTACTAATGGTCCTGTTAGCCCGAGGATAGGCTTCAAATACAAACCAGAGCTGAAACATGGCGTGTGCATTTCAAGTGTCTAATTCAGTGTGAAAGGCAGAACTCTTGTCTGAAGCAGCTTGAAATACCGGACTTGCATGTCATAAGAAGGGGGAAACAGTAAGTCAGATAAAACACACCCAACTGTCCGTTTTAATCATCTTCTGTATGTCATCACACACCCCAAAGTAACTATTTTCAACTTCATTTTTATATGAAGCAAAGGAAAACAGAACAACCCTAGCTGCTTTTGATCAGCTGTAAACTCCATGAGTCATGTCTTGTTGCTTGCTTTTCAACTGTGCTCTGGAGAGTTGCTTCTAGCTGTGTTCATCATGACCTACGGGGAGGCACACAGCTCTATAATATCTCCTTAATCCTTTCCTGTTTCCTGCATTCCAACCAGGCTTATATAAGAGCATTTCTAGATCAATGTGTTTGTCTCCTCCGTGTAATTTGTACATTACATATAATGAATCCAGTAATATAACGCATCCAGTAGGAATCCTAGTTGTAGTTCATGGAAACATTTGTGACACCTGTTGCCTGGGTACAAAGCAGAAGGCCATCCCTATCTCAAATAGTCCAGTTACATAACAGCTAGAAAAAAAAAAATGAAGTAAAATGATGTTTTCTATGCTCCTTCTTATTCTAGGTGACTCCTGAGGAACCTTCAGGGAAAGATGCTTTACAACCAGGGCGTAATCTTGTGGCAGCTGGTTATGCTCTCTATGGGAGTGCCACGATGCTGGTACTAGCCACTTCTGCTGGAGGTGTCAACTGTTTTATGCTGGATCCGGTGAGGAACTCTTCTGTTTGCTTGCTTGTTTGTTTGTTTGTTACGGGCAACAAGGTACTTGCGTAGTAAGAGGTAAGAGCGCCTTGTCCATGAAAAAATCAAAGAACAATTTTCAAATTAAAGCTGACATGGAAAAATGAAGTCAACAACCTGTCAAAAATAATGTCAAGAGATTTTTATATTCTCTCTGCCTGCCAAGATGGGTGATTCAACAATGGGAAGACAGTCAGTGCAGTGAAGCAAATATGTGGCATGTGTCAGATAATGTCATATTTAAAATAAGCTGTTTTCAACCATGCAGAATGCATTTGTAGATTTTTCTGCCTTTTCCTTGATGCTAGAACCTTAGTAAACCTGAAGAAGCAGAAATATTTAACATTCTTTTATGTTTTCAGGCCTCACCATGATGAGTAAAAGAGTAAGTTATGTGTGTGGATGCATTAGACATTCTAGAATGCATTGACCGTAGGAATTTTAAAATCAAAGGCATATTGACCACAGCTGTAGTGAACCATCTTAGCATCATCAGTTAATCGGCATGTGCCACCTGCCTGTATTAAATTTTTAGAAACTGCAGTGGTCAAGCAGCAGGATATAAAATGTGGTGCTCCCTGCTAAGTAACAGCTTACGTAGCTGCATGTATTTTTGTTTATATTCAGATAGGAGATTTAGCTTTGTGCATGTGTGCATGTTATTTTTTTTTTTGCTTTTAGCACTAACATCGAAAGTTACATCAGTGAAAACGAAAGAGCCCAGCTGTTACGGAGAGTAGTTCTCTTCACTCCAGGCTTCTAGTTAGTGAAAGCTACGGCAAACTGGAGTTTATTAATGTGTATAGCTATTTGAAGATATCTGCATATTGCTCCAGCTGGCACTGTCAGTTTCTGAATTCCTCAGAGCTGCACTTTGATTATAGGTCTAGCAACAGAGCAGAGAGATAAACAAATTTACAGGCAACAGCATTTTTTGGCACAGAAAAATGAAAGAGAGCTGGGAATGGTAGCATGAAGAACTTTGCATGACCCTGGGATTCCTGCTCTGTGTTTTATGGATAAACAAAACACTTTGCATCTGAACTGCAATCACCACTTTTTCATAGGTATTAAATCGTTACTGAAAATGGAAGCTGTAGTGAATTTTTCCTAAGTTGTGTGTATGATTGGCTTTCACTTTGTAAATAAATGATCAACTAATATTAACAATTTGATTTTCTTTCTTATTGTTAGGCAATTGGAGAATTCATTTTGGTTGATAGGGATGTAAAAATCAAAAAGAAGGGGAATATCTACAGCCTCAATGAGGGCTATGCTAAATACTTTGATCCTGCAATCACAGAGTATCTCAAGAAGAAGAAATTTCCTGAGGTAAGAGATCCAGTTTTTGGATGACAAGTTACACTTCTAATTTCCTACTTATGAAGTACTGTTCCACAACTTGTTATTCTTTATCTATTTAAAATATATCTGCATGTATGCAGGGCTGCTGGTTAGAACTGCAGTTGATCACAGAATCACAGAATCATTAAGGTTGGAAAAAACCTCCAAGATCACCTGATACAACCATCCCCCTACCACCAATATCACTGATGTGACCAGATCTTTCACCATTCTTCAGTATTGCACTTCACACCCCCTCTTTTTTTTTTTTTTTTTCTTTTCTATTTATCTATTTTGTTTGTTTATTTATTTATTTACTTATTTATCTCCCATCCTTGCTGGGGACCTGAGTAATGGTGCTGGAGGCAAAACTGGGCATTTAGTGATACTGGATAGGAAGGCTCATCTGTTGTTGAAAGCATGTTTCCTACAGGTGTTAGATTGCTGCTGCATCACTGCAGCAGCTGATTAGATGGAGAAGCTGAGCAGGGGTGGGCCATGTGCTCAGCGATAACACAAGCTGTGTTCCCAAGGGCCTCTCACTTGAAAGCCTCGTGTAGTTTCAAAGTCTGCTTAGTGGTCATGCAGGTTCCTACTATCAGGAGGCCTGAAGCTCTCAGGAGTGCCCATAAAAATCATGTCTGTTCTCATGCCTTCCTTCTGTCATCACTGCAGTTATTATCTGGATAGCGAAGTGTAAACATTCACTATTGCTAAATGTTGATGGCTGCTCTTGACTTCCTCGCTTTGAAGGCAGAGTGGCATTTTCTTCTGGCATCTTGCCAGCCTTAAGGTGCTGTTTATTAGAATAATAAAAAGTACTGCCTGGGCTATATTGAGGAACTAATTTTAGTAGTCAACTATGAACTTTTTGTTAGAAAAAGTGTTGTAAATTCAGGAGAAAATGGGTAAAAGAAGTACTAAAGATTGCTTCCTTTCTTGTTTTTATTATTTATGGATTATTTATGGTTTTTTGTTTGTTTGTTTGTATGTTTTTATTGCACTACAATAGAAGTGCAGTATCAGTTACCACCACTTGGTCTTTTTGCTACTAGAAATGCAGTATTTTCTAAGGGCTAGAGCACTGATGGAGAGCTGGGAATCATTTTCTGTTATTGGCATCACCACTCATCTATCCTGAAATCTTCTGTCTGTCTTTTTCCTTGGATTTTCCCATTTAGAAAACAAGGAAGAAATTGAATTTTTCTCCAAGCTCCTTGGAATACTACAAATTACGATATGGATGAATTAGACATTAGGACCACTAAGAGCCCCCTCTCTTAGTAGGGGAAAAGAAGACTAACCTGATGTTCTCAAAAATTACACTTATTTAAATGTCTTTCTGTAGGATGGCAGTTCACCATATGGCGGAAGGTATATAGGATCTATGGTGGCTGATGTGCATCGCACGCTGGTATATGGAGGAATCTTTCTGTATCCTGCTAACTCCAAAAGCCCTAAAGGAAAGGTAAACCCACGTAAAGGCAATTATAGAAGACGCTACATTAGATAGATATTTTACTGTCATGGATCAGTATTATGATTCCAGAATGTAATTCTTTTAGCTTGGTAGCTTACATCTCTGGTGTGCAAGTGTGGCCACCCATTGCACACTGTCGCAAGTGAAAGCATCCTGTTGTATAAAACACACCAATGTTAGCATTGCTGCTAACATGTGTCATCTGTACTGATTTCTCTTTATACCCAAACACATTCACATTATGGAACATTAGCAGGAATGTACCAGGGGATGTGCTGTTTAAGCAGGCTTCTATATACCGTTTCATCCCAAACCATGCCATACCCAACCAAGTGAAAAGTTATAAAGCAAAATAAACATCCCGCACTGCACTGAGATTCCTATTACAAGCTGATATATCAGAGGCCTATGTGTATTGTTCTCCATAAGAAAAGCTCTGCTAAACAGAAACACGTCTGCATCTTGTACTTGGTGACACTGACTCATCTGGACAAACCATGCCTGGCTGCCTCTGCAGGACATCAGACAGTCCCTTATGGAAAAGCACACCCTTACAGGCTGACAAGGCGACTGTTTATTCAACGAAGACCTTTCATCTGTTTTGTAATTGTCCGTAAATTATTGCTTCAGATTGAAGATAAGATGCAGTTACTCATTACAGAAACCTAATGGAACACTCAGGGGCAGTGTTTTTCTTTTCTTTCACACAGGCTTACATGATCTGCTGCCTTGTTAAAGATTGTGTCTTACATATGAGCTTTGTCTCTGTGTAAAGTGCACCATGCAAATATGAGCTATGGAGAAAGTCCTTGAATTGGGCAAATCCAGCATTCACTGTTGTATTTAAAAGAAAAGTCTATATAATTTAACTCTGGAGACAAGTTTATATTAAATATGGAGTACTTGGATTGTTGACTGGTTTTTAACCAAATGCTAAATATAGTTATATTTCATGATTGTCACTATTGCCTGGACTGACCGTTGCCATTTTGATTTTTATCCTACAGCTGAGACTGCTCTATGAATGCAATCCTATGGCTTTTGTTATTGAGAAAGCTGGGGGAATAGCAACAACAGGTCATCAAGCAATACTGGATATAGTGCCTGAGGATATTCACCAAAGAGTGCCTGTTGTCCTGGGATCTCCTGATGATGTGAAGGAGTACCTTGAGATTGTCAAAAAGCATTCAGCTAAGTAAAGAAGGCTTACTGCAGTCAGAAAGAAATGCCTTACAGCTGAACCAAAGAACACACTGCAGTACTGCAAGACCGAACTGTCAGACCTCTGTAGCAAGAGAGCAAATGAGCCACATTTTCATAATTTTTAAAGTCAAATCTTGTGCAACTGTACTGTGAAATGAAAGGCATTAAAAGATTTCATTAAAGGAAACATTAAGAGAAAAGCAAGTGAAAAATACGTTTACTTTTTCATTTATCATTTGTAATTAAACAAAACAAACTGTGCTACAAGAAAATACTGTATTGCATTCAGTAACCAGGGGAAGACCAAACTTTCTCAGACAAACTACAGACTATCACCAGAATATCTGATTTTGTCCTCTTTTGAAAATCTTGAGGGGAAGGCTCAGCAGCCTCATACACTGAGTGGCTGTTCCTTGACCAGTCTGTAGCTCTTTGACAATAAATACAAAGGCTAACATGAACATCTTCACACATGCTTTCTGGGCCCCAGACATTACTCTATGTACTTTAGCCTGGGCTTATTCTGACCAAGAGTTAACATTTGTGAAACATATACATTAGTGTATGTTAATTCTGACATATTCAGTTATTATTGCCAGTTGACACTCTTATCAGGTCTCGTTACACATGGATGGAAAATATGACATATTGGAGAGGGATTCTGAACTGCAGAAAGGGCACATGTAGGCAGCTTAGTACCATTCTGCTGTGATGGTATGACCATCTTTGCCAGAAATTAATCTGCTTGCTTGGTGAGGAGATGAAGTTACGCATTGCTAGCAACCCTCACCAGATGTTCATTGTGTTATTTTGAGAGCAAGCATTACCACAGAAAAGAATTGTGCTGCACAAGCAGAAGCAAGTTGCAAAGATTCCCAGAAAGTACACTGACATTTAATGTGCTGATTCAGAGCATGCTGCTGGGAACACAACATTGGTGCTTGCGAGCTAGATGGGCCATCCACCTGTCTGTGTATAGTGCATGGCCACAATTCACAAGCTTTCTGGATCAGTACAGACCTGCAGATGCCTTATAGTGTCTGGAAAATCCTGAATATCTCCACTCAGCTCTTCCTCTGCTCATGCTCTAGCTTCCAAAGCCGTGAAGGCCTGTGTCAGGCCCTGTGTTGCACCACGCTCCTCCACAGGTCAAGCTGTGGTCTGGAAACGAGCAGGCCATCGTGTGGGAGAGGGCTTGGGGTCCGTGGGCCAGGTAGTGGGACAGCTGGGATTCCAGTGCCCTGGGCTTTTCCTCACAGGCCATTCTTGCTTGTGCTACAACCAGGGCTTCTCCCTCTGTCTGGTCAGGTGAGACACCAGCCACTGAGGTGGGGTATAGCCATGCTCCCACTTTTGTAAAAGAAAAATAAAACAAAACAAAAACCCAACCTCCATCCTTGCGTCTATTTTATCTTCTCATTGTGATTTCAAAAGGAAGAGCAAGTCTCTGTCCATTTTTGACAATGAGTAAAGGTGCTAGGGGCGGCTGGAGGTGCTACCTCCCATGCTGAGACACTTCCCATGGAAAAAGTGTGGCCCTGTCCCCAGCATTTCCCACTTGGCTTGCTCTAGCAAATGGCCAGTAGCACTTTAAAAGGCTCCAAGGTCACCACAGCAGGCATGGTGCTAGGAAGGATTCTAAACCCCTTGAGGTTCTGCATGCTACCTGTAGAGCAAAGCATGTGACTTTTTTTGCAGTGTAGAACTTCTTTAGACCCTTAAGTTTTTAATTTGATCTGTCCTCAAAGCCATATCTGGGCAGCTTCTTATTAATACACTAATTAGAATAGAGTTTAAAGCCCTTCCAGTTCTTTTCTGGCTTTCCATATCCCCATTTGAACTGCTGTATCTCTTCCGTCTGCAGGCCCAATTTAACAGACAGGTAGTATCTAACAGCAGACACTTTAATCTAGCTACAGTAATTCCTTAGCTGTGCTCTACCCTCAGCCTCTCCAGGAATCTTTGGGCTGCATACATCTATTTTTAAGACAACATACTGGCATCATGGAAAGGTTATAGAAAGAAAGGCAATACGGCCTGCATATGCTAGGTCAGTTACCAGTGTTTTGGTTTTGCCTGTGGGTTGACATTTCATAGATCGTGTTTTTTATGTTATGAGGGTTTTTTGTTGTTGGCTTTTTTGTTTTGTTTTGTTTTTCCTTTCTATCTGTCCTACATGCACCCATGTGTAAAAGGGCTTCCCATACAGCCACTTACAGGGAGAACCCCTCCATCAGCTCACCATGTAGTTTCTTTCCAGAGCTAGCCAGGATTATCACAGTTGGGCAAAAAAGTTCGCCTTGACACGGTGTCCATCTTCAGCTCACGTGCTACCTCTTGCCCTGCTCAGATGCTGAACTGTGGCATTTGGTGAAAGGTCACTGGCTCTAATTTCAGCCAGTGCCATCCAAGCGACTAACATTTAGAAGCAGTTAGAAGAGGTGTCACCTTTACGGCACAGGGCTAGCCTATACACCAATGGCAGCATGAATCAGCCTTGAGAGCTCTTGTGTAATTATTGTATTGGAGGAGAAATCTCCTGCAGATCTGTCAAATTGTTTTTTTGTTTGTTTGTTTGTTTGTTTGTTTGTTTTTGTATCCTTTCTGTCATATCCCAGCCCATTTTACTGGCTGTCACTGAGGCTTATAGCCACCACACTGTTTTAAAACAAATTTATTTCTCTCCCTCCTACCTATAGAATAATAATTTATTGAGTTTAATTGTAAGGTTTTACCACTCAGTGAAACCTCCATGGTATTTATCAAAAGTTTATCTCGACTGAGATCAGACAGAATAAGGAATGTTTCTGGAAGGCCTGTCTGTTGAGTCTGTATTCTTCACATACTTGTGTGAGTTCATTTCTTACTGAAGGAGTGTGACTGAGCAGTAGCTTAAGGTACTATTAAAAACAGTACCTATTAAAAACTGTCCACTACCTGTAGAAAGCATTTGTGAATTTTTCAGTTTAAAAAAGAAAAAAGAAAAAGAAAGAGAGAGAGAGAGAGGAGGCAAATAATGGCCTTATTAGTTTTGAGAACACCCTTTGAACCACTAACTCCAAAACAAACTTTGTGCTGGAAGTGGTTCTGAACTTTGTCATTTTGACCAGTGTAAAAGATCACTTGGAATCAATAGTAAAGAAGATCTGCACGTGATGTTTTTGACAAATGTTAGAAACCATAGTACATCCACCCCCTCCTATTCCCCCCAGTTCTTATTTGCTAAGTTGATTGGGTATCCCAACAACATTCTAGCTACACAGATTTTGAATTAAAAGCATTTTAGTACTATTCAGGCTGAGAACTACTACAGTGATGAAATAATATACAGAATGTAATGTCTGTATTTTAAGCCAGCAGATCTGTTTGCATGTATAATGTGGATCCTGTTCCCTTCTTTTATTAATAGCTTTACCATGAGCTATCCCACAGCTTACTAAGTATGTTATATTTTGGTTTGGGACAAAGTCTCTTGAAAGAAGAAAATGCTCTTATCGTGGCAAAAAGTGCTCTGGAATATTTTACCATGATAGGAATGGCATCATAGACATTTAACTAGATCACAAGAATGAGAAAAGAAATATTATCATGTGTTTGTTTGTTTGTTTTTCTTTCTCTGCCTTTGAGGATGGAGTAGAAAGTCTGTCTGTTAGTCCTTCTGGGGAACTCTGCTCACAAGTCCTTGTCTTTACAGTGAGAGTTGAAAAACATCCCCAAAGCTAAGCACACAGGATATGAGCAACACCGAACTGTGTCCTTCCGCTTTTTGCTAGTATTCAGTGCTGTCAGCCCCTGTCAGTTTTCCTTGAGGCTGATTTCAAAGCAGAAAACCTTTGCATTCAAATCCCTTTTACAAATCTCCAAGTAACATATCTTACATAGGGGAAGAGATACTTTTAGGAAAATCCAGATAAATGATAAATTACTTTTAAAAAAAGTAGTGCAAAGGGATGTCAGAACTCTGCTTATAGCTGCAGTTAATATTAACAAAAAGAAAGCTTGGTGTATGTTTTGTTGCTGAATTTAGCTTTTGTTCTCCCTGGCACAATTTTAGTCCAGTTTTTGAGTTCGATGAATGATAATGATGAAACTCAGTGCAACTTTTTGGATTTAGCTCCAGATTTTCTTATTTTACTTGTGGGCTTTCCAGATCTTTATCTTAAAAACAAGAGAGTGCTGCTAATGAGTAAAATGAAGACTACAACATATGATTGTTCTTATAGCCTCTTCTGAGTGGGAGGGTAGTGCTGCAATTTAAATCTGTAGTTTCTATATTGCAGCTAATAATATGTACTTAGTTCACTGGTATTTCTTTTGCCTTCATGTTAGTGCCATGTGATACAAGATATAGCTTGTAAAGAAATTATGGCAGTATTACTTGTAATATAATTGCAAACTAAGACATACCTATACTTACAAAGAATCACAGACACACAGGATGGGTGAGATTGGAAAGGACCTCCAGAGCCCACCTGGCCCAACCCCTGCCCAAGCAGGGCCACCCTGAGCAGGCTGCCCAGGTCCACTTTTCCAGGTGGCTTTTGCAGCTCTCCAAGGAAGAGACTGTGCTGCTGATGTGGGCAGCCTGTGCCATCTCTCCATAACCTGCACAGTAAGGATGTGCCTCCTGAAACACCAAATGTTTCCTGTGCAGTGTTTTCTGTACATGGTGCGCTACCATAACAACCCGGACTTAAAATTTCATTTTATGAGTTATGACACAGACATGCTAAAATCAAATAAGCTTCATTTGTAGATTATTGAAGGGTTAATTACTTCGTAAGCAATCAAGCCATAGCTCAACAAGTACTTTTCTATGCAAACAGTATAATATTACAAGTAGCCCAGACTGGGAATGAAGTTATTAAAATGGGTTTGCAGCAGCAATATAAAGCATCTTTAATAGATGCCTGCCTTGATGCTCAGTGCACTCATTTTGTAAGTCATCATGCAAAAAATCTTGGTGTAGACAAGGCCTGGCCCTGGCTGAAATATTTTCTGTGGTTGTTGAATTAACCTCCACACCACTATATTAGGTGGTTAAATAGTCTTCTCGCTTGAGATGCAGAGCAGCTGCAAATTGTGCATCGCTTTTCACACTTTGTGATGTTGAGCCTGCTGCTGAGCAGTGGCTCTGGGAAAGCAGTTTTCAGCCACGTGGCTAAGCAAGAGCTTTGCATTAAAAGCAGCCTAATGTACCATGAGGGTGTGTTGATAGATCTGGGCACCAGGAATTGTAGCTGTGGGCAGGGCAGCGGAGAGGCAGCTCTGCTCTCTCAGCCATGCTCCCTGTCCTGGGCTCCCTTCCTGCATCCCGGAGGAGCCGCAGAGCCAGTCCGTGAGCAGCTATTCTGAGCACCCCATCACATGGTCCTGGAAGCATTTTAATAAACTCTGGCTGGCAGTGCAGCCAGTAGCTTCCCCTCAAAATAAAACAGCTGCCCCGCATCTCAACACAGCAAGAAAGCACCCAACCCAGCCGAGAGGATAGGGACACTGGTACCCAGAAAAAATGTCCGACAAAACCCCCTTCGAAACAGATATGCTGACCCTCACGCGGTTTGTCATGGAAAAGGGACGGCGAGTCAAAGGAGCCACCGGGGAGCTGACACAGCTGCTCAACTCCATGCTGACTGCCATAAAGGCCATTTCCTCCGCAGTCAGAAAGGCGGGCCTTGCCCACATGTGAGTCCTGCTGAGACGTATGGGGAGGACGAGGAGGTGGAGAGGCTCCTGCTTGCATTGCAAGGCTGGGAAGAGGGTAGGGATGTTTAACTGCATTGCAAGAGGCTGCAGGCAGGCGGAGGTCAGGGCATGGGTTGCCAGGAGCGGGAAGTGGAGATCTCTCAGGAGCACTCCAGTATTGAACACTAGGTAGAAGCTTAGGCGAGCTGCTGTTCTGCAATATTTTACTGCTAAAACATGAGTCAGGACTTCAGGGTGCCATTCACCTCATTATACCTCATAAAGGTTGATACTGATGTATTTTTAAATCTACTGTGAATCTGAAGGAAAATGCACCATGATATTTTCTGCTAACTGCCAACCACAGTGCTGAGTGGTGCAAACAGATCTTGGCTTGCCTTGGGAAGCTGATGTTCTGCCTGACTGCAGTGTAAGTCATGCTCTGAAGCAACAACCCTGCAAGAAATGGCATATGCCATCATGCATAGGTTCATTTACCCCTCCCTCCTCAACGAGTGTCAGTGTTACAGATGGGGAGACTTAAAAGGTCTTATATGAAAAGCAAAATAATTTGTCATGTAGTGGTTTGGAAAGTAAAAATTTACCTTAGCTAATCCTGGAATGACTTGAGCTGTTCTTCACTCAGCCAGATTAAAAAAAAAAAAAAAAAATCACTATCAGCCTTTTAATGGTGATCTTTTAAGGGTAATCTATCAGAAGCAGCTCAGGGAGCTGGAAATTCCTAATAAAATTATGCATTTAAATATACAGTTGTTATTTATGTATTAAAGTATGTCTGTGCACATTCCTGTGCATGTACATATGCATGAATTTGTAGAAGAAAATAATAATTATTATTTTTTTTTTCATCCTGTGGAAACACTGAAATGCTTTAACACCCTGTTTTGTTGTTGTTGTTTGTTTGTTTGCTTTTTGTTGTTGTTGTTTGTTTTGTTTTTGTGTTGTTGTTGTTGTTTTTTTTTGTTGTTGTTTTTTTTTTTGTGTGTGTGTGCTTCTGCTGCCTATTTGGTGAAACCCTCAATGATCTTTTCCAATCACAAATTCAATGTCTCAGTACTACCATACTCACTTTACAGGTGTGGACTGTAATTTGTAGAGAGTCGTACCCAAAGTTAGCAGCAGCCTCATGTTCCTATGCCCTAACTGTTAAGTTGTACTTTGTAGTTATGAGGTAAAGCTGAGCTGTTTTTTCTTCCTGTTTTAGAGGAAATGTTACAGGTACTTATTTTTTATCTTTCAATATACAACTTCTGATTTATTTCATAAGTGGGGAGAACTACTGCTTAATAGACTGGAGGTGGAATAGCCACCTTGCCTACAAGACACTACTACTGCCTCAGTGCTACATGAATCTTCCCTTCAGAAGGAATACACCCATTATCTTAAGGAGTAAACATCTTTTTCTACCATATATATATATATAAAATATAATATAATGTGTAATATATATATATATATATTTATATATATAAGATATATATAGTGTATATATATGTATAAGATATATAATATTATATATGTGTATATGATATATAATATTATATATATATATATAAGATAATGACCAAGAAATATCTAAAATATCCAAACACACAAATAAGTAACCTGTACTGTTCAAACTGCTGCTGAAACCATGAAATTTTGGAGATTCCTGTGGCAAGCTTTCAACCATGGTGACTGGCTTGCATCCGTCTGCACTTATGCCTTCTTCCCATGAGCAAGAGCTGGGACCTTATCATTAAACAGAAAAATGCAGCTAGAGATTTTTCTGGCTTCTCCAAATAGGAGAATGCGAAGTAACTTCTTTGATGGTTTATAGTGCAGTGTGAATTTTTAACAAATTTGCCATTCAAAGGTGAAGAATGGCTTAACAAAATAAAAAATAAATTTGGGTTGGAAACCTGCCTGGAAACACGCTAACTGGAGATTGGATGTTTAACGTGCCCTAAAAATCACATTCTTTTCCAACATCTTAAACCTGGCACTTGAAAATGCAAATACCTGAAAAACTCAATACTTCTGAAAAGCTCAGGCAGATCTTAGCTTTGAATAAGAGAAAAGACATGTCCCCAAAAGTCAGGCCTGCTGCTGATGAACACAACAGAGATTATTTAGTTGTCCCCCTTTCTGTCCTTTCTGTTTTTCCATATATGCCGTATATATGCCCTGACCACACATGTCAGGTCAAAATAGTTCTTCCTCAACTGGAAATTTCAGATATATGTATTACTATGTACTACATAATTAATGTGCTACCAAAATCAAAATATAGAATAGAAGCATCACTGTAACCCAGCTGAGGATCACCAAATAAATTAATCTGAATAAAATCCAGAGGAGCAGTTTAGCATATGGAAATATCAGGGGTTGTCTTCAAAGCTTCTGATTTTGGGGTGGCTGGGGGCTGAGGGGATTCTCATGGTGCTCTGAGCAGCTGTACGAGCTGTTCCAGCGGCAGATGACACAGAAAGTGTGTGTCCCTTCTCCTTCCCCAAAGCCACTTCTGGGTGCCTCCTGGGGCTGCTGGCAAAGCCTGGCACCTGCCAGATGGGCTGCAGGCTCTGCTCCTGGGAGGAGTCTTGGAGAGCATCCAAACAGGAGGAAAAGGACCCTAATGGAGCCCCAGAAAGATGCCACTGCTCCTTCCCTTGCTCCTGAATGTTTTTCTTTTCCAGCAGCAGCAAACACCTCCTAATGCATCCCAATGTTTTAATCCAAGTTTAAAGGTGTGGGGGAAGATGAAAGGAAGGAATACCTAGCTTGTGTTTTTCTAAAAGGTCCCCTCCCTATCCCAGGTTTCTTGATTATTATTATTTTTTAATTAGCATTTATTTTTTAATTTATTTTCCCCAGGTTTGGCATAGCTGGCACCGTGAACGTGACGGGTGACGAGGTGAAGAAGCTGGACGTGCTGTCCAACGACCTGGTGATCAACATGCTGCAGTCCTCCTACAGCACCTGCGTCCTGGTCACAGAGGAGAACAAGGAGGCGCTCATCACCCCCAAGGACAAGCGGGTCGGTGCAGCTCCTGCCTCCGGGGGTGTCGGCGCAGGCAGCAGCAGGGGGCACTCGCGTTTCAGGCATGAAAACGCGGGTCCCCAAATCGTCCCCGAGCTAACCCGGGGGAGCTCGGAAAATTTGCGCCATTACTGAATTGTTTTGATTAATAACTGAGGCGGATGGCCTGTTTTCAACAGCTAAAGGAGATGCGGAGGGCAAAAATTAGTATTAAAAGTTTGGCGAAGGGGGGGGAAATAATTATTTCGGAGCTTGTTAGCACACCCCAGCTCCAAGATGTAAGTGTACTATTACACTCCCTGGCCACTGGGGTGAGGGGTTCGGATTACATTAATATGTAGGCAAGATAAAATGAGCTGAGAGGCTGGCAGAACTGGGTTTTGCATTACACAGCCGGAGGAAACACCTGACTGCTTCATCAGGGTTCCCCAGAAGGGGATCCTGTTGCAGTGACACTGCTCGCACCGATGTAACCTCCCCTTTCCCCATGATGTTTTTCTTCTGCCCTCAAACTCACAGTATCAGTAAGTCCTGGTTCTGAGTGTGACAAAACAAAACACATGTACTTGAGCAAGATGCTGGCCTCCAGAACGGTTGAACCTTTTGCTTTTAGATGTCTTACACCACTTGGATGCAGAGGACTTCTCCTTTCTGCCATCAGCGTTAGTGCTGTCAGCAGAAACGTGCCCTCTCCTGTTTCTCTGGTAGGGAAACATGTTGTACTGCAGGGCCAGGGGAAACATGCTGCACTGCAGGGCCAGCTGGGTCAGCAGCGCAGCCTCCTCCGGCGAGCTGCACCACGTGCGCTCGAGGGGCTACACACAGCCACAAAAACACAGGGCTCACCAGGTGAAAGGAAACAGTACCAGGAGACAACATATCATTTAACGCTTCCACTTCTTGCCACTTCTGTTTCAGGGTAAATACGTGGTATGCTTCGACCCCCTTGATGGCTCATCCAATATAGACTGCTTGGCACCAATAGGAACCATATTTGCTATCTACAAAAAGGTAAGAGGACAAACAAAGCACACTTGGCAAAGTTTGCTTGGTGAAAGCAAAATGGCTTGGGTGTATTGGCTTGCTTAGTTTCTTTTGTAGGTCCTCCAAGTGTCTTTGGGCTCAGCAGAGCCTTAGAAAGAGTAGAAGAGGTAACACTTGAGATTCACCTGTGCTAAAAGCTTCCCAAAGTCCCAGGGAGTGTGCACTTGGCCCTTGCTAGGTGGCATCACTTCCTTACCCCAGACACACAAGCATTTAGATAAAACCACCATCAGGCAGCTGGTCAGCTACTTCAGTGCAGTTTTCCTTGCTGCAGGAGAGCCGGGGTGTGTCATGGTATCACTGCTGGGCTTCCCAGAAGCTGACCAGACCCTATCATGACTAGAGTTGTGGTGACCTCCTGGTATGAGTTTCCATGCGTGTTGCAGACAGGAGTTTAAACACACGCTAACGATGGAGGCCACCTGAGGCTGGAGGAAGCAGTCACCTACAACCACCAGGGTCAACAGGTTTCCCCCCATGGTGTTGCACAAAGCAGCAACTGTGCAGCAAATTAACAAACGTTAATAGCTAGAGTCATGCCAAGTCTTGTGACTTGATTGCTAATCTCCCAGCAGTTGGTGTTTTTCTTAATGTGTGAGCTCACAGTCAGATGACTATGGGAGACCCTCAGCCATCATTATTTTGAAGCAACATTTGCTGTTCTCATGACTGCAATGAAATACTTGCAGACTCAGATACTACACTTCAAATGCATGAAGATATGCTTTTAAAGTCCTCTCTCATCTTTTAACTCATGGTTTTCCAGCCAGTTCTTTTCTTTGCATTTCTCATAGATGAAACACTCATCATCGAGCATATGCATTTTGGTAAACCAAACAGCCACAGCTCAGTCTGAACGAGGTCACAGCACAAGCAAAGTGCTGGCATATGGCAGTCCACAGTGTCTGTGGTTAGTGACACCTGGATTCAGCCCGGGCCAAACAGCGCTGTCTGAAACAACACCTGTGTGTGGTGTGAGGGACTGCTGCTGGTGTATCTAACATCCTGATTTTCTCAGGGAAAAGAGCTTAGCTGTATAGAGGCAACCCATGCCATATGCCTTTCTGGTAAGCAAAGGGACCCCCAGCTGTTCCATTTATCCCTGTAAAGACAGCCAAAAATACTACAGCACCTCCCTACTTTTAAGATGGGCAATAGCTGTGTTGTCTGCTATTATTAGAGACAGTAGGCACAGTGTCACAAACATTTGCTTTCTGTTTAGAAGTGTGTTTAGGTTACACTGCATAAGGTTACACTAATATAAAAGCAAATGCTCAGTGTGATTCATACAGCATAACAGGTTGAAGTACAGCACAGATTTCTCTATCATCTTTAGCTCGCCTGTTAAGACATGTAGCGGATATGGACAGCCCAGCCTTCCCTAGGATTCTGCTTCAGAATAGAAATATTTCCCAAAGAACTCAAGTCCTTTCAAAGCACTCAAGTTTTCAGTTCAGTTTCTGATCTCTCTGTAGCTGTTGATGTTCTATTATGTATTCATATATTTGCTGTAAATACTCTTTAAGTCCCCATTTTTCATGTGGGTGGGTATACTTCAGCACTTCAGAAAGAGAAAATTATGTTCCTTGGTACAAATTCTTCATATCCAAATAAAAACACTGCTGCTAGGATGAAGTGCAGTTCTTCAATTACAAGAATAACTTATCAATTTCCCCTGGAATGTTAGAAACAATGTGGCATTCACAGACTTTCACTGGGATAATTCTTGACATAAAAATGCTAATTCTAATGTAGATGGTAATTAATGTGCCTTTCTTCCACATAAGACAATTTCTTAGCAACATTGTTAACTCCAAACAATATTAACTTAAAACCCTTCAAAATAACTAAATAATGATAAGGGCTTTATTAATCATTGCTCCAGGATAGTGTCAAGGGAAAACAAGTGAGATGTTTATCCCAATGAATGAGAATCATTTAAGAACTATGCACTTAGTCACATGGTCTAAAATTTTGGGTAGACCTGGGTGGTGCCAGGAGTTGGACTCAATGATCCTCATGGGTCCCTTCCAACTCGGAATATTCTATGATTCTATGATTCTAAGAAAGAAAATGTAAGTTTATTTCAAACCATACAAAATACATGAACCTTGTTTTGGAAAAGCTAGAACAATTCAAATTCCAATGGATGATCCTTGGCATCTGTCTGATATTTGGAACCTTCCAGTTCCCAGTTGACTGTCTGACTGATTTTCCCACTATGTCAGCACCTTAACTCCATTTCCAAAGGCATGCACTGCAGAACTGAAACATTAGCTTGAGGATAATCAACACTTTTCCACCAAGGCCAGACTTGGACAATACATTTCAAACCTGAAAATGATTGTCTATTGTTGCTCCTGATCCAGGGCCACCATTACAGCCCCAGGTAATATCACCTCCTGCCAAAAAAAAAAAAAAAAAAAAAAAAAAACAAAATTTGTTTTTTAGAAAAAGCACCAGTAAAAAAATCTGAGTTAGGTTTATTTCATTTCATTTTCAACCTGGCTTTTATTTTCTGAAGCATGTGTGTTACTGTTAAAAAGACCAGGAAAGTTAGAAAAATGTGTCTGAGGGACTGAATCAGCAGAAGCCAGGGTAAGGGATAGGACCTAGACAGTCACTGCCACTGAGGTGCTCTTAGTTGGTGTCAGTATGTGGGGATAATAAGAATTTTTCTCTGGATTCCTCTTTATTTTTCATGCCACTGAGCTGACTCAACAACTGTCAATTTGCTGCCAACATACATGCAATGAAACTCTGCTGCTTTGCTGAATTCTGTTTTAAATTTGTAACATTACCCAGTGCGTCAGATGGATTTTCTTCCCCTCCTCCTCCATTGTCATGAGGACAATACCCAGCTCACACATACACATGCACACACATACACTTCATGTTGTCCCCCATGGAGAAGGTATAAAGATTCAGAGCAAAAGTAATGGATATTCATGAAACACATGGTATGAATGGAGACCTGGAAACCAAGACTTTCTAGAGCTGCTCAAAGGGCTGATGTGGGCAAATCATGTCATGTGGCAAATCTTACATGCAAAAAAATTCAGGTTCAGGTACCACCTGAGGGTTCCCCTATAGCCAGACTCTGTGGAGCATCTTTCATCTACTTGGCGAGAACAAAGGGCTAAAGTGGCTGTCTCAGAGCTGTCAGAACTTTTCTGTAGTCCCCCTGTTTGGAAGACAATGCCTACTTCAGTCATTTGCATAAAGACTTCTAAAGAAATTTCACTACTTCCATCTCATAGTCAAAATATAATAGAAAGAAAATCCATCTGTGCACCAGAAAGAAGTGAAAATATTCAGCAGCTAACAGAGCCAGCTTAAATCCCTGGTTTGTCCCACAGTACATGGCACTTGGCAAAACTCCGGCAGTGTTAACAATGAAATACCAGCTGATCAGTAGCTTTTTCACATTCCAACAAGCTCTGCAAAACATTTGTTAGAGACTGAACTTTTTTCCTTCCTTTTGGAAACATAGTTGTGAATGAAGATTGGAAAAGTAGTGAATTCTGCCCACCTATCCATCATCCAAAGGTTTTTTTGTTTGTTTTTGTTTTGTTTTGTTTTATTTTTCAGAGTGGTCAACAAATGTATGGTTGCTGAGCCATATAAACCTAGAAAATGCATTTTTAGGCCTGAAAAGTGCACCCTAGAAAAATGTATTTTAAATCAACGTCATATGTAACCTGCAGCTACATGTACTGTATACAGAATATGTTTGGTAAAACACATTTCTTTTGTATTTATACAAAATTAAATTGTTTTGATGAGGAAAACATACAAAAAGTTAGAAAAAAAAACATAGTAAGTTTGCAATTCGTTGTGTAAATATATACTTATTTCTGTATTTCATGTTACAATTAGTTTACTATAGACAACCATTGCTTTTGGTGGTGACATCTACGTGCCATGAGGACATAGTTTTGAAAGAGAAGATGCTATGGAACATACAATAGTTTTTTCTTTAAAAAATTGTTTAGCAGAGGTTTAGTAACTCTTCAACTAGCAAATTATCAATGTTTATCATAGCTTCAATGTACACAAACAGGAATTTTAATGACCCTTCATTGTATGCTCATAATCTTTCTGAATAAACACTTGGAGATACAATGATTAATTTTAAGGGACTGCATACCGGGTACATTTGTACATGTCATTTTTCAGCTTCCATGAAGAGGAAGCTTTTTTTTTTTTTTTTTTTTTTTTTTTTTTTTTTTTCACAGAAGAATTTGACAAAATAGTATTTAACAAATGTTGTGAGCAAAATATTGCTAAAAGCTCTGTGAACTAAAGTTGCAAATGCTTTCAGCCAAAATCTTTCAGCTGAAAATGAGAACATTTTGCTGTGAAATTACTGTCCTCCTGTGTCTTGAAAGAAGAACTTATAATATCTCACGTGTCTGCTTTCTTCTAGATGTTAGCATCCTATGATGAACAGGATCCCTATCTTGTCCCTTCCACCTTGCTGGATCCTTTTAGGCACTCTGAAGGCTTCTTGCCAGAGCAGGGAATTTTTCTGGTGGGATGGGGGTGAGAGTGGGGGTGTTTTCCTTTGGAAATATCTCTGGAAGGCATTCTTGATCATTTAAAGAATTTACTCAATAGTCATGAAATATTTTATTTCCTACACACAACAGTCTCCACTGACTTTTATTTATTTATTAATTTTTGGAACAGATATTCTGGGCTAGACCTGCTATTTCTATTTAGCTGTTACTCAATCTCATTAAACCCATGCAACTACTGAGGATCTGGATGAATTTGAAATGATAAGGTGCTAAACCAGGGCCCCAGGAAAGTGTCTGAGGGGGGTTCTCACTTTAATTGCCAGAGAACCAACTTCAAAACATCCACAGAATCTCCACCACAAATGGCAAACTTTTTAAGAAGCATTAATATTCCCTCCCCATTTTATAGTCCCAAGAAGTGCAGGTTGGAGCCAGCTTTCCCAAGTACTCTCATTAATCTCTCATAAATTATGGCTGAAACACACCCCCAGAGCTGTCTGGAAATATTTGTACCAGGTCTGCTTGGGCTATTCTTGTTCAGTGATAATTCCGTTGCTGAAAGGAAATGCAATACCAGATCAGATGCCTGAAGTAAAATACCATGTGCAAGTTCTGTGCAAAGCTGTATGTGCATACCTACACATGCACGTGCATTACATATGCAAAGGCTTTTACTATATGCATATGGACACTTATATCACTTCAGTTACCCATCTCTTCATCAGCACAGACCAATGCACAGTTCTGGTTCTACCGCGTCATGCCCCCTGCCCTCTTATTCTGCTTTACTGGAAGCAATTTGTTTGCAAGCTGTGCAGTGTTAATTATCGCATTCCCCTCGCAGTTATTCCCTCAGAGTGGTATCAGTGTGATAGTTTATGTTTGAATTTACAGAAAATCAGTAGCGCTGTTCTGTCTCAGATTTCTGATGATCTTGACTTAATACAGTAGGCTGCAATGCTACGGTATCAGTTTTGTGGCAGGCATCATACTGATCACATGAGATGTATGAAATGACAAACTTCCCATGTCCTGTCCCAGCATGCACATTTGCTTGCACCAAATTTGCCCTGAACTAATGAGAGCAGTCTCTACTTTGATAGTTTCAAAGGCCTGGGTAAGACACCAAAGGGAGATCTGCCCCCAAGTTATTATTCAAGTGTTGTTTTTACTGTTTCTCATAAGTATTTAACCCTCAGTCCAATGTTAATTTTTTCCATAGGAAACAGATGATGAGCCCTCTGAAAAAGATGCTTTGCAGCCTGGACGCAATATTGTTGCTGCAGGCTATGCCTTGTATGGCAGCGCTACACTGGTCGCCCTCTCCACAGGGCAAGGAGTGGACTGCTTCATGCTTGATCCGGTATGGTTGTAGTGTTGAAAACATTGCCACTGTCTTGTAGAGCTTTCCATGCTTGGGTCTACTCGTTTTTGTTACTTCTTGTCTCTGCAGTCTTGGCAATCTATGCCATTGTTTTTTCACTCTCATCTTGTAGCATCCCACAGCTATCTTACTTGCACTTAATCATGTATGTTGGTTGCACTGCCTCTGTCGCTTTTTTTTCCCCTTTTTTTTTTTTTTTCCAGTGCGTGAGAACTTAAGTTAAACAGTGTTTGAGACCTTATTCATTCAAGTCAGGCTGCTGGTTTGCACAGAGAAACACTTAAAAAAAATACTACAAAGACACTACAGTGTCTTTGCTTCCACTTGAAGGATTCCTGCCATTTTCTTGGTTTTGCTTCTCATCTGCAAAAGAACCCCAACATGTTCTGTGTTTACCCTGGGGCAAGAATCATTCCTGAGTTCGATTTAGTTTTGTGGTGAAGTCCTCTAAGCAGCATACCCAACAATTTGCAAAAGCAGAACTGTTCCCACACAACCAGACTTTTGCTGCTCATCAAAGCTCAGCCCAGGAGCCTGCCAAGTGTTACTGGAGGAATGTGAGAAGGAGGCTGATTGTTTGAGAAACCAGCATGAAATTTAGCCAATAATATAAGTTGCTTTTAATAAAAGGGTGCATTATTGCCCAAGCACCTTTTAATCTTTTTAAACAAGCTTTCTCCAGGCAGGAAGAACTGTGATCCGAACTGATCTGGTCAGAGACAGAAGGGGGAAGGTGGATGTCACACTGCAACTGCTGACAGCAGTGCATACAAGGATATGATGGTATTCACTTTAAGATGTTTAGTCAAGACAGTCAAGAAGAGTTTAAAAAAATAAAAAGTAATTTCTTCATTTATAACCTCACGATTTGTGGACACAAAGATCCACAATCTGCTTTCAGCGTTGACTGGTGTTCATTAGAGACGTTAACTATTGAAGGCAAACTGCTTTTTGTTTATGCTACCAATGTAACAAGTTTTCATGAATTTAACACAGATTCTGTGCTTTCTGCTGTTTGAATACTGTGAAGTTATACACAAGACTGGTGCTGAAAAGACCAAGCTGTGCTAGCATTTCTGCCATCTCTGGTGTTACAACTGTTATGGGAAGTCAACAAAGCATTCTGGTGCCTGCTAATAACTGTTCTTCTCTGTTCTTCTGCAGGGTCTTGGTGAATTTATTTTGGTGGATAGAGATGTTAAAATCAAGAAGAAAGGGAAGGTTTACAGTCTCAATGAAGGTTATGCAAAGTATTTTGATCCTGCAATGACAGAATACTTGCAAAAGAAGAAATTTCCTGAGGTAAGAGAATATTAGCACTGTATCCAGTGTTCACTGGTAAGCACTACCTTCTACAGTGCCCAGGCTAATGGGAAGGGTTTTGAAGGCATCTCTGAATCCAGTTCTGTGTAACATTTTGGTGCTGTGGGTATGCCTCTCATGCGCTGGTTTCCAGTGCATGATATCTTTTATAACTTAGACTTTGCTAAATAAATTCATAGCTTTGTTCACCACTGTGTGGAGGAAATAAATACTCTGAAACCATGCAAGCAGAATGTGGGTATATAGAAAGAGGTATACCCATGTTTCTAGCATATCTGAATATGAAGCTCAGTCATTTGTGCAGCTGGGCATTTGGGGCTAGATTCCACTTACTGCCCCATAGGTGCTTCCAGGGATCTGGGTGGCACCTCCATCATATTCCTGTACATGCTCACAGCTGAGAAATATGGCATAACTCTTGCACAGTCTATTTGCATCATATGGACCATGAAACCACCCATAGGATGAAAAAAATAAAAGGGTGTGAGGCACAATTTCACCACCTTCTATTGTTAAGAGGATTATACTGTTTCCTCCAGAGAGACAGAGCTGGGAACATCCTGTGTCTGATGACTTTTCTTGTGAGAATAAGCAGCTTGGTACGGCCTGCAGTCAGGGCTAGGAGGACACAGCACAAGCTCTCAGTGTGGAAATATAGACGCTCCCTGGAAAGCGTAGTTATGTGACCAGTAAGTCATAACAAAATATGGAGAAGTGTAACTGCTCAGGACTGAACTTGGCCTGGAAGATGGTTTTCATGCTTTCCTGCTAGAAAAGCCCATGAGATTATTTTTTAAAGGTATTACCTGTCAAAAATACTTGCACAGCACTTATGCAAAAAACAATGTATCCAGTAGAAAACTTCAGAGTGCTGTAGAATGGAAATGTAATGAGTAAGATTTCAAGCCATCGTTCTGTGAGAAGCTCCTCCTGGTCTGAAAATCAGAATTCACCACATCGCTGTAGTGGCAATGCCGATCTCTTTCCAAAGCCTCTTTCTCATATTACTCAGATTGCTGCTACAGACAGAATCACTTCACGGCATCCTGTATGTGCTCATTGAGATTATCTTGAAATTTCGTTGTGTAGTTTCAGACCAGCTATGAGAGAAGTGGAAGCCCACTACATGGCTTTCATACTTCCTGAAAGCTGGCCCATCTGGGAAAGAGAAGATCTGTGCTTCTCATTCTGCTCACATTATGCTGAGCTAAGTATTTGGTGTAATGCACTGACAACAGGTCTCTTTGTGTTTTTTCAAACCACTCAAGTGTTTTAAAAATAAAGAAAGCAAAACCTTCAGCAAATAATCAACCTCAGGCAGAGATGATAAGGCTAAAGAGATTTCAAACACTCCATGGAAAGACCAGGCAGAGATGTTTCACCACAGGCTCTGTGAGGACAGCTCTATCATGTGATTCACCAAATCATTAGGTTAGGCATACAGAAAAGAAAAGAAAAAGGGAAAAAAAAAAAAAAGATTGCAAACACTATTTAATTTCAAATCTGTGCTGCATTTGGGGAAAAGCTATTGGAAGTGTTGTTGCACTACTGCTTCCAGTCAGGATAAGATATTTTTATTACCTTAAAGCAAGTAGCACAGTATTGCATAGACTGTTTGGGACAGGGGAAGACTTCACAAGGGTACCAAGCCAAGCAGTGCTTTGCTGCTCCAAGTCATAGTGGTGTCTGTGTGAGAAGAGCCAATGCACTGATGTTATGGCCACAGAAAATCTGCCCATCTGAAAGCTTGCGAGGTGGGGGTTGGCCTGTTCTCCCACGTGCCTGGTGACAGGACGAGGGGGAATGGGCTTAAGTTGAGCCAGGGGAGTTTTAGGTTAGATGTTAGGAAGAACTTCTTCACTGAAAGGGTTGTGAGGCACTGGAACAGGCTGCCCAGGGAAGTGGTGGAGTCACCATCCCTGGAAGTCTTCAAAAGACGTTTAGATGTAGAGCTTAGGGAAATGGTTTAGTGGGGACTGTTAGCGTTAGGTCAGAGGTTGGACTCGATGACCTTGAGGTCTCTTCCAACCTAGAAATTCTGTGATTCTGTGATTCTGTGATTCTGTGAGCTTCAGCTCAGGAAATAGCATAAATAGGTTCCTTGATTTAAAAAGGACATTATATTCACACTGAGGGAGTACAAGAGAGAGGTGTTGCACTCTCCCATAGCATAAAACCTGCTTCCTAGCATCATCTGTAGGACATATTTATCAACCTTTCAGCTCCTGCTGCAGCCCAGCTACAGCTCCGGTGGTGGTGCTCCCACCTTCCTGCAGCTCCCAGCACAGCACTGCACAGCTGAGGTCCGTGTCTCCTGATCTGGAGCATGCAATAGGGCAGTGGGGAGTACCTGCTGGGTGTCCACCACGTGGACAGCTGTGACCTGAGGGAGGACTGACCCCATCTCCTGCCCTGTGGGGCATGGAAGGCCCCTTCTCAACCAGGAGAACCACTCTTAGCCCCCTATGTCCTTCTGGCCACTGTAAGCCAAGCAACAAGGCACCAAATTCAGCTTCTTGTCACTTTATCATATTCTTTTTTTCCTTTGATCCAAACTCTGTTTCCCCCTTCCTGAGGTTCTTGGTTAACATGCCGTTCAGATGACTCTCTTAACATTGCCAAACAGAATTGAAAAGTTAAACATTAAACAGGAAGACCAAGTGAAGCATTGCTCACAGCATATCCCATGATCTGTATCACTGTCACTGATGACCAAACATAAAAAATCAGCCTTTTAGGTGGAGAGGAGAGATTTTCCCTTACTATCTAACAGCAGTGTCCCAGACTAGATAGTTTGGACCACAGAGCCATGTTGACTCTCAAAGTTTCTTGTGGACCACTGCTAAAAAAGCATCAGATCTGAATTAAAAGCACTGAAAAAGTGCTACAGTTCTGCGGACCAGCTGTAAGCCCCTTACCATTGTCATGCAGATCTTGGTGGGAAATATTTTTCTAGTCAAAGCTCTTCTGGAATTACGGTCCAGCATAAAGGTAATTTTTTTTTTAAGCATCCCAAAATCTCTTATTGCTTCAACAGATGAAGAGCAAGCTGCTATTTGTAAGGCTTCCTGTAAAACAACATTTACTCCAGCCTGAACTATATAATGGCACTATTGTGCCAGATTTTTTTTCTGCACAAATTTTAGTCTAAACATTTCCTTCAGTAATCCTCTTAGGTCCCTAGCATCCAGCTGGCTCTGGTTCACTGACAGAACTCTGAAACATGCTGTGGCCATCTCTATTCTTTGGTATTCCATTTCATTTTTATCTTAGAATCACAGAATCACAAAATGGCTTGGGTTGGAA
Organism: Aythya fuligula; assembly: GCF_009819795.1. Lineage (NCBI taxonomy): Eukaryota > Metazoa > Chordata > Aves > Anseriformes > Anatidae > Aythya > Aythya fuligula. Next base: position 45,099,377 of record NC_045593.1, on the reverse strand, counting down.
AGGACCTTAAAAATTATCCAGTTCCAACCCCTGCCATGGGCAGGGACACCTCCCACCAGACCAGGCTGCCCAAAGCCCCATCCAGCCTGGCCTTGAGCACCTCCAGGGATGGAGCATCCACAGCTTCTCTGGGCAACCTGTGCCAGTGCTCGTCCCCTATCTGAGTAAAGAATTTCTTCCTTACATCTAATCTAAACCTCTAATCTTTTAGTTTAAAGCCATTACTCCTTGTCCTATCACTCCACACCCTGACAAGGAGTCCCTCCCCAGCTTTCCTGTAGGCAACCTTTAGGTACTGGAAGGCTGCTGTAAGGTCTCCCCAGAGCCTTCTCTTCTCCAGGCTGAACAGCCCTAACTCACTCAGTCTGTTTTCATAGGAGAACAGCTCCAGACCCTCCTACAGCTGTGTGAGAAGCTGAGTCCTATTGCAGCTTGTTGGCCGAGAGCCATGCAATGGAGACTTCTCTTAGCAACGCCATCAAAAACTTGCCATCAAGAGCAGGAAGCTTTCTTCTGCCAGTCAGCCCAGCTGTGCCCAAGTGACATTAAAAAGCTAAGAAAAGCATGGTGCTTTTGTCACCATAACTGTACATAGAGGGAGGGATGCAGACTTGCTGCCATAGTCTGTAGAAAAGACTTCTTTCCCCTCACTCTCCCAGTCATCATAGTTATGCAAGAAAAACATGGTCCCAATCTGCTGAGGAAGAACATAGCTTTCAGAAATTAGTATAATAAGTAAGGGAGAAAATGACTTCCATCACACTGTGAAGAGACAAAATCACAGGACCTGTCTGTTATGGGTCGCTTTTGTTTCCCTGGGTTAAGTAAAGCAATGCAAAGGGTGAAACCAAGAGCAAGCACAAGCTTCTTCAAACACCATGGATGCAGGTGAAGGGAACATCGAGGTTCTCCAACTCTTTCATTAACATCAAAACACTACAAAATGCTCACTGGGCAAGCACACTCTTTGGCACTCTTCAGAACTTGAGTTGAATTTCCCTAGCTCTGCACTTTTGTTTGAGATGAAAGCCTGGGCAATATACCAATAAGCATGCAACACCTATTAACTTTCTCATCTGTAAGAAAAATGTATGACTGACCAAACTGGAGAAACAAGAACATTTCTAGTAACTAAAAGGATTATTTATCCCTCCTAAGCAGGTAGCTGGATACTAAGGGAAGTGAAAATTCTATTTCAGTCAGTGGTTGAAGTGATAAATCTACAGGAATGGAGAAATTTCTCTTCTTTCTCAGCACAGTCTCAGTAACACAGTTGCAATGTTTCTAGCAGATTGAATTTATGTCAGGGTAAGAAGCAATTAAAATTCCCAGTGGCCTCTCATTATCTTCAGTTTACACCACCCAAACACACACAAATTGTGCAAATCATCTGCTTGTGAACAGGAAATCCAGCACATCCCATGTCTGATGGTTTGTACACAGGTGGCTCAGCTGTGCGGCTCATGCTCAGTAAGTAGTATACTGTGCTGCAGGCTCCTTGTCTGATAATGTCACAAAAGCAGTGCTTAGCACTTTGTTTCATGGCCTGCTTGTGACCGATATCCTATGACTTTTCCTAATGTTTAAAGAACTTTTCTTAGAGCTCCCTTCTGAAACTGGAAAAAGAACTATTTATTTGTCTGTATTTTTAAAGATAGTTTTAGACTATAATAATAGCTTTGCCTGAAAATTATCCTTTCCAAAACTGCAGAAGTACTTTCGGTCTCTCTTTAACAGCTCTAAAGGTGCTTTTTTTTTGACCTCAGATTTTTACAGCTGCGAAGTCACAAATGCAAACAGCTGTCAGGTTGATAAGCTGTCATTGTAAGTCTAAATAATTATTTAAGCAAAAACCATGGAAATTTAGGGAGTGAGTACTTGACAGTGTTATTCAGTTGTGTCTGGAAGTAATAAGACCAAGAGCTAGGTTTAAACTAAACAAAAGATAAGAGTTCCGGTCTGTGTATTATCCATCAAGTCTTTTATACTTTGTGTTGTCTTTCTGTGAATTTTCAATAGTTCTCCTCATCTGTACAGGCAAGAATTATAGAAAATAGCAGAAATACAAGGAATATCACACTGTCTGGAACAATTCTCTAGTCCAGTTTTACTACCAGCTGTAACAAAAATCTAAGTCTCGTATGTAGTTGCTTAGGACTCCAGTTCCTAGTGTTTTATTGCATTATGCTGTGTAACTTGATGAGAATCTGTTCCCATTTTAAATGAGAGTAAATATCAAAAATTCACAGCTGCATAATACAGTTAGATAAAGTGATTTCAAGATAGAAAAATGCTTTTCTTTATCTGTGGTTTTCCCTCCCACTTGTGGTTTTCCCTCCCACTTGTTTTCGTTTTATTTTTGTTTTTTCTTTTTTTTTTTTCTCCCAGCTAACCTCATGATTTTGCTGGTAAGGGTGGCTGACTTGTGACATGTTCTTGGTGCTGGCATTGTTACACAAGTTCTCTCTTTATATGTTTCTCTATAACTAGTACTTGCAAGCCTTGTAGAAAGCACTGAGATATTCTGAGATATTTTATTAGATAATGGATTCAGACAGACAAAAAAAAAAAAAACTTGCAAAAACATGCAGAGGTCTTTTCAAACTTTTAGCATTGCAATACACAAATATGTATGCACATTAAATTTGCATGAAGCCTCAGTCTTTGTCAATTTCTAGGGGAAACCAAAATTCCACTCCTGCTTTATTGAAGACAGAGTGAGAGATATCAGAAAACCACCACACATCTTGGCATATTAGCTCTCAGAAAACTTTCCTTCAGTTTACATCTGTATTGTATATCTCCCCTTCTTAAAAGTATGGTGATGCATCACTTTTCTCATGGTGGAGCTAATTTGGTGTATATTACTTCTATTTGTGCAAGTCACCTGTTTTTTTGTTTGTTTGTTCATTTGTTTTTGTTTTTGTTTTTGTCTATCTTCTATCTTACCATATTTATGACCAGCAAACCTGAAACTGGTTGCCTAATAAACTTCCCTAATTGCTCTCACCAAAATGACCTCTCCTTTAGCAATATGAATTTCTAATCTGAGAGCAACCACATGATTAAATTCCCACTATCTCCCAAACTAAACCCCAGAATGAATGCTACAACCAGCTTCAAAACTTTAAAAAAAAAGCCAGAGGGAAAAATTTGAGTATCCTCTGGGAACTGCCTGGATGTGTAGTGAAAAGTGATATCCTTCCTTTTACCTCAGCTTAGGGACTTGCGGAGAATCAGGAATCAAATGGGTACTTTGTTCTGATAACAGCAAGAGGATCTCACTCACTTTTTCACCACTTGCTTTTTCACAGGTGAGCAGTTCATACAATATTGTTGTGCACTCAAATTACAGGCAAAGTGCTTTCCACATTGTGAGTGTTTGTTTCTCTTTAAAGCCCTTATATTAGAAACTCATGATGATCACCAAGTCTTCCAAAAGTCTAAGCTTCAGGCTGGTTTTTGCATTTACAGTGTCCATATGCAACAAATGATTTAAGTAGCTTAGATACCTGGCTTATAACAAAATGACATTTTCCTGTGCTAACAATTGTCTAGCCTGGTAGATGTAATGCTCCATTTGTATGTCTTTCAGGATGGCAGTTCCCCATATGGTGCCAGGTATGTGGGCTCCATGGTTGCTGATGTTCACCGTACATTGATGTATGGTGGAATCTTCATGTATCCTGCTAATCAGAAGAGTCCTAAAGGAAAGGTAAATCATTTGACTTCTCTGGTAAACTTAGTCAGCTTAATACCTCTGATTTTCCTGTAAAGAAAATAGTAGCAGGTATACAGAAATAATTTAGATATATAAAGAGATAATGATTTTCCCATCTCCAGAGAGTATTGTTAATGGATATGATGGTCAACAATCCAATTTAATCAAGAAAATTAGGCACTTGCCAACTGAAGCAAGAAATGTTCCCGTATGTTTTTATGTTAAAAAATTCCCCAATATTTTTCACTAAACCCAAGGGCTTTTTCTGAAGAAAATCATTGCTGTATCATAGAAGCCCACTGAGATACCTATGCACAGCTAGCAGATAAAACACTGGTCTAAGAGAGACCTTCACCCTTTCTACTAGCAGCTAGAGTCCAGAAGGGATATGCTTAACTACAGTCTGGGTTTTGTTCAGTGCTAGACATCTGAGTTTGCCTGTCTACTGTTTCCAAAGTGTATTAAGCTTACTATCACCAGCCCTGAAAACACAGGTTTCTACTAACTGACCAAAAAACTCTGTCCGTGGAAGGTGAGTTTTATGCATGCTGAGACCAACATTTTGGGAAAATATGATTTCCCATTTGGTCACCTGTACAAAACATGCCATGGCTCAATGCAGTTCAGTGGAATGCAGTGACTCCCCAGTGCAATGTTGTGACTCCATGAACATGCTGAGCCATGGGCCATCGTCAACCTCAGCTTTTCTCCTGTGGCATCCGATGCCCTTACTATCGAATTTCTCAACAAAAATGTTTTAAAAGCAGTCTGAGTATACTTGTGGACTACAGCTAACCTGCAGGTCATGCTTAAGAAATGAGTAGCTCAATATGTAATACATTAGTCATAGTGTTCTGACTCCAAGACCTTCCTCCTTTCTGGCCAACACCGTGGTTGAAACCTTCTGTGCAATTGTTTTTATATGCTTGGTTGGATATGTGCAGGAGTTTACTTTCTTAAAACTACTTGTCCCATCTCTCACACTGGAGTCAGAACACGCTGATGTCTACGTCTTTTTAAGGATGGAGGACGACTGGTTCCGTCCTGGTGAACATGTATTTATCAGAAGAATAGCAGGTCCAAGAGATGTGGAAAATGAGGAGTAAAACAACTCTTCAGAATACACACCAAGAATGTGTTAATGTCTGTCCAGGCAAATTTGATTTCAATATTTGATACAGCAATTGAACTATTACCTGAAGAAAAACTGCTTTTCTTCTGTCATGCAGTCACAGTGAAGAAAGAAAAAACTCAACACATGGTTCCACAGTGGTGCCACTGCTGTCTTCTGGCTCTTTCAAAAGTTGGCCATACACTATAGAGAACAATGAGGGTTAATGGTACCACTTTGCCTGTCAGGTAGAGTCCCTGCAGCAGAAAGAGCATTTTGGTGGGCTTTAAAGATAAGAATGATGTTAATATGTGCTATTTATGTTTGTGGTATATCATGGATTGTTTACAAGCACAGTGATAAGGGAACTATGGGTAGCAAAGTCCTCTGTCCAATCCTTTACTTTGTCTTCCTGTATAATTGCATTCTGTTGTGCTTCCAGAAAACATTCTGTCTTTTGCACACATGAAAAGCCTTTTAAGCATAATATGAAGTAACATGATATATAATACACAAGTATGTCTTAGAATGCCAGCGAAATATTCAGCTAAATCTACAGAGGCAATGTCCATTAAAAAATAACTAGCTGTCATCTATATTATTTTAACCACATAATATTTTGGCATGTATCCTAAATAAGTTTGCATTCAACTGTGACACAGGCACAACAGAGGAAACACCTTTAAAGCCATGAACAGAAATCAGGGGTCAACAGACTCCATAATAAAAGTGAAAACTTTATTTTAATAATTACTGCAGTTACTTTCAAAACCAGAGTCGCATGAGTTCAAGCCACTAATATCTGTTCACATTTATGAAGATCTGAAATCAAAACCTGATATTTGAAACTGGGAGCATCAAGTTTCAAACTCCAAAATATCCTGACCAAACACAACGTGATTACCCCAAGCTTTGAGATAACAAATAAAGCCTATACCTAGGAAGACGTTTTGGCTTTTCTTTCCTGGTATGGTTGTCTTGCTTAGCTGGCTTTCATGCTTTGCTAATGTCTGTGGGCCCAACAGCTCCTTTTGACAAAATACAGCTTCACTGATGATACACATCAGTATGTCAGCTTGGAAACTATGGCACTGATGCTTGAGAACAGGGTCAGTACATTTGTCCTCAAAACAGAAAGTGAGAAGGGAGGTGAAAGGAGGAAAGAAGAAGGGACTGATGAGAGATACATTGCTACTTAAGTCAGTTTCGTACTTAGGTCCAAAATTTGCCCAAATCACAGGCTACATTCTGGTAAGACCTCTGATGTAACTATCCTCAAGTACAGTTTCTTGTTCCCTCTTTCTTTCTAGCTCCGACTTCTCTACGAGTGCAACCCTATGGCTTTCATCATCGAGCAGGCAGGTGGGATGGCGACTACTGGGACTGAGGCAGTGCTGGATGTGAAACCTGAGGGTATTCACCAGAGGGTTCCTCTCATTCTCGGTTCTCCGGACGATGTTAAAGAGTACCTCGCTTGTGTACAGAAACACCAGAAGAGCAGCTAAAGGCTTTTCTACTTCAGACCTTGCTCATCTGTCTTCAGTGCACAGTAAAAACAGTACCTTTCAGGATGGTGGAGTCTAGCATTTTAACACTCACCTCTTGGTGAAAATCCCACTTAATGAGGGCAAGAGAAATAGTGAGAATGGCTGATGGAAAAAATGAAAGTTTCATTTCTCCTTGCAGACAAATGGAAAAATCCTCTAACTTTATGTGATGCAAATGTAGAAACAGAGGCCTAATTAGTAAACAGAAGCTACTTACTTTATACAGTACTAACAGAAAGAAGGGAATGGTATCAGTATCCTTATCTGATCTGACATTACATTTTGGCATTGTTTGAGACAGGATTTTCATATAAACCTTTGCAATGCCACTATCTGGATTTTCTTTTCTTCAGAGGTTTTGTTGCAGGTGCTCTTTATCTTGTCAACCCTGAGAAGACCAAAAGTCTTGTGCTGTGTAATTAATAAAGATGAAAAACCAGTTATATTGCAAGAGAATTTCAGTCTTCCTGTGAACAGGAAAATGCCTGACATTATTTACAGACATGGGACTCTCAATGGCACAATTTGTAATAAACAGTTGCTGCAAATGTGACACTCAAATCATACACACTCCCAGTTTATCTGTAATCCGCTGCAACAGAAGATCAGTTATTACCACAAAGCCATTGATACACCTCCATTTTCCTTGACTTTGAAAGGTTATCATTTCAGATTTACATTTGCCCTTTTACACACATTATTTTACTGCTCCTAGAAAACTCGTACGAGTGCCCTGCTACCATGACTCAGATTGACGCTGCCTAAGGAGATATGGAATCAGCAGTGAAACTAGCAAGCATTCCTTGAGCAATAAAATTAAAAGATATTAATTAAAATAAATGTGTAACTATGCTAAGCAATAGGAGAGTGAAAATGGAGGTTTAGGTCACTTAAAGCATAAGGCATACTGATTTCTTTATAACCCTCCTGTCTCCTACTGGTGTCATCACCTGGACATTTGTCTGACTGTCTTGTCTTAACCAATTCCTGCCCTATCAGCTCATTTCAACCCCTGCTCCACTTCCCCACCCATACTTGGACAAGACTTAAGAACTCACCATGAACTATATTAGTACATGGACAGGAGTTAAAAATACTCCTGCCAAGAAACCCCAGTGGCTATTGTGAAGCTTACAACTATGTTCTATTATTCATAAAGACACAGGCTGAATAAAGACAGGCATAAAATTATACAGAATGGGTATTAGCTCACAGGCATTGTTATCACAGAGGTTATGGATGTGATTTCAGTACTGCTTCAGGTATCAAAGCACTCTTTCTACAGGTGTTTATCTGGTACTCTTTAAAGTTGTAATAGTGACACCCGCCTAGATCAGCAAGTACACCATGTACTTGTTTATTCTGTTCTTTGTCATGTGCTTCCCGAATCTCTGCTTTCAACAGCAAAACAGGCAACGCTTAGATCCCAGAGAATGAAGAGGAAGCAGAAAAGGCTGGGAGGGTCTCAGTAATAGCCAAGGCAACCTTATCACGGAAAATGTAATTGTGCAGTCTGACTGTGAAGCTAGTAAACTAGTTTTCTGGCAAACAAAATATGTGCACCCTGTATGTACATACTTACATATAGTCACTCACCCTCCCCACCCCCATTTCAAACACAGGTAGTTGTCAGGTTCACCAGTTTATCAAGAAATTCTATCACATTTCTCAAACAGGAAACTTAAAACCAAGCATAGTTTGAGGCTCATCTAGGAAATTAGCAACACCTGTACTGTATCAGAAAAGAGACCACTTGGTAAGCCTGCCCTGTTTCTAAGGGGCCAGGAGAGTGTGCAGGGACTTGGTGCTCCCCAGAGTAACCACAGGGTCTCTAACAACTGTTATTAGAGACCTGCTGAAAGAAGTTTGTGTTGTGGTGGGCACATACACTGTAGTGACTAAGATCTGTGTTTCTCTGTGGACAGTCACACCATTTTATGAGTACTGTGATGTTTCAGTGGCTTACAGTCAGCACAAACACACCGTAGCTGCCTCTATTTCAGCATGGTTTCATAGCAGAATCTGTGTATAATCCCAGCTGGTAGCCTTTCCACAACTTCTTTTTTTTTATTTTTATTTTATTTTTTTTAATTCCCCCCTCAGTATGCACCACAAGCACCTGTTGGCGCAGCCCCTAGTGCTGGGTACCCAATCTTACAAACAATTGCAGTTCTGGTAGCTGTTGATGCTCGAATGATAAAGCTTGAATGATAAAGCTCACAGTTTGTGGGCTGCTGGGTGGCTGGTATGCAAAAAGAGATCAGTATCTTCTCCAAAATGAGAATAATCTCATTTCAATTGGCAACCCATGCAAACCCCAAACACAGATTAGGCAATCAGTAACTCTCTCTGGTGTGCACCATGGTTTTTCTTCACCAGTGTCCCATCTGACATACAGCACCTGCATGGTTCTCCTAAATATTTATATAGCTGCTGTCACATCTAGCATAACCCTGCTGCTGGATGGCCCCGTGGCAGGACAAGGGGTTACCACAACCCCGAGCAGGGCAGGAGGGGCCGGGAAGGAGCAGAGCTCCATAGGGAAGCAGCAGGCCTTGCTCCGTGTGGGAGGCAGACAGCCCTCCTCACACTGCCAGGACGGGGTTTAAAGTTTCCCTTCCCAGTGCAATACTCATTCAGGACATTTCTTCAGAGCTATCTGGCACAAACCACAGGGTGCCTGTGGTGCAGGGTCACTACCTATGAAGCCCTTGCACTGCTGGGCCGCAACTTCCCCTCATGGTCAGCTGTCAGGATGTGGGAGGGCATCCAGACAGCTGAGAGAACAAGAGACAGCATTTATTTATTTTTTTAAGAAACTAGCGGCAATATTTAATGATATGAGAGGTGAGAAAGGGGACACACCACCAGCTGCCTTCAAAGCTGATGGAGAACTAGGGAACACGACACCCACCAGCGCTGACCACTGCTCAAGGCAAAGACACTTTGCCTCCCCTTACAGGAGCAGCTGATGCTTTATATTACACCTCAGGCTGGCACCAGCAGGACACACAACTGAAAATCCAAAAAAAAAAAAAAAAAAAAAGTACATGAAGAAATAGAACTGCATTTAAATATTAGTTTACACGTGTTCCATTTTATCATTATTTAACATTGTGGGGGTTTTGTTTGTTTGTTTGTTTTTGTTACAAAATTATGCATAAACCAACTGCAGCTTGAGTCCCTGATACTTTGGGATAAGGATTTGGAAAGCAAAGTATAGAAGTTGCGCTGTACTATGTTGACAAACATGATTTTCTTAGAGCGCTGTTTTCTCACTCGCTGCCAAACAAAATTTGTATGTCCAATTTCAGGACAATTTTTCACCTATTTTAGAAGAAAAATGAAAGTGAACTACCTACACCTGGTTGTATCCAGTAACAGAAGAAAACACAGCAACCCCCACCACTAAAAAATGAGCAGTGGTTTTGCCAATTACTTTGACTACAAATTAAGTTAGCCTGAACAACCAGCCACAGCAAAGAAGAGGAGGCCTTGTGACTGAAATCACAAGACTGGGGATCAGAAGGCAGGTTTGGGCTGGCAGGGTTCCCAGCAGGCTGCTGCCCCACAAACCCAGCATGGCAGGGAGGTGGCTGCGGGCTACAGCAGGAGCTCGCCGCCACTCCAAGTCTCTAAGGGTTTCAAACTACTCCCTGGTAGCAGCTAAATCTTCCCTGAGAAAGCAAGACAGCTGGCATGGGGATGCTGTTTGAAATACTGGATCAGATGCAGCTTTGAGCATTTACATCAAAAGTCTGTATTTTCTTCTGTTCTCCACAAAACATATGTGCGGGGAGTTCCGTTGCTTTCTAATAAAGACAACTGATACTTCTGGCAAAATCAGGCAAGACTTTTAGTCGTGTATAAAGTGGAAGCAGTATATCACAGGATGATTACAAAGAACAAGAGCTCTTTGTTTAACTTAATTGCATTACCCAGGAAAGGGTAGTGAGGAAAGGGTGATCAGTACATATGCAACAGAAGAGAGAAATAAACAAGAGGAAAGATAGTAAGATTGTTAACTCCTGCAAGACTTCAAAGACAGAACTGCATATTTTCCAGAGACATACAAGCTTTAAAAGTGAGTAACACAGGAAGAAAAATAAACACAGAGGCAGGGTCTTCATACAAACAGCTACTCAGAGGTACAGAAGCTCACACATTTTAAGGAGACAGGGCCTACTGCTCCTGGTCATCATGGACAATGCTCAGAAACTCCATGCATTTCTACCAGAAAGAGGTTTTGTTCCAGCAAATACAGATTTTCTGATTTATTTATTTATTTATTTTTCCTGATTCCAGAAAATATCAAAATAAAGACTTCAGACCAAGCCTGTGTTTGGATTATGCATGACTCCACTGAACTGATCTCAGTACTTGACAGAACAGGATGAATTGTTTTTCCCGATGAGATCCATCCTGCGGAGTTGCTCCCACTCAATGCAACGATTTGCCTCGCGGTTTTGCAGGATCCTGGTCATCAGAGGCCGAGTGGTTTTCTGGAAGCAGCTTTTACAGTTCTGGCCACAGCTACCAATTAAGGCAGTTTGGTGAGCCCGATGCAGGGGGTGTTGGCCATGAGGGCTAAGCGCTTACTTGCTGATAAATGGAGTTTGGCCTGAACACTGTTGTCAGCTGCCGTGCAGATCACCCTGCAAGTCTTTTATCACTTATGAAGAGAGGCCTCCCTGAAGGAGATAATTTGCCCTCTCATTACACACTCAGCTGTAGGATGTGCTGGGGCTGAACCTGTGGGCCAGCCTAATCCTAGCCCGGGGCACGAGGATTCCCGAGGCTCTGTTGATCCAGCCCTGCGCTGTCAGCACATGCCCGGGAAAGGAAGGAGTCAACTTGTCCCCACACCCAGCAAAACTGCAGCACTGCTCTCATCATCACGTGCTCCAAAAGCATAACTCTCAGACACGGACATGCCTGGCGCTCGCGGGGTGACGCGCTGCGTTGTGCCCTTTTGGTGGTCTGGCTTCCTGTTTTGTCCCTAAATGGGAATATTTCTCCCTCTTTCAACAAGCTGGCATGATTTATTACTCCAGCACAGGGAGAGGAAAGGGAGACTGACTGCTTAAATGAGAAGAAAGCAGGGGAGATATGTGAAAGGGCCAGACAGACAAAAGATCTTAAATTTAAACCTCATAAAAGAAAACGAAAACTTGGATGTTTACTTTTGGCTCTGCTGAAGTTATGCTGGGAAAAAACAAAGCCAAACAAGGACACCAGCATTCTCTCACATGTACATGCACAGCTGCTAATCAGCCACACAACCTCTGGCAGGCGGCTTCATTGCTTTTGGCCTTTTGCCTCTCCCACCCTTCAGCTGTGTGTCAGTTTAGATTAAAACCTTGGTGGGAAGAGAGATTTTCCTGCTCTTTGGTTTACAGGACACCCAGCAAAATGGGACTACAGTTTGTTCAAATACCTGGAGATACTGCAATTGAAATAACATTTTGTAATGATTCCTAATGGGCTTCCAATGACCACAGGCTTCCTTCTGAAACGCTCTGTTATGAGAGAGATGTGATCAAACCTTGCAACAGCGCTGAATCAGAAAACACAGGTCCTCTCCACTTCTTCCTGTGACTAGCAAAGTACACCAGAAGGGCAGCAGTATTTGTTTTCAAACATTGCACAAAGGCATTTAGCTTCTATATAAACACAAACAGAAGTTTCAACTACAGGAGTTTTATTATAAGTCTCCAAAAGGCAGTGCAATTTCATATAACAGCTGATGTTTTCAGTATATATTTTCTATTAAAAAATAAAAGCCTCAAAACAAACAAACAACAACAAAAAACTGTCAGCCAGTGCTTCGTGCTTGAATGGAGGAAAGCAAACTGCAATGTTAGCAAACATGGCTGAACAGAAGGAATGTTCAAAGGGCTGTTGAGAAAAAACTTGCATCCACATTTCTTGCATTGCTGTGATATTATGGCAAAAGATTTTGGTATGCAATTGGACATAAGCATACCTAGCAAAACTGGACACTATGAATGCAGCAATAAACTATTCAAAGAGCCACATGGGCAGACACTTCTAGGATTTGTCATGGCTTATCAGACTCACACATTGATCTATTACAGAGAGAAGCAGCAGCGTTCCTTCATAAGTTTGGAAAAACACCTACAACTCAGCTGCTTTGAAGCCGCTTTTATTTCACTTGACTTTTGGATTTTAAGCAAAAACAAATGTGTTCCAAGAAATACACTACAGCCTAATGACCAGCTAAAAGGAGTTCTTGACATCTCATCTCAGCATGAAGTTCCCAGGCACGCTAAGCTGCTTTGAGGATCTAACCCAGGATGTATTTTGAACATGTTTATATCACTGCATGCATGCTATGCAGGAAGCTTTCATTAGTAGTTGAAAGAAATCAACTTAATCATTAAAACCAGAACTTAGTCAGAATAGTTCCACTGCAGCTCCTGAGGCTGCTTCTGATGGTAAATGTAAAATACTAGTTGCAACAGCTTCAGAGGGCCCTCTGTGGCACCTGAGGAGAGCACTCCCAGACCCCTCTTGCCCTGGGGAAACACACATTAATACAGACAAATAGCTCTGAAACACAAAGTCAATTCCAGGTGAATGTCCAAAGTGTATCAGACATTATTAAGCATACGGACCACCTTTGCCAGGCTGGAAAACACACTCTTCCTTGCTCAGATCTCAGCCTAACCACAATCTTTCCTCTGAGGCCCTCACGAAGTCAGCCTCCCCAGGAAACGTCTTCTGAATGTGGCTAGGGAAGGCAAACAGCTCACTCTTTGACTTTGCCCCATCTTTGAACACTTCTTCACAAGTCAGAAAGGCTGCAGAGGGTAAGGTGGCAGGAATCAGCTGCAGCAGCACATCTGAAACATGCTTGTATTTCTAAGACATCTGCTTCCCAGCATCACTCTACTGGGAAAGGTTTCACTGAGAAGTAGGTCTTGGGTCTCCTGGAGGAGGTGGGAATTGTAAGTGAACAAAACAAAGCAGCAGCATTTTAAAAAGAAGCTGGCATGTGTTTTATATACATCTGCCTTCATGGTTTCTTCGGCCCTTTACTCAGAAAGATTGGTGGCATCTCCTCTACAGACACTAGCATGGTGAAAACAAGAACTACTGTAGAAATCGAGTTTCAACACCACAGAAAAACAAATGGTTATGCAAATTAGCATGAAAAAAGGAAACAAAGTACTGTCATGTTCCCTGTGAACACAAGTGACGATGGATGCATTCTCCGAGGCCCCTAAAATAACAAAATTAACCCATCCATGGATCTCCAACAAGTGGCCAACACTTCTCCTCCTTAAAGGTTGTGTTCCTAGTCTGTATTCAGAGGAGACTCATTGAAGGTTATCTAGGTTCAATTTTGTGAATAAAACCTTTGGGAAGTGAGTTTTGTGTCTGATTATTTCCTTCCTTCAAAATATTTTGAAAATTACTTTCCTGCATGGACTGGGTAGGGTGTTAATAAGCTTATTTAATTAACACTATTAATGTTTGGAAATGGATTAAACATTACCGAAAATTAAAACCAACACATGTTAAAGATAAATGAAGTTCCATTTTGCTTAGCATTCACAAATAGGATGAGAAAATGACTGTTTTTAAAGAGAAAATGAATAGCATGACAGTTAATTTCACATTGGAATTTAAAGAATGACCACTCCATATGTAAGTAGAATAATTTATTTTCATGGCTCTCCTTGCTTCAGGAGTCTTTCTGTTTATAATCCTATGACCAGCTACAAAAAAATAGTCATTGACCAGACTGGAGAAAGTGTTATTCTTACAAGACCTTTAGAACAGGCGCAGCCTATGAAGCAGGACCACACAAACCCAATACAAAACCTTGTTTTTTCCTAAGTATAAATAGAACAGTTCATGTGCACAATAAGATGAAAGCAAGCAGTGACTGCAGAGCTTAATCACTGTATATAAAGGCCATCTATCAAGCATGTAACATAGTGCCCAAATCACATGTTTAGATGTGAGTGAATATAAGACCCCATTAGCAACATCAGTAGCTCTAATTTAGATAGGGCCTAAATAGGACAGTCTAGGCAGAACATTTTATTACTAAGACATGCACGTTAGGAACTTTTAAAAGAGTACATCTTGTGGTAGATGTAACAATGGCTATCCATCTTGTGGTAGATGTAACAATGGCTATCAGAAAGAATAAAAAAAAAAACAAAGAAAGTCCTCAAAAAGTCTTGGAAAGAAATATATTGGAACATAGTCATACAGAGCTTTAATTACCCATAGTCTTCTGGGAACAACTCAGAAGCTTTGTGTGTGCATACATATAAGGTACATTTGCTTTGTCTTTAGAAAGGAACAACTCTGAAGAGAGACAACACTTTCCCCAACAGGACACATGCCCATTAGCTACTTTATAATAACACTTTTAGAGAAAATGGAACAAAATTCTTCAGAAGATAGAGCACATGGAATAGAATCACAAAAATGGATGAAAAGCAAGTATTGAAAAGTAATGGGTTTTAAATCTCTACCACTGTGCTTAAATGCAACTTACAAAAAGTCTAATGCTTAGTGTCATGTAAGGCAACCTTGGGTGAAGCTGTTACTTAGGATGACTGTGTAAATATTAGTTATCTGCACGACCCAATTCACCCGATCCCCTTCTCGATTATTCCCCTCAGAAGAGAGGATGTTCAGCCAGAACAGTCAGCAAGTTTTAATGGGAATAAATAGTTGTATTATCACATTTTATTTCTAAAAATGTCATAGGCTGATGCCTCTTTTGTAAGCTATGTTCCCATTCATGCACATACATCCTTAGGAAGTTATTTCCTTTTCATTTCCTATCTGTTCATAAACAATATCTTGCTTTCCCAGCAACTTTTAGTAACCTTAGCCTTTGGAACCAAATACCTTGCTTCACTGCCCTTTTTTTTTTTTTTTTTTTTTTTCAGCAGTTGAATTACAAGCAGGCTTCATTTGGGGTATCACTGGGTATTTTGCCTTTTCTTTTGCTCAAAGATAGAAATCCAGTAATACCTTACAACCCGCATTAAAAATTGTTGTTCTGGGGTAGCAAAAATGAAAATAGTGCATGTGGAGCTTATGGAGTCACTTCCCTGGCAGCACTTTGATCTTGCCTCCAGAACCTACAGACCACTAACATTTCCTTCTAAATGTAATCCTTTCGGGGACCACCAGTTGATTTCCTTCTTCCTTTGCTTCCTCCATAGCTTCCACCACACAGCGTGGATGCTCTCCATAACAGGCATAGCAAGTCAGCCTAATAGCTCCCTTCTAACCGGTATTTCTGCTCTGTGGCTTGCTAAATAGCCACTGGGTTAAAGGAGGCTCTTCCTTTTAAAAAAATTGTTTGCAGGGAGATTCAGATCAAAAGAATTCATCTTTAAGAAGTACAGACACACTCACAACTAAGCAATGGTTAAGTTTTGGTTATTCTAAATTCCCAATTTTTTCTTTCAAGGATTTAGGAACTGCTAGCTTAAGTAAGGAAATTCAGCTTCCCCAACCTGTAGTTCAAGTGTTCCCATGTGTGCATGGCTATCAGACTCAGGAGAAACAGTGTACATGAAAATCTATGTCTTCATAAACCACAAACCCGTGCTGGCCGTGCCCATATCCTTCCTCTCCTGCCTAAGTACAAGTGGGGGTAAATCAACACCCAAAATCCAAGGCGAGACTTCCCCCAGCAGATGTTTTTGGTATTGCTAATTTATCTTGTCAGTACAGGAACTACCAGTACCCAACACATCTCTAAACAACGCTATCTAACAATAGCTGGTAGCAGTGTTTCAACACTACCTATTTGCACAGGAAAGAAATCCTCTGAGGGGAGGTACAGGGCATAATTTAAGTCACAGTGCCATCAACCATACCTGAGGTTGCACTAGGAGTGGCTAACTCCAGTTTCCATAGGACAAGAGTTGTTCCCCTCCCCACCAACCCCTTTCCCTAACTATAGCTGTGGTAGGAGAAAAAGCAGTGAACACACCACAAGCCGGCAACAAGCTTTCTCTTTGCACAGAGTGTTTGCTTTGAGTCTTCTTGCTGTACCCTGTAATGCTCTGGAGACAACTGCCCTGGATGAACCAGTGTGGCAGGGTGAAAAGACACTGGGGCTAGAACTTGCTCAGCTGCAATACCATAACCAGGTGCCACATGCAGGACAAGAAAATACTCAAGATCTTTGCTATAAAGTATGAAAAGCCACAGAGACAGGACTGCCCCTAGGTCACAGGACTGAACCAACGTTCACTCACAGCCAAATTGCAGGACAGCAAGCAGTTTCAAGGAATGAGGATCAAAGTTTTCAGTCACTTTTTACTTTTGTAGTAAAGGCATTTTTTCTGCTGTCCCTTGCAAATTTGCATCACAAATTTTACATTCCATTTGGTAACAGCTTTTAGCCATTCCCAAACAGTTACAAAAATGCAACTGATGAAGAGATAGACTTCCATTATGATTAAGGATGCCTAACAGATGAGACCCAAGTGGAAAAAACAGACCAAAAAGCCAAGTCACCTGTACACGCTAGCTTAAGTGTTTATTTAAAAAGTAAACTGTTGGGCACATTGAAATTTAAAAAAAAAAAAAAAGAAAAATACATAGAAGAATCTATTAGATTAAGCAGTTAAAAGGCAGCAATATTACAAGCTGTTTACATACCAACATATACATTAATTTAAAACAAGTGGCATGTCACCAACATGTAAAACAGACTTCAAAAGTTAAAAAAAAATCAAGTTGACTTTTGAAGAATATGAGTCTACCACATGTGTGAACATGGGTTTGGTCATTCAGTTTAAAATCCCCTTTTGCACTGAAATGTTCAGTCTTCAAATTATACAAGTGGATAACTAGCAGCTGTTGCTATTCCACAGTGGTTCTTCCTGTCTTTGGCCATGTAGATATATCCTTTGTCACCCCACTTCTCACCCCAGCTGAAATCAGAAGTGAAAGGTTTATTTTAATATTCTGAAAGACTTATTTATCATTCCCCCCCGCCCTCCCAAAGCATTTATATTGAAAACTGCTGCCTTCTACCTTCAGGTAAAATTGAAACAGCTGGAACAAAATTGCTTTCCAGCAAAAAAAAAAAAAAAAAAAAAAAAAAGCATGTTACAGAAGAAGCATCCCAAGCTCACAGAAACAGTGCAGCTGGATTACAGGTACTTGAAGCTCAGGTATTGCAAACCTGGATTACAGGTACTCAAAGCTCAGACGCTGCTCCCTGACAACTAAGGGAGGACAAAGACTGCAAGCAGCATGAGGGCAGTGCCCCAGTAATGTGGAGAGCATGAGACAAACTCATGTGATGTGCCCTTCAGCACTAATATGTTGTTTTCCCTCCAGACTAGGAGGGTAACCCCATTTTTAAAGTTCAAATGTTACCCTATTTCACACAAGTGAGCAGTCCCACTGCTTCTGAAATTCCATTACCTCTGACACTGCCACAACCTGTTTTTCCTCCTGCTCCCCATGTAACTCCAACATCTACTAGCTCTATGAGCTGCTCCAGTACCAAGCTCTCAAATTAACTGAACATGCAGAAGAAAGAGATTACTGCTTGGGACTTGCTGTTAGACAGCCAGCAGCCTGAGCTGGCTTTTAACTTTTGCCATGCAATGCCCTGAGAACAATCTCCAGACTTTCTCTATGCAGATTTCAACTGTTGTTGCTTCCCTCTTATCCCAAGAGAGGAACTACTCTCCCTCCTCTGCCCCTCCCAAAAAGCACCAGGCACAAAGGAAAAAAAAAATCTTACCTGTTCTTAACAATCCAGTATTTCTTCCCATCTACATCTTCACCCTCAAAACCATAACCTACAACCAGAACACCATGGTCCAAGTCTTCACTGCTACAGTCTGGCTCATAGTAGATACCTGAGGGGGTATAAATTCACATGTCAATAAGCTCTCCTGCAGGAAACCCTTCTTCCCCACCAGAATCCTTGTTTCAAACTGTGTTGCACAGCTTCTTGAGATAGTCAGAAAGGAGTGACAAGTGAAATGTATCACTGGGAGGAACTAAGGAACACATGCAAACATATGCAAGAGGAGTACCAACTGTGGGAACCTGGACTAGAATTAGAAGGACTCTTGATTGTGTCCTACATCAGTTTTCTCTGCTCATTAAACTGAAGGGTAATGAATAATGAGTATTCAAAGAGTTCTCTGCATGCAAATTGCTAATACCCACCTGACTGATAAAACTGGAATGAAGAGTGGCCTGCATCAATAGCAACAGACACTGGACCCACAGCTGCTACTGCTTTCATGAGAGCTCTTTCATGTCCTTGGGGGATGTCAACAAAGCCAGTGTCATTAGCAGCATTGTACTCTGCCTTGTAGCGACAGTCTTCATCATCCTGAATAAAAAAAAGTTACAGATATTACATAGTTCTCTAGTTTACACACAGGTGAACACAGGAACTACCAGACATTCCAGAAATACACTGCCTTGAAAGCAAAAGACTGAAAAGGATCTGGTTGTTCCAGCAGTGCTTTGAAAGGAGAAGACCAGAAGGAAAACAGAGAAGCTGCTTCTGAGTTTCTCAAAGATGCAGAAAAAGTAAAATGCAAAGGGCAGTAGGGCCCATAAGGAAAGCTTTACTGGGATGCAGGGGACCATCACATCCTGGAACACTGCATTCTTTGGTAGGCAGGACAAATCTCTTTTCAGAGAGGATGAAGCCCAGAATGCATTAATAGGCAATGGAAGAGAGCCAAGTATTCATTAATTACAAAGCAGTCCAAAAACTGCTCATTGAACAAGCACTTAAATCCACAATTTTAGTCTGTCAGTCTGGAAAACTGCACAGAATTACTTGGAAGTTACTCATTAATATTATATGAACTTACAGCATTCCTGTATTTTGGGCTGCTTCTTTGCCTTTTTTATACACACACAAACTGAACCGCGTGTACCACAGGCACTTACTTTAGAAGAGAGGCTTAATTTGTAAGTTTGGGCATTTGACATCAGAATAGAAGTTTGTGTGTCCCTGCTCTACCCATGTGATAAGTTAGAGCTCTCTAGAGTTCTTTAGTTGCCTCTCCAACTAAAGGAATATGGACACATGCCTCAGATATTTACTTTTTGCACTCAGCAAGTTAAGCACTTCCTACAATCAACTGGAACCTCTGGAAGAGCCAAGTTTACAAAAAAAAAAAAAAAAAAAAAAAAGCAATTACAAGAATACAGGTAGACAGGAATTCAAATCCATGGTTTGTGTTATTCACAGTGAATGGCACTGCTACTGCACATTCAGTCAACAAAAAACTGCAAGGCAAGACACTCTCTAGGGAGTACTACTCCAAGTGTAGTGGAAAAGCCCAAAGCTTAGACTCACATGACACCATTTATTACTGCTCTTTTGTCCCCTCCTCATGCCTGTTCAGCTTTTGGTAGATCATTAGAGGTATTTTAAGTCTGCCCATTACGTGCATTTATGCACATGTAGTCCAGAAGTCCAGAAGTAGAGCATAAGGCATTGCCAACAACCACCTGAGAAGAGTCGCACCTGCTCAAGAATTACTTGGTCTACAGGCAGCAATCCTGTAATAGCTTAGCTATGAGAAGTAGAATCGCACCCCTAAGATTAAGCATTAGTTTTGGCAGGAGCCAGGTCTTGGTTTTGTGTGTCAACCAAGATAAAGCATGGCATCTGATAGGAGGGCAGCAACGAGTGGGAGGAATAAAAATATTTGCTCTAGTTTTTCCAACTGGTCTGGTAAGATTGTGACCTCAAAGAACAATATAGTATGTGATTCCAACTGAACCTGGGGCTAACAGACATTCCAGTTTTCTTTGGGAAGATGCAAGAGGAAAAGCAGATGCACTGAGGGCTACTTAAGCATTTTCCTTCCTAGGGACGAGTTTCCCGACACATACAGTTCGTTCATACAAAAGATGGAACACATGCAGAAAGTTCACTTACCTTTGCAGTGTATGGGTAGGATTCCTCTGAGTCAATTCCCCCGTTATCCTGCACATACTGGAAAGCCTGGTCCATGAGACCACCATTGCAACCTTGATTGCCTTCGGGGCGGGAGCAGTCCACCAGATTCTGTTCACTCAGCGAAACAAGCTTGCCAGTTTTTCTGAAGTGCTGTCCTTCGAGAGCTCCTGTAGTGCTAAAAGCCCAGCAAGAGCCACACTGACCCTGAAGCAAGAAGTGGAATCACAGGTTACAACTAACTTTGACAGATTAAGCAATTACAGTTCCCATGCCACCAATCTAAACTTGGAAAAGGCAAAAGCCACAAGTCCAACGTTTGTTCCAAGCTCCCCCAGTGTTCAGGAAATGACACTACATTTCAGTTCTTAGACATTTAGTCCAGGACATTTAAACAGTTCTAATGGAGTACAGCAATTTTCCTGAGATGAAGCTCAATTCAGTGTGGTTGCACTAGACTTCACAAGTCAAAAGCATTTTTCCTGTAGGGAAATGAAGGCAGCACTCAGAAAACTGGTTAAAAATTGACCATCATAGAATACCTGGTCTTTAACTGGAGTTACATATCCTTTCTCTCTCCAGTCTACAGACCGTGGTGCTTCAAGGAAGTTGGGCTCAAGGAACTGGGAACCTCTGTACTTCCTTCCTGACTTCTTGTGTATATAGCCATTCATCAGCTGTCTGAACTCCTCAGTCGTCTGAAGAAAATTCAAAACAATGCAGTCACCACCTATTACGCACTGTTGTTTAGAAGTGGATGTTTCATATCTCAGTACATACCATGTCACCAAACTGATTCATTCCCAACTTGTAGCTGTGTTTTCCTAGTGAGTGATCCAGGTTATGGAGTTCAATCATTTTCAGATTCTTCTCCCACACCACTCTTCTCCAGCTTTCCTCTCTCTGAGGGACCAGAAAACAATGTATTTTAAAGAGAGGGTTCACATAAAATTTCAGTGGAGTGATAGCGCTCTTTTCTATGGCTTGGGTACTCAAACAAACGTTGACTCATCCAGCAAAGAGTTGGGATACTGCTTCAGAGCTGGCCATCCCACCACCCCACGCTAAAAGCGAGCACAGTACCACTGGGTGTTTATGTAAGCCAAGCAAAAGGACCTAGGGAGCAGGGGGGATTATCTTTCACAAACGCAGACCGTGGCCAGCGTTAAATAAAGCAAAGCAGTCATGACTCAGCTGACGGGGCCCTGTGGAGCCACACGCCGCCCCGCCAGGCTCTCAGCTCAGGGCAGCCCTCACCTCACGGCAGTCCTCCCTCACCTCATGGTAGTCCTTGCTGTGCCACGACTTCCACAGCTGCCAGTGGCCGTCCAGGTCGGGGTCTATCCTGGGCGCCGCGGAGGCCAGCCCCAGGCAGAGGGACAGCAGGGCGAGACCCACGTTCATGCTGGCAAACCTGCGGGGCGATGAGGCAGCACGGCTCAGACGGAAAACAACGCGCACAGAGGAGCAAAACACAACACGGCCCGGCCCGGCCCTGCTCTGCCCTTCTTTTCCTTTTCCCTTCCTTCCTTTCTTTTCCCGTCCCTTCCCTGGGAGCCTGCGGAATGGCGGCTCCGTGCCGCGGGCCCGCCCCGCCGCGGGGCGGCCATGCGGGACCCCCCCCCGCTGGCAGCGCCGCCTGCGGGGCTCCCCCTCCCCTCTTCTCTCCCCTTCCTTTCCTTTCCTTCCCTTTCTTTTCCTTTCCTTTCCTTTCTCCCTCCGTCCCCGCTCACCTCGCTCGGTCCCGGCGCTGCCCTCCCCAGCTCCCGGCCCCGCGGCCCCTCTTATAGCCGCCGCCGTGGCCGTGCCCGCCCCGCCGCCACCATTGGAGGCCGGGCCGGGCAGCTCCGCACCGCCTGCAGGGGCCGAGCCGGGGCTGTGTGGGGGGAGCTGCGGGTGGGAGCAGGGCGAGACCCCGGGTCCGTGCCCTGGGGGCTCAGATCAGGGCTGCCTGAGGCAAGGCAGGCGGCTCGGCTTCGTCTGCTCGCCCTGTGCCCCCGGGAGGGTGAGCGAGCCTGCCCCGGGCTGAGGGTCGGGGCGGAGGTGAGGTATTGAGTCCTTTGCACATGGACACAGGGCACGCCAGATCGGATCAGGAGGAGACAGGCTTTATTTTCAACAGGGTGCTTGCCACGAGGAGTAGAGTGTACCAGGTTCCCCCCCGTACCAGGTTCCCCCCATAAGCTCTGGTAAAGCCAGCATTTTGGAGTGCTTTCGCTTGCACGCTGAAGAGTGAAAAAGCCAGGGTTTGTAAACTGTTGCACAACGGCAACAGGACAGAAATCACATGATGCGTGCTTCTCCCTTTTTTTTGATGTCTTGAGACACAAACTGTGTCATAACACATTAAGAAAAGCCATACGTGTTTCCTTGCACAGATTATCGCAGGAGCAGCGTGGCCTGGAGAAGCCCCACAGAGCCAAATTCACACTGGGAAGCTGGAGAGGCTGGCTCTTCAGTGTCCCTGTGCAAGTCTCCTGTCGCTGAACTGGTGTACTGATTCCACAAAAAACGTGAAGTGTAAATACACCTAAAAATGGTGCTCCTTAATGAGTCAGCAATCATGCGCCAGCCTTGCAAAACCTTGGAGAAAACAAGGTATTTTAAAGCCGAACTGTTTGCTGAAGCCAAAGCTTGTGTACAAACACTCAGGACTGGCCTATCAGTATGGTTTACACGCATACAGCCATGTCGGTCTGAGCAGGAAAATGAGACATTGTATAAAAGAAATGTTGAAAACACTTCATCAGAGTGGGACTGCAGCAAATGCATGCTGGAGGCATTATAATTTTTAGTAATTGCCTACTTACTATTTTCAATAGTTGCTTTGCAAAGGTGTGTTATCATATTTCTAGTGGTCTTTGTGGCTAAAATTTCTAAAAGCTCCCGTTTTGCTTTCAATTGCTATAGTTTGTTACCAGCTACTAGCTGACTGACCATACAACCACTGTAGAAACATTTTTTAAAGGAACAAAAAAAGTGTGACACAAGCTGCAAGAATCAACAGCGCACATTTGCACAAGATACAGTAATTAAGTGTATAAGGATCTGACAAAAATAAGCCACATGTCCTTATGCTTTTTATTGAATAAAACATACACATTTCTACATGGCAAACAACAGTTTCAAGACCAGCCTTTTCAAAGGAAAATGATTAATTTCCTTACTTGTAAAGGAAAATTAAAATGCATACATTGAATAAGAATAGTCATTTGTTTCTTTCCAACATGAAACTTTTCACTACCTAACAAATTCACATGAAAATACTTCATGACAGTAGAATGATTTTCATAGTTTGACTAACATACAGATAGGGTTTGAGGGTGGGTGGGATTTGAGTTGTGGGATTTGAAATGTTTTTATTCACAGCTTCGTACAGATATTTTCTGTGCAGTGGGACTTCAGTCCTGTTTATGCTGGCTTTGTTTCTGCAGCTGTATCTGATACCAATTGAGCATTGAAAGGCTACTATTAAGTTCCCAGTGAACTGTGGACAAGGACTGCTTTTTTAAAAGGGCAAGAAGTTTAGCTGGCATGACAGAAGGTAAGGTCAAAGTTACAGAAAGTCTTGCACCATGAATCACATGTCTGCTGCTCTGTAACGCACACTGGGATACACCAAGAGAAACCAGTGCTTTTGCAGATGATAAGAGGTCCTGTCGCTTTGGGAAGTTACCATGCCATCAGCTAGCATGAGATCCCACAGCGTACGTGCTGTACTCTGCTGGCCATCCTTGTGAATACTCTTAGTGCATGTACACACACACACACACACACACACACACACACACAAATGCCTGATACCATTTTCTCTTTGGTGGTAAGTTCACACACTCAGCTTATTTAGCTACCTTATAGAGGGAAATATCAACAGAGAATTTCTTGAAATTGTTGAAGGTAACAGGAATACTTTCACCTTCAGTGCATGAAATTTCAGCTTGCTCTGAGTCATTACTATTGTGTGGACATATCAGTTCCCCAGGTATTTTCATAGGTCCTCCAGCTACTTTCCCTATGTTTTTCTTTGCCATTTCCTCAACAGACAAACTCTTTATCTGTGTCTATGATTTCTGCTCCTCCCCGATCTATCCTTACTTTAATTATTGTACATTGTTGAAGATTCTGCCTCTGTACCGTCAGTACTCCTCAGGCCATTGTGCCTAAACTATTTATTCAATCCAGCAGCACACTTACTCATCGTGGCTACTCATTAGACAAATCTAGAGGTACCAAATCTCTCTGACCCCTGCTGAGTAGCAAAGATCCAGGAAGCCTGGGAGCCCAGGTACAGAAGCATAAGCGTTTGCAAGGGAAATCAGCATGGCAATGGTTGTGATCACCCACAACCTGGCCATCACAAGAGTGACATTTAGAAACTTGTGATAGGAGGCTGGCCTTGGACCGTCTCCAACTCCTGTGCAAACAACTCCTGTCTGAGAGTTGTCCTCAATGTGAGGACTGACTGCTGCACTAGCCACACTGCAGAGACTGCTGACAACCTAAATGAAAGTAAAAATGCCTTATTATACAGTTAATACATGGTCTTACTGCCAGCACTGCTTGCTACTAGGCAGCAGAAGGTGCTGTCCCAATGCTGTACCTCTGCTCTTTTCTGTACACCATGACCTGTTCACATACCAAATGGCATCATTGTGGTGTTCTGGTGAAGTGACCAGAAGTCCACTGGCAGCATTCAGAGGCAGAAATAATTTCCATCAATCTCTGCTACTTCCTGACACCCTGCTGCAGTCACACCAGCCACAGCAGTCTTTGCTCTATCGAAAACACCTCTGTGGGGACTACTAACCATGTGAGGGTCTTGTGTGCAAAGCACTCCTCTCAGGTTGACAGAGAGAAGGGCTGAATGTGGGACTTCCTTCAGTTCGTCTCTGTGAAGCCTCCAGGAAAGCCGTGCCATTCTGGTCTATAAATATCTGTGCTAATTGCAGTAGTCACACTGCTTTCCACAATAACCTAACTATCAAAACTTTAAAGGAAGAAGACCCTTGTCCATTAACTTGAACCTCTCCTTTCTGGAAGGTAACTTTCCAAATTACTCTGAAAATAACAGCTTTTGAGGAACTCTGTATATGCAAAACTTCAAAGACCTGCCACTCCTCTGAGAGGCAAGAATAACACTTTTTGATAACTGGTCATGCTTGCATTGTGACAGCCTCAGAATTGCCACCCACCCTGTAGCTATCTGGCTCCATGAGTTATCAGGTGACAGAGGCTATGTATTTCTTAATGGATACGAGAACTTGCATAGTGGGCTGTTACCTCTGCAGTTGGAAGGGTGGACGGAGCACTGATCTCTGGGGAAACATCAACATGAAACTCAGCTGCCCCTGCACATCCCCGGCGTGCAGCACAACCCTCTCCTTCTAGAGAGACTCAGGTTATTTGAACTCAGAATTTCTGAAAATTGTTCTGCGCTTTTAAGCCCTTTCTCATCTTCATTCTCTTGGTCCAAATGTGAAGAGGTATGGGCCAACCTGTATCTGCCAGGAAAAAAAGATCCAGACATCCAAAAAGAAAAAACTCTTTGGTAATGGTAGCTGGTTTGCACAGCTGCAGCAGGTTGACAATGTGTCAAAAACATTCGTGTGATGCAAATATAATAAGCTATATTGTGCTTAAATGTGGCAAGCATGTGCACTCAAGCAACTCCATGGAGCAGCTATCTCAAGGTGCACCATGATCCTTCCTGAAGTAAGAAAATGAGTGGGTTGTTTGGATGTCATTTATCCAAACTGCAAATAAAGGACATTTAATTTAGACAAACATTGATTTTTTTTTTTAATTATTTTTATTTTTTTTGCGTGTGTGTTAATATGAAGACTAGATTTGGATCTTTATTCCTGGAATACATAAAGCTGAATTGGCTTACTTAAAAAGCTATGACTGTGAACATGTTTATTTATACCAGGTTAAGTCCCTCTGGCAAATGCAAATTATTGCATTTCACTGCTACCTTTCACTGTCCAACTTCTGTTAGATGATACCAAGAATGGGGTACCTAATCATTTTCTAGTCACATATATACTTCTGCTCAACAAAATATTGATCCAGTTTAAAGAAGCACAAGAACATTTCAAAGAACACTGCACTGATTTTAAATGCCAGTGGCTGGTTTATGTGTAAGAAATGCCAGAGATGCATTTGTGTGAAACAAAACAAAACGTCAAAAAAAAAAAAAAAAAAAAAAAAAAAAAGAGTTCAGATTTCTTTTCAGCAACATAATCAAGTTTTGCTTGCATTTTACAGTAAAGACTCTTCTTGCAGAAAACGAGTACAGTAAATTTCCAACACCAAAGCGATTGTTTCAGAAAGTTAGGAGGATGTCAAAAGACTATTGTGGAACAGATATTTCTGTGCCATCTTAAGAATTGCTTCAGAATTCAGTATGCATTTTTAATGCTAGTTTTAGAAAAGGTTTAGAAATTGCAGGTTGGCGGCGTTTTGCTTGTTTGTTTTTACCTCATTTGATTTGGACGTTACTGCTAAAAAGATTACCAAAAAAGCCTGGATAGTTTCTCTTCTTCCTTGCAGCTCCATGAAGATTAACCAACCTTTCTCCCTCGCAAGGGCATTCCTCAACAAAGATCTGAGGTCGCTTTGGAGCTTATAATGACCCTTTGGCATTAAATGCGCTAGTAAGCACTCACTTAATCTTTGTTTTGGGTTACTTACTCCCAGGTAAGAAATCAGAATCAAGCTGTGCTTCAGCCGGAGCACCCATAATGAAGTTAGTTGCATCATTATTAGGTTAGACAAGGAAGCAGCGCCTGCTTCCAGGCAACACAGACAGGGTTCTGCCAGCTTTCTGACGACCTCGGCGATGGCTGGGGAGCAGCGACACAGTCCTCCTGAAACACCTTTTTGTTTTCAGCGGTCTTGTGATCTCGCAAGAGCCATCATTTCCTCACCCCAGCGGCAGATAAGAAACTGCATTCCAGCTTCCCCGCTGGCCCACAAGGCAAAGGCGGCTTCATTTACATCTCAATATCTCACCTGGTCACAGGAACTGGGGGCTGATGCAAGGGATTGCGTGCCTTGCGAGAAGGACGGGGGACGAGGGGGAAGGGGAAAAGGGGGGTGTCTATTTTGGCCTCTTCTTCAGGGCTGGGGTTTCTCAAAAGTAGTATTATTTTCCTGCGAGGCTTTCTGCTGAAATTTTCTGTTATATTTGTATGAGTGGAAAAAAAAAAAAAAAAGTTTTTTTTTTTTTCTTCTACCTTAACTTGTATTTTTTTAGAGAGCCTAAATACTGAATCATACGTGAAGGCAGCTCTGAGTCTTTGACCATGGTGTAACTCATGCACTTTAAAGTGCAAACGTCAGTGAGACTGATTCCTCAGCCTGCACTCAACATCTTCTCTCGATTTCTCGCAGATAGTCATTTCTGAGCTTTGGGAGGTTTATTTTTCTAAAAGCTAACTGGGGGAAATAGTAGGAGGATGTGAGGAAGTATCGTATTAAATTGCTGATGTTGAACTTCACAGACAGAGAATAATTTCCACATTGTATTGACGTTTCTCTAAAATGTAAAGGACTTTGGTGTTCTTTCTGTCTTGTACTATAAAGAATATCTTTTCAAATTTCACACAAGTGCAAGGCTTTCTTAATTTTTTAATTATTACTATTATTATTTATTATTATTGTAACAGTCTGGAAGTTGCATGTCCAGTCTGTGTTGTTAATTTCCTTTGACCAAGGCCAATTTTTTACTCCCATCTCTACTCTAGAGATCACAGTGAGGGGCATTTTAACAGAATTGCAGGAGGGCTTTGAGGAGTATTTCAAATACTGCTTGCTATCTGAAATCACATTTGACTTTAAACAAAAAGAGAGCCAATGTTTCTGTTTTGAAACGGAAGCAGCAATAAAGTTCAGAGAAGTATAAATCTTTAAGTGCTTGAGTGCAATGTTTGTGCTTCAGCAAGCTGTTGCAAACAGTTGCAGGGCATGAAAGAAAATCTTTGTCTGTCTCCTGTTGTTCTTGGAGCAGTGGTGTCTAAAGGGCAAGCTGACATGCTGGAAAGCATTTCCCATGATAAGGATAGAGACTGTGAGTGATGTGAGGAATTATTTTTAAACTTAGAAGTTACAGGCTGGATTTCATTAACAGATCATGTGAGGGAAGGTTAAACAAAACCTGCTTACAGAAGAGGAGAGAGGCAACTGAAACAATCAAATGCTGGCTTAAAGTTTGTTTTCCTCACAATCAGGTAAGAGGAAAAAGAAATGCACGCATGTGCTTTTTGGGTAAGAACAGAGGTGATTCACAAATGTTGTTATTTCCCTGTTACAAATGGGAGGACTGAGGCAAAACCAAGTGGTGCCTCTCTGTTGCGGCCAGAGTAATCAAATGAATGACCCATGGATAATTCACTGTAGGCTTTTCAGTATGGAGTTTTGCCAAGGTGATCAATAATATTTTCCCTCTTCTGGTAATAAAAATAGATGCACAGACTAGCTCATTTAGGGATTGCAAACATGCAGTATAAATCAGTGCAACATGCATTGCCTTGCCTGACACTGAGGTCCAGTTGAAGCAAGCTCAGCCCGTTGAACACCAGGATACTGATAATTGCTGTCAAATTTACACAGTCATTTCAAATATTTTAATCACTGCTTTTGTAATCACTCTTTAATCACTGTGCCAGATGCACTATACGAGGTCTTTTGTAGGACCTTTCTGGTCACCAAGTACCTGCTGGATTGGAATCTCCTCGCTATCAGTTCAGCAGAATCTCTTCTGACCTCTCCCTCTTTGATAATTCTCAACCAGCGGCACATCCTAAATGTACACCCTGAAGCTCCAGCACAGCACCGCCGAAGGAGAAGGACTTCTGCACTGGTTCCTCATGGAGCTCTGGAAGTGAGTGAGCTCAGGGGGACACTCACCTGGATGTGAGATGAAGCTGAAAGGGTTTTACAATAGTTTAGTTAGTGGCCAGCATGAAACAAGATTTTTTACAAAACTGTTCCACGTTACAGTAATATCTTGATGACTCCGTGCAAGGCCATAGCACGGCCTCCGCAGAGCTGCGAGCTGAATGCTGCTCCTCTGACTCGTCTCATGAGCAGCTATTAGTTTGTGCAATTTCCTCTTGCTCCATATGGGAACATCCACGGGGATTTTACTAGACATTACCCTCAGGCTTGCAGAAAAGCACAGTGAATGGCTGACATAGTATTCATACAACCACATCTCATCCTTGTCACCATTGTCTTCCTCTTCTCTCAAAGGAGGTGATCCCCTGGTTTGTGGTCACACAGTGCTAGAAAAGTGGGCTGCCACGTGGTGTTTGCTGTGATGCCTTTGGCCACATACATCTGTGCTGTACTGTTACCCCGCTGCCTAAAACCTGATCTTGCTCAAATCTGCATTTCACCATTCGCATGCCAGTGTCTTTTACTAGCGGGTCTCTCCCTCCCCAGGCGGTATAGCTGGAAGTCAGGGACTTGGGTATCAGCCAAGTAGGCTGTTTTACACACTGGCTTGCAGCAAACTCATTACCCACAATACCCATGATTTGATGCAAAAACCTGACCTTTGCCCATGGCTGGTAAGAGGGTTTGTCCCGATGCCACGTGCCCGGGGTAGGTCCTGCCCCTTGCCCCTGACAGCAGTCCCCCATTAGCATGCCGTGCAGACAGCTGAGCACACACTGCAATCCAAACACAGCGCCGGCCCTTTCCTATCCCCCGGTTAATTTTGTAAAGGATTTTGTGTTTGACTAAATAAATGACTGTTCAAAACACAGGCTGTGTGTACGGGACACCGGTCGGGGCTCCTCCATTTGGCCAGCCTCGCTGCAGGGGCACTGGAGCCACCGTGTGATGCATGTCCCCTCCATGCTGCAGGAATTAGTTCTCCCGGCTGCTCCACCACCACCTCTCTGCTCACAGGCTTCCTCTGCCACAGATTGCCGTGCAATTGTGCACAGGCCCTTAGCCCTGGCACTCACGTCCTGATCCCAGTGCTCTCACAGCCTGGCTGAAAAACATTAACCCCAAACTCCTGCATGGAGACAGACAGCAAGGAAGGAAGGAAAGAACAAAAGGACAGTTCAAAATATTCAGCACACTGTACAAAATATTCAGTCCAGAATTTACCTATAAAATCTTATTTTGTGACTACTTTTATTATATGTACTGTGGTAAATATTAATGTTAATGCTAAACTAGCTTATTATTATTATTATTATTATTATTATTATTATTATTATTATTATTATTCCCTAGCAAGAAGAGTGTTTCTGTAATTATTTTTTTTGTGTGTTTTTGGCACAAAAGTGTATCCTTATACATAGCAAAGCACATGTTGTTTTGCATATCGTTCAATGCACTGAATTTGTAACATCCTAAACCATTCACAGAATGTACATGAAAATTATGAAAAACAAAGGTAAACTATTAATGTAAGAGCGCAGTTTAGTAATGTTCTGCGTTTAGTTTACTAATGATAATTTAAACTAAAATGGTCCTCCGCAACAGCATTGAAATTTTCTCCCCTCAAAACAGTCATTGAAACTAAACCTACTGGGTGCTCTGATCAAGTACCAGGGTTAGAATTGTTTAATCTGACTAGAAAGATTTCTCATTCCACACTTTTTTTTTTTTTTTCCTTCCCCTCCTTTACTGCCCACTGACAGGCAGCCCAAGCAGGGGTGGCAAAATCAGGCTGAGCCTGGCCCATTTTTCCTCCTGGGTCTGTCTATGTCCGACAACTGCAGGTGAAGTACTGCCTGGCACCCAACAGTCACACCTTCAACACCACACCAGATTATAAAAACCTACCAGACAAAGCCTGGCCAGCACAGACTGTTGTTACAGAGCAGCTGAGGCAGCTCATCCCAGGTGAATGGCTAGCTGTCTGCACCTGTTTGCCAGTTTGCAGGATGCTGGCTCGGCTGAGGGAGCAGGCCCGTGTGCCCAGGCTGCAGCTGGCCCTTATGTCCTTCTGCCCCACAAGAAGCCAGTGTCCTTGGCTTCTTCTGCCAAATGGCTTCACCTCCTCTGTCCGTGACTTCACCTCAAGTGGCAGAGGTGGTGTACTGACTGCTCCTTGGGCTGCGGAGGGTACATGAAGACGAGCAAAGGCAGCGTTGCCAAAATCAGCTGATAGCTGGCAGAAGCAGTGCATGAGGGATTTCTTAACATGGCCCTGGCTTTTTGTCTTCCACCCATCAGGCCAATGCAGATTCCTTTATGTTGCTCCCTTATGCCTCAACATCTACAAAGCAAAAATGAGCAGGAATAAGCTTTTCCTCCCTACTGCCCCCAGCCCTTATCAGCATGACCACTCACTGTGAAGCTGGGTTTCACAGAGCACGGGCCCAGCCTTATCACCATCCTTTGAGAGAAGCAGAGGGTAACAGCCACCCTAGATACTGTGTTAACGCACACATTGTATGTTTGCAGCTCAGCCTTGATTGAAGACAATCAGAACAAAATAAGAAGGAGACGATAAAATACCTCACTGTGATGATATCATGCCTAAATATTTTGCATTGATTGAATGCTTTCATTTCCTGTGAGTGTTAACTAATGATTCTTTGTTAATTAAGTAGGGAGAAGGGGATCAATCCTGAAAATAATTTGCTACTGGTGTCTCTGTAAGATCTCCACACAACTGTTAAGATGCCTTCCTACAAATTTTCCTACCTAAATCCTCACTGCAGAGTCAGAGACAAATTGCTGGGGCTGATGAACTGGTATACACGACACTGCAGGGCTGCCTAAACTTTGGGGATGAAAATGAAAGCCAATTCTTAAGCTGATTTTTTTTTTTTAAAGGTAAAATGTTAATACTGTCTTTGAAGAAAGTCTGGAACCATTTGTTTCATGCAAAACACTGGAAGGATAAGAAGAATTCCTTAGCTCAGTTCAGAATTCATCAACCCAGACGTAATTCTGCATCCTGAATTGAGTAAGAATTGGAGGAAAAATAGCAGAAAGGAAATATCCAGGTCTGCTGAGGTCTTGGCTGAGCTGCTGCTGTTCTCCTCCTCAAGCAGAGAAGCTGCGGAGGATGCTGATTGCGTTTTCTTCTGTCCTACAGCAAAGGGATGTTCATAGCAACCCATACGCAGGATGCAGTGCTCTTTTTTTTTCTGATAACACTCTGCAGATAGAGGGACTTGGGTGACTCTATAAATACTTAATAGGTAAGATATATAATAAAAGCACAGTTTTGTCCTCAAGTCCCTGGACAACCTTCTCCTCACCTTCAGTTGTGTACTTGCAGTCACATACCTGCATAGCTAGCTTGCTTTCCTGCTGCTTTCCCCCTGTTTCAGTTGTTCCTCCCTCCCACCTGGTCTGGGAACAACCAGGGTTACCTTACCTTACTCAAACAGTCTTGAAGTTACTAACCCAACTGTTTTTCTCACTAAGTTGAGAAAGGGCATACCACAATGCAGGGGCTTCTTATAAATAGAGTGTGTGAGCAGAAATTCAGCATAACCGGCTTTTTCCATTTTCCTGTTTTGGAAGGACAAAATAATACTCAGTTTCATGTGAATCATAGTGAAGTGCACAACACCTTAATCCTGCATCTTTATGTAGGCTGAGCTCAAAGAACGTCAGAAAGAGTTTCATAGGTAGTCAATGCAAAATAAAACAAATAAACCGCGAGACTCACACTTGTCCTGCTTGTGCTTGATCATCAGTATATTCTGTTGTTTTTAACCCTGTTCTAAGAACATGAGAGACCTAGGGGATCTAGTCAGCCGTGTGTTGGTTTCCCTCCTCCTGCATCTGCTGAGCACATTGGCTGTTGTGAATCTGGTATGAAAGGGAGCAGAAATCTCCAACTTGTCCCAAGGGTGAGAAGAAAACCAAAAGAGAGCCTCTGCTGAGGGAACACCAGGCAGTGTACAGCCGTCACCAGACAGTGCTTGGCAGCTGCCAGTGCTTACTGACTCAGCATGTACAGCTCCTGCAACACAGCTTCTCCTTGCCCAGTGCAACTGGAAAGGACTACAGAGAGGAAAGGATTGCAGTGTCATTGGGACGAACAGGAGACAGAAGAGAGAACCAAAGATAACAAGAACTGATCAGTTCTGCCTTACCGCTGCTTATTATATGGAATCACTTTTTCTCTTCCATCCATGTTGCTCAGCTGTTTCCACAGCGGGTTTTCTCATATACTTGCACAAGATCTTATAGCTACCTCTTTACCACTACTGCAGACAGACAGACTCCTGAAAAAAATGAGTCACAACTATGAAGAGCAAGAGGGAGCGTATGACTACCTGAACTCCTTCTGTAAAGTAACTGGAGTCCATCGGAGCAAAAGAGCAATGCTGTATTGATGGCTCGGAACACCAAGCCTTTGCAGTGCAAGCAGGTAGTCTGCAGATAAAGGAGGTGAAAGCAGTCTGAGTTTTGCTTTTGTGTTTGGCTGATTTTGATTATGTGAAGTCTTCTGGGGTATGTGAAATCACTGTACAGATTGAGCTCTCTGTGACTGCCAAGTATGATGTGTCAATGTACTTATCAGTAGCAGAAACCAATAATGATAATGATATCAATGATTTATTTATTTATTTATTAACCAAACATCTTAGAAAAGCAGTTAGACTGAAGTAGTCAGCACTAAAGACCATCATATTGGATGAAGAATCCATTACTTAATAAAAGTTTTAAAAATAGGGCACTTTCCTTTTTCTATAGATGCTACTTCTAAAACACTTGGCAGAAACCTCCAGCCATCCCAGCTCCGAAGGCAGTGAAAACTGTGCCCTGTAAGGTTATCCACAGAGGTGATTTCCTATAATTCTGCAAACTCACTCACGTGAATAAACTATATACAAGCCTTTAAATGCTTGCAAGGTCAAGCCCTAAATACCTAAGCTATCTGCTTCAGTGGGATGGAGGAATTAGTCCTTTCTGGTCAGGAAATAGCTGATAACACTAAGTCTTTTATCCACTCATAATGCAGCATCTCAATATTTTTCAGCACTGCTGCACTAACTTTTGTAAAGGCTGTAAAATAAAAAAATGATTACACCCAAGTTAAGGGCACACATATGCAGTCCTACTGAAGAAAATGTGTTTTCTTCACAGTATATAAAGTAAGACAGTATTTATCAGAGGTCTAAAGGGAGAGTAACCTGACATTTCTGTTGTGGAAACAGCTAACAGGAGAAATTAACAACTTTCTAAGAGTTGTGTAAGTACATTGTATGCTATGGAGGCCCAGTGGGATTGCTGAGAAGAAATTTTTGCCCTAACACAAAGCTGCATTAAGCTCATGCAGCCATTTTTGCAGGTGCTGTACCCCTTGCAGAGTATGAGGATCATTACGTTTTGTATGAGCCTGCACAGGTGTTGCAGCAATATTTCATAGTTATATACAACCTCTGTCCAAAGAGCGCAAGCTGAAGGCTTGAATAAAGTGAATCAGTGGTGGTGGTGCTCCTGCTCTTTCTGCACAACCTGTTTCATGCTGGGGCTGTGCTTTTCATACTTTTCCAGGCCCTCCTGGTTGTTTTTTTTTTTTTTTTTCCCCTCAGAGGTTTTTAACACTCACACACGGGGAAGAGAAGATTCTGAGGATCATTAGCTGAGCATTTTCTTTAGGCAGAGGTGGTGAGGTAATGCCAGCCACAGATGAGTTAAGTGGTTGCTCACTTGTACATGGAAACTAGAAGGCTGAGGGCAGAGGATCAATACTTCTGTTTTACATAGCCCTTGTTATGGCCTTTTTTTACTCGTCTTTAAGCCTTGCCTTACATGCTTTCTTCTCTTACAGCCTTTGTAAAGTTTTCTGTGGTCACTTGAAGAACTTAATTTCTTCTGAGCTTCCTCAGGCTGGAATAATTTTATTTATTTATTTATTTATTTATTCCTCTTTGACTAAGTAAGTCATCCCCAGTGCTGTAAACATTCCTTCCATCTCTTGCTATCCTCTTCCTCAGGTTGTTTCTCCTGTTAGAAAAGTTCAGCTCTCTGTGTGGAGAAGGTAACAGGAAGGACAGCGTAAGCCAGATGGTGGGCAGGACAGCTTCAGCCAGAGTGCTGGACAAAGAAAGACATCATGCTTTCTCTTTGAAAGACAAAACAGCTTCGAGGCTCTGCTTGCAGAAATGGCAGGTGCTTAGAGACACTCTTGTCCAGCCAAGCATTTACAGAGATGTGTGAGCACGTTGAGTAGGGCCCTGCTAGTGTGGTGACTTCAGATGGTCGTGTCCACACATGACATGTTCAGCTTGCAGCTATAGCAGTCAAATGTTTTGCCAGTAGGTTGGGTCAGCATAGTCCTATTTTCCCATTAAATAGGTCACAACATAGTTTTTTGGTTTGTGCTCCTGTTTACCACATTCTTACCCTGGCTGACAGATAGCCTGAAGGCACGATGTTGCAAAGGGGCAGTGGGGTGGCCACAGGCCCTCTGATGACAGATATTTCCCTCTTGCTCTGGGGTGGCCACACTGAAGTTTTAAGAAATATTTCCCTCTTGCTCTGGCACAGAGGTGCTGCTACAATGCCCTCTGTCCTTCCACGGTGGACAGAAGGTGGGAGGAGAGGGGCCAGGGCACGCTGTGCCCTGCAGTGTGGTGACTGCAGTGCTGTGCCCTGAGGAAGAGGCTGCAGCCCCTGCAGGGGTGTGCTCCACACCTCTGGAGGCCTCCCCTTGTTTTGCCAGGAAGCATACTGGCCACACAGGAAATCGGGTGTAATAGATATGTGGTTGTGTTGCGAAAAAACAAGACCACATGAAATCACCACATTTGTTTATCCTGCAAAATGGTCGGGAGAGAGGCCCCTCGACCCTTTCTAGAGGTGAATTGAACAGACTGTGCGTCCATGGGTGAGAATGGCCAAAGGAGAGACCGTCCCTCTCACCTCCCAAAGGCAGGTGTGCTGATCGGAGCTGAGGAAGGGCGGTAAAGCAGCCAAACAAAGGAGGAGTGTTGCAACACTCATTTTGAAATAAACCTGTTTGTGACGAGTGGTGACTCTGGTGATATGTATGCAATGATTCATACCAAAGTGCAGCACCTGCAGTTTTAGTCCGGATGATTTTTAGGACAGAAGCAGCAGCAAATGCACTTCTAACGTTTCGGGAACAAGAAGATGAGCATCGGGGTGGCCCCGGGTCTGCTGTTAACTTACTGCGGGGCGCGTGTGAGTGGCAGCAGGGCCATCCCTCCATGGCAAGGTGCAGCTGCCTTGTTTGCCTGGTGACAAAGAGGGGTCCACGAGGCTGTGTCTCTCTCAGTATCTCCTCTCTCTTTCATGTGGTAATTGCAATTGCAAGGAACTCCTACCTGGCATGCATTAGACCGCGTGAGGGCTCTTGGATATTGCCCTCAGAGAGTCCCTTGCACCACCTTCTGCTTCCCCTGGGTGACAAGGCATTTCTTATCTCTGTCTGTGCTGGGACAGCGTCTGCTGCTGTCTGAGGGCCCTGGGCACTCGTCGGCAGCCTCCTGACAGCAGTCTGTGCTGGCAGATGTGCACATTATTCCCTCAGTGCAGCTGATAAGCGAACTGCCACAGCCAGCAGGTCAGCGGTGGTTGCTGCTGTGCCTGGGGACAGCTTGGGTGTCTGCTCCCAGAAACCCACCCAGTTCCAGTGGGCTGCCAGGGCAGCAGCAGGCGGTAACACGGGGGACATTCACCGCTCCTCTGGGGCAGGCTGACGGCAGACACTTGACAGAAAGGTGTGGAGGCTTCAGGCTATGGGATCTGCAGAGTCCAGGAGGCCTTCACTCACTGTCCTGTGCTAAGTACCTGGGTGGTGACAATGCCTGCTTTACCGCCTGTCTTACCCAGTGAAACTGAGGTCAGGAAAGGAAGCGTCTGCAGGCTGCTTCCTCCAGGAAGATCTTTGCTTCCAACAAAATCTATAATACAGAGACTTCTGCACTCAGTCTTCACGGGTGTTTAGTGCAAATTTATTTATTTATTTATTTTCCTACAAGTGCTTAAAATACTTTAAAGTACAATCACGATCTTTTTTTTTTTTTTTATTTATTTATTTTTTTTTTTTTTTTTTTCTGTACTTAGCTTCTGGAGCTAATTTTGAATAGTCTAAACAAAACTCTCAGGGAAAAAAAATACAAAAGAGAAAAACAAACAAACAAACAAACAAACAAAAAAAACACAAGTTTGTTCAGAAAAAAATGCCATTCCAAATGCCTGGGATAACTGCTTGCTGTGGGGAGATGCCTTGCTGAGATTTTGCACTTCTCACCTGACTAAGTTTTGTCATGAAAGAATTTCTGTTTTTTTTCGTTTCCATGTCAGATAAGGAAGATAATCTATCATCTACGCCAATGCAGAATGTATCTCAGACCCTATCCAGTACTTTTTTTTTTTTTTTTTAACCACTGGAAATGTGAAGGCTGTACCTCTGCACTTTGGCAATGGCTGTGAAAATGGGTGTTACCTGCACCTGAAGCAATGCAAGTTCCCATGTCTGTCTCAAGCTTAACAGCTTTACCCCACAGCTCAGCCCAATGCTTCCTCCTTATTTATTTTGATGCTACATTTGCCTTATAAGTGAAGAGGAAAATAATTTGCAAGTACAGACTCTCAAAGCTATACTAATTTTTTTGTGTGTTTATTCCTTTTCCCCCCATACAGCAGTGTAAATAAAAGACAGAACCTAAAGGTGAATAAAAATCACAACCATATTTGTGTACTCCCTATTACTACATGTACTGACTATCTAAGGACACGGTGACTCTGGAAGTTGTGCATCGCTTCCCGTTCATGTGCAGTGTGACCAACCCAATCTTCAAAGCCAGTGCCCATGCAGAGAGCATCGTGGGGTGAGGGGAGTCCACTGCATCAGCAGCGTGTCTGCAGCAGATGCTGTTACACAGGAAATATCTTCTTCCCTGCAAGTGGAGCCAGGGGCAAAAGGAGAGGTACTGCATCCTTAGAGAGTCAACATCGCCCACTCAGAGAATAGCTCACCCTCACCTGCAGTTACAGTTTAGCTCTGATACTGGGAGTCTGGTACCCAGCTGCAGTATTTGGGGAACCTACTGTCCAAAACCCACCCTGACCCATGGTCACAGAAGACCTGGTGCTGGGTGCCAAGTTGTTTTCTGCTCCATCTCTTGGGGTGGTATCTTCTTGAGAAGGCAAATCCTGGAGCACAGCCCCTGGACATAGCTCATGCTGTGTATCTGCCTCCTCTTGGCATCCCCAGACACTATGAGGGTAAACGATGGAGGCATTATATGAACACTTATCTTCTGAAGCAGGGTCCTAGAGCATCCTTAAAATACCAGACAAAGAGCTTTCCAATTCACTTGCAAAACCAGTAAGTTTTTATTTTAATTAATGCTTTCCTAGGCTGAGTGATCTAGACTTGGGTCATGAGCACAGTGGTGCCAATTGGTATGCAAGAAATGGAAGATTGATACTTGCTTTGTAGCAGTTCTTTGATCTTTCAAATTCAATTTGCTCATTGTGTTGGCTTAAGAAGAATCATTTGTAAATCTGCTGCATAGCTGTAAAATCATTTTTCCTCCTTCTTATCTGACTAAATAGAAAGCAACAAATCCAAATGCCAACAGACTAAATATGGCTGCTGGGGATGATGAAAGAGATGAAGGGAGTCAGATGGCCAGACAGGTTTTACTCAGAAACGTTTAATGGGACAGTAGCAACATACTTCTCTGTGTTCTGCATCTCCATCCACACTTCCAGGTAGCCTCACTCACCCTGGCACTTGCTTTGTAGCAGCATTTAAAGCCCAGGCGCTGTTCAGCTGGGATGTTTGGCCCAGGGAAGTGGTGGAGTCACCATCCCTGGGGGTGTTTAAGGAAAGGTTGGACGTGGTGCTTAGGGACATGGTTTAGCGGGTGATATTGGTGGTAGGGGGGTGGCTGGACCAGATGATCTTGGAGGTCTTTTCCAGCCTTACTGATTACATGATTCTATGACAGTTCGGCCCACATCTCCATGTCTTTGATGGTGCTATGTGATTGTGCTCTGAGCAGAAGCAATGATCCTCCTCAGGCATACAGCTCCTTCTGTCCCGAGATTTCATGCGGCTGTAGGAAGGCGGCAGGGTGGTGCTGCCACCACCTTGACCACCAGGGTGGGCTGGGTTGGGGGTGTGCTCTGCCATGTTAGAGATCCCGTGTGTTTAGAGAGCTGCATTACGTGTCCTTCTCTGCCACGGGACTCTGACATCTGGCCAGGGTTTATCAGAGCCTGCGGAAACGCTGCTAGGTTAAACAACACTGACATCCAACCCTCACGGGGCTGTTCCAGTTTGGGCAGTGAGGTGGGTAAAATTGTCTTTCGAGGTAGAACAGAAACTCCTTCTGGGTGTGGTTTCCCAAGGAGCTGGGCTTGATCCTAACCAGCACTGCTGCTGAGAGCAGGTGGCCTGGCCCTTCCCCTCACCTGCAGCGCCTTCCTGCTCCATCAGGCCAAAGCCTGCAGGGCCAGCTGCCTGGGCACTAGTGCAGGCCCCACAGATGGCACCGTGGCGGAGAGGACAGGGCTTTGCCCTCAGCAACACGGCTTTGGGTTATCTCAAGGTACCTGAGGGAACATGCCCTCAAACCTTAAAGCATTCAGACCCGAGTGCTGACCTGAGGTATGGAGGAGTTCAGAGCAGCTGACACCAGATTCACCACCCTGCACGTACAAATCCTCTGTTTCTCTCTCTGCATTGCTTTGGAAATATTCTGGAATATTCAGTATAAAGATAGAAACAAGAAGAAAACAAAAGTCAGAAGCACAGGCGTTGCTGCAGTAGGGCAGCTGACCCCCTGAGCGTGGTTGCAACACCTGCGTGCACGAACTGCCCTGCAAACAACAGGCGCCAGCCCCGGGCAGATTTGCTGTTCGGTTGCCAGCAGTCTCCTGACTAAAAAGCAAGAACTGAGGCTTCACACGGTGGCTGTTGGCCAGCAGAGCACCTGTTCCTTTCTCTCTGCCCCACACATGTAGCTGGGCCAGCTGCCGAATGCTTGGCATTGTGTACTGTTTTCCCCCTGCCCTGCGTGGTGCTTCTTTTCCTGGAGCGCCTGGGCGCAGCACAGCAGGACACTGGCCGGGGTGGTGCAATAGGGCTCCCTCTTGCAGCCCTCATGGCCAGGACTGGGTGTACGGGGCTCTCCAGGAACCCACACGAGAGCACGGGTTGTGCTTAGAGTGCCCTGTTTTACTTCTCTGGTGCAAACACCTCGTGCTTGCCACTGCTGCCTTTCCAAGCCCCTGGCTGCATTGTAGCCTCTTGTGGGTAATGCAGAGGGTTTGCTCCTGCTGCCGTCCAAAACGCCTCTGCTCCCTGCAGAAAGTGGTGTAGACATTTCACAAAGGTGAGTGCCTTCAGTGTGCTTGC
The DNA here is from genome assembly GCF_009819795.1 of Aythya fuligula. NCBI lineage: Eukaryota > Metazoa > Chordata > Aves > Anseriformes > Anatidae > Aythya > Aythya fuligula. The sequence continues at coordinate 45,058,697 of NC_045593.1, read as the reverse complement.
TAATCTGGCTATTTCAACACTTAATTATAACTGTATCCCCGCTCCCCACAGTGTTTTATTTACGCAGCTTCTCAGAGCTGGTCATCACAGATAGGCTTCAGGCAGCAGAGGTTAGGAGGAGCATTAGCTGGCTTCCCGGATTTGAAACAGTCCCTGAAGGTGGTGCCCCAATGGTCTAACAGTTGGAAGGAAGGACTACAGCTATTTGTGATACAGCTGAAGCCAGACAGCTTGTGCAATCTGTTCCACTTGCAAGAACACCAACCTTTTTGTGACCCTAGGCTCTAATTTCAGTCCTCAGTGTCTGAACACTGCACCTTTGATCAGCAGCTACTAGTACTTAACATCTCCAATCATTTGGCAAGGCAGAGGAGCCACCGTTTCCCTTATTTTTCTTGTTCCCTTTCTAATTCCATCACCAGCCCCCTTTGAAATCATCAACAGAAATAACCAGAGATGACAGAGAGTGCTCATTACGGTCCCTCGCCCTCACAGGAGCCTTACACCACAGCTCTCGCCTCTCCACTGGGGTGCTCGGGACAGCCCCGTGGCCAGGCCAGCTCTGCCCAGCAGGGATGATAGTGCTGCTTCCACCATGGTGCTGGGGAGCAGAAGGAAAGGACATGGCAAGAATCTGAGCCTGGCTCTATCATTGCACTGCGGCTGTAACGTGATTTGGACAACACTCCTCATCAACAATTTGATTCAAACACCAACAAGAGGAAGGACATCCTCACAATTAAGCATGTGTCAGATGAAAACTAAGCAGCAAAGGCAGTTTAATAATTGAGCACCACACCCTGCCTGATGGAGACAGAGAGAGTCAAGAAATCACGGTTGTTGGCAGTGCTAATGGAGGCTTTGTCTGAAATACAGGAACGTGGGCCTACACGGCATGTCTCTTGCTGGGACTTGTCAAGCACTGATAGTGCCCCAGAGCCACAAATGATAACCATGCCCGTGGGGAGACACAAGTGCCTTCTGGTTATTCTGTCAACCTAGCAGTGGTCCAACACAGAGACGCTTTTGCTGGGTAAATGCAGGAAACGTATTGCTACCAAACAGAGGAAAGAGAAGTCAGGCTTGTGCTTGGAGAGGCAGTGCTCTTGGATAATGTTTCCAATGAGCAGTTCCAGCCCAGTTTTTTAATAGTCACATTTCATTGTACACCACTGACCACTTCTACTACAAACTTTCTAGACTTTGTTACATTTCCTAGGATCAAAAAAGACAAATGACTTTACTTGTCAGATTTTTTTTTTGAAACTGGAATTTGCAGAAAGAGAATGAAAACAGCTTGTTGTTGAAACTGAAAGGCCTTGCTTGCACTGATCTTTCAGCTTCTCAAAATTGTCATTAGTGTACTGTTTGCACACTTTACTTTTTGAGGCCCAGCTCAGCTGGATAAACACATGGAGCTGCAGACAGATAACAGGAGTAAAAAATAGCCAGAGAAACGTAAGCCCTTGGATAAGACTAATGCTGGATCTGCAGATCAGTTCTCCTAAGCTAGAAATTGAAATCTTGGCTTCAGCCTAAGCAAAGTGCAGGTCTGGGCCTGGATGCTAGAAGCAGGGCTGAAGTGGGATGAGCAGCCTTTGCAGGTGTGCTGAGGTGTAGGAGGAACCCCAGGCTTTACTCATGCTGAGTACATGTGGATCCACGGGTCTTCCAATACCAGTCAGGGCAGGTGGCCCTCATCCATGTCTGCCCCTAATGCAGAGGCACGCGGGAGCTGTGACTGTACACAGATAGCAAGGACTAGAGGCTTCAGGTTGGCGGGAGGTTAAAGGAGGTTCTTATATCGGGTTTTGACAGTGATTCTGGTAGTGACAGAATAAGTTTGCATATTACTTCTCTTACTAGTCAGAGTAATGTTTGGAGGTAGTCTCTATTAGCAGCTTCCACAAGCAGAAAATTGCTGCCAAAGTTTATGGTTCTCCTCTGGGGAAAACTTTTATTTCAGAGATTTCATTGAAACCACATCCTAGAAACAATAACTGGAGACGGAGATGATAAAAGCCTGCTGAAAACTTTCTCGTGCAGACGTCTGCTGCCACCCTGCCACAGACCGTGTCTTGCAGCAGGCAGGCAGTGCCCTTTGCAGCAGCAGAGCTTCAAGGAGAAACGTGGGCCTGGGAGGGGAGTGGTGGAACCAGTGCTCTAGCACGAGGACCAGACACTAAGAAACTGAACATCCTTAGTGGAGCTCAATGCGTAAAACAAGCCAGAATTTCTCCTCATCACGTAAGCCTTTCTTTAGTGGCTTAGACTTTCAGCAGAGCTGTCTTAGCCACAGTGGTAATAAACAAGATAATCTGGACTACATATTGCTGAATAACTGCTGGGGAAGTGATTCCTCTCCTAACACTGCTTGACTTTTCCCCACGCTTGGAAAAATGCTGCCCCTGTTCTGCTATGCACAAATGAGCATAGGTCCCTGGGGAGTGAATGGCGAACAGGCAGGTAACGTGGTGGCTTTGCATTTGTTGTTACGCCTGCTCCGTATGCCCAAACCCAAGCCATCAGGTGAGGTTCATTTTCCTTAGAAGGCAGCAACCACCACTTTGCAGAACACCCCTGAGCCAGGTTATAAGGCTGGGATAAGAAGGTCATATGCTAGATCTGGGAATCCTCCTCCTGACAGCAACACTTCTAAGCCATGGGCCTTAATTCAGTTCCTGAAGCATACATTAAGACTGTGTTAATCCATGAGTTTAAACGTTGCACAGCTCCTTTCTGAGCCTCTGTTAGCAGACTGCTGCTGCAGGTCACTGCCTCAAGCTTCCTCTGCAATCCTTATTGCTACTCGACTGCCAGACCTAACAGCTGCAAGCAGTATTTCCTTCTGACTGTGAGCAACCAAGGAAATTTAGCCCATCCTATCTGGTACTAATTTGGCTACGGTGACTCATCCTCTTCCATGATCTCCAGGCTAATTGCTACAACGTCCTCCAGCCACCAACGTGATCCCTGGGGTTCTCTGGAAAATTTTGATCCAAAGTGCTCTGGTTGTAGGGAGTGGTACTTTGACTCCTTATTTATGAACAAATCAAATAATCTAATCCTAGCTGTCACATAGGTGGGATTACCTCCAAAGTAATCTCTTTCCTACCCCAGGAATGATGAAATCATCCACACAATGGGTTTGGGAATGAAGGAGCTAATTTTGTCCTGGAGCTCACCTGGGCTTGGCACTGGCTTTTGTGTGCACTGACTACATTGCCTTCAGCACAACATTCAAGACCTGTGCCCTCAGTTTTCCACAGTGATGAAAGCTTTGGCCTCAGCGGTAGCCAACTGCACTCAGCACTTTGCAGAGTAAACTTTTTTTTTTTTCTTTTTTTTTTTTTCTCATTTGCAACCAATAAAAAGTCAGAATCTGAAAAAAAACAAACAAAAAGAGATGTCAGTGCTGCCAAGTTGTAGGGCTTTGAAGGCAAATTTAGAGATAGCAGGACTTGTCGATATTCCACAGGTCCCAGCAGGTGACCTCTCTCCCTGCACTCACTTTGCTTATCTGACCCACTCTGCTAGGTACATTTCGGCTGGTGAACTGTCCTGCAGGGGGGATGCCCCTCTGAGACTTACTCACCCCTAGGAAGCAACAGACTGCAATGATGAAAGTATCCTTCCTCGTGGCCAAGCTAAACCAGCAGATTTTGCAATGGAAGGGGCAGCCGAAGAAGGGAAGCACACGGTGAGTCAGAGAGTCACACACACAGCCCTCTGACAGCCTCAGCACGGGCTGACACGACAGCCTGCCCTGCTTTCCTGGGCTCTGCTGAGAAAAGTGCAGCCCTGTGCACCACACGCCAGTCGGTGCCTCACGCCAGCCGTTACTCACGCATGCAAACTCTGCAGAAACGCAGCAGAAGCCTCTCCCAGTCTTCCTTTCTGCTTGGAGATGCGAGTGCCTGTTAGCTGCATGGATGTCCTGTGTCCATGCCAACAAGTCCCAGGTCCCGCAGCTCAGTCCCGATGTGCCCCATCTCAGCACAGGGCGGTGATTTTTCAGGCACATCCAGCCAGCACAGCAGCACGGCTGCGTTTTCAAGAATGATCTCTAAATATGCATGGTTTGGGTCTGGACCTCACCCAGGGCAGTCTGCTGGTGCAGAAGTGCTAAGCCATTTTGGTTAATGCAGGATTGAACCAGGTCCAGCTGAGGCACTCTTCCAGCTTTGAGTCAGCGTTTGCTGTTCGTCCACTGTTCCAGTAAAGCTTGTTATGGTAAACGGTGCCACCATACAGTCTTCTGTCTGTAGCTCAGCTGACTGCTGCAGACCTGAATTCATACATGCAAAGTCTGAGTGTCTTTGCTATAACCATTTAAGCACTTTGGAAACCAGAAGTACCTCAGAATTGCTAAAATCTTATTTTCTTCCTTTTTATTTATTTATTTATTTTATTTTATTTTATTTTATTTTATTTTATTATTATTATTTTTTATTATTGTTTTTTATTGTTTTTTTTATTACCTTGCTTTCCAAGACATGAAAACTGAGAAGAGACATAAGTGAATCTGTGGTCTTGTTTATTTATTTCTATATATATTTATTTTTTAACAAGCATAGTTCAAAGTCAAATAGAAATAGATTTTAATACTGTACCTAGTGCATTCAATCAACCTTCAAAGAGGACCATGCACCGCTCTGACTGCTCTGACCTGAAGAGAGGTTTCAGCACACAGCATGCGTTATTTAATTCTTTTGAAGGTTCAGCTTGGGCATTGCTCTTCCATTTCATTTGCAAAGCTGAATCAAAGAATGGCTTGGATTGGAAAGGACTTTAAAGATCATCTGATTCTCTCTGCCATGGGCAGGGACACCTCCCACCAGCCTAGGCTGCCCAAAGCCCCATCCAGCCTGGCCTTGGACACCTCCAGGGATGGGGCAGCCACAGCTTCTCTGGGCAGCCTGTGCCAGGGCCTCACCACCCTCTGAGTGAAGAATTTCCTCCTCGCATCTAAACTAAAGCTCCCCTCTTCTAGTTTAAAACCATCCCCCCCTGTCCTGTCATTGTCTGCCCATTCTGCCCATGTAAAAAGTCATTCTCCATCTTTTTTATGTCTGCTTTAAGTATTGAAAGGCTGCAGTGAGGTCATCCTGGAGCCATCTTTTCTCCAGACTGAACAACCCCAGCTCTCAGCCTTTCTTCAAAGGAGAGGTGCTCCAGCCCTCTCATCGTCTTTGTAGCCCTCCTCTGGGCCTGCTCTAACAGGTCCATGCCCTTCTTGTGCTGGGGGCCCCAGATCTGGATGCAGCACTCCAGGTGGGGCCTCCCAAGCGCAGAGCAGAGGGGCACAATCACCTCCCTCCACCTGCTGCCCACCCCTCTGTTGATGCAGCCCAGGACGCAGTTGGCCTTCTGGGCTGCAGGCACGCACTGCTGGCTCATGTGGAGCCTTTCATCCACCAGAACCCCCAAGTCCTTCTCTGCAGGGCTGCTCTCAGTGAGTTCTCCCAGTCTGTGCTCATGTCTGGGATTGCCCCCCCCCTCAAGTCCATCTCTCTTCGATGTGGAGATCAGAACATCATGTGGGACCCTGACACGGAAACAGCGACATGGTTCGTATCGAGGAATCTGTTTTCAGCAATGGTACAACACAGCTTCTTTGGTACAGAAAGGCTGCAGGGCACCAGCAGGGAACTTCTGCCGAGGCTGGGAAATGCAGCCAGCAGAGGATTTGGGCCTGGCATTGGCTCCAGTATGGGGAGCTGTAACAGCTTCACAGCTGCTCTGGGAAAGACCTGGCCATTTAGGGAGCAGGGTTCTGGCTCCTTGCTGAGCCTCCTGGCTCTGTCAGTCTCTGACATGAAGAGTTGCTAAATCCCCATAGTTTCATAACTCTTTCTCAATCATTTGAATCACAAGGATTCTGAAACCTATGGCTGTCTCTGGTTTACATCCTCTTAAGGCGAGAAGAGTAATTTATACCCACCTCCACCCAAGGATGCCCTTCTTGTCCCATCCTCAGGGATTTGCTTGCAGCCATTGATCTCTCCTGGCTTTCCAAATGTACCAGTTCGGTCAGCAGCAGAACTACACAGGGTCTAAAACCATTTCCTAGCATGACCGGCAGCAATATGAAACACTTTCCTACCCTATGTGTGCATGGTGCTGCACACCTGGGAAGAGAGACTCTACTTGGAAAAAATTACCTTCACCAAAATGCTCACTTCCTGCACACCCTGCTTTGACGATTTCTTCCGAATTTGAGTTCAGACGTCAGTAATAAACATTTCTGAACTGCAAGATCAGCTGTGTCTTGGCCTTGAGCAATTGTGTTGCAAGCTTGAGTTTGTCTCTTTATTGATTTTGTTGACAAAATGAACATTGGCACTAACTTCTGCATCATCAGCTTGCGTCTCAGCAGCTCTGCTCTGAAGCTACGAAGCACAAGGAACAGCGTTTTGATGGTTAGTGTCCAACCCCACCCGCTTTCCTGGCAGGAGCTGCGTTTGTGGTTGGCACAGTCAAACAATTTATATTTACAGATAAACTTTTTAATCATCCAAGACTGCCACTGCCCCCATTTTTAGAGTGAGTCAGGGCCAGTGCGTTTAAAATGCAGCTCTAAAAATTGTGGAGTGAAGCTGTGTAGCACTGACCAAGCAGAGAATCAATAAAACTGAAACAACTGAAGAGCATGTGGGATTCCCTTTGGTGTCACTTTGCTAAAGTTCTAGGTTCTTCTGTCAAAATCATCATTTAGGATGAATATGATTTTTTTTTTTTTTAATGAATTTCAGTAATATGACACATGATTTATAGGAACACAAGCCAAGTTATCCTATGACTGTGATTCACTTTCCTGAACCTATTACCATAAGAACTGTAAATGATGCAATAGGCATTTACTGCCAACTAAAGATCCATCGCAGCATCCACTAAGTAATTTATACTCCCCCGGCTGCATTTTACTGTAAATGGAAGCAGAGGATTGTCAAGAACACACTGCTAGGGAGGGGAAAAAACAAACAAACAAACAAAAAAACCCACTACTGCACCAAAATTCCCAAGTCAGTCATTGATCTTCCATGTGCTTAAAGCACCCGGGGAGGTAGGCAGGGTAGGAGCTACCTGGTACCTTGGTAAGACTCACTTCTGCTGTTTTGGTTTTCATTCTCAAAAAACACAAAGGAAAAAGTGACATAGCAACCCATTTTGGCTTGCTGTTTGTCAAATGAACATAAACCTACTCACAGCAGAGGGGCCACCTAATAAAATATAAACAAATACTCTCACTGAACATTGAGAAAAGCCCTGAAGCAAAACAGGTGGTGCCCAGAACTTCAGAAGCCAGGCAATGCCTCTGTGGGACTGCGACTGTGAAGAAAAGAGAATTTTTGGTTCCTTTCAGGTACAGAATACAAATGAAAGAGATGCAACAAGCAACAGTTTATTGGTAAAAAAATCCTTTAAAATTTTACTACATTGTAAGTTTAAGGAAAAAATAGTATTAATATATATACATACAATATATATACACAAACACACATTGCACCATTACATGCTTTTTAGAACAGAGAATGTATCATATCCCCTCATATCAATTTTAAAGTTCTCACTGCAGGAAATCTTGCATCCTTTTTGTTTTTATCCCCATTAAAGTTTTCAAGTACAGGAAGTAAGTAACTTAGGATCTAACAGTAGAAAACCATTTGTTATACACAAATTACAACTGACAGCTATACAATATTATTCTGCGGCATCTAACACATGTAGTATGTCCTTTTTGAACTCTATAATGATATGAAGTTTTACCTGAGGTGCATGGAAATAATGAAGCATGATAATTGGCAAGTTTTAGAGATTTTCACATTATGATCTGACTGTAATTGAAGTTGATTAGGTATCACACATCTGTACCCACAGGATTGGCACAAGAAAGCTCTGCATGAGTCATCACCAATGTCTTAAAAATGCAGGGAAAATTAAAAGGCAAGCACCACTTGCAATGATAAGCATGCAGACAATTTAAGTGAAACAGAGGTAGCATGTTCTTGTAACTCCAGCAGGGTCATTCAAATCAACGGCACCCTCCCTTCTGCAAAAGGCACTCACTTTTTCAGCTATAAACAATGTGGTGTTATATTCAGGCAGAAAGATCAGAAGTGTAGGTGGATTTCTCTCATTACAAATATTAAAAAGTATTAAGCAGAGGACAACATGAGAAGAAAAAAATGGGTGTAATAAATACACATTTCTGGTAATATGTGCTATTCCTCTCCCCTTTCCTTTTACAGGGAGAATAGAAGTATTTTATAAAACAGTTGCAGCACTAAAAAGTTGAAAGACTTTCCAGTAAAATGGCAGTATTAAGCAGCACATTATTTATCTGTAATAATCTTACAACACCAGAAGTACGCCAGCCTTTTCAACAGATCAAATAAAAAGCAACAATTCACAGTTAGAAGTAGAAAGTTTAAGCACAAAAAGGTGGTGCTGAAGAAGGATAAAGATCCTTTGATGTAAAACCTCATAACTGACAGTACACAGAAGCTCTTGCACTTTTATCCTTCCTGGAGTTTGAAAAGATGTCTATGCAAAACACTTGTTCTTACCGTGACACCACAGAGCTAATCGAATTATAAGACGTGCCACTGTTGCAACTTGAAGCATAAGCCTCTTGACCATTAGCATCTAAATTTATTTTGAATACAGAAGATGCCTTCAGTAAAAAATCTGCTGCATCCCTGCGACCTAATTCCCTCAGCTTAGACATTAGGATACCTACAGTGCTCTCGGGAGCATTACTCCACTCCTGCAGCAGGGCATGGACTGGGCTTGACAGGAAGTCATTTTGTGTTCCATTATTGGTATTGTATTTTGCAACAAGATCAGGGAGGCCCAGGTTCATGGCCAGAAGGCACCAATCTTTGCCCATGGGATCAGGAGGATCCAAAAGCCGACTTAGTTTTCTCCTGGTAAGCAGATTCAGATCTGAAACATGTATGTCCATTCCTAGGCTTCCCTGGGAGTAGACATCGAGACATCCAAAACACAGTATACTGCTAAAGCTCTCTTTATATCCCCCCATGGTGTTAGTGAGCGACGTCTCCTTTTGACTCTGTGCACGGAAGAAGTCTCTAGGCTGGTAGACCATTACTGGCTCATGATGTTCCCTCAGCTGCTGAGGACTAAGGTAGTATTTTACAGTCAGAAGGCCTGGTAAGGTTGTGGCCATTAAGTTATCAATGGTGCTGCAAACGGAATCCAGAAGTAAACAGCACTTGATCTTCTCTGTTTCCAGTCCTCTAACTTGAACCTCTATGCCCTGACCATGGTTGACTAGCAGCACTAAAAGCTCAGCTCCACGATTCATAATCTTCGACCCATTTACCCACAGACGTATATCGGCATCTCCCTCTGTGCTTTGTTGATGAATCCACCTGCAGAGATTCACCTGAACTTTATGAAAAATTCCACAAGGAAATGGGGTAAGATGTTCCACAGGAACGATTCTGACACCACCATAGATCAGTACTTCATCCTCCTCATCTGTCCAAGACCTGTGGAGATTGTCAGTCTTGATGAGAGCAGGAATATCAACCATTGCTCCACTGCTAAGGTCCCTTGCACAGATATCCATGGCATCCAAGATTTGTATCAGTTCTTCCACATCACTATCTGTTACCAGACGCTGGATGTCTTCTATAGTGTATCGACCTCTATAGTGATGGAGAGCTTTTGGGTTCTCCACTGACAGGATTTTTCCAAGGACATTTGAACAGAGCCAGCGAGGATCCAGAAGCACAACATCTTGGACTGTTTCACTCTGCATGATGTTAATCTGTTTATAAATAGGAAAGCTATTGTTTATATCTTACGAAGTATAAGACAATACCACCGCACCTACTGTTTTTCATAATCTTTAACTAGCACTTCTAACAGAAGAAAAACAACCAACATTTGATTTTTTTGCAAGTATTCAACGCAAAGAATGGATCTTGTTCTATTGCCACAAGACAATAATGATAACAAAAAGCATTAGTAACCAGTCTCTACTTCTTTTGATGTCTTAAAAGGAAGAGTAGAAACAAATTACTACAGACATTTGCTTAAATCCTATTAAGCAATATTCTACCCGAGCAGTACCTTGATAGTATGGATACACAATTTAGATAAAAAAAAAACACTCACTTCTCCTATGCTATGCAACTGCTGTGCAATATGCCGTAGGTCATCTTCACTTGCTAGGGGATTAAGCTGCTCCTGTACGTCGTACACAAACTGCTGCAAGGACATCAGCTGGTTAGGTCCATTCATTTTTCTCCATGAAGGCAGTGTAGAGATTATTTTTTCACACAGGTGAGTCATTGGTGGACAAGTCTTAAAAAAAAGCAGAGAAAACACCCACTTGTAACTACTGTGCTGAGAACAGTCTTTTTTTTCTTCTCTAAATAGAGGCTGTGTGTGTGTTCTAATACATAAATGACACACATGCACATCTGAGGAGTCCCCTTGTGATGGATTGTTACTCTTCCATCTGGTATGTACTTGTGAGAAGATCAACCTTGTCTTAAAGTACAATTCCAGAAACAGATGGGCATTTATTTAAAATCTGTACTCACCACTATTTGTTCTGGACCAATTCATTCAACAGGTGAGAAGCAGAGTATCAGTACTAGACTAGAAGTACAGATGACACATTTATCTATTGACTGTTTTGGACATTACTAATGCTTTCATCCCTGCAATCTCAAGCCACAGCACCCAATTCATATGCAAAGCTCCCCAAATTTCATCTAGTGGCAACTGCTACAGAAAAGTTTTGTCAAATAAGAAAATCTTATTGAAAACCAAGAGATCATTGGGAACATAAAATAATCCAAATTTCACATAAAAAAACACTCAATCTACAGAGTGAACTCAGAAATACAGTAACTGTTGCTTCACTTTTTTTAAACACCTATCAGAAGCCGCTAGAAAATGTCTTGTTGGCATTACATAATTAAGAGAGACTTTAGAATGAAGAATTTAAATGCTAAAGGCTACCTAATAGTTTGGCTTGGTTACCCTTGGTATTGAAGGCTATGTAGATTCATGGTGATTACAACAAACCATGGCTGTTTTACCCTTGGTTTCATGAAGTTATATATACACATACAAAAATACAAGCGCATATTTTTCTGTCAAAGACCCTAGCAAGAAGATTAAACATATACATACATAAATACATATATACACACATATAAATATATATATCCACTTCACCCATCTATGTTGAGAATTACCTCCTAACAACTGAGGAAAGTGTTCTATTCCAGTGTTTTTTAATGAAAAACTTATTTCCATCAAATATATTCTGCTTCTCTGTAATGCTATTCTGACACACAAAACAATAAAAAAAAAAGTCAGCACTAGAATCTAATCACTGTCAACTCAAACTACAAAAATTTAGCTTTAAGCTCATAATCTCAATTGTTTCAATAGAGGCCATTTTGGTGACCCAAACAAAATACTGTCGATTTTGAAAATGCTGACAGAATCCTTGATGTCATCAGTCTGTTGTTCCTTAAGTTCTGAAATTAAGTACCGAGTTTTCAGTAAATTATTTCTTTCCCAAGATTTTCACATCTTGGCTGACACAATCTAAGACAATTAGACATTACTTACAGATATTATCTGACTTCTAATTTCTTGTAAGTGATTTCGGAGGAGTTTCATATCTTTAGATCCAGATGCTCCAGCATCCAATACAAATAACTTGTCTGAAATGTGAAGATCATTTCCAAATCTAGAAGAAAAAGAGAGCCACTAATTGTCTATTCAGTTCCAAATCCAGTTTTCCTAATTCAGCAGCGCTTCAACCTTAAATTGCACAGCACTTAATTTTCTTCAAAGAATAATGATGAAATGTAGTACTGATAATCCTAAGATATTTTATACGCAAAGATAGTAGAGTTGCTCTCTAATTTTCCTGAATATAAACAGATATATTAGCAGAAAATTATCATCTTTCCTACGGAAGAAGGCTGAAAACTCTGAAGGAGATAACAACTGCACCCTAGGACTCGTAATTGCAAAAACATTTTACGAGAGAGGGGATAGCAGGAATGCAAGATTACACCCAGATATTTTCTGTTGGTTTATTTCAAGTGATTGAGACACTGCTCTGCCTCTGTTGTGGTGGATTTCCTACATCTGTTTCTTGTATAGTACAGACAAGTATAAATGCTCACAGGTATGGATGGTTCCCCAAATCCCATTAGCCACTTACATGGATTACCGTGCTCACTGTGAGTATAAATTATTGTTACCTTACACAATACCATTAGTTTGCGAAAATTAGCATGATTAGCATACTCTCCAAATACTTGCTCAAGAAGGTTAATGGTTTTCTCAACTTCTAGGCTGATTTTTTCATGTATGTGACTCCACAACATCTAGCTCTTCCAAAAATATCTATAGACAGTACCTCCTGGTGTGGTTTAGTTTTTCTCCTGCCCATCCTAAATCAGTTCAGAGAAAATGGTGGCAGTAGAGGACAGCTTCCTCTACTGCACCTGTAGGCCGCAGCTCAGACTTGCCCACTTTTCTGAGACTGGTGCAAAACCTACACACCAGGATGTTTGACAGATGGTTGACAACAGCCTTGAGATCTATTTCAGTATTTACAGGCTGAGACTTTCTTTCATGTAAATACCACGTAACTTCAGCCAAACAAAAAACCTTTTACATATTATGCATTTTAGTATTTTTCTTCGAAACCAACACGTGCACTACATTATAACCCCCTCTTACCTGTTCCTGATTTCTTTCAGCAATGACATGTCCTTGTCATACCAAAACTCCCCCCCAACAGGCCGAGGAAGATTCACTATGTCAGCATGTGTGGCGACCAAAACAACACGTAGTGGAGTCTTCAGCTTTCCACCAAATGCTAGAAGGGAAACAAGATTATTTCGTCACTGTGAGACGTGCCCAGGGAGCTGTCTGCTTTACCAAGCCGGTTAAGTAGCAATGCTATTGTATTCTTGATACCAGTGGATATTCTGCAGCAGATTTACCAACTTTAAGCACAACAATACCTATTTCTACACAACCAAACCACTGGTGTTATGGCTGTTATCTATTATAGAATTATCTACATAATGTATAATTTGAATAGCTAGAATCTTGGTATCATAAATATTTTATGCCCTTATTGTTTAAACAAAAACTTTTAATAATAATGCTAATTAGATATCTATTAACTACAATCTATATCAACGTGACTGAAAATAAAAAATAAAAGCTTCTTTAAAAGGTTTCTCATAATGTTTGGATGGTCCTTAATGCTACAGGTACAGCTTAGAGAATTTTAAGTAGAACACAATGTCCACAACATTCATATGCTGGTATGAATGCTATTTACAGTACTTACACAAACAGTGACCTCTCACTTAGGTGAGAGTTAAGTAGGAAAGCCTGGCAGATACCATGAAAAAGAATGAAAAAGAAAGAAAGAAAGATACAAATGGCATGAATGAGGTGACAGCATGGAACACACATTTTCTATCTTTTTTTTTAAAACTGATCTTGCAGAAAAGAGGAGACATCATTAGGCAATTATTTAAAAAAACAAAGTACATCCAATTCTGCTGTTTTTGTCTGTCAAAAACTTCATATTGGAGAAATATGCTTACCTCAGTTTTCATCAACTAAGCTACAGAATTTTGATTCATTCACAAAAGGGCCACATTTCCCCTCACTGTGTAGCACTCCACAATAACTATGCTCTAGTTGTAAACCTTTTTGTTTTTCAGCTGACAATATAACAACAGACAATATAACTGGAAAGTAATTACTAAAGTTTAAATATTCTGCAAATGCCAATTAATACATATTATTTAAGAGTTGTAACAATTAGTTACACATGTGTATCCAAATTGAGCTGAGCAGTATAAATGCTGATTTAGGCAAAGTACCTAAATTATGTTACTAGTTAAATCAAGAACTAAGTTTCCTTGCTTGAGTAAGACGACAAGGAAAGCTTTCAACAATTGCAAGTTAACTGCATTTTCAGCTTTAATGCTTTTTTGCACATTTCTGAGCTTTTAGTTCCAGAATTAATTGCAAGTCAGTTAGATCGCAATGGTTATATTTGTAACCTCATCACTTGACCTAAGATGGAAGATGAAAGGACATACATATGTCCAAGCTAAAAACCGAAGGTCTGCCCTTTGGCTCATCATTGTCACTTGTCAGGCTGAGATCATGCGTACAGAATTGAGTAGAAAACAGAAAGAGGGGAAATATTCTGCACTACATAAGCATTAGATATACTTTTCTAGGGCGTCCATAGCAATATTATGAACGTCCATCAGTGTTGAGTTAGATCCACTGGTTGGGATAACATTTTGCTTCATAGAACCAAGACACATGTCAGAGAATGGTTCTTCCATAAAACTGTCAGTCTGCAGACCAACACTCTGCTACAAACACAATCAAGCTATCAGGTATGTATACCTACAGAGATTTTAAGGAAACAAACGAGTTAAGTTAATTTGTTTGTCTGTCAAGTAACTTTCAACTTGTTAGAAAGCTTGAATAGTCATTTCATTTAAAATCTGGGCAAAGTCTTTAAAAATATGAAATGAAATTTACTAGAAATACTGGTTTCTGTACACCCTGATGTGCCAAAGCATATTCGTATCCCAAATACAACTCTAGTTAAACAGGTTGGAGTGGCATGTACTGAGAGTGTAACGTCACTCTACAATGTCATCCTGTACTGTTCTCATTGGCGAAACCAATTTACGCTGCAAAGAGCTAATTGGTGTTTAGATTTAATTAGATTTAATTTAGGATTAGGTTTTTAAACTTAAGTGAGTTTTAATTAGTGTGTCTAGAACTGGTCTTAAATGGTTCCGATATGCTGAAACACTTTTTCACACAGCTTTTCTGACATAAAACTTCATTTGCCACAAAAGCCTCCACCTTATCTCATGACCCATTTCAGTTGGAGTAACTGGTGCATGAAACTCTTCAGGCTTGTTCCACAAATGAAATCATTTATTGCTGAGAAAATGTTTAAAGTTTTTTTAAATAAAAGCAGATAAAGATGTACAACAGCACTCAGCAAAGAGGATTTAGAAGTTGCAGTGAAACACAATCTTATTTTCCCATAATATTTCATTAACAGGCAGAAGAGCATACCTATTGGCTCCTCAACTGGAACTAATGATTTCAGGAAACTAAGCCAAAAGGTCACTTGGTTTAACTGGATTTCATAAGGCTCCTCAAGACTAAAAAGCACTATGTGAATTGTGGTGGGATCATTCGCTGCAAAATAGTCGTAACAGCAGAAATACACAGGATTCCCAGAGAATTCCCAGATGCTGAAGTCACCAACTCCTGAAAAACAGACAAAGAGATCACACTGTCAGTAAGCATGAAGCCTTGTTCAAGGGAACAGTTCATCTCATTTAAACTTTCTCAGAGATAAACTGTATGCAGGTGAGAAAGCAAAACTGCAAACGCAATCATGAACAAACGGAACAGGTTTCAGATAGTCTCAGAGACTGAGAAGTTGGGTCCTTACAATCTGTTCCTCTCTCACATTCACTTCCCTAGAACATTCAGCTGGATGCCACATGGACGCACCTGTGTATTCAAGTCATGCAGCCTTAAACACTACATTGGCTTTTGTCCTGCGCAGAAGCAAATAACTGCTCCTGTTTTTCCTTTGTACTCCTCCCTAAAGCTCAACATTTTTTATGATTTTTTTCTTTCTAACATCTCACTGCTGGTATTAAAAACAACTCAAAGATTCTCAAAGAAACCACTCTGCTTCATGGAATTGTATTACTCAAATCACATGAGTAAGTCAGGACTGGAGAACCACCATGTTAAGGATCCCAACAGCACAGTGATTCTTTCTGTCATCTCCTTTACTTCAGGTAAGAAAAGCATTAGCATGCTGCACTGTATTGCACTTCTCAGACTCACTACCTGATAAAGTACACTTGTACTCCACCTATTTAAATAAATGCTGATTCAGAGGCACCTTGAACTTCTAGAAGAAAGAAATCCAGAAACCTCAAATCTGCCGTTATGCATTCAGCAATCGAGAGCTCATCCATGTGCATACCTTCCTTCTATATCAAGACAGTACAAAGACAGAAAAGAAAATCCTTCTGACAGCCTGTTGCACAACTCTGTTTCACTGCAGAATTTGACCTGGTTTCAAATTATATCAAAAGGAGAAATTAACCCAGATAAAGAACAAGCTTTAGCTACATGCCAAACTCTTCAGCATCCAGGACAAATGTTTTGTCAGTATGTGTTAGCGTGCATATAATGAATTTGTAAGTAGGTTTCTCTCTCCAAAATAAAAGCTTGATTAATCTGAGCTCTGCCTCAAGGCTACAAATGCTGAGGAGAGATCTTTACAGAGAGATCTTACCACCTCTGTGATGACTAGCAGGGGTGGTGGTATGTACCTGTTGTATGGTTCTCTCACTCAAAAGCATTACTAGCATCTATGTGTACTTGTGAAAAAAGACAGCTACTGGATAAACAGAAAGCTCTGCATTAGTGTTTTGCTTTGGAACAGTAGAGAGGTTTTCAAATAACTTCTCTGACTGACCCCTCTTACTGTTAACTGGTTCCAACTGCGGAGCAGCTGGCTTGCCTTCCAAATTAATGAAACTAGAAGCTCCACTCACCACAGTGCTCACCAAATTTGCTGAAGACCCCTTGGGAGGTGTGAATGGTAGGCTCTTCATACACCTGGGTACCACATGCAAGATGAGGTCACTTGGGCCAATGAGACTGGATTATGTCTGCCAAAATCCCTAATCTACATGCAGTGTAGGTGAAGGGGCCTTTAACCTAGAACCCACTCCTATTACACCAAATCTGTTCCTTCTGCCCCACTTATTAATCTCAAAAGCACTTCTAGGTAGTGCTGGTATATCTGCCACAGATGGTTATTACTACGTGTATTACAAGCAGAAAATTTCATGCAGATTTACCTTCTGCTTAAACAAACCAATCCCCAACAGTGTTGAATTCTTAACCACAGTCAGTCCTATACCAAGTCAGACACTTTTGTTTTTGTTTCTAAAACCACGCACCATGGCATTGCCTTTCACACAGAACTAAGGCATGCCTCCGCTTACCATTCAAGTAGGCATTCTGAACATCAATGGCCTTGGTGGACTGGTCATCAGCAGAGAAGTGGGAGTGATGAGCAGGTGAAACAAAAGCTTCTAATACCCCTTTGGTCAGGCCTGGCTCAAACATCATACTACGGCTTCTCACGCTGACATTCTCACAACCAGGATAAAGATTCGTAATACTTACTGAAACTGGGTCAGGGAAAGGAAAATGAGATTACAAATTGAGGGAAAACTGCAGTCAGATCACTTCACAATAGGTATGCTAGGCATAAAACCTGATTAATAAAACCAAACTATTTTTAAAAAAAAGGAGTTGGCTACCAAGCTGTGAGTGCACACAAATACATCGTTATTCTGAATGCTGAAAAGGAAAAGATTAGAATGATCCCATATAGCACTTACTGCACCTAAACAGATATACTACTGGGTGGGAAGCATAGAAAAAAACAATAGATTGGAAACAAAAGACTTCAATGGAAAAAGCTCTTCCATATTGCAAAGATATACAACTTTTTATATCTAAGGGCTGCAATTTCATAGCACGGGCTGTTTTTATTGGTATAGAAATGCTACATATTTGTATAGTTGAATCTGTTAAGTAAGGATAAATATATCACCACGTAATAACTATTTCTGAGGAGGTGGGTAAGAAAAGCAGGCCCTTAACTGAAGTTATTTTATTTGTAGGCAATTTGCTCAGTTCACCTTGCTATAGATTCTATAAATGAGAAATGAAAGGGCTTCTAATTAACTTGCACCATCTAGTGGTGGAAGTAAAGACTTCTTCCCCCCAGTAGATGCTGAATTCTAATATTCAGATTTTAATATAGAAAGAAACTACCTGCCAGCAGTACAACTATACTTTCATGTTTGATCGTTTAATAGAGTATTTAAATCTTTAGGCTCACGTGATTCAAATACAGTGAATTCACGTACTTGTTTTTACAGAACTTTTGAAAACATAATCACATTATCAATTATCCACCAAACTGTACTGTTTTAATTGTCTGCCACTCAACCCAGAACATTATTCACATGATATATAATGAATCGAAACAAGCAAAACCCCCAAATCCAAACATCAGAACAATGTCATCATAGCTTCATTTGGATAGCACTGCACAACTTTAAAGATTTATTTCTAGATAAGCTATTTTCAAGTCTATGCTTCAAATTCACCATTACTTGTATGGTGATTTGCCAAAGAATGTGACTGGCTGTCTTCTTTGAATTTATGATGGTATGAGAGCATTAGACCTATCCTCTGGTCTTGGTACCAATTGACATAATAAATCTGTCTTCAGTCAAAACTTTCCTGCAGTGCCTCCAGGTACTGACAATTCCTCAAGTGATTAGCCTCCCTTTACACGACACAGTAAATTACATTAAATAAACCAGGAACTTCTGATTTATTTATTTAATCCATTTGTGTATTCTATCATCACAGATGTGAATGCCTTGTGATAAATAAACAACAAACTGTAATAACAATCTCTGTGCCAGGTATCTTGTCAAGTCACCCTACCTACCTTATGGCTTCCTCAGCTGACTGGAGAGAATGTTGAGATGAAATCCATTACTAACCCTAATCTAAAATTATTTAGAAATAATGACAAAACCCTGAACTGCAAGCATTATCCAATGCTATTTTTTGGTTTTGTTTTAAAAAAAGCAACTCTGACCCCATCTGACATTAACTTATGTAATAAGATTATTTCTGAACAGCAACTTCAACCTGAGCTCTTCAAAGTGCCTGCTTAGCTTGCACACATTGCACAGACTGTGTTAGTAAAGGAACCTGGACAAACTGTTCACTCTTCCTAATGTCCTACCATAAATGTGGGATTTTTCCAAAACCAGGTACACACTGATGTGTAAATCTAACTACCCATCCTGCAGCTCTCTCCACATTACGCAGTCCAACTGGTGCTTCATGAGCAGTTCCTTACCATTTGCATACATTTATTTCAGTCTAGAAAGGCTCCATTTTCTTCTTGTTTGGAGGCAAATTTAGACACCTTTAACTTGTCAGATGAATTCCTGTGCCTTACAGAAAAGCATTCCAATGCACCAAAGACAGTTTTGAATCCTTAGTTATAATTTAATAAAAATATCATCTAAAGATGAAGCAACTATTTTAATTCTGCACAGAATTTGCATTCAAAAATGCTGACAAATCATAACCCCAAAACCATGATGGTAGCATCCGGTTATGGCACTGGTATTTGTAGTCTAGGACTTCTTGGTAAAAATAAACAGTTTTCAGAAGTCCTGTCCTCCACTTTCTTAAGCTCACTTATGCACCACATCAGTGAACAAAAGCTGAACCATTTTTCATTGTCCACACCCACTGCTCCTCTTAGCTCTTACTTTAGGTATGAATCTGCATGCAGAGAAGTCAACTCCCTCTTTGCTTCAATTTCTTACACATACAGGCTATTCTGTCTTATACAGCACAGCCACCAGCTGTTTGTTTGGAGTTCTACAGATGAAGAGAAGAGTGATTTGTTGTTCAAATGGTACAATGTCAAAGTCATACCTGAAGGTTTGGAAGACAAGGGAGACGGGGGGAATTTGGTTGTGTTTGTGGAAGATATCTTAGGCCTACGTCTTCGGAAAAAGCTTCTTATCAGGCCACACTTAAGTGACTCCACAAGGGTCGTTTTTCCAGATCCAGAGTGTCCAAACAGCTTCAGTTTGATCCGGGGCTGCGGGTTCTGAGTGTGTCGCAACTGCTGGATAAAAAGCACCCTGTGCGTATCCTAAAATTCAACATAAAGAAGAAATCTGAGTGTGTGGCAAGGAAGTTCCTTCCAGCAAACTCAAAATGTAGGGTTTAAATAATGCCCTCTTGCTAGGTTACATCTGGATCAGTTCTTCCATCTGCTCCATCACGCAAGTGGCATGAGGGAGAGGGATAGGTAGCCAAAATACAGCTGAATGCTGGCTCCTAAAACACCTCGACTCCTCATGAAAATCACACGGTTTCATGGTCAACATCAGTGAATGGGATCATTTTGACCTCTGATGGACTAGGCAAAAGAGGAAAAACTAGTTTCTTTCAGCTCCCTTTCTCCTTACTCATGATTCTCAGTAGCATAACTAATATCTCCAGCCTTATATATGTGCAGGACTGAAGAATTTTGCAGTGAGAGCTACCACCTGAGCAATGTGAAAACTCAATATGCAGCCCCCTTCTTTCTGTCAACTTTTTCTATACTTCTCATATTTGAGAGAATTTTCCTCAAAAATTCTGCAATCTCTGCAAACAGCTGCAATCTCATCCTCACACTCAGGCCTTCTTCAAACCCAATCACATCTGCAGAAGAGCTTTCCACTTAATGCTCACCCATAACCAACATGTATTGCGTCTTGCAGCAAGAGTAGCTGGGACTGGAACTAACAAATCAGATGTCTTGTTCTCTTCCTCCAGCAAGAAGCAATCAGACATAGATACTTTGCAATTGAGCACATGAGCTGAGCTTGGAAATCAACTCAGCAAGAGGAAGCAGTGGAGGACAGAACTCTCCTCTCACCCCAGAAAGACCTATTTTAAGGTAACCGTGAGACAGCCGAAAGGTAGAGGAGCAAAAGAACTAGCTTCAGCCTCTCTTCCTTCAATCTCCCATTTGGAGCTCAGAGAGAGGCACTGTTGTTCTGCATTTGTACTGTTTCACATGTACACTGAGTCATTAAAAGAGCACCCACAGCAGCCTCCCTAAAATAAGAGCCTGCAGCAACTCCACTGAGAAACTGGACAGAAATGGTAGCATATTTAGTTCCTTCCTCCCTAACAGGTACATATGAAATATGCTCATCACAGTGGGAATGTTGCACACCCTGACTGCTAATAGTGGCTCTTGCAGAGAATGCAATATGACAGTAGGTTCTTCATATGTGTGCTATTAGGAACAAAATCCTCCACAGGCACTGAAGATGAAACAAGTGTCAGGCACACTCTACTAGATGACATTGCCCATTTTGAGTAATACTAGAATAGTTCAGTGGTTTGTAGTTTCTTAATTTCAGTTTATCAGATTCTGTTTTGGAAAGTGTACTCTGATCAAGTATATAATTATCATACATTTTCCCCACAGATATAGTCACCATTCAGTAATTAAATATACTTCACTATAAAGGAGAGTGTGAAAGTTACTACAAATCTCTTTCAGAAGAGATTTATCTGATCTTCTCCCTTTTGTTCTATACATCTGAAACTCAATTTTCTTCACCTGCATGCAAAAACAGGCTTTTTTTCACCTGCATGCAAAAACAGGGGGGTGGGGGAGGGGAGGTCAGGGAAAGGGAGGAACACTGGATGACAACTATATAAAATGGATCCTGTTGTGACAAATGTATACAAAAGATATCCCTGAAAAGGAAGCCTGACCTATGGCACTTTATGACATCTTCACTGATATATTTTACAATTCTAGCAAATATAGACTTACTGTCAGGATGTGATTCTAATTCTACCTTGGCAACGCCTAGTACACAAATATTCTTACTCCAAAATTATATAAAAGGACGATTTCAGATTACTACAGAATCACCAGCATAATTAAAACAGCACTCTAACAGCTCTGGCTGTTGCCTGGAATCTCCAGGCAAGTGGTCTCTGCACCTTCATAGCACAAATGATGCTGCTTATCTTGAACAATCAATGTCTGTCAGATGTGTCAGACTTACTGCCTTATGACAAGTGCAGATCAGATTTGCATTCTAGTGGTAAGGAGATTTTGAGATACTGAAACTGTAGAATTTAAAAAAGAGTGTGAGAACTCTACTCTACTCTTACTCTACTATTCCAGGAGATGCTAAAGGTTCCAGAAGGCCACAAACTCTTCATATTTCATAACCAAAATCTAACTAAAATGGCGACGGTGGGGAAATATAAATGCTCCTTCAGGATGTGCTGATTTTTAACAGTATGTTTTTCAGTTTCTTCTAAACTCATTAGAACCTTTGGTGGGCACTGTGAGAGTGGATAAGATGGAATACTGGTGCAGTCTATCTTGGCCATTTTTGCTAATATGTACATAGTAGCTTTAAATGAGGGGGTCATTTAAAATTAAAAAAAATGTATTTTTTAAAAAAGGATGTCATTTCAGTAAGGATATTTACAACAGTTTTTCAGAATGGCTTTGATGGATGATCTTGTGATTTCCCATGGTCAAATGTTTCCTGCTATCTCAGAAACATGAAAAAGCCAGTTAAAATTCATGCATTCCCAACCTTTTTAAGTCTTGCAAGCAGACTGGCTACATGTTCATGCCGTTCTGCTCTGGCGAGATCCTCTGCCGTTTTCCCATCCTGTTGAAAAACAAACGATTAGCTGCAGTTTCTTCCTTCTGACCACAATAAAAAGTCATGTGCAACATAGCTCAGCTCTGCAAATGGCAGTAATTGCTGTCAGACACAGATTAATCAGGGAGAAGGGAAAAAAAAACACAAATGAACCAGTAATGATTACACCCACAGGAATCTCTTTTCTTAAATGGTCCAAAGACACACACAGTAAAATGCAGAACAGTATTTCTTTTACAAATTGGTATCTGGATGCCATTGTAACAAGACAACTTGAATCCAGAGCCTTAGCATGATGCCAGTATTCTCTTTTTGAACTCCTCTTTTTTCCTCACCAATTACTAGATGATAGTGATTTCTAGATACTACATCCTAAACGGATCTATAAGCTTAAACAGTTCACAAAGAGGACACACATCAGCATATTCACTTAGATGAACAGCAAGTGATTTTTATTTACTAATGGATAAAGAATGACGATGACGTACCAGTCACTGGAGGTTTTCAGAAAGCAAGAACACTGTAAACCACGTTGTTAAAACTACATCAGCAAATTCAAAAGGAGAAGCAAATCTGCCTGCGGCATTCTGCTCTTGACATTTAATTACCCATGTTTCATACATCAGCAGTTTAATATGAAGTAAACTGAAATAAAAATTGCTTACTACTTTTGCTGTTATGTCTATGTTAACACTATTGTTTTATATTCCAGTAACAGGTAACTAATTTATGAGGACTCTGCTTCTTTCATGCTCTTATATAAAGGAGCTTTTAAACGTTAAGGCAATGTAGTGTAAAACTAAAACCTCTTTCTTGGACTTCTCTTTTTGATTGTCTAGTTTTTCATGTGAAACCTGTATTGTCTTAAGTAGTTCCTGAGGATACTGTAACTATTACCCTACATATGAAATAAATACCTTTGATATTTGGGTATCTACCTACAGAAGTCATTTTCAGTTTTCCATACACGTTATTATGGTCTTCATTATTTTAGGTAATTCAAACAGAACAGGAACGGAACATAAGCAAGAAATAGTCAAAACTGTAGCTGATTAAATTTGAGTGTCAGATACCCTCCCTGTACAGGCACTTTCCCTTAGAATGAGGGCAGGTCCTACACCCCTCTCTCCGCAACTGTATCAGCATGGCTTGAGTTGACTTGACATCCTCGTTTGCTATGTCTCTCTGCTCCACTGGGCTTTGTTCTGGCTTCAACTCATGCTTTGGTTTAATAACTGTACTCTGATTTATCATTTCCTTGACACAGCTGCTTGGGTGCAAACACAAAGGAAATAACCATCTGATGAGAATTTGGCAATGAACATGGATGGCAGTGGCTCAGGCAGAGCCTGATCAGCAATCATGGCTACAAATGGTTGGAGGTGACTGCTCCCCAAACCAGAAAAATGGCAACAGAAATGATTTGAATTGCTAGAAGCCTGGCCAAGTGTCATTGTAGGGCAAGATGACATGAAGCAGTGGGATGGTGGTGTCATGACTCAGGGCTCACCCCATACTTCCATACTGAGTTTTGTGTGCTCAAGGCTAGCTCTCTGACATAGCATAGGTGTTTAATCTTGGATCAGATAGAACTCTAGGCTGAATCTGCCCCCTCCAAAAAACATTTTGAGATGTTGAAACTGATGGATACCAGCAATTCAATTTACATTTCTATTGATAATTTTGACTCAGATCTGGAAGCTCAATGTATTGATTGAGATGATACATGAAGAAAGCAGTTGCTTCCTTGACAAAGAAATTAACAGAAAATAAAATTTCCATTTTTATCCATAACAGTGAGCAAGATAAGGCTGTTTAGTTCTTTGGAAGGCCACTACAAGACGAACTGCAGAGCACAAGAATTAGAAAATAAATACACAAACAAAAGAGCAGATGGGTTTCAGTAAGTTATTTTTCCTGTTTGACCTTTCTTGAGCAGTACAGTTTATGTAGAGGCTGAAAAAGCAAAACTGGCATCTGAAAATGTCTTGGTTACAGGATTCATGAAAGCTTATTTAAAAAATGGTGATAAATTGCATCCACCACTGCTGACTGGCTCCTTTGTTGCAAACAAGACAGCTATGACTGCAAGAGATGGTCTTGAATTTAACTGGCCATTTGCAAGCATCAATTTAAGCTTGGTACAGGTTTAGAAACTTCCATAATCAGGAATCAAGAACATGGTGACCAATAGCACAGCATGTAACAGATAGAAGGGTTTTGGTGATTTTAGACCATTGGAAAAGGTTACATACATGCTCCAGCAGCATGAGATTTCCTAAGGTCGTTTAACATTGATGCAATCAAATTCAAAGCTGAACTAGTAGTAAAACAGACTTCAACCTGGGGAGGAGGCAGAGACAACATACTCCAGTACACAGTTACCTAACAGTGCTAAAAAAGTTAATTTCTCAGAAATGGCATTCTGACAGAAGAAAAAGGCAATTAATTCTACTACACTGGCTCTGAAAGAGCTGTTAATAAGACTTTTCAGAATAGTTCAGCATTCATCTAGCAAACTACTGCAAAACTGAGACACTATTAAAAACACCACATATTCTTCCTCCCTCTTCTCTTCCCTTCTCTCTGCTACGACACTGCTGGAATAATGGATATTGATGTATATTCAGTGTGTTCCTCCTGCCAGATTTAGTATCAGCACAATTTATATCAGTGTGAAGGTGATAAAGGAAACCGAAGAGATAAAATATACTTTCATCTATGAAGGAAAGGGGCAACAAGGGCAATTATACCAACACAGCCATCATGGCATAAATGAACAAAAACAGTTCACAAATCCTCCTCTGCTTCCTTTTGTTATAACTTACCCCTACAGTGAAAACACTCATAGGGAATGAGATATACCAAAAGGAAAACGTGAAAGGAAAGAAAACAGGTCACGAAGATGTAAAATACCCCACAATGTCCACCGCATGCACATTTCATTATTCATGGACACAGCAATCTACAATCTAGTTTTCCAAATGTCATTTTTAGATGCTAAACTTCTTCAAACCACAATTCAAGTTTGTTTGTTTCAATGACTGCTTTTTAAAGGTTTCCCGTTGTCACACAAGATACATGTTTAAAGAAGTAAGCAGTGCTCAATGTGTAGGAAAACAAAAATGTTTGCAATTTTCATCAATAGGTAAAGCAAACGAGACAGAAAGTTTCTCCTTTTTCTCTCCATTTCAGTCATCTCAAGGATACTTTGCATGGAGAAGAACTTTGTAAAACACGGATTCAATTAAAACCAAATTCACAGCATGATTTTCATGTACAGAACAAGTTACTTATGAGTACAACGCAATGGTTAGAGCAAGTAACAACATAAACTGATGCAACTCTTCTAAAAATAAAACGTGCTTGGTAGGTTAAAAACACACGTCATGGTGTATATGATGCCTAGTAAACAGGGTGTGAATGAGTTATGTATGATGAAGGATTCCTTCATTCCTTCCATGGATACAAGAGTCAGGATGATGTTCCTCAATGCAGTGTGAAAGAAAAATATCTTGAGTGGTTCTAACTGAAAGCAGTGTTGCTGACTGATCTGACATAAATGATATGTTTTTACAAGGTTACTTGCGTGCTATTTTACTCATCTATGCACCTACACACTTACGACATGAAAATGAAACTTTTTAACAACCCTGAAAGCAAAAAAAATAAATCCAAGATATATATTCTACATTTGTACAGAAACTGTACATGGTGTGATATGACAATTATCTTAGCGATGGTGGCCTACTTTGCATACAGAAAACATAATGCTACAAGTAATTCTTAGGGGTAGAAACTCTGCAGATGAAGTGGTAGCTATACTGAACCTTAACTAGTTTCAAATTTAGCTGTAAGAAAGGAACAAGTGGACAACAGGTAACGCTTTTCAAGCTGTGTATGTTCTACAGCCTAACATTTTAAAATTTCATTATATATTTATATTTGACCCCTGCTTCCCCCCTGAGATTAACTGATTTTCTAATATTGTACACAAAACAGACAAGAAACAAATACTTACAGAGGTTAAAGCTTCCACATTGGCACCAGTAAGACACAGGAACCGGACAACATCAAGGATACCATTGTTTGCTGCAAGATGTAAAGGTGTTCTTCCGTACTAATGGTTGGAAAATAAAGTGTTATGTTAGTCAAATAACATCTTTCTGATTTTCTTGACTAATAATCAAACGTATTGTACAATTATAGGTACAGAAACACAGCAAAGTTCTTGCAAAAATGGTAAGAAAAAGTACTTTTGACTACTGCTTGAGCATAACTGCTTGAAGCTCAGTTGAAAACAGAGTCTAGATCGACTACTTTAAAAATGGGAAATGATCGTACAGTTAAATTCCCCACAGCTGCGGAGGAATCCTTTGCATTTTTGGGCTGTATTTGAGAATGTCTTGCTGAGTGTTGATAAATCTGATCGTGTTTTGCTTAACAAAATATGGACTAGTTAAGCAACACAGAGTCCTTAACCTTTAAAGCTCTGGACTCTATTCAAATCAAAGTATTACTGAAAAGTACATGTCCTCAGTTTCCTCCTCTACCCACAAGGAGTTAGAAATGAATTTAAGTACTCAGCATGAAGGAATTTGTGCTTTCACTGACAGAAGAAAAGTGCTGCAAGTATTCCTTCACCCATTTTTGCTTTTTCCCCCCAGTCTCTTCATTGACAACAGGTTTTCATGCCAGCCACTTCTTGTCTTTCATATTCATAGCTACTGTTAAAAATAACACTATCATACATTTTCTGCTTGTAAACCCCCTTACAACTTCTTCACACATTTTCTTACTTTCATACTGTTCTCCCTGTTTTAACCCTCCATTCAGAACCAAACTCACGTACTTATTTCACAAAAGAGTATTTGAAAGCAAAGCTAACCTCCAACCAACTGGAAACTGAAGAGATGCTTGCTTCTCAAAAATTGACACCTCAATTCAAATAAATGCATACGATGTTCTGCTGCATGTAGTTTGTGGAAGAAACCAACAGTGCCCTCAATTGGTATTACACACACGTCCAACAATGCCAGACTTGAGGACCAAGGATAGATGGTCATTATGTTAATTTACTCACATTACAGGGCTCACTGCTGAAGAGGACAAGTAGAAATAAATATCCTCTATTTTGCAAGACCTGAACTCACCCTTTCAAATAAAGTGCACTCTAAAAATCACTCCAGTATACTTGACTCCTAAAAGAATAATAGGACACAAAATCTAATCACAACTCCTATACCATGATCCCTTATCCACCAAACACTTAAAGGCTGACAGATTTTTCTGTGGTGTGCTTGAGGCCAGGCCACTGATGCCAGCTGAGCAATCTCACTTATGAAAAGAGGTGCTAATCCAGCCTTTTGCTGCATTAACTCACCTTCCCAAAATGTGTTCTCAGCAGTGGATCTGTATTTAATTGCATAGTCAATCATATTTAAGCTCAGAGGCAGGACTGGGGAGCTCATTATTGTAAGTTTTTTGGCTTGGCAGCTGACGATTTTAATTATTAAAACAAAAACTGATTTCTCTGGACAACCCTCAAGCCAAAAGCCCTACAACTTTAATCATCTAGCTAATGTAGAGAAGGTCAGAGCTTTTGTTAAAAATGGTAGTGTTCATTAGTAACACGTTATTGATAGAAAAATCAGAAAAAAAAAAAACAAAAAAAAACAACAAAAGAACTACAACACTGGAACTAAACAAATCACAGGTTCCTACAAAAGATTCCTACAAAGAGCTTTTAAACTTTTCAGCATATAAAAATTAAATAGGCCAGAGAAAGACATTCGAAACCAAATACTAAGCCCCTAGCTCCACTTTTTGTTGTAAGTATAATGGCTGACCTTAAGCTTACTCAAATTAGCTACATGAAAATTTCCTGAAACACTTACTTTCACCTAAACATGCATAGGAGGAAAGCCAGAATGTTAAACCTGTACAGTATCAAATCTACTCATCACATACCCTGCAACAATTACACAAGAAAAGAAGCCAAGAAAGCACTAGTATCTCAAAATTTATAGACAGGCTATTAAACTTTCTCTTTGGAACGTGCTTACTACCGTTGTTGACATTCCACATTTTTACCAGGCAGCAGCCCAGCAATATGCATTGGGATCAACATTTTAAGAAGTTTATCATTTGACAAGTATTTCTGCAATTGTCACATGTATGCAATAGAATGAGCAGCAGGACACTTCCCCAAAAGAACCTTACTTAGTCTGCTGACTTCAACTTTTGAACGTAATTTTACATTTAACATTTTAATCCTGAGAATTCATGTGTTCTGCTTGTGACAACTTCTTTTACATATAAATTAATTCTATTCTATTCTATTCTATTCTATTCTATTCTATTCTATTCTATTCTATTCTATTCTATTCTATTCTATTCTATTCTATGCTATGCTATGCTATGCTATGCTATGCTATGCTATGCTAAAATAAATATCAGGATTTATTTTAATTAATCAACTCAAGACAAAAAAAACCAAACATAAACCAGCCAACATAACATGCATTTTTATTACTAGCAACAGAATCTGCACTTTATTTAAATCACTTGTTAGGTGACAGTGCAGATCTGTTCACAAATTTGGAAGAATTCAAAGCAGCTTTTTCATTAAAAATGCACCAGTCTCCAATTCTACAAGCAATTTTGCATCATTAAATCACATCAAATCAACAGCTGTTTGGGCTACCAGAGCATTTCATCTGTTCTTCAGCACCTAAGATGTAATCTGCATAAAAAAAAAAGCTATGTGGCTAGGGAAGCAGGTTGGTATATACTTCAACATTAGTAGCAAAGTACATTGTAATAACTAATTCATTTGGGCTCTTTCTTCACGGACCTTTAATCATCTATTGTCATGGTTTAACCCGGCCGGCAGCTAAACACCACGCAGCCGTTCACTCACCCTCCCCCCTCCCTCTCTGGGACGGGGGAGAGAAATGGAAAGTGAAGCCCGTGAGTTGAGATAAAGACAGTTTAATAAGACAGGAAAATAATAATAACAAAATAATAATAACAATAATAATAATAATAATAATAATACAATGGTGATAATAGGAAAGTAATAATAATATGTACAAACAAGTGATGCACAATGCAATTGCTCACCACCCGCTGACTGATGCCCAGCCTAACCCCGAGCAGTCCGGCCCCCTCCCCCCGGCTAGCCACCCCTATATATTGTTTAGCATGACGTCAGATGGTATGGAATACCCCTTTGGCTAGTTTGGGTCACCTGTCCTGGGTCTGTCCCCTCCCAGCTCTTACTGCACCTCCAGCCTGCCTGTTGGCAGGACAGAGCAAAAGGCTGAGATGTCCTTGGCTTGGTATAAGCACTGCTCTGCAACAATTAAAACATCGGGGTGTTATCAGCACTCTTCTCATCCTAAGCCAAAACACAGCATTCCACCAGCTACTAGGAAGAAAATTAACTCTGTTCTAACTGAAACCAGGACATCTATTTAACTGAAACAGCTAAGTTTGCAACATGAATAATTTAATGCTTTGCAGTTGGCTTTTTTAAGAGAAAAAAAAATGGAAGAAAAAATATTCTGATAGGGGAGGTGGAAAAGGTCATCTAATGCAGTAGGCGAGCTCTTAAATATAGTAGTTCAGTACCAATATTCCAATATTCCACCTACCTTATTAGCAACATCCAAATTACAACCTGCTTCACAAAGTGTCATCACAATAGGTACATTCCCATCTTTGCAGGCTACATGCAGAGGAGCGTTACCATGTCTGTCCTGGAAATCTACAAAGCATCCTTGACTGATGAGGGTTTTAACTACTTCTATTTGACATCTTCTCACAGCAAGGTGTAGGGCTATATGGCCATCCTGAAATCGCAAGACAACTTGTATGTGAGATTTCAATATTGCTGAAAATCAAAGTGTTTTTTGACAAAGAGTCAAAATCATTTCATGGAAATTGTGTGCACCTCCTTGCCTCAAGAATCAAAATGTTTTTGTTTTTTTGGGGGGGAGGGGAGCGTGGGGGCGGACGAGCTGTGGAGGGGAAGAGCAGGGGTGGAAGCAGGGAGATGCACAATATTTGGCAGAACAAATCAACGACAGGATGAAAACAAATTTATATTAAGCCACCAGACTTTGCAGTGGAATGGATGAAATGTAGATACACATTCTCTACCAAAGACTTCCCTGAGGAGTGGGAGAGTGACCAATTCTAACAATCAGCTGAGTATTGTAGACCACTCGAGTGCTTACTAACAGAAGCTTGTGATGTGGAAGTCAAGCAATCTGCTTAGTGATCAGTCACTTTAGAGACACAGCTTCCTCTCTTTGGAACAACGTATACGCAATATAACTAGAACATTTACTTCTTTTAGAAGCAAAAACATTTTACTGAATATGTTTTAGTTACTAGCTAATAACTATCAGCAATAAGCTAGCTATAAGGACTAGCATAGCAAAAGTATAAGCAATGAAATGCAAAGCTAATTTTCACATAGTGAGAAACAAAGAATTATTCAAATGGAGTCATATTTTAAATAGCTGGAATTTGCTTATTGGAAATGGATGTGAATCAGCTGACCCATAGGAATCAAAGGCAAACCACAATTTAATCCTTTTTTCGCTTAGTAGCTTGCTGCCAATTACAGAACCCAATGTTCCTTCCTTTTTCCATAGTGAATGCTATTCATAAGGTGGTAATTGATAAGGTGATAATGAATCGGAAAAAAACAATGATGGAAAAATAATCAGCTGGCAGCTTTCCAGACTATTGCAGTCATCCATATTCTCTGTATGAATTACTTAGAAAACTCACGTCATAAAAACAATGCTGGATTGCAACATTCACGTGAAGCAATTCTCAGGTACAGCTCTGTGGCACCTGTGAGCTCTGGAGGCAGCTCATTCATCCCTAACTAACCTTGTCCGTTGCATCAAGGTCAGCTCCATGTTCTGCCAAGCATTCCACAATATCATGGTATCCCCTAGCAGATGCTGTCAGGAGTGGAGTCTCTCCTTCCTTGTTTTTAATGTTTACATTACAACCGGCTTCACAAAGTGCTTTGGCAACAGAGTGGTAGCCATGCCAGGCAGCACAATGCAATGGGGTTTCTTCTTCCTAGCAACATGGGAAAAAAACATATAAAAAAATAGAGCTGAAACAAATGCTAGGAAAAGCAATTCCCCACCTTAACTTAGAGAGACAGGAAGATGACAGGTAAGAAAAAAGTCAGTCTATCAAATAAGCCCTGTAGAAAGATGTGGTAAATTCAAATGCTGACATTCTCAAAGCAAGAATAATTCCTGCTGACACTCTTAAGTGATTACAATGACGCAGTAGATTTTCATCATTACCTGGATTCTGGGAGCCTGTATTTCTCACCGTAAGGCTATCTATTGACAACATCCTGAACGTCTGAAATATTAGTCTAGATATTTCCTTGCTGCTAAGGCTAACTATCTTGGCTCTCCTACTTGAAAATAGATCCTCATTCATAAGCAACTCTACATCCTGTGTGCTAAGGGACTAAACCGGTGTTTAAAACAGATCACTCGCCAAGGAGACACAAAATCCCACTAGACTTGCAGCTTGAGGCAGATCACTCTGCTTACTGTCTTCAAAGCACATCTAAATGATTTAGGAGTGTAGGCAGTGACTTGGGTACTTAGAAACCTGACTTTTCTAAATGCACATCACAACAAGCTTTTGAAACTGTATGCATTTTGAGCTGTTTGAGTTCAGCTGTGACTGCGTCTAATTTACTTTTTTGTTTGAACCAGGAAGCTTCAAAACTTTCATCTCCAAAGCTCTGTACTTCATGACAGGTACATGGAACACCATTAAGAAACTACTGAAAGTATTGATTTTGTAGCCCAGTACAAAGCAAGGAGGCTTAAAAAGCAGAAAAAGTAATTCTATCAAAATCTAAGAAATGGGATATCCTTTCAGTACTTGGCAAATAACAATGAAGAGACAGATAGTGCATATAATATTGGAGGATTTGGACTGTATGCAAGATTTCTGTAAAAATCCAAGGAAAAAGTTGAACCGCATATCCTGTGGTTCTTTGGCTTGCTGCTGCTTCAACAATAAAAAGGTAGTCCTAGAGGATGCAGGACTTTGGAAGGCTCATGGAATTCCCCCCTACAGTAGACTATCAATGAAATTTGGGTCAAATGCATGGTTTGTTTGTTTGTTTTTCCCCTCTATGAAGCCCTTTCTCTCTTGTTTTCTCACAAGAGTTTCTAGTTCAGAGCTCACAGGAAGAAAAACAACACAAAAAAAACCCATACGTTATTTAAAGGAGCCCTCCTGAGCGCTCCTCTCATTTTCAATATTGGCCACTTGTCACTTCCAAAATCTCTCATGCCCTGTAAAAAGAATCCGAAATCAAGGCAACAACTAACAAAAAGTGTTAGCTGAACTCACAGGGCACACAGTCCCACCCACACCTTCATTATGTGGGATTTCTCCATCTTTGAGATTTCAAGAAAATCTGTTTTAGGAATACAGCAGTGGTTGGTTCATGCACTCTGTTTTTGAATAGTCTTCATTTATTAAGAGGTATCAAAACCTCCATAATTCTTCTCCCCTCCCTCCCCTTTTTTTTTTTTTTTCCAAATTCAAACATGCCAAGACAAGACTAAGAGTTTTCACCACTCATAGTAAAGCTGTGTTTGTGTAAGTAAAACAGAAAGTGCCTATGACTCACCTTGTCTTGAAAGTTTGGATTGGACCCAATACTACAGAGAAACTGAACAACATCCACGTGCCCATATCGAGCTGCAACATGAAGAGCTGTCTCCCCAGACTGCAATTAGAAAAGAACATACCAGTGTAATTTCCTATGTTGCCCCCAGAGATAAACCACCATGTACAGCCTGAATGCCTGTATGCTGCATCGGCTACTCCACTCTTCCTGTACCCTAATGCCACAGCTGAAAGTCAGCAGAGACCTCCAGCTCACAAACTGTAGTTGTATCTGACAGTTATGACACCATCTGACAAGGTATTTCTTCAAAGGCCTTCCTCTTCCAGAACTCATTTTCCTACTTAATTTACTCAAGATTGCAGCCATAATGGGAATTCTGAGCAATATGAGTAGGCAGATGCATGCACAATTGGCACTGGAACATGCATGCAATTTCTGTTCAGACTACCATCCAACTCTGTACACATATGTGTAAGGATGGGCCTAACACTTTGGTGCATTCTGGCATATTTTGGTCATTACATGTAATTATTTGCAAACTTTTGCTGCAATTATATTAAAAGGAAACAGTATTTATGTTGCGAGAGTAGCCTATCTTCTAGTAGTCCTATCAGGAGTGGAGCACTAACACTGCTAATATGCCTTGCCTTGCGCTAGTTCTATGAACAAAGTAAGCCAACTACATTTCACAAGTGTAGCTGCTTCTATACTGGAGCTTTGGCTAACAAAAACATTGATATGGTATAAGATTTTAACAGCAACTATCTTTTAGGGCCTATGTTGCTCAAGTAATACTGCCAGAGACAAGGTAACTGCTCATCAGCTATAAATTATTAAGCTTCATTATACTCAACTTAATAACAGCCAAATTTACTTGTCAGACAAAAGTGATTTTCAATCAAGAGGAATGAAAAACAGAATCACGATCTTACCCTGAGATCCAATATGAAACCAAGTGTTCATATGAAAATTAATTTAGGTTTGTACTTCCCCACCTACCCACCATGTACTCACCACATTTATATTCATGTTTGGTTAACATCCGTCAGAAGAATGATCAGTACTTCCAGCTACTTAAAAGCTGTGTTATCACAGCCTTACATGTCAGCTTATAAAACCCAACTAAATAATCCAGTCACATTCTTAAGATTGTGGCACGTCTGAAAATCATTCCGATTGAAAGACCTCTCCCCCTGCTAAGATAAAGCTATTAAAAAAAAGGCTCTCTGCATAGAAGACGAAAATAATTTTGTTCTTACCTTATCCTTGACATCCAAAGGACATTTATTCTCACTGAGAAATTTCAGTGTTTCTACATGACCATGTCGAGAAGCCCAATAGATTGCATTAGATCCAGCCTGTCCAAAATGATTCATTATAGATATCAGTGATCAATTTAGAATCCTAATTCTAGACCTTCATTGAGATACGCACACATATACATGTGCACAAATACATTGAACAGCTCAGATTCATAACAGTAAATATGAACTAATCAAACGTAACATATTCAGTTTTTTTTTCCTTCAAGTTGGTTCAACAACTGCACATACCAACATCACCGCTCCTCCCACCCCCACAAGGATAATTAGCAGGATAACTAACTCTATGCAAGGAAAATCCTTTTCATCCTTGTAAGGGAGATTTTGAGGAAGTCATAGGATAAATACCTTTGTGCTGTTTACTTTACCATCAGTTTGGTTGAGAAGCAGAGAGTGTTCCAAGTTCATTTTAAATGAGCTATAGATCATTAAAAGACGTTTTTAAAGAGCACTTGTTGGAAAGTGTACGCCCCTGTCACATACGAATTTCAGTTGTGCCATTCCCCATCACTAAAATGTGCTCTTATCATTCCATACTAAACAAGTTCACCAGTTTGTTTTAGGGCAGTCACTAATTTGAAGTAATTGAGTCAATTTCATATGCAAGAACTACATGTTAAGATTAGAGATTAATTAAGATTATTCAAATTACAGTGGCTAATAAAGTGATCAAAATCAGAGAATATGCACTAGAAACAACTGAAGTTATTGAAGATTTGCTTTTATCTTTTTGCTACAGAGACTTGTGAATAACTTACAGAACAGGCTCTACAACCCAAATTTTTATTTCCAATAAAAACTAGTCCCAACTGCTTGCTCTACTTTAACTCTACTGGAAAACAAAAACTTATACAGAACGGTAACAAAGCAGAACACTTACCTTATCTTGGACATCAATACGGGATCCACGTTTTAGAAGCAACTGAAGCATCTGAATGTTTCCACAGCCAGCAGCAATGAGTAGCGGAGGTGTTCCATGCTAACAATGAAATACAAGCAAGAACAATGTTTTTTAATTTTTGAAGCATTAAGAAAAGCAAATGGAATCAAAAAAAGGCAGTGAATGGCATATCTCTGGATCTCCAGTTTCAAAGAAGTCCTCAGGGAATACTGTATAGTAAATAATTAATCCCTTTGTCCAAATAAATTTATCACATACCAATTTTCCACATTTTGGGGGTGAAGCCACATTTACTAAATGATACACCGCATACTAAAAGCATCCTTTGCAAAGCAGAGATACTAACATTAAGCTCTCAGTTAGCTAAATTTGGCAAGAACATTCCCCTTTGCAATTTCTTTCTAATTACATTTTAAATAGCTTGAAAGAGAAAGTAGAAAAGAGTACAGGAAGAATATCTAAGTTTTGGCCACCATACCTCAAAAACACAACCCATCAGCAACATATTAGAAAGTTAAATGGGCTGCAGCATTAAAACAAAAAATATAACTCTTATTTGAAAGGTTTGGGACCTCTTCACAGGAAAATAGTAAATGTTTCACTTTTACAGTACTCTTCATGAATACTTCTTAAAGCATTTTATAATGAATATCGGTATAATCATTCAAAAAAGTAAAAACGAGAGAAGATTTAACAGTTAAACAACAGAACCAGCAACAGAACCCTGGTGTCAGTTCCATTAGTACTTCCATTAGTATAGCAGGATAATGAAATACTTCTG
Source organism: Aythya fuligula (assembly GCF_009819795.1). Classification (NCBI taxonomy): domain Eukaryota; kingdom Metazoa; phylum Chordata; class Aves; order Anseriformes; family Anatidae; genus Aythya; species Aythya fuligula. The sequence goes on along the minus strand of NC_045593.1, from coordinate 45,022,567 downwards.
TAGGCAAGTCATTATGTTTCTAAAAATGAATGGCACAATCTAATGCTATGTTCACGTATCTAACTTCTGCTGTATTGGACCTTTGCTCCTAACAGCGCTTCGCAAATTAAGTTTTGTCAGTCTGTTTCTTCATAGATGTTCACCCATCTTCACCTGCTGTAAGAAACAATTGCAAACAAAAGCAAAGGCTGATATTTAAAATACCAGAGCTCTTTTCAGTAGATTAGATTAATACTTTTTCAAGGGCTTAGAATTTCAAAAACACATTTTGTGCTCCTTTTTTGAGGTAGTTTGAGAAGACTGTAAGCAGAACATATTAAAATTTCCCCTAAAGAAAGGCAGAGTAATTTAACATCCACTTGACATTTCTTTTTTATTTCAGGTGTTACACTTCTATTACAGCCACATTACTCTATTCAACAGGGTGAGAGCTAGTCCCCCACCCACCTCAGCACAGACCCACACTCTACCTTGTTTGGTTGATTGACATCATAATTTGTCAGCGATCCCAGAAGGTGCTGTAATCCAGGAACATTGTCATCATTGATGGCATGAATAATAGCTTTCATCACAAAAGAATCTTCCTCATCCTTGTAATTAAAGAGAAAGAAGAAAAACTTAGCTTCAAGAAAAACAACCCCTCTCCATCTCTACAGTTGCCAAGACACTGAAAAATTTTAAAAAGTAAAATTTTAAAAGTCTTCAGCTGCAAGTTGCAATCCTTCATAAAGCGTCTAGCTGAAAGGCACACACACGCTGCTTGAAAACCCACACCAAAACCCCCCATACCTCTTCTAACACAGTATTTCATCAATAGACCCAGTATCCGCTGAGATTCAAAGCAGGGTTTCTTTTACTAGATGTACTTTTTTCTTCCTCCTTGGACTTTCACGAGATGCAACACTCGCATTAAGCAACACCAATCACAAGCATGTCTCCAAAGGGGAACGGTTAAAAACCTACAACAACACTTGAACACACAGCCCTGTGGTGCCGGATGGGATCCGCCCAAGGGTGCTGAAGGAGCTGGCAGAAGTGCCCACCAAGGCACTTACAATAATTTACCAGCTAGTCCTGGACAACCAGGAGGGTACCAGTTGATTGGGGGCTGGTGAATGTGATGCCTAGCTACAAGAAGGGCAGAAAGGAAGATCTAGGGAATTACAGGCCTGTCAGTCTGACCTGGGTGCCAGGGAAGGTGATGGAGCAGATCATCATGAATGTCATCACACGACACATACAGGACAATCAAGGTGACCAGACCCAGTAAGCATGGGTTTATGAACCCATGCTTGACTACCCTGATCTCCTATGACAAGATGACCCACATGGTAGATGAAAAGGCTGTAAATTTTGTTCACTTGTACTTCAGCAAGGCATTCGATACATTTTTCCATAGCCTTATCCTGGAGAAACTGGCTGCTCTTGGCTTGTACAGATGTACACTAGCTAAAAAAATGGCTGCATGTCTGGGCCCAAATGGTCTTTGTGAATGGATTTAAATCCTTTTGGTGGCCAGTCACAAGTGGTGTTCCCTAGAGCTCAATACTGGTGCCAGTTTTGTTTAATATCTTTAATATCTTTTGTTTTAATATCTTTATCAATGATACTGATGAGGGGACTGAGTAAGTTTGTGTATGTCTCTAAGTTGGGTGGGAGTGCTGTTCTCCTTGGGTGTAGGAAGGCCCATCAGAGTGATCAGGATAGGCTGGATTGATGTGCCAAGGCCAACTGCATGACATTCAGCAAGGCTAAGTGTCAGGTCTTGCACTTGGGTCACAACAACCCCATGCAATGCTACAGGCTTGGGGAAGAGTGGCTGGGAAGCTGCCTAGCACAAAAGGACCTTGGGGTGCTGGCTGACAGCCAGCTGAACATGAGCCAGCAGCATGCCCAGCTGGCCAAGAAGGCCAACAGCACCCTGGCTTGCATCAGGAATAGTGCAGCCAGCAGGACCAGGGAGGTGACCATCCCCCTGTACTCTGCTCTGGTGAGGCCGCACCTTGAGTGCTGTGTTCAGCTTTGGGCCCCTCAGTACAAGAAGAGCATCAAGGCCCTGGAGTGTGTCCGGAGAAGGGCTACGAAGCTGCTGAAGGGCCTGGAACACAAGTCCTGTGAGGAGCAGCTGAGGAAACCAGGGCTGTTCAGTCTGGAGGAGGCTGAGGGGGAACCTTACTGCTGTCTGTAACCACCTGAAAGGCGGCTACAGTGAAGAGGGTGGTGGTCTCTTTTCTCAGGTGACAAGTGATAGGACGCAAGGCAACAGACTGAAGTTACACCAGGGGAGGTTTAGATTGCATATTGGGAAGAATTTCTTCACAGAAGAGGTGGTGAGGCATTGGAGCAAGCTGCCCAGGGAAGGGGTGGAGTCACGATCCCTGGAGGTATTTAAGAGATGTGTGGATGTAGTGCTTAGGGACATAGTTTATTGGTGAACTTGTAGTGTTAGGTGGCTGTTATGATCTTAAAGGTCTTTTCCAACATAAATGGTTCTATGTGATAGAAACATTAAAAAAAAAAAAAGAGGTACACAAATAAGAAAATGCAGAATCAAGCTTTCTGCTATCCAGGGATATGCTGCAGGAGATGTACTTTTGACCTAGTTTTCGTCTATTCAAATGGACCGGGTAAGAATCTGGAACATAAATAATGAGCCTGGATTCCTTTGCAGACATAACTATTTTTCATCCATGCACTAAAATGTCAGAGAAATGAAATTCACTGAGCCCAATATTTGAACCACTAATCTTCTCTCTCCTGAGGTTTCTGATTTTTAGAACACTAACGTTACACTACAATTCCTTCTGCTACAGGTGTGAAATGATGATGTAGTGTTAAAAGGCATAGTGACAGCTGACAAGCTAGAATGGGGGAGGCAGGGAAAGTAGGGGAAGAGGATAGAATGTAGAAGCAGAAAGACAGGAGGAGTAAAATAGAAAGAAGTGTGGGATTACACAGGAGGGACACAGAAAAGATAACAGGAATAAAAAATGCGTTGCAGCATTTCTGAAGTTTGATCCTCATAATGCAGAGAACAGATGAAGTTACCCAGCTCTAAACATGTTAACATACATACATCGCTGATCACAGGGAATTTGTGAAGCATGTATTGAAATCTGGAGAGTAAGCTAAATAAGAATGCTTTTGGATTTACAAGCATTTGTAATTTCAAAGCATACAACAATTGCTCCTGACTACTTAAATCCAGTAGACATATACAACCCCAGAGACTGAATACTGGCCAACTCTAGAATTTCATTCTTAAATAACTGCTTACTCTGATACTGCTGGCTAGCATTCATTGCATCTACGGGGACTCAATAATTCTGAATACTCTGTTAAAAGAAATGCAGTACTGTTTAATGCTGCACAGTGCCATGAAAAAATCAGATGCAACCTTTTCACATTCTAATTACTACAGTACTAAAATTCCTCCTGAACAAAACGTAAAAAACAAGATAAGCCAATTTCAGGCTCTAGCTATCAGCTTCAATATGGTAGTTAATAAATGAAATTTCAAGGCTTTTGTTATGCAGAACGTGTTATACAGATAACTGACCTTTGTAGCCTTAAAATCTCCATTTTCCAACATACGAGTTTAATTAATCCTTCACATTTACAATTGTCCAATATTCTTGTTAGAATAATTTCAGAAAATGTTGTTTCAGATGTATTAAGACTTTCTAATAATGTAAATATTCACTTACCAGAGTATCATCACTCCTAGCGACACTCATATTACTTCTGGACAAGAAGGATCTTGATAATCTTTGGCACAAGGATATTAAGCGCACTGATTGCTTTTTAAAAATAAGAAGAGAAAATCTTCATTAAAAAAAAAAAATCAGAACAGAATACTTATGATAGAATGCTATTGCAGAGATTTTAAAGGAAGACTGTCATATTAGCATCACAGACAGGAGTTTGACTTTGACCTCTCCCCCATCTACTTTTTATGTTGCATTTGAATCTTCAACTTCATTTAGAATTTATAATACAAATAGGCTAGTCATGTGTGTGAGCAAAAATACATATTTTTGGATTGCTACTATTTCACAAAGCTGTTCAAATTCACAGCAAAACAGTATTATATCCTTTTATTTACACTGAAAATATTTAAATGAATGGATTTTAAAGCACGTAAACACAGAAAACCTAAAATGAGCACAAAATAGCTGACACCATTCCTTTTTTATTGTAATATGTTTTTTAAGATACACCTAGACCTACCATTTTATTCTAGAGAAGCAAATTAATTTTCCAATTTCATAAAACTCTGTTCACCTAACAGAGGCACTAAAACTAGCAAAAGAAAAAAAAAGTACATAATTAACTGGATATTTTGTGCTGTTGCTCAATGGCTTAGCACAATCATCCTATTTCCTGGCCTCTCTGGCAATCAATACAACTCCTTTTCTAATAATAAGGACCTCTGTTGTCTCATGTTTCACTCTACTCATGATAAACAATAGTCCTGTCCTTACTTAGTATCAGTGTGAACTCCCCAGTGTATGTGTTGAAGAAGGAGCACTTTCAGCTAATATCTTGCCCCATTTCTGGAAAGATGAAATGATGCTTTCTTGTAAGCATGTTGGCAGTGTCAGAGCAAAAATCCTTTGCAAAAGAGACCAGTTTTCCCTTTTTTATACCAACACCCAAAACTTTATTTGGGTGTTGGTATACCTGGTAGGAATAATTAATTCTGCGAGGGCTGCTTAAACAATCCTTGATTTACTGGAATTACTGCCACAGTAACATACATCTACGCACAGGAGTGTCTTTTTTCTGTAAACATTAGCAAGACAGATGATGACAGAACACAACTAGATGCATAAAACAAACACTCCACACTAACATTTCTGTGCAGATCGTTAACAAAGAAGCCTTCTCCCACATCAACATGCTCAAGCACCTAATTTATTCCAAATGACATAGGAATGGGTTCTTTCTTCTCCAATCTCAAAGGCACTGATTGGAGCAGGTAGGCACTACGGTGTTTGTATGTCACCAATACTCTGAAGATTTATTGAATGACTTACTTTCCATTTTCGTCGTGCTGCAAACCTTTTGAATTTCTCCATATTCACTGCAGATGCTTTTCTGCTAAGTGCTTGCTGGGTATCTTTCGGCTATGAGCAAAAGTAAAATAAAGCTGTGAAATACCCCATAATTACAACAACCAGAACTTTCATAAAGCATCTTCCTATTGTCTTTCAATGACAGCTTCCACTTACAATTACTTTATTATTACACTGTGATGATATTTCTATAATGTAAGTGCATATTTTAACATCCGCAGCCTTGTAAGGCATGCAGATGCCCTAAAGAAAATCTAGACATAAGAACATTTCAAGCAATGCTAATTTTTGTTGCTGTTGTTTTAAACAACAACAAAAAGCCAACACCAGTAGAATGTTTAGCTTTATCCTTAAACTCCCTCTGTGATGGAGGAATTGTATATAATTTCTAAGATACATCTTGTCTTCTAGGAAAATTTCCTGGCTGATTTTAAGTACAGCCTAACTTTGTTCCAGTCTCAATTTCATCAGCTGGACGCTGCTGGTTCCAAAGAAAAATCATATCCCACCTGTCTGTGAAGCAAACTCTAAGGCTGCACCCTTTGAACTTTTTCATAGGCTAGTATGATGCACCAGTAACCCATAAGATATACCTAACAGCGTTGCATGATAGGAAACTTGAAGTCATTTTTATCAAGACATATAGGTAAAAGTAGGGAGGGGAAGATGGAAAAGAGGCTATGAACAGTGGAGGGGGCAGGAGGGGAACATCTGGAAAATTAAGATTAAAAAGGTACATAACGTGGTACAAAACAACAGATCCTGTTGCAGGACTGGAAACCCTGGTTTCCACAAACTTAGACAGTGCTCACTCTACTGGTTTAAAAATCACTTCAGCATGTCTCCATTTTCTTTACAACTGTACTCTTTAAGGTTAACCCATTAAAAAGTCAGCAAAGCAGAAGGCATCAGTACTTCTTCCAGTAACATCTGTAGTTTGGCATATTGCTATAGAAGCATCTGCTCTAGGATGCTGAACCATGAACTGGAGTGGCAGTGGCATGGAAATTCTGCCTCTGGTTCTTTGGAAAGTGAGAAGGGGTCTTAGTGCATCCCCAAGACTTGACAAATCATTACCACTGTAGACATTTACTATTCACAACCAGAATAGGAATTTAAAAATAAAGTGACGTATTACTGCACACTTCAAGAAGGTCAATAGGTCCCATTTTCTCCCCACTCAGCCTAGAAACACCACAACAGCTTGACCCAAAGTGGGAACACTCAAAGTGGACCACTGCCCCACATCAACTGTTGTCTTCAGACTAAAGGGGGAGGAAGGACAGAAGAAAGATGTCCCTTTTACACCTAATCTAAATAAGGAGATTAGAAGATGACAAATGGACTGGATTCAGAGAATGTATTTTTGTCAGTATAATGCTCTCTGAACATTAGGTTCTCTGATTGAGGATAATTTTTATCTTAATAATAGACTGCCATGCTTGCCTATTGAGAACTTAAATAGAGTGTATGTTAATGAAGTCCACATACTAGTTTTCACACAGACAGCCTTCCAAAGCAGTAGGATATATTTAACAATTATGCCAATTTTCCTTTTGAAGACTTTGTTAACTTAAAAAGTGAAAGTGGAATATGAAATGAAGAATGATTAAAAACAGAACAGAGAGTGAATCATGTGCTAACCTTGATCCAAGGATGCAGCAAACTATCTTGAATAGTCATTCTCTTCCTTTAATAGGAGAAAAGATAGAAGTGTTTCAGGTAGTTTAAAATATATAATGCTATATATTTATTAAACTAACATTGTGAAATACAATTTAACTTGCAATACTGGAGCTGTTTCAGGCTGCAACAGCACATACACAAGAGGAACGACTCACTTTGGATCCTTAACTAGAAGTCTTCGTATAAAATCTTTAGCTAGGGCACTGGTATTACTGAAGAATTCTTCTTCAAACTCATAATTCACAGCAGACACATTTGCTAACGTTTCCTGCTTGGTTTCTCCAAGAAACGGTGATGCACCACTTAGACTGCAGAAACACAGAACATTCCTCACATTACATGTTGAAAAACTGCTGTTTCAACCCTCTCAGATCAAAAAACAGCAGAAAGTAAACATGTTTTTTTTTTTTTTTTAATTGATCTAGGACTGCAAATGTATTTTCAGAAGATTTGATCTAACAGGGCAAAAAGCTTTTCTGCAATTTCAGAGAATATTGATTAAGATAAAGCCCCCCTGTGGAATGAGACCTACAGATCTGATGGCAGCTTCCCATGCTATCTCAGTGCTGACTAATGGCCATTCTGATCAATAACTATACTACTGCTTTTATGATCATTCAACTTGAAACATCCCGTGCTACCAAAATGGCTTGAGTTGTACAGACACCACCAATAACCCCAAAATAAAAAACTAGCATTTCTAAGAACCAACCATAGACTTTGGTACTTACAGAATGTAAGTTATTACACCAATGCTCCTGGAGTGATAAGAAAAAAAAAGGGGGGGGGAGGGGGAGAGAAACAGATGGAGGGAGAGAGAAAGGAAAAAAATAAGGTTAGAACATAAGAATAATAATGAGATTTATTTCAAATAAGATCCAGTAACTCACCACATATCAGCTTCAAGACCAAGAGGTTCATAATTTACTATTTCAGGAGCTAAAGGAGAAAATAGGTAGATCAGCATATAGTCAATGAACAGATCCATTTCACTCTGAGACTATATATGTTAGAGATAATAAGCTAAGATGCTGATAGATAAAAATACCTTTAATGAAAATCAAAGTCAGGACTGAATGCTACCAATTCCTTAGTTAAATGTCACGAAGTACACACAAATTACACAATCTGTAACTTGGCCAAAACAAGCTAAGCCAACATTTGCTGTTTCATAGCTTGAGAAAGAATAGTTTGAAGAAACAATTTTCTCACCAACAAACTCTGGCGTTCCAAAGATATTCTTGAATTCATTTCCAAAGTCAATTTTGTGTGCTAAACCAAAGTCAATAATCTTGATTCGAGGCTTCGGTACATTCCTGTCCAACAACATTATGTTTTCAGGCTTTAACAAGGAGGAAAGGAGAGAAAAAAAGATTATACATAGGTACAACACATCTGATACATACTAGCACTTTTCAGCACTGAGCACTTCTCATTTCCGCTTTCAGTCTCTTGAAATATGTCATCAGCAGAAAATTCCTGCCTTCTCCTATCAACATCTAACATATCCTAAAAATTAACTACAGTAAATCAGGATTCCGTGTTGATGACAGACTGGTGTGATTTCTAAGATTTTACCTCTTTTGGATACAACAGTTGCAGTTTTCATTTGTACAGACCCAAGTGAAACACACTGTCTACAGTAAAGATCACAACTCCTGTGCTAGGTCCATTGCAGTAGCGCTGGGAGCTTGGAGGAAGCAAAGTTGTAAAACGTTAACATTACCCCCTGGAAGAGATTTCTTTCACAGAGATCTCCTACACAGTATTCTTTGTAGAGATTTATACCGTGGTGTGCTCTGGATTTTGGTGAAAATAATGCTGATAAAACAGCCATGCTTCAGTTGTTGAAGAGGAGTGCTTGCACTGAGTCAGGGATTTTTCAAGCTTTTTATATTGCCCTGCCAGGGAGGAGGCTGGGGGTGCAGAAGGAGCTGGGAGGGGACACAGCCACAACACCTGGCCCAGGCTGACCAGATGGATGTTCAATACCCCATGGCATCAAGCTGAACAATAAAACTGTGGGAATGAAGGAGGGAGGGGGCAACATGTTCAGATGGCACTTGTCTTCCCGAGAAACCATTATGCACGTTGAGCACTGCTTTGCTGGAAGTGGCTGAACACCTGCCTGCCAGTGGGAAGCGGCAAATGGATTCCTTGTCTGGCTTTGCTTGTGTACTCAGCTTTTAATAAAGACAGTAAACTGTCTTTATCTCCACCCATGAGTTCTTGCTTTTTCACCTTTCCAATTCTCTCCCCCATCACAGCAGGTGACATGCAGTAGGATGGTAGGAAACGGTCTCAAGTTGCGCCAAGGGAAGTTTAGCTTGGATATGAGGAAGAATGTCTTAAAGGAGAGAGTGGTCAGGCATTGGAACAGGCTGCACAGGGAAGTCGTGGATTCACCTCCCTGGAAGCAAATTAAATAAAGCAATGTGTGGACATGGCACTAAGGGACATGGTTCAGTGATGAGGATTGGTAGGTCAGGTTGATGGTTGGACCCTTGAAGGTTTTTTCCAAACTAAATGATTCCATGATTCTGTAAGCTGGCATGCTCTTCAGAGCTCTATCCATTCAGAGCTATATCCATACTGCTCACACTGTAAAAAAGTACTTCTGGAGCAATGAATAACAGCTCTTTCTCATTACCCTTCTTTTACCTCTCTTCCTCAATCACAGGGGCTGGTATGCAGGTGAATGTGATGGTAAACCACATGCAAAACAAATTTCCTTCTCTTTTCCTTATTAGATATCGATCGCATACTTTTACTGCTCTTGCTCATTCCTTGATCCACATATTCTTAGGATCAGGTGAAAGGTTGTTTTGCTTCATTGCAAACATATTGGCAAAATTTTTAAATATCAGGTTTTAAGACATTGAAGGAATATTCTTAGTAGATTCATAACTCTCTTACTGTTATACAGAGATGAAAAATATATTGCTGTGGGTTATGAGACTGGAAAAGATATGCCTACATTGAACAAAATCCCCTTCCTTTTCACCACCAGAATACAGCAATCCCTTTCAGAAATGCATTGCAATATAATAATTATGCCTTCTTTTCCTATTACAGACACAGCTGCTAACTTCAGCAGACCTCAGGAAACATTCAGCTACCTATCAAAAAATCTTACATAGGAAAACATACTGAAACCAAAACATTAAAAAAGCAATAACTGAGTTTAGATATAAAAGATCTCTTTTCACTACCAACAGGATGCAACTGACAGTATTTCTTAAAAAAATAAACAAAAAACAAACAAAAAAAACCCCAACAACAACCACCAAAAAAACACAAACCAAACCAAAACAAACCAAAACAAAAAACAAAAAAACAAAAACTAACAATTACAATCAGCTGCCCTTCCACCCATCCAGAAGAAAATAATCTATCTGCTCTACAAGAATCTTTGTACTCTATCCTATACTGTTTTCATTTAGTACCTGTATGTAACATTCACATAAACATACAATGTATGTTACAGCAAAGAGAAGAAATTTGATGAAAGGCATCCTGGTCAGGACGTTTTAACTGGATTCCATTCACATTCCACAAAATCATAATCATAATCTGTATTTCAAAATTGCTTTCTCAGAATGGTTTCATTTTTACAGAAGTTGCCATTTTCCAAGAAGAACCTTATATTAAAAACAGATGGGATCTTTTTACGGTTCAGTAATTTCTTTTCAATGGCTGAGCTTTTCCCTGTCTACATAAGTTAGCAAAACAAAACTACAGCCAAGATGTGCATGATGGCAGTTTTCTGGCTCGTGTTACAAAAGACTTTAATGGATGTTGCTTGCAGTTGTGTGCATTCTTATCTGCTTAACATACCTTTAGATCAAAGTGGGCAATTTGCAGAGAATGTAGATACTGAACTCCGTTAAGTATTTGTTTGAGAAATTCTGTGGCTTCCTCCTCTGTGAGAGACTCTTTTTCAGCTAAGAAGTCGAAGAGCTCTCCACCTGCAACACTTGGAGAGCAGAAACAGAATTACTGACAAGCACGTTTTAACCTATGGGGTCCATTTACCTTAACAATTCTCAGACAACCTTGGAAAAGAGTCAGAAGCTTTACAAGTTGTCAATATGAAAGCAGAAGGTGGAAAACAATTCAATACTTGAAACAGCAATTACCCCTCCTCCCCACAAAGAAGAAAGACTACAATAAAACCGGCTATTTTCAAACACAGAAAAGTTGACGCAAACATACATATATACATGGTTATCTGTATCTAAATTTAAATGAAGTAAAACCCACGTACTCTATGTACATTTAAAAGAATTAAACTGAATTTGAAGTTAAATATACTCAAAACACGCTAATATAACTGAACAGAAAATAAAATATGACTTGGCTCATACAGAAGTATAACAGGCTTTGTTTGTTTTCATATTGGAAGATATAAATTCAAAGTTTACTTTCAAATAGTTACTAGCAACTAGCCTACTCTCATTTTTCTTAAATTATTTTTTACATTTAAAGAGAAAACAAAACCAAAACGTCCTCAAACCGTTTGACTCTTTGAAAATATACTGTCTTGTCTTAAACAGTGCATTACATTAAGCACATTGTTATATATGGAGTGGTAATTCGTGTCGAGAAAATGGTTGATACTAATAATGAAGGGGGAGATGTGGGAGTGTGGCCATGGGGGTCGGCAAGCCCCATGGTTGATGATAACATTAGGCTCTTTACGATGAGGCCATCAGAAACGTGAAAGAGTTTAGAGGGAACAAAGCAGGGTGATTCAGGAGACTCCATGCGGTCTCGGGTTGCTTGCTCTCCAGCCGTTAAGGCATGGAAGTTGCTGGGTGTTTGCTGTTGCTGTTATTTGCAAAGTTGCTTGACCAATGAAAAGTTGTTTTGAAAAGAACTGCTGTGGGGTAAAGGGTATAAGAGGGGAGCCTGCCCTCAATTAAAAATAAAGGCAACAAGATGTGATGAAGTTACGTCATCAATAAAGAAGCAGAAAGAAGTAGTGAAGAGGAACAGGCTAGAGGAACGGAGACCAGGACGGGAACAGGCACTTTGATCGCCTCATGAGGATAGGTTCGGCCAGACTCAGCAAAATGCTCAGAGAAGCTCGTACAGAAAGTCGCTGGAAATGGGTGCACCGGAGCTGGGGAGAAGCTCAAGCTGAGAGAAGTGGACCTGTGCACACAACTGCCCCGGCTGGTAAAGCAGCTGCGCATTATGGGGAATCATTCGTCCTTGGAAACAAAGACTGTCCTGGTAACCTTACAGCTTATTCTCCTCATTAACAATCGGACAGTTTATGAGCCTGACACATGGGACCAAACTGAGGTCAAGGTGTGGGACTCTGCAACTAAAAACTACAAGGTTGCAGTGGGATTGCTCAGCACCTGGCGAGCAGTCTCTGAGGCCTTAAAGGGCCGTGTGGGGCCACAGTCAGAAACGTCTGGTTTGCCAGACAGTGAGGGAGCTGCGGGCTCCTTTACTGATCCGACTGCTACGCCATCGCCATGGGCCCCTCTGCTGCTACAGCCATCGCAGCCCTTTGCTGTTACGCCCCCTGCTGACCGGGACGTGCCTTCTGACCCAGGCCTCTTGGCCTTGAAAAGGAGATGGATGTGCTTTTCTTCAATCTGGGAAGAACCGGATATATAAGGCCTGAAGACTGAGTTGCTTGGCAACTTAAAGCGAGACATATTGTTCAAAAGGAATGGAAAATGGAACTTACAGGATTGTTTGTTGCCTTTTCTGATTGTATAGGCATACTTGCATTTAGTATGTAAAGCAATGTTCTGTATATTTAGAAAGTTTGATGTTTGTGAGTGCATGTTGGTGGAGCTTAGACTCCCCGCGCACTCAGCGCTGTTTACTTGCCTTTTATACCTTTTATAAATATTCCTTTTATAAATATTACTGAATTCAGACTGAGTTGAGACTTCATTTATAACAGCATTAAGTTGTGCTCAAACATTACCACACCTTCGCTAACAAGGAAAAGCCACTACTGCTCTTAAGACTATTTCCTGCAACCCGTTTAGCTGTGCAGGAAGAAAGAAGAGAGGAAAGAACTGAGGAAGGTTGTGTGATGATAAGCACATCAATACTTTTTGCATCCGAGAGAGAAAGAAATCAACTGAAGATGACCCTTTTCTCAGCTCACTTAGCAGTCTGGCAGGAGTGATGATAATTGTCGGCAGGAAAACAGATACAGAATTAAGTGAATGGGAAACAGGATCCACAACTTCTCTAGAAAAAACAAAGCTCCTTTCAGCTTAAGGCCACCTACTGGGATGACTGGCCACATGGGCAACTAGTTTTTCCAGGTTACAAAACAGCACTATTACACAGGAAGGTGTTAAGAGACTGCAAAGGTGGTCATACTACTCCCCCTATTTTGCACGATACTGGCATTAAAAAAAAAATATCAGAAAGTACAACCTACCTTATGCTGCCTTTCAGCAGGGAAAAAACAATCTGTTCACAATTTAAAGATCTGTTTATGAAAAATAATGGGATTAACATATAACAATAGCTAAACAGTCTGGGCAGGTTTCCGGAAATACATTTGACTTGCTTTATCATGTCTACTTTTCAACAGACTTAATCTGCATTATTGTAATGCAAATTGCATAAAAAGTGCATTTTAATGAGTTCTTGGAGCCTTCACTGAGCTGCCTAGAAGATAATAAGAGTATTGTTTTGGGTATTGTTTATGGTGTTGTAATATTTTCTTCATGAAAGTAATTATTAAAACCAAATGTCATTAAATGCAAGAATTACAGACTGGAAGGGAGAGAGGTCATTTTAATAATCTTTTTTGTTTAAGAAACATGAAAATGGAATTCCTGCAGATTAAATACAGTTCATTATCTTACACAGGCTGGTCAGAAAGATATTACAAATGGCTATGCAGGCATATTCCCTCGTTCTTTGCTTCTCTCTTTTCTCAAAGGCTCTTTCCACTGTGCTTCCTGATGACAAACAGAGGCCTGGATGTTGACACAGGGCTGGCATTTCTCTTCATTTCCAGTTATTGAGCCAAAGGACCTAAACATCACACAAAACTCATTTAAGTAGGTGCCTGCTGCACCTGCCCTAAGGATGTTAGCTGGAATACACTCATGTCACGCAGTGAAGGCAGACTCTCAGGGGCTACTTTTCAAGCTGGTGAGCAGCTATGTCAGTAGCCACAGCAAAACAGCACCTTAACACACGCTGGCTGGGCGCAGGAGTGACTGTCATGCAGTAAGCTGGCAGAGCCAAACCCTCGGATGTGGAAGAAAACAAGGCTGAAAAGAGTGCAACAAGCACGCTGTTATTTGCTATACTGTTCATGTAGATCAGCCTCCTTGTGAAACAGTGTAAGTGGCTGCTTAAGCAGCTATCACAGCTGCTGCACACATACTCAAATCATGCATTTTCAGCAGTGTTTACTTGCAAGATCGTGCTTCCCACTTGAGAGTCTGAAGCAGGCTGTTCAAGTGCCACACAGGTATGTATCCGTTCTAAGGCTGTTACCTCTTGCATTTATTTCTGTTGGCATTTCAAAGATACTTGGTGTCTGCGAAACTTGCTAGTCATCCACACAAACACTAGCACTCATAACAAATTTCTTTCATCTCTGAAAGACAAGATTTAATTTAACACTCAGAGTTCAGTCATTTTTGAGACACAGTTGTGTTTGTTACGTATTACTGAAAAACGGAAAAAGCCTTCCCATCCTCAGCTTCTTCTTAACTGCAATTGTTCTGTTTTGGGGATTTTCACATCCTGAAAGTTTAGACCACATGAAATTACAAGTTTAATGTACACTGTTTTTTTGTGTGTCTCCAAGATGGTGCATTTACGAATAGCTAACTGCATGAGATCACATACATGTGCTGCGGAGTACGATCATCCCGTCTTTGCCAAAGGTCTGCGAATAATGTGAAATAAAACACTACCTGTATTTTGCAGGTAATATACCTAGTGCTTGCAAATCTAGAAATTAAGATTTAAAGAAGATGTGTTAAAATATTTTAATTTGGGAGCTAAATAGCAAGCAGGACTGGTAGATTTTTCCACAGCTTTGTGTGCTTTTTTGTGCTTAACTGACATGGCAATGCTTCCTCAATAGCCAAACCAGGAGGCACTAGATCTAACACACTCAAAGCACTCCTCCTGAGCCAGCTGTAGCTCTGATCTGAGGGACTGCAGCGCACCCCTGCACATGACACACCTTATCTGAAAATGCCTGGAGTGGTATCAGTCCCATGTGGTTTCAACGCACAGACTAGGCCATTATAACTTTCTGTTGGTCATTTTTCAGCTGCTGGGAGTGAGCACAGTACCTCAGGTTCTTCCCTTTGAGAGTTGTGATGGTAGGTAAGCACGGTGCCCAGACAGCTTTCCAGAACAAGTAAAGCTAAATTATACTGGTAGGGACACAAAGCACAAGAGAAACAGGGTTATACAACAATGATGGCTGAAATGCTACACAAGACAATCTAGAAACTCAGAAAAGGCCAGCTTCCCAGGAAGCCTCCACAGACTCTGTGCTTGCTTGTTCCCTTAAATAAACTCACATCCCTATGAGAGCTTAATAAGGCAGGTATTGTTTCTTAGCTTCCTTTCAATGCTTATCAGAAAACTGCTTATTCTGCTACCTTCCTGCTGACTCTCGTTAGGTCTAATATTAAACTACATCACTGCAGGAATACAGGAAAACACTGTATTGGTATAAGGTAATTGCTTTAGAACAAGTTATAGAATGTTAGTGCAGGTCCACACTCAACATCCCTTACAAGCTAAATTTCCATTCTGCAATTTATTCACTGGATCACAGTTCCTTTAATCAGCAGAGTCTGTTTTCACAGATTTTATAGCTAGATTATATACCTGGGCTCACTGAATAATCTTGAGTGGTCTTCCAAAAACTATAGACTAAGAAACTGCTTAAAACAAGCCAGTAGAAGACACTGGTTGTACAGTATATAATACACTTCAGTTTTCATGAATTTTATGCCATTAGTTTTTAAAGTCTAGTACTTCAGCCAGGATAATGTAGCCCCATACTAAATAAACACAGTATATTTCATTATCCTGTGCTCAACTTCAGATGTGAAACTGCAAGCCAGAATTTTAACAACAAAAATGCTGTCCTGCACAAAATACCTGCCCGTAGCTTTATCCTACACACAGCAGCACTCTCTGGCTGAAGGAGAAGGGGGAGACTTTTCTGTATCTCAACGCCTACGACCAATCCTTATAAATTTCAGCTTCTCCCAAGAAGTACGCTGACTTCACCTCTGTTACAATTCATTGCTTCTAACATTACCAGAAACAGGTTAGGTTTGAGGTTGCCGGTGCATGAACACCCTGTTTAAAGCTGGCTGAAACTAGATGACTGCACAGGTTTCCCTGCAGCCAGAGAATAGCAAAGCCCAGCTTCCAGCTTGCCTGTAAGTCCCTGCTCAGGGATCCACACAGCAGCACCTACATGGCTGCTGCCAGCCACGGACTGGCTGAGACCTCCTTCCCCCAGGGAGCAGAGGCAAGGGGCTCGCTAAGCGCAAGGGTTTCCTCCGGCGGAGCACTTCAGAGGAAATGTATGTGTCTCCTTGGGAAGGGCACTGATTTCTCTGTGCACTTGCTGTTAGCCGATAGGAGTTACAGACAGCTTTCTGAGCAATTCATCTGTGCATTGGCACAGCTCTGGTCTGCAAGCTGCTAACAGGTAATGGATGAGCAACAAGCCATACCCCTTCATTAAAAGAGGAACCTAAAAGAGGCACATCATGGTCTCCTTTGAAGCATTAACTCCTCAGTGTTCCTGTATAAAACT
Source organism: Aythya fuligula (assembly GCF_009819795.1). Classification (NCBI taxonomy): domain Eukaryota; kingdom Metazoa; phylum Chordata; class Aves; order Anseriformes; family Anatidae; genus Aythya; species Aythya fuligula. Next base: position 45,006,001 of record NC_045593.1, on the reverse strand, counting down.
TTTCTGTTTACTTTTAAAATGGAAACACTCTACAGTTTAAAAAAAAAAAAAAAATGTTGTTCATGTCCTTGGCTCAATATGATAAACATTGGTGATTGATGGAGGTCACATCTCAATTCTAAGGGGCAGGTTTTATTATTTGGTATGCTGTAACACAAAGCCCTAAGAGCAGAGTAAATCTAGTTTCACTGCTGCATTGTGACTCCAGTTGACACTGTTTCTTAACAGCAGAGCCTGCTTTTAGAAAAAGGAACAGCCCTGCACAGAAAAATATTTTGTACTATCATTTCCATTAGGAGCAAAGCTGTTATGTTCTGCTTCCCTGATATTACTAGGTAGAGGTGCTAGCTTTCCTGAGCTGGTGCAAGTGAAACAACACCTTGGGTCAACCACATTCCCATAAAATACAGCAGTGGTAGGTGCAATTCCTAGCCTTATCAAAGGAAGGCTGGCAGATGCCTTTGCCTCCCACATATTTCCCTCTGGAAAAGAAAATACCTGTGGAAAAAGGATTTCTCAATAGCGCTTTTGCAACTCATCGGGTTTCCTCAAGTATGAAATATAACTAAGCAGAAGATCTTGGAGGTAGTCATTACGGGAACCTACACAATAACAGTTAACCTTCATAGTCAGCGTGGCCACCTCAAAACGACCCAGTCACATGCTGTGTTGATCACACTGCTCACAGTGTAATATTGCCTAAACGACAATTAATGATTATCTAAGGATTTCTCATGAAGCTGAAAAAAAAAAAAAAAAAGCAAAACCCCAAATCCTAAGCCAAAACTGCTTCTGTCAAGCAACCTAATCTAGTTAACTTCATGATTACAAGGTTTAATCAACCTTGCTTATATTTCCGAACAACATAAAGTAAGAAAGTTAAAATTCAGAACCAGTTTATTCCAATTTTTAAAGCAGAATCAATTTAATAAGTTACCTGAATTATTTTCCATTATAGGGTATAAGAGCTCTTCTCTAATCCAAAAATTCTGTCGATTTGCAGAAGAAATGTTTTCTGCTATGGATTCTGTGGTCAGATGTCTCTTGTATGAATCTTTGCATATTTAAAAATTTCAGCCCAAGATGAGAGTGAAATATTTCTACACCTGTGAGAAACTAAGTTGTGTTTTTGCAGTAGAGAACTAATTTTCTGTATTCCAAGGTAGTTGTGTAATCATAACAAGGAGAAATGCAAAGTAGGTAAGTAGACAGCAGAAGGCCTCACTCTTCCAAAATAAGGTAGAAACTTGAGAAAAACAGGATGAGCAGTGTGAGAACAGTAAAACAAAGATCACAGGTTCTCAAAACATAAGAAAGGGAAAAACAAAGGGAAAAGGGAGAAATTAAAGGGTTGAAGAAAAAAATTGTAATATATGTATATAACATAGCGGAGCATCGAGTAGCTTGTGAACCTGTAGTACTCAGGCCATGAGGACAGGGGAGGTGATCAGGTGTCAGGTAATAGGGAATAAGAGGTTATGATTTGTTTACTAAAATGCGCTCCTAATTGGCAGGACGCCCGCTGTCGCAATCACGAATAACATAGCTTCACAGAAGATCCTGTCTGAAGAAAATTATTTGAGATTTCTCCTCACACTCCCATTTTACTTAAGGTTTTATCCACTTCGTTTAACAGCTTATAAGAACCATGCAGTTGCCAAGACATTCCTCTGAAGTTAAAAGTGTATCAAATATTTTGAAAGAGCAATGCAGGGCTGCCTTTTTTCTTTTTTAATCCTACACACTTGACATCATACTTAGTTTTTCTATACCTAGCTAACAGAAAAAAGAAGGCATGTTGCTGCATCACTCCTCCTCCTCATTTTCATTTGTCCAACCCATACTGGAGAGACTAACAGTTGTGAAATCCTCTCTGGTGTGCCTGAATTCTTCCTGTATATTGAACAAGAAGATTTGGCTTCAGAATGACCAGTCAGAAGAACACAAGCACCAAAACGTAGACGAATAGTTAGATGGTTAACTTCTACTAACAGGGAAACCCAAAAACTCCTGCATGTCTTTCTGCACCCAAACAGAGTTGGAACTTTGGTTTTAATCACCTGAACTCCATAAGTGCCAGTCTGGTTACCATGCATGGTTACCAACATCCTGGCCCTGCTGAGTGTGTTAGTATTTTCATCCTGCCCATGACACCCAAATTTCATACACAAAGCATTAATGTAGTGGGCAAGACTACCATGTGCTCGGGCCATTGGATGCAGAGCCCAGGAGCCAACTGCACTCCTTATGAGATGTGTTCAATGTGTTAAGAGTCGTATTTGCTTCAGCTTCTTTCCTTTTAGCTCCATGAAGCCTTTACTCCTGGGTTTCTAAACAAACATTGTGGATCTATTTGAGGGCCTGTAATTCAGGATTTTGAAGTCAAAAGGTGGCACAATATCTAGAAACCAGTGCTCCGGAGCTTGCTTACCTGCTGCTATTCCCAGTAAATACCAAAGACTCCTCCTCTGAAAAGCCAGTACAAGGCCAGTCCAGTCAAGAACAACTTTGTGACAAATTACAGGGAAAATTAACAAAAATTTCAGAGCTATTTTGGTCAAAACACAAAGAAGCTCCATGCTGCCATCAAGCCTCATAAGAAGTCAAGCTATTGACTTCTAAGTGTAGTGAACTTACCAATAAGATAGGAGCTTACAGAGCTTGTTGTTACTTGTTCTTATTTAGTCTTCAATGAGCAATTCAAGACATTATTAGAATTCTGTATATGGATCTATCACCCTCTCCTTGCTCTCTTATGCTTTGGTTAATATTATAGAGGTGCCAAGAAGGTGGCAGCTCTCTCTGAGACCTGGGATGTGGAGGACTAAATTCTAAAGTAAGTATAGAGGAACTAATTTTACAAAACCATGAGCCTGAATACTTAATGTTCAGTCACTTTCAAGTTAATATAATTATCCTCTTTCTGAGACAAGACTTTCACAGCATTATTCTCTTTTTCCAAATTTTATAAACAGAAATTCATCATTCCGAAATATGCTGCAAGAATTCATGCTGCCTTAAATTAAGATTTCTAATTCAGATATGAAGACACTTCTTTGGCAGATAAAAGCATTAACAGACAATTCTACCCACAGCTTTCCAGTGAAAACAATCAGCTATTGCTATCAAGCTGCTTTGAAGGGTGAGGCCATCTGCATTATTTTTCAGCAACTGCTATACAGGATTTAGGATAAAGGTACTTATTCCTTGCAGCTGCAGACAGAAACCTCTATGAAGTACCACATAGTGAGTGTATTTTGTAGGTCTGTTGTCTAAATGAAATCATAGTAAAGTGGAAGTAAAAACAAAATAAAAGACGGAGATTATGCATTCAAGGTTACCAGCAGGCCAGTGAAAAGGGAACCACGTAGGTGCAAAATACGATTGAGGAAAGAAAATAATTATTACTGTGCAACAGAGGTCTGTGTTTTCTACAGTCTGTGAAGTTTGCTAAGAAGATGGCTTCAGTGGAGCTTACTGGAAAATAGCATAGTACTTCTAAAATACAAACATACAAAAGAGACTAGTTGGTCGAGTGATGTAGCTGGATAGAAATAAGTATGATTAAACTTGGACTTTTTTTTTTTTTTCAGTAGAAGAAAAAGCAGATATCTAACTTAAAATTGTAATAGCTGAGGAAGAGAGAGTATTTTCCTGTTCATGTATAACATGTACAGTATTCCTTGCAAGATGACAGAAGAGCCCAGGGAGCATGAATTTGAGTCCAGAGAGCATGAATTTTGAAGGTTACTTCCAAATCAAGAACACACTTGCCAGTGTATCTGTCTAGAAATGTGAAAACATACCTGCTTTCTCTAAATTTACCAAGAGACAGAAATATAGTAATGGTCTTCAAGCACCTTTCATATTTGTGTGTGATTGCTGACTCCTTTAAGGAAGGAGTTGATTTAAAGTTTCAGAAATTAAACATTCCATAAATTTTTACAGGTCAGTTTCCTGACACAAGGTACTTCAGAGAAAAAGCTCCAAACACCAACATGGATTGAGCTTCTGATATTTTGTTTTGCACCCAGTGTTGCAAGGACGTTCCCACTGCAAGAATTAATGATGGTCCACATATTTCTGCACACAAATTGCTAATAAATACTTTGTTGGCTGATGTAATATTTGTAGTGAGGGAATGAAGAGAGAACTTCTACAGCCAGTTACTCCTTAGAAACAGCTGATGAATAATGCTGGAAAATGCTTAAAAGGCTATGCACAATCCTGCAAACCTTTTGCTGGACTGGGAGACAAAAATCAATAGCAAACAGGCAGCAGACACACCATCCTGAGACTTGTGTGTTAACATCAATTGACAGCCAGTAAAAGGACAGCTGCGGCAGCATGCCTTTTGTGGACTGCAGGTTCTACGTTGCAGAGAAACCAGAGATTTTTTTCCTCATCACTGCTTGTGTTATTACACTTGCTTATTAATAACAAATCGGTGCTTCTTCTAGACTTTCATTTTGTTATGAGCTTTTGTAGATGGAACACAATTTCAGTTTCATTCCTTATCTAAAAAAGTAAGTCATGTGAAGTCCTGTTTATTTGTGGTATGCTTTCTCTTCTTAGAGTCATACACAAGAAAAAAAAAAATGCTTTTTTCAAATGAACTTAGTTATAGAAGAAGATACTTACTCAAACTACATTCTAATCAGTAGGGAAAATTTTCACTTGGGAGGGATTCTGAGGGAAGCAAAATGGGTTATTTAATGAGATTTCGGTTTCATTTTTGCTTTGTTTAAAAATGTTCTGTAAGAACTAAGAATGTCAGGGGAATAGGTCCCTGGGCAAAATGTGAATATTAGAACATTAGAAAAAAATGATTACATACTTAAGTATCTGAACATATGATTAAAATGACAATCCTTTTGCCTTTCAAATAGCTTTATATAATAGCATAGTGATTTTGAGAATAATTAAAAATGGCCTTTACAGCAATTAGTATATTCAGTTTATAAAGAGATTGCTAACATGTCATCTTTTCCTCTCTGACCCTTTAATTAAATGTTACCTTTGTGATACCAAAGTAACACTTCAACTTAAAGGTTCATGTGGCAGTTCTGAAAAGTGGAAAAAAACATCTTTGACACTATATCAGGATTATTAACTTGGCAAAATGATTAGCTAAACTGCTCTAAAAATAGTTTGCTGTGCTTCACACTATCAATTTTATGAAGTATTAACACACGTTGGATGCAAAATCTGCTTCCACTCAATAAAAGTCAATGGGTGTACACAGACACACACACAGCCACCTTGCTGCCAATGGAGCTCCAATTCCATGAAAAGAAGAGGGAGAGAGGGACATTTCCATTCATCCTACCACTGTCTGCAGCTACTGAATTTTCTTCAGAGCTTTTAAGTCCAGTCACTCTCCTGATTTCATGTGAACAGATTAGATTACAGAGCAGAAAGAAAGCAGTGCAGTAGCAGCACTGTAATAACAGGTTATGAATAGGAAGAATATGAGAGCAAGTATAAATGGGGAGCAAAAGAAGAATCAAACTAATTTTGTTGTATATTCAGTGACACACTCAAAGTGTTTTGAGCAAAAACCAAGAGTAGTAGATCTGACAGGAATTACGAGGAGGTTTTACTTTATACTATTCATCTTCTTAAGAAATACTTATCCACACAAAATCAAACTAATGCAGATGTGTATTTCTGAAACTAAAAAACAAAAACAAAAAAAAACAACTCACACCCAGACTTCTAAAGCATTACAGTAAGCAATCATATGGGGGACCAAAGACGTGTAAAATGTGTTTTAATATATTATGCGTGTATATATTGTAGCAAAGACGAAACTCCTTAAGGTAATAACCAGTTTCTTTCTTATATCTATACTGTAAATCTACATGTTACTTAATACTTACCCTAAAGTATTTTTATAAAGTAAGTGGAAATACCATTTATGAAAGTTAGTAAACAGGAAGGCATAACCTACAAGAAAATCACATGAACAGCCAAGGAAAAGAGAAGTGCTGCGCAAGATCCTTGTACCAAATCAGACACATTTGCTTGCATGAAATACATACTCTGAAACACGTTTAGCTGATACCAAACAAATGTGGCCATAATATGGACTGTGTCAGGCATCAAAACAAGGTAAAAACTTGCATGTGCTACTACTGGACACTGTCAAGCTGAAAAAGGTGAGTAACACTTAACGACTAAACTAGCAATCTTTGAGGAACTTGAAGCCAGACTTGAAGCAATGCAGAACTGTTCTCTGCTGACATATTTATCTCAATAAATTAGCAATAACTTTGGAGAAAAGAAGGGAACTAAAATACGGATATGAGAGTTCAGTTTACATTGCAACAGGACAGAACTGGGAAAATACTGTTCTCTGTTATGTGGGCAAAAAAGAGAAAGAAGCATTCAGTGATGCTGCTTTACACCACCACAAAACACTACTAAATTTGCTAAAGTAACCTCTATCCAGCATCTGTATTTCCCTCTGCTCTTATTTTCAAGTCTGTTCAGCTCTAGGCTATTCTTCTGGATTCAGAAGATCAATGACAATTAAAATAACAAGCAGAAAAAATTCTGAGTATACTGTATTACTATTCAACCTTCGTAGTGCCATTTAGAATGAAAAATAGCATCTATAAATCAAGAAGCTACAACTCTGGCCCCTCCCAACTCCAAATAATAAAAATTCTCATGCTCCTATCAGCAATCTTTGGGGTGGTAAGGGATACCCATTAAATAATGGCAATTCTTACAGAAAGGATCAATTTCCTTAATACAACAACAATGTTATTCTTTCCCAGGTCTCTAGAGCTACTTACAGTTCCAGAATAAGAATCACATCTGTTTTGTTCTCATAAACATCATGCAGCGTGATCACATTAGGATGCCGAATTTCTTTTAGTATGCTGACTTCTCGCTCAATATCTTCCCGGCTCACTCCACGCCGGCTGGATTTTGTCCTCCGTTTCTTGATGAATTTTGCTGCAAACTGCTGACCGGTGTTTTTCTCACGGCATTTTTTCACTACAGCAAACTGCCCACTAAAAGAGAGGGAAAGAAAGAATAGTATGTGGTTCAAGGAGATTTAGAATTAGGAGTAGCTTGTGCTTACTACTATGGGGAGAGACAGCTGTACCTCTAAATTACCAGCTCCACTGAAATACGTAACTGCTTTTTGTGCAATCTAATCTAACACCTGGAAAAAAGCTAGATGTGGTTAAAAAAAAAGCTAAGCTGAAATTCTGCACACATACACTCATACATTTCAGCATATCTAATTAAAAGATGAAACCTGTGTAGACCATTAGATTTTTGTCAAATATGTGCATCAGGGATTATGGGGGAAGGTAATTGCTTCTGGATTTCTCCTGCCCCATTGAAGATAAATTTTTTTGTTCTCCAAGACAGACAGTCTTTAGTTTCTTCTAATCTACCAATTAGAAGTTTCTTCTAATCTATTAATCTATCAACTATCAATATCTACTTTACAGTCAAGGTATTACCTTTATTTTATTTAGTTTTTAAAAGGATACTGTGTTTTCAAGATATTACTTTATATTTTATTTACTGTAGTATCAAGAATTACATTCATTGTATCATCATCTCAAGCAGGAAGCGTTTGAAGGTGAAAACAGTACCAAGGTACTGAAGAATAAATATCACTGATTGCGTTACAAACCAGAAAGTGCTCCAGGAAGCAGCTGACTCCAGAGTGTTATTGTTGACATATAAATTTCCTGCTGCTAAGCGTACATACTGATTCGGACCAGTTATCTCCAGGAATCTAGTGCTGTGTTAGAGTAGGATTTCTAATAGTGTGGAGTTTTTCTCTTAAGTTTTCTTAATCTCTTGCTCAGGGTTCTCTAGTAATTCTGTTCCTAGTTTGTTTAGCTGCACAAAGTACTTGCAAAATCTCTGAATAATAACGATGAGAAAATAGGCTAAATGTAGCCTATCTTGTCAACCAAAGAAGCAGTAGCCCTTAAAGCACGTTTACAGCAGTGGTTAAATCAAAGACAAGCTCAGTAAGCTTGAATATCTACACACGGATGTAACATGCAGGCATATGTCATTCCACTCAGTACCTGGGAGAGGAGCTAACTCTTGTTAATTGATTACAGCTGACAGAGATCTGCAGGACAATGCATCACCTGCAGAAAGGACATCACATAATGACGAAATGACAAGTGGGAATCACTCAAAGTTACACAGGTCGTGAATGAACTCAATCCGTAACACTACTTCATGACTGAGAAACAGTATATGCCAAATGAAGTGATGAAGTAATTAAACAGTTAAGGAAGGCATGTCAGACAGAAAACGGAAGGTAACTGATAAAAGCAGTATTATGCAATAAACGAAGATAATGAGCCAACTCTCATGGCAGAGGGGTTGGAGCTAGATGATCTTTACGGTCCCTTCCGACCCAAACCATTCTGTGGTTCTGCGAGACAATCTAAGGGAGAATCAAGCTCCTGATTTTTGAATTTGGATGGCTGGGACCAGATGGAGAATACTCATGCTGTTGGGCCACCACTACTACCATTGCTAAGCTGACCCCACACAGAAACCCGAGCGACAAACTGTCCTGCGCTGGGACACGCAGTTGGGCAAGGCTGAATGACTCTCACCTGCAGAAGGCAGGCTAGAGCCATGAACCTCCTCCACCTTCTGGAAAAAGGCTCTGCAGTAGCTAAGATCAGCTTGGCCTTTGAATGTAGCCACGGGCAGTGAGAAGTAAATGCAGAGAGAAGCGGTCGATCTAAGTTTTGAGGTTTGGTTTTACTTCCACATTATGATCAACCCTCAAGTGTTGCTCTTCATTATTTCATTAAATCAATTAATTTGTAAGCTGACTACGTTGCATGAGTAAAAAATATTGAAGGCAATGATTTACTTATTTATTAAGTTCTCTTGCATTGTCCTTCCCCTGCGTAGCTCTGTTCTAAAGGTAGCACTGCACTGCTCACAGAGCGAAGCTGTCAAGGGCCAGGTTTGCCAACATGTATTATTCTTACAAACTGTTGTAGTGGACTGAGTTGTGCTTAGGACTGTGCCAGTTGTACCCTCTTTCTTATTAGGTGTAGCCTGGAAGACCTACTTCACTTGGCTAAGCTTAAGCAGCTAGAGCCATCTGAAATCTTGGACATCGCAGGCGTTCAAACAGGACTAGGAGACAAGGTACGGGACCTCTGGAAGATCTGTGCTGTTCTAAACCAACAGCAGAGGGCTAGCAAAAATGCTCTAAGGTAATCTTGACCCTCTCTGCTTGGTTCAATTCAACTCTGCAGCAACAACAGTGACTCTGGGCAGGTAGGCACGATTTTGCAGGACAGGACAGCCAGCCGGAGTGGAGAATGCGTTCAGGTATCTGCACTGCTGCGGAGAAGTGCTTGTGCAGCACTCTGGGCCATTGCTTACAGAGAGAAAATGCTGTAATTCTCTGCCTCTCTCCTGTTCAACAAGTACGCCTCCAGAGATACAGAGGCATTCAGTTTTACTGAAAACACGATCTATTTTTCAGAAAGTTCAAAGCTGAGCAAAGTCAGGCAGCAGACACAGGCACCACCACCACTCAGAACAGCTTGCCCAGCTCGTGAGTAAGAAGGAAGTAAAAAGACTGCTCATTTGGCCAACTGGCTTTCTGGCTAAAAGGCTATCCTGTTTGGTAGAGGAAGCGCAGTATTGCTGTTTATGATTCATCCATAGGCTCAAATGGTATGTAGCAATCTAGAGAGCTGATCATGGGATGAAAGCACTGCGCTCCACAGGATGGGTACACACGTTAAATGACATGGTAAAGAAATGCTGCCAGTAGCCACCAGTACAGATAAGTAATTTTTCGTTTAATCACAACGGGCTCAATATTATTATCCATTACACTTTCTTCTATACCCTTAATTTCCTTTCCTGGGTTCTACTGCAATATTCAGAGAAGTTACAAGCACGTGGCATAGCAGAAAACCAGAGAGAAATTCTGGGAATCTATCTCCTTGTCTCTTCAGCTACTCCTTTGAAGGAGAGCTTGTTACAAATACCCTCATCTCCCCATACCACAGGCAGAAAAATATTGGGGCTAGATAAAAGCCTTCTCTGCCCAGCAACAATAACTGCAGTTATTTTTCTTTTTTTCCTGTTTGAAAAGAGGGGCAATCTTTGCATAAGTGAGACAGCCCACATCATGATTTTAAGCTATTACCATCTATTTTTTGCACAGATTTGCAGTTGTATATGCACTCAAACAGCACATTAATAATGACTTTACAGCTAAGTGATTCACAGCTCCAAGAAGCTTACGATTTACTCTGTGTGTGCACGTGTAACAGCTATTCTCTTCCAACAGCATGCATCCATTGCAAAAGGAAAAAAAAACACATTCACCTCAGAACAATTGAATAGTCATTAGCCAGAGAAAGGAAATATATTAGGCCTTTTCAGTGATAAAACTATTAAGTTTAACCACTTTCTTGTCAATGCTTACCTCAGACATTCTAGAACAGATACAGATTAAAACAAGAACAAAAACAAAACAAAAACAAAAACCACCAAGAAAAAGCAAGAAACAGAATCACTGATAATATAAGACTCGGGAGAGGCTAAAACTGAAAAGTGACTCTGGAGTCACTTTTGTATATAAAATGTATGTACAATACATTTTGGTATCCATTTTGGTATCTTGGATACCAAATCTTTTTCTTTATTATGAAAAAATCTTTTTCTTTATTATGAAAAATTGACTGGAATTAAGAATTATCTACGTTTCACTGAAAATGCATACATCATTGACTTTGAAGAATTCTTACACTTAAAATATCAGATATTTAGCCCATGACAGAATTCTTCCTTTAGTATTTCTTCAACAAAGAGTAATGCATTTTGAGCTCCTCTCTAAATAAAAAGCATTCTGCAAGTGCTTTTAAACACGCACTGTTTGTGGACCTTTAAGCTAAAGAAAGACAGCTTCTCCATGGTGTTAGTGGTACTTGAATTACAACACTCGCCAAAATGACTTCATGTTTCTGATGCCTTTAAGGCTAAGAGCTCTTTCATCTCATGTTGGCAACGGGTCAACTATCGTATTACAGCATGAGGCTGACCTACTGAAACAAAGGAGTAGAAGAGCTAAAACAAGTAGATCTCTCTCCTCCTCCTCCTCTTCCAAGCTATCTTCCTTCTGCAGTCGTTCTTTCCTCCAACTACAACCATCTGTTTCAAGGATAACCTGATTTACCACAACTCAATATAAAAGTGTTATCAGAAGACCAATATACCAAACGACTTTATAGATTGCTGCCATCTATGCTTATTTTTTTTTTTAAAGGATGTGAGGTTCCACATACCTTTGACATTGCTCAAGAGTGCAAGAAAGTTATCAACTAACAGGTATCTAGAGTAAGTGCCAATTATGCACCAAATAACCTTCTTGTTCCTGTTGTGGTATTCAGCATGTAACACCAGAATTAGCTGTTTGTTATTGAACACTGTATATGCAGATCATTTCTGAGCTGCAATCAAAGGAAGTATTTCATGCCAGAGATCTCTAAGCCATGATGATTTACAACTCTCTAAACTCCGGTTTTAAAAGCACAGGAGAGGTGTAAATCAAAGGGTATTTACTGAACTTTAACCATTAGAACTGCAGCAACGAGCTGGTGTATGTCAGCTCTGTTACTGGATACAAATGCGTTAGACCATACATCCTCCTACTGATCCTTTAGTTCCAGGTCCAGCATTCATTCATTCGGCTTCTTCAAAGCCAGAAAAAAAAAGCACTTTAGTTTTATAGTTTCTCACGCTTTTGTAGGTTTGATTTACTGTGCCTAGGTCACAAAAAACAGTGTCATTTTAGGAGATACTTACCTTAAAGAAATATAAAAGTAAATCACATAGGCCCACATAAATAAAGCCTCTGACATTTTTTTTTTTCTGCTCATGGCACGATCAGGTTCAACAGTGAAGCAGGATGACAGCTCGATGGGAGAACAAATACTTCTGCTAATAACAGTAATTTGTTTTGTGATCTTGCAATTCTTACTCAACCAGCAGCTAATTACTATCCTGAATCCACTCTTTTCAGGACACTTGGCACGATGTCTCCACATCCAGTGATTTTTCAGACTTGCTTCTGAACAAGTACTTATCCTATTAGCTAACCATTAAATTTCTGTCTTTTTTTAAATAACATGAAGATGATCTGCTGCCCTTTATAAAACATATATATATATATATATATATATATATATATATATATATATATATATATATATGTGCAAAAGTTATGCAAAGATGTGACAAAATTCCCAGTAAAGAACAAACACTCCAGTCTTTATTGGTCCTGGCTTAGTGGGATCTCAAAACAACTAATAATTAGCATGAATGATGGAGAGTTTTAACTACAGGCACAGACATTTTAGAATCCATTTTCCTTGTGAGAAGGTTCTGTCTTGTGAATGGTTTCCCTTTCAGACGGCTGATCATAGTGATTAGGGGTGGCAGGCCCATCACCTACTCCACGTTCTGTGCTGCTTCCCACCCCCAGCCTGCAGCACCACCAGCTTTTCCAGATGAGCTCTGTCAGTGATGAGAGAAGCTTTTGCTGCAAGAGCCTTCCAACAGAGCTGCAAGTTGGGCACAGAGGTGCTGAAGTAACCCCCCAGGCGCCGGTTTCTAATGTTTATTGCCACAGATGTGCAGGTATGGGGGAATTATGCAACTCTCCACAAAGGACTCTATTATTGGAAGCAGGGAATACAAATGAAGGAAATTACACTGATACCAGAGTAACAAGGTGTCTCAGGATGTTTCTGACATCATGGTGTCTTTTTTTTAATGTTTTAAAAAAAGCATTGTATGTTTTAATAATGTTTTAATGTTTTAAATAATGTTTAAAAAAAATTGATATTCACTACGCAGCTCTAGAAATCTGATGTATTAATATTCAGATATTACGCCTTTCACTATGTGACTGCTCTCCTTTTTAAAACCTTATTAATCCAGTGGGGAGACACTTAAATTACACTACTAGATAAGCATGCAAAAGAAACCACAAATCAACCATAGGACTGTTTCCCCAACAAAACAGCTGCTAGCAGACTAGGGATATTTCTGCCTTTCCTCAGACCTCCTCTTCTCTTTTCTGGCACCTCAGGATCTTCTCACTTTACAAGTGGCAAAGCAAACATCCTCTCCCAACACTCCACGCCCTGCTCATACATACTATTTGTGCTGATATATGAGTCTGCAAATTCAAAATGCAGGTAGCAGTTTTCTCGCAGGAAACTGCAGCAGGGAAGGCCAACTGAGCAGATGATTATTCCCTCCCTGTCCTCCCCAGTATCCACAGCAAAGAGCAGGGCATTTTGTGAAAAGATGAGAAATCTCCTTTTGCTGGGATCAGTGGATTTGCTCGTATCACTTCACTGACAGGATGCCAAAGTAGCACTGAACAGGCACCTCAGCATAAAGCCCAGTGTCTCGGTAATACATACCTTGTAGAAGAAACTGCTTTCTCCTTTTGGCAGCCACTTAAGGGAAACTGCTGTAGCATTTAAAATGTACGGAATCACTTCTACTGGATTTATTTCTAGAGGTACAGCAACTCATATTCTCATGCAGTTACTTCTTCCAAGTTTTATTTTTTTTAATCTTCTTCCAAGAACAGCCACCTCCAGTGTCCCATTGTTAGCTGTCTCCATCAGTCACCGCTGCCACCCACACACAGCTCCCTGTCACGGCAGAAAACATCTGAGCTTCTGCTCGGAAGGCTAATTCTCACAAAACTCTCAGGCAAAGTGTCAGCACCTGCATCTTTTCCAAAGGAAAAGAGGATTTCTCCAGAAACCGTAAAGGGCTATAGATACATTAAGTCCCCCTCCATCTCCTAAATAAATTAAAGATAACCTTCATGTTGTCTGTCCAGCTACAAGGCCAAATTGGAGGCAAACTGCTCCCTCCTACCACCGCCTCTTCGTGGTCTTGCACAACCTGGTAAATGTTACGAGGCACTTGAGAGCCTCTCTGATGCGTAGGACTACAGTGCCAAGGGTTGAGAGTCACTAGTACCAAGTGTTACACTTACCCCATTGAGGAGATAAGCTATCATCAGCATTAACAGGGTGGGGTAAGCCAGGGTTAATGGAGCTCTCCGGGGTTAATGGAGCACTCCAGGCAGAGGTGGCTGGCAGCAGTGGTGTTCCATGTGCACCATGCTCAAAAGACAACCCCTGCTAGCCACCAGCATTATGCCTGCAGGGAACAATCTTCACTGATTTTGACAGATAATGAAACTGGGATACATGTGCACGTTCCTGTCCCCACTTCATACCCAGGAGGCACAATGGGGGGGGGGGTGGGGGAGGGCACGATTCTCCTGCTCTTCCTCCAAATTGCATTTCTAATTTTGCAGTCAACTGAAAAGTACAGGCAGATTGGGAACAACAGCAGGATGGGCTGATGTGCTCATACTGTTATTTATTCAGGCTCTGGAAGGCGGAAACACTTGTAAAGTGCTCAAAATTTCTGTGCTCCCTCCCTTGCCCTGCAATGTTTAATTCACTGGCAAGGACGCAGAGAACGTCAATAGCAATGCTCAGCCCAGAGCCCTCTGAGTACCAGCAAGCTCTAAAAAGAGACGGCAAACAAAATGAAGAGAAGAGCACTGCAGCATGCCTGTATCTGAAGGATGCTGGGCAGATGATGGGGCTATTTTCCTTTTTAAAATTATTTTTTATGAAAAAAAAACACCAGCTTTGGCTCAACAGTCTTCAGTGTAAGTAACACATTTACACTTCAAGTGCTTATGCAGACTCACATCTCTCGGTTGACGATGCAGTTGTCTGCTCTGCATCCATGGCTGGACAAAATGTTTTCAGTCTGCCCAGAGTTGCAGTGCTTGAAGTACTTGACTACCCTGTAACACGAGGGAATGACACCCACTTACCGAGATGCAGGCAGCTGAAGCCTGTCAGTCACCATAAGCATGTTTCAGCCATGCGTAAGCTCTTGTTCTGGAAAAGGGCACACTGGGCATGGCACGAAAATAGAAGTAAATTCAAGAGATGCACAGAAAAGCAGTAATAAAGAAAAGAGCTGAAAGAGGAGTTAAACATCACGCAGCTTGTAAACTAAAGAGAAAATAATACTCAAATGCTTTATGAGTTAATAAGCAAGAGAATGAGGCTGCTGAAATCTAATGATGCCCTGCACAGATCATTGTTAGGGCTGGCCTTTTCCAGCTACTACTAACATAGAGAAGCAAATACAAGGCTCTAATTAAATTTGACCATGAAACTAAAAATAGAAGAGTTCTGCAAATACAAACAAAGGTAGAATAGAAACACATTATGTGATTGTGCTGTGCAACGTTTCCAGCACACACAGGGTTTAAATCAAGTTGTAATTTTTACTCATGAATAAAATACAAGCTGGTAGGCTTTCCTTAGAAATCTGCTGGAAAAGCAGCAGAGCTGAAAATGGAAAGAACAATAAGGAAGGGGAAGACAAGATCAGATTTATAAAGCAAAACAAACACACTGGCAACTATTTCTTAACTTTCTAGTTCCTTTTTTATACACAGAAGCATTTATGCACTTATTAACTTCAGAGAATTCTTGAAACTCCTTTCCTAATTTCTGAGTTGGAATGTCTTTTGGTGTCAAATTATTGAGCTTCAGAAGTGCCCTGATCACAGTATAGTGGCCCAGTGTATGTGACAATGAAAGTCTGATTACCTTCCCGCAGGAACACAAATACTTCAGTTAACGTGATTATACTAAAACATTAAAAATACAAGAAGGACTCCCATTTCCTTTATGTAATACTTTACGCAAAACCAACCAAACAAAAAAGAAACCCACTACAAAATTAATCCGTATTATTACTATATGAAATTATTCCTGTTGGGGAAAATCTGGCAAAGCCATATATCATTTTCTTTGTGTATAGAAGTCAGCTGAAACCATTTTTTGTCTAAACCACCTGAAATCTCTCCTGTACTACCTGTTCACAGTCTGAACAGCGTACCTTTAAGCCTATTAATAAAATTAATGGAAAGAGAAACAGCCTGAAAGTAGCTATAAAGAATGGCTAAGATGAAGGAACCAGAACCTGATGCTTCAGACACTGTAAAAAGTATAAAAGACAGCAAAAACATAGCCTATTTAAGTGTATCCAGAAGCTACACTACCTACCACAAATGTACAGAATTCCCCTGAAAACAGGTCGCAGGATACAACAGAAAGTAAAGAATCACAGAAATACGAAATTTTGCCTATTTGTCACTTCCCACAGCATTTTATAAGCATGTGCTTTTTTTCTTGGTGGCTTGGTTATTTTAAAAAGCAATTTTCATCTATTTCAACATTTACCTCCAGCAGAAACCCTTGTCAGCCTCAACCCATCACACTGATGAAGCTGGGGGCCTCTGTTGCTCTCCTGCTTTCTGCAGCTTTGCTAGGCTGCTAACAGACTGTTTCCTATGCTTAAAAAAAAACAACAATTCTTCAGTCTTTACCATGTTTTCTGAGGAATCCAGAAGAGCCTCTAGTCCCAAGGGAACACATAAAACAGCATGATAAAGCACTTCAGTATCTACAATGGAGCCCAAGAAGTATACCAAAATTTTCACTGTTTCCCACATTACTTCTTACACCCTTTATATTGCTCAACTAGTATATGGAAAATTTTAGAGGAACAACCAAAAGGGATGATGGGCTAAAATAGAGAGAGAAAGAAATGGAGTGCAGAAGATGACTTTTTGATCTGCGTATATATATGCATGAGCATCCAGCCTTGAACGAGAGACTACTGCGTGCCTTCATGATGCCAGTTTATCATGGTAATATAGCAATTTCTGGGCCTCAAATTTAAAAAGTCAAGTGATTAGAGGTGTGACTGGCGCTGCCAGGGCTCACTGCAATCTATGCACAAATCCAGTCAATTGCACTTCTCACCGAACACAGCTCCTCAGAGTAATAACTATCATTAAGCACAAGAAGATGGGACTGGCTGGCTCAGCAGTGAGGGAGGTGAAGAAAATGCCAAACGTGGAAAATTTTCACTATCTTTTACCCACATCCTGACATTTAAAACAAGCACACTAACACACCTTCCCCTGGCCCAGCAGCCACGCCTACAAGGCAGAGGCTGATCGGCTGGAGATTTTATCCTATGCACAGAACAATGGTACAGTTTTTCCAACATAGTTAACGCAAAACAAGCTTAAACCTGTCAAAGCATGCACACACACACCTGTGCATACATTTACTGAGCCCAACAGCACTTATTAACTAGTACAGCCCATCATGCAGCAATGAAGCAGCAGATTCTAAGTATCAGCTCTGTGACAGTAAACTTCAACTGCAGATGAACAGTGATTTGTTCACACTTAAAGATATGAAGTCTAAGAAAGAGAGGTAGTCTTCTGATGACCGGGCCTAATTTTGTGGAGTGGAACAAAGGAAGAGGTAAACACAAAAAATCCAGTTTATTCCCTCCTGTTTACATGCAGTTCATGTAAACACTTTCATCAACTCTTTGTGGACTTGTAAATATGCCCAAATCTCTGTGTGTTAGAAGAGCACTGTAGAAACAGGACAAAAAACAAAGTATGACTGCACGACGTTTTGTTTATGGTTTATGTCATACACAGCACAATGTGGAGAAGCAAGATATTTGGCATACTCCACCTTTGTATGCAGTAACTGGGTTACTGTCCTTCGAAGGGGTTTTAATTAGTAGCACAAAATCTAGGGAAAAAAAATCAAAAAGTCAAAAAACTTGCAAGATTTGCATCCTGCCGATGTTCTTTGCCTGAAGGCTGATGCACAGCCCTTGCCAAGAATGGCTGCTGCGCAACCAAACGAGAGTGCAGACCTCTCTTTTAGCTGAAGATAAGGTCTCCACAACTTTTGCCTTTAAGGAAGGCTTCGTTTCCCGTCAGAGCTCCGAAGTGAACAGGACAGCAGTGTGTAAAACGTGCTCTGAGTGGGATAACAGCAGGTCTCCCTGTGAAGTCAGAAATACTTTTGCTCTGAGCTATTCCTGAGCATTGACATGTCACTTGGTAGGGGGGAAAAGAGTGGAGGAAATTATGAAACACGAAGTTATAGATGCTTTACTGTGTGATTCAATGTGAAAACAGTTACGAAAACACCTGAAAAAACAGCAGCACAGGTTCTGCTTGAAACAGGGGCTGTTTGTATTTTCTTTATGTAGCCCACCTCCCTGACATTTAATTAGATGTTACTGGACTGTGATTTGCTTCTTTACTTTAAAGGGATGTTTGCATATTTGAGCAACTTGCCATGACGTGTCATATACTACAGAACAGGCAAATGTATAGTGTTCAAGGACATCATCCAAAATGTAAGCAGGGATAAGCACACCTTGAAACAGAAATACATATGGCGAATTTAATATAAATAATCACACGAAGAACATCATGTCTGAAGACGATTTGTATTGAACATATTGAACACATACTTGACTACTGAAAGATATCATTGGTTTAGGTCAAATAACGAAGAAGGAGAATACAGGAGTTATAGTACAGAACAGAAAGCTCTGAGAAACCAAACACTGCATAAACAAAAGATTCATACTTCAACAAATACTTTATTATCCAAACTGAACCGCCACACAAGGCACATTATTGTTAGTCACAGCCAAGCATACCAAGGCGTTTCATAATTGTTTAAAAACATTAAATAATGAAGTTTACCTAGGACTTCAAGTAAGAGTTAGCATTTGTAAACTCTAATTGGCAGATGACAACTCAATAGTGTGAGAGATATTTCGGTAAGTCCTTCAAAACCACCTGCTCAGGGAAAAATGTTTTGCAAGAAAGATGCATCTTGAAGTCCCTGCACAGCCTTAGCCAGTCTCGAAGTTTAACCCTAGGTCCTGTCTTTCGACTGACTACACTACTTACTCTTAAACTCAGCTTAACACTTTGACTGTCTTTATCCTTTTAATTTATTTTTTTAAATGGGAAATGCAACTTCCCTATGAGCTGATTTCCTTCAGCATAGATACCATAAAAATTAAATTTTGTTTTCCCAGACTGACTTATAATGCCATATGAAATTTTAAGTAAATTAAAAAATAATAATATATATACAATACGCAAATTTAGTGGAAAACAGACTTTACTCTGACACAAAATAACCTCGCACAAAGTAATTATGTAATTGTGCAAGATTTAGTATTGACGGAATTACTTTATACGGTTCAAGTATTTGCACAGAAATCTTCAAACTATTCCTCTAGGCAGCATCTCTCTTTTTCTCAGCACCAACACGACAGATTCATTTGGGGAAACAGTTGAAGACTCCTGGAAACAGCTCCTGTCTCTCAAATGTAATATTGCTATTTGTGTGGAAAGGGGGCACAGCAGACCTTTGAAGAAAATGTTTCATTGCTGCTGAGAGATCAAGCTTCAATTGTCTCATGATTTCACTCTACCCCTGGAATAAAAGAAGCAGTGGGGGCAATGCAGCTGGGAACCAAAAGGTTTAGGAGAGGCGGGAGCATTACAGCTCGCCCTCATTCCCCACCTTGCATGCCATGCACGAACTGCCTGGCTGGCACAGCACACCCCACATGTGAGGCTTGCTGCCACCACAGCCATCGGGTGAGACCCGGGGTGACACGCACCCCTCGCTGTGCTTTATTGCTGCTGTGGACTTGGCTGAAGATTTGCAATGTGTATGAAATGTTACTTGCTTGCCCTTCACCTTCATTGCAGCAACAATTTTCTGAGTAAGCTGCACAGCTCCGTAGGTTTTCTGTTCATCTCCAGGGTTCACCACCTCCAGCTTCTGCTCCGTCCCATCACTGCGCTTTTCTAAATAAAATTGAAAGGTCTCCTTCTCATTCTTTCCACAACTTTCAGCAACTGTCAGCTCACTGTGGCTGTCTTCCTTGCTAAGCACTCTTAATACAAGACTTTTATGATTTCCATCTACCTGTCCAGCCTCAGGGCCCTTAAAATGCCCCCTCTAGCCCTTCGTTGGATGTAGGGATGCAGTAAGCCATGGTGTCCCAAGAGTGGAGATGCTATAAGTTCCTCCCCATGCCTTCCAATCCTGCTCTCCTCACTGTTTCCCCTTCTAGTGATCACACAAACACACGTCCATCTCCAGTGGGGTGCTCAAATCTCTTCCTGCATAGCAGTTAAAGTCATGAATCCGTACTCCCTCCAAAGTCTCTCGTAGGAGAGATGTCCTTCCCGAAATCATCCTCCTTCTGCATGTGCTGCATCCTCACTGCCAATACTTGGTTTCCTCCCAAATTGCTAACTTGCCTTCTCTATAAAACTGCAAATCACATCATCAAAGAAGCGTACTTGAGATAATAAAAAACACAAAACCTGACAACTAATGCTTCATTCCTGGATTAAACAGAGTGCTTGTCCCTAGTGCTTCGTGCTTCCCTCGCTCTGTGTACATACAGTACTGCATCCCAAATGCTGCATTCACACTTTCCCAGCATATCTAACACTCAATGCTCGTTACACAGAGAGAAACAATAAGTCAGGACTTTCTCAGCTATGGGCGAATGAAGCAGGTGGATTTGTAGAGTGTAAAATTAAACCAGAGAGTTTAAAACAGATTATTGACTGTAATTTAAAAGAAGGAATAAACAGTGACCTAAAAATAAAGCATTTAAAAGTTTCTACACACCTCATTAAAAATACAAACGCTCCTTTCAAAAGTTATTACCTCTCTTTCATTCAGAAAGTTGAATAACACTTGTAACAACTGCTGTAAGGGATAAACAAGAAAATAAAAACGTATATCCGCAAAGTCTAAATTTAACTTAGCAGTTAGGTGGCAGATGGCACATCATGTGGTTACCCATCACTCTGCAACACTGGCAAAAGGATTAATCTACAAATCCTGCTGTATAACCACCATCAATAGAGAAACTATCTGCTTCTGTTCCCTCCCCCTAGCCCCCATTTCCCCTCCACTCCCCACCTCACATAGCCACACAATTTTGTTCTTTCGGCAATGGTATTTCAGCAGGAATTTCTTGGACATTTACTCTATCCATCTGCTTTTGGGCCCAGGCCAGCCCATTTTTAAGTGCAGCCTCATTTAAAGTACAGCCATCCTTATGGTATGAAGCTCCTGCATTTGCCAAGATGATTTCACTTCCAGGAATTCTGTTATGTATCAAGTTTCACATCGCTTCTAATTCCAACCAACTATTCTTCTAAGAATGTAAACATAATTCCTCTTTGTTGGCTTATCTTCTTTCTTTCTTTCTCTTTTTTTAGACCTCCTCCCTTTCTTTCCCATTCCCAGTTAAAAGAATTGATATCAACAGTCTCCCCGTAACAGCGCTAAAAGGAACAATATATTCCCAAACTCAGCAAATGAATTTTGTCTTGGGCTTACTGCATATAAGCTCTACCTTACAGCACCTAAATCAGTCTGTAGAAGTTCCTCCAAAGACAGAAAGGGCTCAATTGTTCATATCCTCTCCAACCTAAGTACATGGAAGAGATTCAATAGCTGGGGTACCTGGGGAGGGGGGCAATGGGAGAAGTGACAAACTTTTTTTATAAACCAAAATACCCATAGCGCTCTAACATAACACATTACTCTCCAGCTTCCTTCTTTCCAATGAAAACAGAACCTGCAACCTAATAATTCAGTCTATATATTTTTAGGTTCAAACATAAAACCTTGACATATGCTGAAGTAAAGATCGCTGCTCCTTGTTACTTAGGCACTGGTTCCGTTTAGCATTCAGATGATGTCATTTCAGGATTTTGTAACAACAACAACCATAGTGTACTTGCGAAGTAATGGATTTAAAAAGAAAAAAAAACAACAAACACTGGTGCCAAAATCATCCTCTTCATTAAAAATACAGTGTTCTCCTCCTTTGGTAGGATTTGAAAGTGCTGTTGTGCAGCGCTACAGAGACAGCAAATTTGGAGCACGACTGCTGAATAATTACAGGGGTTCAGGTTAAGCATGCGTTTTGTTTGCATGAGTGCTCCTTGTTGAGCAAGAATGAGGCTTCCAGTTAGAACTCCAGCTGGAATTTGAGAAGAGGGGAGAACGCCAAGTCTCTGGAGGGCCGCCTGGCTAACTGTTTCAGAATCAAAAAAAGTGATAAATAACAGCAAATCACTGAAAATTTAAGAGCTTGTAACTGATTAAAAAGAGAAATAGGTGCATTATCGTTTTGTTCATCTATTGGTTCTCTTTAATTGTCTGAAGTAACATAATAACCCTCCCACCATCCTCTGGGGCTCAATCCATTTGTGTTCCAGACTCTTGATGGTATCCACTTCCTCTGAACACTCATCTGATTTTCCCTGTATGGTTTTTAACATGCCTTTTGCCTATAAGCACTTGCTTTGATCCATCATGAAAAAGCCAGCAATATCCAGTTAGATAATAAAAGCACGTTAAAAGCTTTAATTCTCAGCGTCAGTGCTGCTACCCAGAGAACGACAAACATTTTTTCTGTACTTAGGCATTCAAGTTGATCTTGTTCTGAGGCAGAGAAACAGCGTAAGTGACTTCTAGAGAGGTTATCATGTTCTAAATTCACACTGCGTATAAACCAGCTTATTGTTAAGAAGGTCTACATTTCAAAAGGCTCTAAACCTATATTTTACTTAAAAGTACATATAAAAATTTCCATGCCTCAAGACAGATGAGCTATGATGGAGTAGTCCAGATTTGAGGTCATGTGAAGAAAAGGATCTCCAGAGATCCTAGCACTCTACAACTCTCAGATCCTGCATGAATCCCAGATCTGGAACTGGGATCCAGACTTCCAATATTTATACAACCTACTTAAAGGCTAAGTTCCACGAGCAGCAAGTTGTTGCTTATTTTTCAGAGAAAAAAAAAAAAAGTATTGTAAACTGTGCTTGGGATGAAAGATGAATATACTGTGTGTCTCCTAATGACTGCCTCTGGCTCGCTCGGGCTTCACTTGGTTATGCAGGGCAGGAGGGGGGCTGTGCGGCGAGGCAGCCTGTGCGCGGGCAGCTGGCTGGCTGCAGCAGCAGCTGCCTGGCAGTGATTGTCTGTGGGCGCTGAGTGCATCCTCTGAATCTCAGCTCCTCTCCAGATGCATTTCTGCAAGTGGATGCTGTGCCCAGAAACTCTCTTCTGCAAGCTTTGACCCAACAACACTTTGTTTTTTGGCTTGAGTAGTCAGTGTTTTGAAGCGATGTGAAATCCACATGAATACTTTGATGACTTTTTCGAAAACTATTTCATTAAAGGAAAGACTGGGGATTGCTGTAAGCAATATATACATACCATCATAAGAAAAGCACATTTTACACAATGCATATCAACAGTGAGAACAAATACAACCAACACAGTCTCAAATCCACATCAGCGTTACTGAAAAGAGTTGTTTCCTAAAATTCAGCTTCTGTGCCAGAACAGCCTTTTTCTAAGTTAGGTTCTGAGTAGCAGTATGACATGAGATTTGCCATTCAAAACAGTTGTGTATTTATAATCACTAACGTTGCACCGATAAAGTTTCGCTTCCTACAGTAATCCAGCCAGTCTACAAAAGACTCGCACGCATTGACTCCAGCTGTCAGCAGAATTGCAGGCACAGGGACATCAGCATAATAACCACGCCAAGCTGCAGATGAAATCCTTGGCTTCCTCCATGACAAAGGCTGAGCAAAGTAGCGCACAAACAACGGGAATCATTTTAGATATGACGGTCTTCATTGCAGGACATTTTTGTAGATTTTTCCACTGCAGAAATGGTGGCCTTGTTCCACCCTATCCTGTCCCTTCCCCCAGCTTTATATATTATGGACATGAGGTAAAAACAAGTGGGATAACCTGGGGACACTTTGTTAGCTGTCTCAACACAGCTCCAAAATGAAGTACTCCTCTTGACATTTTTGGAAGGGAACAAAGGACTTTATTTTCAACTATGTGTCAGAGCTCTCTTTGAAAGTTTTAGTCAGACATTTGTGTACATGGTACTCTAATAAAAAAAGAAAATAAAATTGGCTGATTACAAGTGCTCATTTGCCTTATCAGAAGTATTTGTTCTGGTTACTACTTGCTTTTGCATGCTGAAATAGATAACAAGCAACCCTGAAGTATTTCACTTCACAAACCACAGCTGGCATTGATCTTTGATTTTCTAGATGCAGACTTTTCAAGAAAACA
The DNA here is from genome assembly GCF_009819795.1 of Aythya fuligula. Classification (NCBI taxonomy): domain Eukaryota; kingdom Metazoa; phylum Chordata; class Aves; order Anseriformes; family Anatidae; genus Aythya; species Aythya fuligula. The sequence goes on along the minus strand of NC_045593.1, from coordinate 44,981,840 downwards.
CCTGAAATATTAAACAGCACTAATTCCTGAAATGTTCTTGTGCTTATTGCCTTCTTAACTGATGTGATACTCCCTGAGGAGACAAACAAAAATGACTCAAGCTCTAGCAGCGCAAGCAAAAGTTAAAACTGATTTTCCCTGCATTTTTGTTACAAATCTGGTTCCCCGAAGCGTTTCCTTTAGCCTCAAGAACATAAATCCCATTTATGCATTTCCTTCCTTTTTATTGTGTCATAAGGAAGCATTCACCTGCATGAGTTGCACCTACTTGACATGTAACCTGAAGCAAGGTTCCTCTTACCCAGGTCTGCCACAGTTTCTTTCAGAGAAGCAAGAACCTCAAATAAAAAATGTTATGTGAAATTACCACGTGCTTCTCAGCAGCTTTCTGCATGTAGCTCCTGTAAAAACGCTAGCCTGCTTTTTTTTTTTTTTCCTCCTCTTTCTCCCCCTAAACCACCAGCCACCGGCTTTTCAGTTCAATACAAATTGTCTCAGGGCGTCCAGCACAAAGCGCTCTCCCCACAGCGTCATGCTTCATTTTGTTCTTTTTCACGTTGAAGTGTCAGATAAAGGAGAATCGTGCTGACTGGCGGCTCCTCACAGCTTGCTTTGCACGGAGAGAAGAAGACAGAGGGGAAGCACAAGGGCACGAGAGCCCAGTATGCCTACACACTGCCACACCAGGCCTTACAGAAGAGTGGGATGAAGAGCAACTCGTAATCATCCTTTTACATTTTGGGGAAAGGGGGACGATCTCTAGTGCTACATATTCTGACGGCGTGCTGAGATAACGAGCTTGCATTTCCAACCCACCTCATTTCCTAGCATTCCTCTCCCTGGCTGTAAGCCTCCTGCACAGCCACCGGCCACCTTCCCCTCCAGCTCAGGGTACACGGGTACCGCTGGTGCTCAGCAGCTCAGCACAGGTGTTTGGCCATATCTGCTGCTCCGCCGAGCACACGCCAGCCTCTGCTCTCAAGCTGCCTGGGGACTCGGCTGCAAGCGGCTCGGAGGAGAAGTGCCTCACATAGCTGCGGAAAGGCCAGCGGTCGCACACCAGCAACATTTTGGATGTGCCGTCCTCTCACTCCAGGAAGTGAATTTTCTTACAGAAACCTGCACCATGCATCCAGTGTGACCATAGGCGGCACAGAGCTCTGTTGCTTCATTGTTGCTGCTGAAGCTGCCTGTGGTCTCAGCAGCGTGTCCGGAAAAGGTGGCGGCACACAAGTTTGCATCTGCAGAGCAGCAGCCCTGTGTCAGTTTCCCTTTCCTCCCAAGCTCTGTATTTCTCTCATACTCACAATGACGACTGCTGTGGCCTCACACTTTCATCGCGGCTGAATGCTGGGTACTTGCTAGAAGTAACGGGAGTTTTTAAACAGCTAAAAAAAGGATCGCCAGAAGCGGAAAAAATGTGAGTTCACCAAATAAAGACAGCTCCCTTCATATTCCCCAGAGTGACACCACTGAAATTTCCCTCGCAATTAGTGAGTTTGCACAGGTGTTACTCCAAGTGTAACCTGAAGACAGCCTATCTGGCAGAAACACAGCTGAAGTGATAGCTCGCTGCTGATGACAGACAAAAAGACCACAGCTCAGCTGCCACAACGCACAACAGCTTCTGCAGGGTTGGCAGCCAAAAATCGGCTTGAAAATTTGACACAGAAACCTGTGAAAGAGAATGTGGAATCCCCAAATATCTTCTGGTTTTAAATAATATAGATGCACCTTAGAAGTTAAAAAGCTTTTGGATTACTTTTCATTATCTTGGCAACTACCGAAATAAGCACACCAGCAAGCCCGAGCTGCTTTGGAGCATCTGTTAGACTTGCATTCACTGTCAGTCATTCTCAACACACTCACCAGATACGACCTAAGATATTTATCTCTCTTTTTTGAAAAAGCTTTTTCAAAAAAATGGAAATAAAAATACCTTCAGACAAAGTTTACCACAAGCTCTGTCTTGCAGAATGTTTTGAGTAAACAAGCTGAAACCCTGATAGGTGTGTGGGTTTAGGCTTCCACTAGACGGTGAAGAGGTACAGGCATTGCTGTAAGCAGCCAGGCACAGCTCTGCCAGGGATGCAGAAACAATCTCCACACTGAGCAAAATCTCCTTCCATTGAGGGGTCCTACAAAATCCATGTCCTCTTGGCAGATGTAACAGGTGTGACACACAGAGGTATGGAGCAGCAGAGAGAAGTGAGCATAAGTCATACACTGTGACTTTCCCTCAAAAAAAGTCACTTCTAAACTTCCACTATCTCGTTACAGGATTAACTCCAGGATACCACAGAACCAGGCCCAGAAACAAATATCCTATTAAAACAGCTTATATTTAAGTTGCAAAGGGAAGAATGAAGTTACTCTGCAGCTGCCAACAGCCCTGCACACAACCATGGCGCAGCGATGCTGAAAGAAGGCGGTTTGTCAGAGATGGGAACGTGATGATAAGAGGAAACTAAATAACAGAACGGCGTGAAATAGCACCCGCATGAGAGATGACGAGATCTCTGCTGAGCAGGCTGTGACTTACACAGCCTGAGCACCTCACTACAGCTTTTCCTGCAACCACAAGTGCAGGGGGTACTGGAGTTCAACTGAACATACAGGGCACTGCCCTCCTCCAAAGATGCTGTAAAAAAGAAAATAAAAACAACAAACCACTACCGTGCCCAACATCTAGAAATAATTATGCTTTTTTTGGCCTTAACTCACGTGATTTTTCATGCTGTAATGCTGAAAGTCTTTTCCCCATCTGCCACGCAACTAGCAGATGCAACAGACTTCATCAGGACAACACAAAAAAGGTCAACAGGACCTCAAGAAGTGAGAACAGGGAAGACAGCAGCTTTGTGATCCGAAAGACCTGCTCCAAAGTTAATGTGGCTTATGCAGGCTGTAAGCATCTGAAGCAAACTGGGAGAAATATTTTAAAACTCTGCACTACGAATTAAACAGGAGACATCTATGCAATTTACTATCCATACGTAATTTTTCTCCTCAGTTTTCCCAAAATAGTATTTTTCTGAAATTCATTTAAACTGATTCACATTAATACCACACAGATTACACAGAGGCTTGCTGAGCTGAGCTGGATTGCCAGCACAGCTGCAGCGTAAGGCACTGCAGGACAGCCCTCCCCTGAAACACCTCCTGTCTCAAAGTGCAACCGGGTTGGCAAAGCCTGTGCACACCCTCACCTACCCGCCTGTACTATCAGCCACTTTTCCTGTTCTCACACCTCTTCCCCAACCGATCTCACAGTCAGAATTTACTTCTAGCTGTGAGTGCTGAATGACTCAGTTTAAGAACAAACAAACAAAAAAATGTTCACACAAGTCATGGAGGAAAAGTGCTACTGCATGTCCCAGGACCAAATGGCAATGGGGTGAGATTTTTCAAGCCCATGGTGCCCTGTATCCTGCACCCTGGCTTGGAAGACTAGGCAGACTGGAGCACAAATAGGTGAGATTGTTTTAAGCTTAATTTATATTACTTTCCTTTAAGCAAGAACAGGTTGTTTGGAAACACTTAGGGCATTCTCGTTTTCTGCTCCCTCAGATTTCATTTGTGTTAGCTTAAGCTGTCTTAAGTCTTCTTCTTGGCCAGCCACGTACCCATCCCCAGCATTAGCCAAAGAAATCACAGAGGAAATGCATTTTTGGGGATGTCACATGAGAACCTGTTTTTTTTGTTGTTGTTTGCTTGCTCGTTTTTGGCTTCTCAGCTACAAGTAGCTATTCACCACAACTTTCTGAGGTTTCAGTTCCTGTAAGTTGCTCTACTGAGAGCCAAGATGTCATGCAACGTGGTGTAACCAAGGAGAGATTTAGTGCCACTTACGTGGGGCTCAGTAAAAAATCCCAGTCTTTTCCATGGTGTCGTTCTCCCAGCTACAGAGAGCCAATTACCATCAAGTAAAGAAACAAAACTGAGTAAAATTCTCGCTACTTCACTATACTCGGGATACTATTCTCAAAGCATCAGATTTGATTTTAAATAGGACAGTTAGGGAGAAAAGGTCAGAAATTTTTCCCTGTAGGTTATTCTCACCCTGAATTATGAAGTAGAGAGGACAGAGTTGAAAAGATTAACACCTCAATATACTAGCTTGCCAGCAGTAGCACCGAATCACCTGTTAAAAAGTGCAAAGCTATGACCAAACGTTTCACTGCTGGCAATCTACAGTGAAAATCCACTAAAAACAAACAGGAGGTCTATACTACGATTGCAGCAGAGGCTCTGTCAAGCGAGCAAAATGGTCAAAAACCAAAAAACTGTCCTTGTAATCCAAAATGCAGTAGAAAAACATAACTATTTGCCATATGCTCCTTTACCACTTGATCTTTCCACCCTGGACAGGTACTGGTGTGCAGTTCGGTTGCTTGAGAACTAGGAGGTTTGTATTGATGACAGTGGGGTTGTACACAGGACTGACTTTGGTGTCTCCAAAGAAAAAAGAAGAGATTAATTGAACTGTTTCTTCATTACAAGCAGATCAAAAGGTCATGTCATAGTCCTATCACTAAAAGAGCTCTTCATGCAGGTTTAGAATAACCTCCTCGAAACTAAAATGCAGAAAACTGCACATCATAAACACCTAAAAGAGAGCTTAAAAACAACATAGCTACTGCAGATGGGAGCGAACACCCAGTAAGGCATCTTAAAAGCACTTGAAAGTGAGAAGATTTGCAGCAATACTTTTTTCAACATCTTCCTACCCTATCTAACCAGATGTAAAAAGACAGCAGTCACACCGTCTTCAGAATAGAAATTAAGTCTAGTTAATAACTATATGAAGTTAATAAAGCTTCATTAACTTAAGTTAGAGAAATTAAACTGTCCTTCACAGTTAATTTGCATAAGCAATATAAATATTAAAGATTAGCGATGTTAATTAAGACCAATGTAATAACTGACTGGAAGACATCTTCTGACAGTAGTGATCCCACCTTCACTGTTGTTCTGTGACCTCGCTTCAGAGAGCGGTCACAGTGTTCCTGTAACGTCCAGCGAAAGCAGGTCTGACTGCACAAATAAAAACAAAATTTCTGCCGATTCACAAAGTATCAAGCTGAGCTTGTTATCACAGAATGCATCTTTGAGGCAGATGGCACAGTCAGGGTGTTGGGCAAAGGCTAAGAGCACATCACATAAAGAAAGAAGATGCCTTTAGACCAAGGCTTACACTATTTTCAGCCTTTCTTAACTGTGAACATCCTGAAAATTTTCAGCTGCTGGCCAGTTCTTCAGTTATTAAGAACAGCATGGTGCATTTTGACACAGAGATAAATTCGAGGAAAAAAAGAAATACAACAGGCAGCAGGAAGCGAGTACCCTGTTGAGGCTGAAGAGCTGGTAAAGTGGAAAGGACAAAAAGCAGATGTAAACAGACACAACAAACACCCAAAGCCAGGCCATATGGCAGTGGTGTGTTGTTTTTGAAGGCATATAGAAACAACCGAGTCTCGATGCAAGGGAGAAGAAAGAGACAGGAGAAGACTGGGTAGATAAGTGAGCTGAATGAAGCTACAGATAACTCTCTGTGCAACCAAGGGACATGGGAACTCTGCTTTGCTCTGCCAGATCTCCCCACGAGGCAAAGGCATGGCCACGGGCACTTCGCCGACCTGCCCTTGCCCCAGCGTAAGGCTGCCTGGTGCTTCTGACAGGCGCCCACCCAAGGGACGGGCTCCATTCTCACCTCAAGAAGCATCACGTTGCAAACCTTGCATTTTTCCAGAGAGTGGTTCAGCTCTGACTGTAGCCAGGGAACTGTTTCAACGAGATGCCACTTCTCTAGATCAGTGCAGCTTGTCATCCTTGAGAATGTATTAAAACACACTGTCGAAAGAATACTGTTAAAAACAACATTGCTTGGTGGGATTAAAAATGGCGTGTTTTAATGAGACAGCTTAAAACGCTTTTAAAACTTCTTAACTCCAGAAAACGAACACAAGAATTGGGTGAAGGAAAAGGACTTCATTATTAGATCTTTTTACGCAGCTGACTAAACACAGGACCTCTCAAAACATGCCGATTACAGTCTGTGTGAAGTGTAAAAATGGAAGAAAACACGTGCACAGAAAACCAAATACCGTACATCCTGTACATCCACACAAACAGGCACACAAAGTCTCATTCCTCTCCCACTCCACCCTTGTTTTTAAGATAAAAGCAACCAAGTTCCCTCACATATAAATCCTCATTTACCTCCACCTGGCGTTATTGGCTGGGTAAGCCCGTTTGGGATATCACATAAGACAGGACTTTATAGAAATATAAAGACTTCAGTGTATTTAGGCACATTTTATTTCAAATGAACAACATACTTTAAATTTTTGGTTCTTTATTAATGTTGGCTTAAGCTAGCAAATGGAAGGTGCAGACACAAGTTTCAAGAACAGATTTTGGATTCTACCAGGAGAGCATCCACGCCAAAAACAAACAAACAAACAAACAAACAAACAAAAAAAAGAAACAATTACTCCAGTAACAAAGCTGAGCAACACCTTTGGTCACACTTCTCCTCTCAGGTAGTTGCTTCACACTCTCACCAGTGCTCCTGCAAGATACGCACTGTATGGCCAAATGCCTTGGCTACAAATAACTCTGATCTGTGATACTGCAGCAGCCCCTTTGTTTTTGGCCATGCCTCTCAAAGATGTTGAGCCCCCACAGCTTCCACTGACATTATGTAGTAGAGAAAGTGTAGTTTTCCCACCTTTCCCCCAAAGGTGGGAAAAGGAGGACTGATGGGTGTGTGGTGGAAGCCCTTGGGCCGTAAAACTGCCCTGTATCAATAACAGATCAACTGAACTGCACAGAAGGAATTATGTTTATTTCATGAGTTGCCCTTTATATCACACAGCATGCAGTGCAAGTGGCATGAAAGGGTAAGCAGTGACATTATTTTCTTAATATATATATTTAAATTACAAAAAAAAAAAAAAAAAAAAGAATGTAAAGAGGGACAGCTAATGCTAGAAATAACACAAAAAATACCAAGTAACAGCAACTTATTTTGCGTTCCTATTTTCAGCTGAAAGTGACCGCTTTCCTTCTCCCCTCAGACATGGGGGCATGATGACAGCACCAAGATACTACCCAGTGCTACCACAGAAGAGCCTAAATGTCAGCAGAAGGTGCACAAAGACACAGAAGTCTCCTGCAGCTGCACAACCGGTCCTCCAGGAAAAGATAAAAATGAATACCTCACAATGAATTCAGCTAATGAATCTGAGCACAGCTAGGAAACACAGATGATTATTCCTTGTACAGTACTTTTCAGGCCACTAGCAGTCCTCAAAAATTTCGCACCTGACACAAAATGTTGCTTATTAACGTGGATTTTAACGTCGCTCAGCTGCTCTCCAGACCAGAAAAACACCCGTTTCCAATTTCACACAACGCTCACACCTAAGTCTAAGGAAGATCACGCAGGAACTCACACCCAGGTATTTTTCATTTGGGTGGGAAAGGAAAGCAGAGATTCACGATACAATTGGGTGCCAATTCAAGGGTTTCTGTCTCTTTTTGAAGTGCCTTGCAGCATGAAGGATAAGGGTTTTCAAGCAGAAAAGGTGGCACTGTCAATGGCGTTTCAGACAATGAGGGAAAAAGAAAAGCGAGATCTTGCAGCTGCTAAATCCTCCGCAGACAGCTCCAGCACACAGCCCTCCCATCAATGTGGTCTTATTCTTTCAAAAGAGCACATGACTTTAAAGAAATTATGACCACGGGGTTGGTGGACAATATATGGGATTTCTCCATGATCATACTCTACTAAGCAATTAGGTCAAGCCATGCTCTTTAAAATTAGTTTAATGCAGCTGAAAGTCAAGGAAAGAAAGCGCGTTAAGGAGGAAATTAGGTAGAAAAGGAGCAGAAAGATTTATTTTAACTCTCAAGCACTCACAAAGCCCTTGCCAGAAAGAGGAGTTGCACTGTTGCTAGAACTTTTTAGTGCATAAAAGGAACATTCTTGGCACTGAAAAACTGGCATCTGTGTACAAATAGAGAAAGTGTTTTCCAAGGTCCGAGCTACACAAAGAAACAAAAAGAAACTCCTTTACATCAATCTGTTCACAAGGACTGCCTTGATCATTCTAAATTATACTTTTGTCAATGGATTAAAGTGGCTTAGTAGGCAGGTAAATAAGTACATTTTTGTTGTTGTTATTCAACAGAACAAAGAGATATTGCATGGTGTTGTGGAGTTCTGTGATGTTGGTATTTAAAACAGATTCCCTTCCATGAGCAGAAATTCTGATGTCAGATTTTTTTTTTTCTATTCACATTTGGGTTTTGGAATGCAAATGTGAATGAATAAAGTACTCTGGGTCTGTGCTGGCAGCAGATGTTTGGAAGGGAAGGTGCACTGAAAGAGCTAGAAGCATTACTGAAGGTCTGATGCTTCTGTCCCGTTGGAAACTCATAAATTACTGCAGATACAGAACAAAGGGGTACTGAAAAGGTTACTGATTGCTAAGAAGCTCACTGAACTACTGAAATCTGAAAGTAGCCAGTTGAAGACTGAACTCTTTCCTGCTTTTTACAGTTAGGTGTGTGTGAGGCATACACCACACAGGCGCAGACAAAACCTTCTGTACTTCCTGTGTGCACATAAACAATTCAACTACGTCGTCTTTTTCATGTTATCCATCCAGCCTTCACTCATACAATCTGGGTTACACCAGACATGCGTGCTTGCCACTGTATCTGCAGACGAGACAAGTAATGCAAGTTATTGATATTACTGAAACTTCATATAAGAGGCTGAGAAAATGCCCTGATGCAGTTTTTCTGCTCTCTGATTCAATTGTTGCACAGGCAGGAAGAGCAGTTGCAACATTATCATGGAAAAAAAAAAAAAATCAAGTTGATGGATATGCCTTTGTAAGCACAAGCACATTTATCACACTGTCTTTATCATTCTTTTAAAGCTTGAAGGTGGTAAAAACAAAACCAAGAGGTGCCATCTGTGAAGTCCCTTAACTTAAGCACTTCACTTAGTGAGTATCACACTCCAGAATGGGAAGAGCTAGGTATGGCACCTCTTGGTTTTGTTTTTGAGTAGACTTATAGCTTAGATGCTCAAGCAAGGACTTGAGAAAATGCTTCAGCTATAAGTCTACTCATAGATACCGTGGTTTAAAGCACTAAGTCCATGCCTAGATGCACCACTATCTACTGTATAAGCTGGGGGAATATGTATGGCTGCACAACTTCCAAGCCAGCTGGATGCCAGCCATTTCATAATAATGATGCTTGTGCTGGAGCTAGCTGGAATCCATTTGGTCTGAATATATGTACATCTGCTAAAGCCTTTTCAGAAACGATCTTATCATATGAAAAAACAGAGTACTCACACTTGTAAACAGTTCAAGTAATAGCTACATCTCTGATGGAAATGAAAAAGCCAGAAAAAAGGTGGGAAGAAGCAAAGAAATGCAGAGATTTAAAAATAATAATAATAAAAATGCTATGCTTACTGTCATTTACAGTAATAAAAAGGAGCTTGCAAGTACGAGTGCTTACAGGATCAATGCCTAAGTACACAGCCATATAAATAAAGAACACAATATGATGTGCCAGTACTTAATGCCAGAGTTTAATGTTTCTACTGTTCTTTAGGACTGGTCTTTTCATGAAATTTTAAACCAGCTCAGAAATTAACATTAAGTCCCATTAGCCTTGCTAAATGCGAAAGGATGCATCTGAAATACACCTGCCTACGAATTAAACACAGGAGCTCAGTCATAAGTTGCTCAAGAATTCTTAAACCAGGGTCCTGTGGTGCACATTAAAGCGTACAAGCAGAAGCACGATTTTGGTGATGCTAAGCAAAGAATATTGTTGATGCAATTTTTTAAACAGAAAAGTTTATGTTTTCTGGTTTGCTTCTTCTATAGCAAAGGCTTCTGAGGCTAGTCTGAAGTGTGGGCTTGTCCGGCCGCTCAGGTAAGAAAGGTGTAACAATAATGCCTATCAGACCTCAGTTATACCACCCACTCCTTCATGGCAACGAGCAGCCTCCCTTTATTTCACCATTTCTGAACCTCCCTGTTTTATGGCATATTACTTATGACCTTAATGAACAGTAATACGGTGTCCCTAGAAAGCGTATCTATGCAGATTTTGACTCCGGAGGGTATCTACACTGAATGGCCACAAACACAAAAGCACAAACACAAGGCGACACCTGCAGCATAGCAGCACCTGTTAGGTAATGGTCTTAACTTAAGAAAATGTTTTTTCATTATCTTTGTAAAAAAGATTTACTACAATGACATGGTGTTGTTGATCACTCAACGAACACTGGCTAGAAGTAAAGTAACCACTGCAAGTAAAAGTGAAGATGGACTGCAAAGCTCCAAACTGCATACCAATCTATTTTCCCCCAAAGTGACACAGTTTACAGATATGGTATGGATTTCACATTTTAATACTTACTATTGAACATGAAGAATTGCTTTAAGACCCAACATTTTACTTACCTTTCATTACCAGAGAACAACAAAAAGCACAGAACCACAAGCTTATATACCCCACAGAAGATGTCACAACTGCTTTTGCTTGAAAAAAAAAAGACCAAAAAACAAAAACAAACTGTCCTTGAAGGGATGCAAAACACAGACTCCTGATGGCTGTTGAACAGAAGGCCTTTATTGCCCTTTTTTCTCTACTACATATACTTTCCCTGTAACCCCATGCGCTGTCCACTTGCTCGAATTGGTCATACAACTTGTTAGAGACCCTCAGACACTCACCTCGAGCCAGCCAGCAATTGGCCACTGCCCAAAGCTCATCTTTAACACTGCAGCCAAGTTAATTTAACTCGACCTTTCTCAAGTTTTTGTTTCTAACGCTTATTTCTTCATTATCTCTAATTCAGGGACGTGTGAAACAGCACAAAGCCACCTGTGAATTCCTTTCCCACATGTCCTCCCACTGCAGTTATTAATTTTATGTTCGCTAGATATACAAGAAACTCACCAAGCAGCACAATCGATGAACACATCATTCATTGATGTGTTTCAAGAGGATCCACAGTGGTGAACATATTGCTTATCCTTGACTGAAGCGAGCTTTTAGGAAGACACCAAACCCTGGCACTGCTGAAACTGCAAACAAAGCATGGTCTGTGCCGAATACCCAAGCCTCATACCAAGTGCCTTAGTAACTGTCCGTATACATTACAGTTTTACGAGCTGCTATTTACAGCCCAGTAATTGTCTGCTTCCCCAGCTCTTTAGTCTTTATTTACATCTGCTCACTCTCACAGACGAGCTGCAGCACTTAGGAATTTAGAGCATTCGGAAAAAAATATATACTGCAAATTGCCCCCTCTGACCCCGGCGCTAAGGCAGGCTTGTCTGGCAGCCCTACAGCTGCCACAAGGGGAAACCACGCTCGGGTGTGCAGCCGGGGCCCTCGTTAGCAGGGCTAATCAGCAGCCAGGCCTTGCACAGCGCTTCCACAGGGCCGCCCGATGCACCAGGATGGGGACAGGGATGCTCATCCTCCGTGGCCTGCCGCCAGCACTGACTGACCATGAGCCACCTGTAACATAAAGGCTTCTTTCTGCGGGGACAAAAGGGGCCAGAAATGGACCGGCTCTGTAAGATGCGGTCTGGAAGGGTTTGTTCCCCAGTTCGCGTTGTAACCAGCAACAAAAGCGGGAAAAGCGATCCTTCTTCCAGGCAGGAGTGCTTAGTAAATAGCATCAGAAGGCCCTTTCAAACAGAAAGCGATGAGAAAAACGGAGACATAAGGGACTAAGCTGTTCCCTGACGTGCCTTCCTTTCCCAGGGAATCAACAGCAATTCTGCGCAGATGGCCCAGCTCACGCAGTTAGGGAAATACTGCCAGGAAGATAATATACCAAAAACATCCTAGCTCCCATACCAAAGTGCTTAAAGCCTATGCCTGCAGAATAGAGAACAACCAAGGTGGGAGACAAGGTGCAGATGTGATCTGAGAAATGCCCATTTATTGTCTTTGTTACATGAAATAGGAGCCGAATGTCCCAATAAAGGAATCAGTCAGCACGGTGAAAGAAAGGTGTCAAAAGAAAGGTAAAATTTACTTCCAACCACGACTCCCACGCACTTGGTTTTGTTAGGGAGTAATAAGCTGCCAGCTTTGTTGATGGCCCTACTGGAAGTGCTGGCTTCTTGGCCAAGAACTTGCTAGGCCCAAATGAAATACCCACCACGCTACTCCCCTCTGTGGATAAAGGGAAAAAACTCCACACCTCCAAGTCTCCATTAAACTCAGCAAAATAATTAAGCTGTAAACCGTGCCAGAACAAAATACCATGTGATCAAGTAACGTACGCGTTAGCTGCACCGAGTGACACCTACATAGCCAAGCAAAGCAAGTGCTGTGTGAGGGCGCGTGCCCCACCGAGTGCAGCATCTCACAATCTCAAGTTTTAAGTGCTGGCTTTCTTCTTCTCATTTAGAAACACCGGACTGCAAGGGACCACCTCAGCAATCAAGTCCAATCCTCTTAAGCTGCAGACAGCCCTGCAAAAGTCAGCGAGGCTACAAATTTCAGCAAAGAATAGAAGAAAGGCACTATCACACTTCCCTGTAATCACAGGTCTGTTAATGTCACCACGGACTCCAGAAAATGAACACCCTTTATTCTCTCCCCTCTAAAAGCAGCACCTTCAAAATACCACAGTTTCATCAGACTGTGACCTGCAGTAAAAAAGCTCTCCTGACCCCCAGCCCCACAAGCATGTTCATGAGCAAAGCACCCTCACTGAGCACCTCCAGGGATGCACACTACCCCGCATCCCAAACCTTAGCAAGGGGCTACTTATATTTAAGATAAAACTGAGGAAAGGGACAATTCACGCACCAGACAGAACGAAGGGCTTCCTCGGGTAACTGGCAAAGACTTATTAACAACATTAATTGCTCTCTAATAAAGATACTGTGGAAGTCAAGTATTTATACTACACCACTCCAGTTAAAGGCAGACCGAGCATTCGGTTGAAGCAAGAAATGTGCAGACTTCACGACTCTACCCACAGCAGAGTTTTTTTCCCCCTTTCCAATAGCTCATTCCCTCAAATAGTTCAGCAATGAATTCAGTAAAACTATACCTGTCAATCAGGTTGTAAGCACAGTTATAACTTACACTGACTGCAAACTCTTCCAAGCTGTGGATATACCCGCCCACGTCTGCGATCACCCAGTAAGAGCTAGTTTTCTTTCACTTAAGTACAGGCAACGTGCTCCAAGCATCCCACCAAACAAACAGCCTCGCATCTGCGGGCAGACGATTCTGGCAGAGAATTGCTCTCCTCGAAAGCAGCATACCACTGCCCTGCAAGGCCCGTGCTCGTGGTAGAAATTGTGTGCACGTGGTCTGGGCAACTGCGCAGCAATGCTTCCTCCTCAGCAGTCGTGCATCCTCAAGCAGCAGTTGTTATCTGTCACATCTGGTTATGTAATCAGGAAGGAATAAGGAAAAAGGGATGAAAACATCAAAAAACAGCATAATGCTGCAGACCATTGCGTGGATTGCAAAACACACCATAAAGCAGCGTGGCACTTTACAGCAATCCTAAAGTGTGTGAACCGTTCTGGGTGAAAAGCGCCTGTGACAAGTCATTCTCCCTGACATCAATGTGTGCTACGACAAAAGCAAGCAAAATGCCAACACACTTTAAATACAGTAGGTCAACATCCTCAGTGTCAACTATAATATGCCTATAAACTTTGAAACAGAGATTTAAAACCCACTTAAGATACGCACAATGACCAAATTTTTATCAGCCACCTCCTTCCCCAGCACAGTGCCATGCTACACCTTCCATTAATTTAACAAAGTTCAATCTTCAAACAATTCAGGTTCCCTCTTCTTTTAGCTTTGTTTCAAAGAAAAAACACGAAGATCACTCTCCTGGGGGCCAGCAGCCCTTGAATTTCCAGCCTGCTTCATTTACCTGTGAATATTTTAAATGTAAATATAACTGAAAACTTTCAGAAGTTTCGTCACTTCTCATTCTTCCAGCATACTGAAAGAATAAATAAAAATCACACCCTTCCAAGCCTCGTGGTGCAAGGCTAAACATACCAAAGTCTTCAGTCTGCTCTCAAAAAAGTCTTCTTCCCACAGCTTCAGCATCCTAGCATTTCTTCTTCACTTTAAAATAGAACAATCTCTTTGAAGCACAGTGATCAGAACAGCAGAGCACCGTGTGAAGGAGGACGCAGCCACATACTGCACAATTAAATGGATCGATACGGGCTCTGACAGTCCATCTGATAGGAGATTTTTTTCCTAACTGCGCTAAAAATGACAGGAATGTCACCCAGCAGCTGATTGACACATTCCGGCTCCACTCTTGCTGTAGCAGCCCCATGTGCTGCAATTGCAGAGCAAAACTTATTATTAGACTCCTTGGCACAGGCTTTTGTGCCCTGTTCCACCAAGTTTCACGCTATTTATGTTACTCCAATATGTATTTTATTATGAAGATACACAATGAAATATTCAGGGCTTCAGGATCTTTAGACCTGTGCTTTCTTTGTCCACCCTTCTTTCAGCTTCCACCTAGCTCTGCCATAAGCCAGTGGTGGTTAAGTAAAATCTACTACGCTGCTATGAACGCTTTTCAGGTTTTTTGGACACCTATTTTCCTGCAGCAGGGTCAAAACGCAGCTCGAGACAGCAGTCTCAGTTGAGAAAGGACTCCTGTGCAAGCCACTCTCACCCAGGAAATAGAAACTAGTAAACCACTGACTTTAACTGACATTTCTTCCTCCTTAATATAAAGCTGTGCCAACAAGTCACGTGGGTTCACTGCAGAACTAATGAAGCCAGTCAAAAACAGAAGGACACCTGGTCATTAGGACCAGCTGTGGTTCTAACAGGAAATATGTAATTTCCTCTTAGAACTGATATGCCTTTGAATGTGTTACCCATTTTAACAACTGTTTGGCACGGTTACTCCACAACTCCAGTAGTCCCCATCGCTCTCCTTATTTACAGCTCTGCTTCCTGGTCACCAGCTTATGTTCTTCTGCCTTTGCACCACAGCTCTTTATCTCTGTCCTTCCTATGTATTTAACTCGAGGAAGGATTTATAGAGGCAATCGCATGGCCTTGTGGGCTGAGATTTCACAGGGCTTTCACCTGATCTGAGCATGAACTGCTGCCATAAATTAGATAAGGTGTTTTTTTCCCCATCTTTTACAGCATCACCGCATCAAAGACACATGCAGAAACACGCGACAGAGAAAGTGATACTGCTCCTTTCAGCCACCGCCAGCACAGCCCGAGCCTGGCGCACTGCTCTGGTGAAAACGCAGCCTCAGCCTCTCTTCCTCAGCCAAACGCGCCCAGCTCTGCACAGCACACACAGTTCTAGCGCAGGAAGCGACACGCCTGAACATCTGTAAAGGCAGATAATAGGGAAGGAAGAAAAAAATCCATCAAAAGGGACAAACCAGCAAAGCCCCGAAAGAAGTGATGAAAGTTTAAGCACACGCCTAGCACAGCAGTGCTGGGGCCAACTGTACCTCACCAAGCCTAGCTAGAGGAGAAATCAAAGACCAAGGTTCTTCACCTACTTCCTGATGGGTTTAAATTTACAAGGGTTTATGCATTTAAAATGAAGGCATAATAATCAGCAAGCCATCTTCTTACTACACACAGTTTTAAAAGGCCTACAAACCAGACATTTTTCTCCTCCACACAGAGAAATAAACTAAGAAGAACCAAGCAGTTATACCAAAAAAGTAACTGCACCTTGTGCTTTTCACGCAGAGACACTTCTGCACATGTTAAAAGACAATAGCTGTCACCGGTGGTACTGTGTGGTGGCAGTCTAATGCAGGCTATGCCAGCAGCTTTCAGTTTATTATACATTCCAAAAATAAAAATAAAAAAAGAAAAAAGATTCCCCCCAGAACCCAAACAAGTAGCAGGGTTGGGACTGGCTTTGCTTGGTGTCTTCAAGGCAAGCACAGAATTATCAGCTGCTCCTCTGAGAGCTGACCAGGCTGGCATAGCATCGCTGTGATTCACAGACAGCGCTGAAAAGGGCTCTTTGCTGTAACCCAACCACCACCTTTGGGTCTCCAGAGGAGCAGCTCAGCCAGCCAACCACCCCAGGTTTCCCACACTCGAGCAGTGGCTCTGTGGCCAACGCGCTCAGGGTTCCTGCCCAGGTCCTTGCCCCTGAAAGCCTCCTACCACCCACTCGGTTCACAGCAATTAGCCACCACGTACTGCTGCAAATTGCATGCGTGTAGTTACAGAAGCTGTGAATTCCACGCTTGCATTATTTATTGCAGAGCCTATGTGAGGGACTCAGGAAACAGCGCTACTGTGGTTTTCACCATACACATCTTCAGCATTTGGCCATTTTGCCTCTGTACAAAAATGAAGGTTAATAAATGCCTTTTTAATGAGCACGCTGAGTTGTGGTTACAGTAAGACTATGCAACAAAAGAGAAATTGGGAATTTCCATGTGGCGCAGTTAGATTTTTGACCCAAGGTATAGCACTTTCAGCCACACCAGGCCATCCTCTCCATTGCTGCTTCCCCCTTCCCCCCCAGCCCTTTGTAGGACTTTGTAATCTGATAAATAAATGGAAAAAATGTTACACCACAACATTATTGAAAAGACAGTTGCCAAGGGTTTTTAACTTAGACATTCTGAAGGGAAATATCACCTCAAAGGAACTGCACATGCTGTACATCTTGTAATGGAACTTGACAATACGCACACCATTTTTGCACATCAGCTTCTTAGTACGACTACTTTGGGCTCTCAAGCCTGAAAAGCACCACGAAGGTCAAATTCTAGCTGTCATCCAAGCATTTCTTTGTCCCATGTTTTTCCTTTCCTCCCAACACAGTGCGACGCAGTTACACTTATGGTGTATGATAGATGAGGGACTGCCTTTGCAGTTCTAAGGAGCAGCATTTCTGAAAACTGATGGATGAATAACCAAAAATACATACATACATATATATATATATTCAGCCTACGTATTCACTGCTTACTACAGAAATCAGATCTCACACAACCCAGAAAAAAAGATTTCTCTCCTAACCAGAGATTCAAAGGTAAAGGAACATTTTTCAGACTGTAAGTATGCATTTGCACAACTGCCTGTTTTCTCGTCAGCACCTTCAGCATCTTACCCTGTGCATTTTCTGTTGCAACTGATAAAGAGATGAGACAGACACCTTAGATAAGAGTAAAAAGCCATAAGCTAACCCTGGTAACTTTTCAGCTCAGTGAGCTACCAAACAGAAACAGATTGACTTCCAGAACTGCTAACACCCATCATAGTTTTTAATTCAACAACAGTGGAAAGTGTATCCCTAGTGAGTACAACAGGTCCAAACAAACTCAAGAGTTCAAAACTGCTAGATAGCTCTTCCTGTTTTTTGCATTATTTAATAGGAGGGATCTCCTATTAATAAACAGCAAGCCACACTCCAATGCAAATACCATTCTTCAATTGCAAAATATTACTTCAGCTATCTGCAGCTCTTTTAGAAAATACCTGAAAGTTTAAAGGAAAAAAAAAAGGGGGGGGGACTGGTGGTGGTGTTTAAGACCATGAACTAAATCACTCATCTGGGTACCTCTTCCTATAATTTAGCAATACATCTTTTCTCATGGTACTGTAACAACTCCCAGGTAAGGCCAATCACAGAAGGGTTAAAAAAAATCATTTTCATTAGTTTGATCTGGTTTCAAGGTTTTTTGTGCTCACCATGGTGAGGTTTTTAAATGCTGATGAACTTTAATTCCTGCCTTTTGGGCAAACTGAAGTAAAGGCACTGCAGCAGGGTATTTAAAATGCACAGTCACACAGCTCGCAACTGCAGAAAGAATTAAAATGAATGAAACAGCTTTTGTAAATTTGTTGCTGTTTCGTGATAATCTCTACCCCAGCAGGAACAGAATCTCCATCGCCCTTTGAAATGCCATAGTTAGATGGTTAGTTAACACATCTGTAATTAAAGTGCACACCTGAACAATGCAGTGATACGTTTCACTAAATTTGTCAGACGCAAAACAAAAAGTACATAATGCAACATGCACAACAATTAAGAGCACAGTCTCCATATATGTTTCATCCTAAAGATGACATTTGATCCCTAAGTGATGAGACTTTTGGTACAAAAAGCTTAAGATGACACAAGAGGTAAACCTACCCCAACAGCAGAAATGTGTTGGAACAAATCACGTACAGGTAAGACCAAAAAGAGTGATCCTACAAGCATTCGTAATACCTTTTTTCTTATCTTCCACAGGAATACATCAAAACAAACCAAAGAATGGAAAAAATCTCAAAACACTTTGGCAAAAGATTTTTACAGTTTGTTACTTCTTCTGCAACAGTGCTGTGAAATATCATAAAACCAGAAAGTGCACTTTTTTTCAGCTCATTGTCCATTCTCCTGGTTTCAAACATCTCCAGGTTTTGTGTAAGCAATTTTTAAACCTCCTTTACTAGTTTCACTGAGAAATTTAATTTACACAATCCATTTATTTTCTTCAAGTGACTGTTGCAAGAATAGGAAAGCTACTTTTTATTCTAATTACTGCCAGAGGTATCATAAGGTAATACAGATATATAAATATTTTACAAAGGAAAACAGTGAAGATTAAAATTTCAAAGTAATTGCATCTTCCCTGAGCTTTCTCAAAAGGCAGGTTGTCCTAGGAACTTCAGGATCCATTCATGCAAATACACTTTGGTGAAAAAAAAAACTCTTATCTGTTCATTTATTCACCTTGTTTGTTCCATGACTGATGCTAAGTACAAGGAAACAAAGGAATTCATCCACTATAAGGGTAGAAAATAGGTTGATTTAGCAAAATGGAACCTTTCATCACAGCTTAGCTGAAGCCTTAAATCAAGATTCAGGTTCCCAAATAAACCCAAGAAATTTTAAAGTCAAAGGTGTTTTTAATATTCACTTGCTTCCTGAGTTCTAAGCCTCAGGCTCGACATTTGCAAGTACATTTATATGCAAATGTAAAGGTGAGAAACCTAAGGGGGAAAGGAGGAATGGAAAGCAATGGGATTTACAAGGGTATTTCAAGCAGCCAGAGAAACCTAAGTTCAAAAATAAGTTAAAAGCACCACTGAACTAAGCCACTCAACGACTACACTGAGATTTGCTTACACTTTTGATTTCATGGCAACAACTTGCAGTGAAATAATCTGTCCTTCTCAAAATGATGCTGAAGTGTATTCTTTGGCCCTTTTATTTTAAAGCAAAACCCCGCCACCTTGTTGTGTTTTTATTGTCCATAGGTATTTTCTCACAGCAGCCAACAGAAATGGATCAAGTTCTTAGTTATGCTTACATTTTTCAAGGAAAAAAAAAACACAAGACTAGCATGTAACTAATTAATTTAAGTTCTTTAAATGTATATATAGGTTTAGACTGCATGCCAAGGTTATATAGTTAAAATGAATAAGGCAAACAACCTCAGTGGTTTTTTTTTGTTTGTTTGTTTGTTTTTTTGAACCATGTACCATCATTCTGTGCTTGCGCTTCCCTGTGTGTCAGAAATGAAATTCCTCATCTTCAGAGCTATGTTCTGGAGCCAGCGTGCTATTTCCCCGGCGTGGCTGTGTGGAAGGACCTTTAAACGCTGCCTGTGCGATTGTCCTTAGGGAAATGGTTCGGCTTCACACACGGGTCCAGGGGACCCAGCACGGTGCTGGCACTTGCTCTTTAAAATAAATAGAGGAGAGGTTACATAAACCTTGGCACTTTCCTGACTAGCAGGCTGACATTGTCTTCCCTGTGAGGAGCCTTAAGGAAATAAATGGCAATTTGCAATTCTGCCTTTATTTTATGGTAAATCACGTATCAGTGCCTGTAACCACATAGTGGCAGCTGTATTACTACAGAAAGCTCAAACCAGATTCTGGAACACTTAACACGATATTGCCAAAAAAAAAAAAAAAAAAAAAAAAGGGTGGGGAACGATGAATTTTGAGAGCCTAAATAGCACATTCAGCCCACACACCTGCAATCTGGGGTTCGGCACGGGAAGGTCCATACCCGCTGAATGAACGCAAGGTGCCCAGCACAGCCTCTCGCTCCGGATGCGCACACAGCAGAAAGCAGCACCGCACAATTTACCCATTATTATTATTATTATTATTATTATTAATAATAATAATAATAATATTATTATTTTGGGGGGTGGCCCCGCCGCGAGCCCCCGGCGAACTTGCCCCCGGCCCGCACCCACCTGCCCAGGTCCTCGCCGGTCTCGTAGTGCTCCTCCAGGTTCTCCTGCCTGAACACCGTCATGGTGCCCGGCCACACGGCCACGCAGCCGCCCGCCCGCACGCCGCCAGCCTCAGCCTCTGCTCCGCGTCCTCATCCCCGGAGCCCCGGAGCGCCCTGCGGACGACCGCGGAGGTGAACGGCTGAACGCCCGCCCGCCCCCGGCCGCGCCGCCCCCGCCCCTTCCCCCGCACGCAGCCGCGGGACCCCCCCCCCTCTCCTCCACTCCCCTCCCCTCCCCGGCGGCAGCGCCCCCTCACCTCGCTCCCCCGGCCCCGCTGCCGGTGCCGGTGCCGGTCCCGGTGCCGCCCGGCGCAGGCACCGCACAAGGGCGCCGCCGCCCGGCCAATGGCGAGGCGCCGCCGCCCCGCCCCACGCCGCTCCCCCGCGCGGCCCGGCCCGGCCCGGCGCGGAGCGCAGCGCGGCGGAGCCGACCCGAGGGGGCGCCGCCATTTTACGAGGCCGCAGCCCCTCGGGTGTGCGGCTGGGCGGTGGGGCTGCCTCGGTCCTGGGCCGAGCGGGAGCCTGCGTGTGCTCCTTCGTGTACACACACACACACACACACACGTATATGTAATATACACGCTCGCATGTACACACGCACATGTACATATAGTATACACACTCACATGTACACGCACACACATATATGTAATATACCCTTGCATGTACACACATGTACACGTATATATAATATGCACACGTACACACACATATACACACTTGCATGTACACACATGTACACATATACATAATATACACACTCACATGTACACACACACATGTAATATACACACTTGCATGTGCACACGTACACGTATATATAATATACACACTCGCATGTACACACACATATATATAATATACACACTTGCATGTACACACACACACATATATAATATACACAGTCATATGTACACATGTACACGTATATATAATATACACACATGTACACACGTAAATGTACATATAATATACACACTTGCATGTACACACGCACTCGTATATATAATATACACACTCGCATGTACACACACACACACATACATAATAATATATACACTTGCTCATTTTTCCCCTCAGTTCACACTCAGCGTGTGATGCCGGGCTGCTGAGCGGCTTTTAACTCCCATCTGAACTCCGAGCTCACTCCTGCAGAGCATTGCTCATCGAAGGTGAAGAAAAGTTCATACTTTTTTTTTTTTTTTTTTTTTTTTTTTTACGCTTTCTCGATTTAGCACTTGAGAGAGCCCGGCCTTCTCCAAGTACAGGACAAGAGGTCCAGGAGTTCTGAAATTTTCAGAGTGAATCACAGCCTGACCTTGGCTGAGTGTTAAAACTTCCTGTGACTCCACCGATGCCAGCTGTAAAATGAAGGGAGCGCAGTTCAGCACGTCGCTGGGTGCAAAGTTACATAAAGCTGTCCTCAGAATCAGCAGCGTGGTGACTTCTCCAGCGGAGGAACAGCCAGAACCGTGTGCCCCCGCTACTTCACTTACTGCCAGACGTGCAGGAGTAGAATGCTCTGCCTCGCCTTCAACCCATCTTCCATGTATTTATCTCTAATAGGTTTTCAAAGTCATGACTCACACACTTGAGGCTGCTGCGTTTTTAACACAGCTCAAGGTTTTTAACAAGTAATTGGTGATGGTTCAGGAGTTCACTTTGGCTTCAGAGATTCTTCCCCTGATCAAAATGAGGAGAATCACTGGAGCCAGCCCCTGAATTTTTTGGCAATTGACCTTCATGTGTTTCCCTTCTGGGAGTTTTTTGTGATGGTTGTGGGTTCGTACAAGAGTAATACAAGAGTAACATCCGTGGTAGCTTGTATGTATTCTTCAGTACAAGCACTACTCAAATACACAGTTCAATTGCTTCAGTTGAAGCAATTGAAATTTCAGTATTGATTCAAGCAAGCATGCATTGGGATCAATACACTCTTCCTGAGACCAAGATGCACATAATGAACAGAAAAAAAATATGAATTACTTGCAATGTTTATCTTCTTCCTTTCGTTTAACAACTATATCTTACTCCTGTTGCCTGCCCTTCTAGGTCTGTGATCCCTGAATTTTGTTTCTCTGTTCAGGTCTCTCAGCTATGGAAAGAGAGTTGAGTTTGAGTCCAGCTGTGGCAGGAACAGCACAAGTCACCATGTCGTGTGTCAGGAGGAGGCATGCTCCACACAAGTAAGGACGGCCAGGGCAGCAGGCTTGTGCTGTGGTAGGCATAGGCACAAAAGGGTATGTTTTCATGTAATGCAATACACCACATTCCTGTTTCTTTAGAGAAATACTCAACAGGTTGTGCTTGGTGCAGACCACTTTGAAAGAGCATGTGTGCTCCTGGTGGGACTCGTCTTGCAGTCTTGGAACCCTTCATCCAGGTGGAAAGCCAGCCCAATTGCTGTACTTTCAAAATGCTGATGAACTTCCTTGAGGCAGGTATTGGACTGCATATGTATTAAATGGGAAAAAAATAATTTTAAATTGCTGACAAAAGTAATTAAGCGATTGTGAAAGCAGTTTATGCTTTCAGGTTAAATAGCACGCTGGATGAAATCCAACCCCAATAAACTTAATAACAAAACCTCCTTGATTTCATGGTTCTGTGATTTCAAGTTAATGTATATTTTTTGTTTATTGTAACATAACAGAAGTAACAAAGTAACTCCTTGCATACTGTGCTGTAAATCAGGAGTAATACTGATTTCAGTATGGTTACTTCAGTGTGAATGAGGATCAGGTGCAAGACTAATAACCATAAATGTGTTTTCGAAGGACTCGATTGTGTCTGCCAGCTTAATATGTCAATGGTTCACATATATTTTGTGGTGTAGAAGAACAAGTGTTCTTTCTCTCAATAAATATTACAAAGAATTCAAACTTGTAGAAAGCATCCCTATCTCCAAGCAGTGTTTGGTGAAGTGAAAGCTGTAATATTTCTGCAGGTCAAGTGATTTATAGCACCTTTCAGCCACTTTTGAACTGAATCTATGCACCCATTTCAACATTTCTACAGATCAGGGAGCATATTAAGTGTATTGCTGTATGATAAATGTTTTCAAGATTAGAGCCTGGTCTGTTTCTGTCATCCAGGTAAGATGTCTTTCTTAATAATGTAAGACACTAATTACAGTAAAAAAATACAAATTACTTAGGTGGGCTATTGTTTCTTTTGCATATTGTTTTCTTTCTAAGAGATCATCATTTATTTCTGACATAACTATAAAAGCAATTTCCTGGGTGGTAAGTGATGTTCTCTGCGGATTCATAGGTTTTCCGAGGCTAATTTCATTTTTCACAAAGCACACTACCTACAGCCCCTGCAAGCTGCTATTCTGCATCCATCTGTAACACCAGGGATGACACGGGAATGGAAGGTTGAACATTAGCATTAAAGAGCCTCTCAGCTCTGGTAAACCTGAAACATTTCTGCCACAAAAGGATTTCCAGCTATGCCAGTGACTTCTGTAATTGGGCTTCGTCTCCCTCAGAAAGTAGTCTGAGTCCATCAATTCATTTTTATGTCACAGCATAAAGGAAAATTTCTCAGGTTGTAAATTAGAAGAATTCTTTTTTTCCTCAGAAAGTTAGGCATTGGAACAGGTTGCCCAGGGAGGTGGTGGAGTCACCTTCCCTGGGGGTGTTCAAGGAAAGGTTGAATGTGGTAGTTAGTGACATGGTTTAGTGGGTGACATTGATGGTAGGGGAATGGTTGGACCAGATGATTTTGGAGGTCTTTTCCAACATTAATGATTCTATGATTCTATTAAAAATAATAATAAATAAATAAACAAACCAGGCTGCTGACATCAAAGGCAAGATCTGTAGTTTCACGAGGCAATACCTTTAGCACTGTAACCAAACTCATATAAGTGGTACAGTATAAATTTGGCAGGCTGGAATAATAATTCCTTAATGTTTCAGTCAATAAAATACAATTTTGTTAAAAACTGTTAACATCCATTTAATTGCTGTGTTTTGAAAGCCACAAAGAAGATGAGATGATAGAAAATGACCAGCATCACTCCTCTAAAAGCACTGCAGAAAGGTAAGTGCCTCCTATATTTTCTAGGTGTTTGTCAGTTCCTCATACAAAGAAATTTGTTCCATCTCCCAGGAGAGTCGCAGCTAATCTAGGATCTGCTAATTCATATGTTTATTCATAAGGGGCCCATATCACGTACATCCCCCAACGAAGCTGCTACTTGGCAAGGCAATTAATTGAATACCTGACTTGGAGCAGTGAGTAGCAGATTAGCTGACGAGGGTTTAAATGCATGTGTTTCAGCATCTCCCTGAGTTGAAGCCTGAACATGAAGTCCTGGGCTGGAGTTCATTTTGTCCAAAAGCTGTGTGCCGATCCTGCTGTGATGATGCTCTCATCAACAGCTCTTCTCCACTGGAAAAATCAGGCTGTTGATGAAAAAAACAGGGACTCGCATCTATGGTATATAGGTCTTTCCACAGAGCTGAATTAAGATTATGAAAGCCTCTGACAAATGACAAAAGAAAAACTACTAACTGCAATCAGAACTAACTAGAAATTGCACCTCTTTGATTTAGCTTTTCTACAATTATCCTTCCATGTAGATTTGGTCTTTGTGTTATTGTGTGTTTATTTAATAGAAAACAATCTGCAAATGATTAAATTTATTTATTTATTTATTTATTGCCAGAACTGTATCTTTCTGAAAAGAAGGTTTACTCCAAATCAAAACATTTTGACAAAGATTTCTTAACGTGCAATTTCAGCAAGGTAAAATGTATAATTTGTGGTTGCATTTCATTAAAATATTACGTTTAATAGTATAATATAGCTTCATATTGTGTGTAAGATTACATATTCCATCAGACTAAATATTTGTTCTCAAGTAGCATGAGAATGTCCTTTGGACTTTTGGCTTTCTAATTTGGGGCTCAAAGGTATTGATTCCCTATGAAAACAAAACCAATCAAATAAGTAGTAACAGTTGGTAAATTTTACTCGGTCAGTAAAAAATATTCAAAACCTACATTTGAAAGAAGAAACCAAGAAAGCCTTTTCTGCAAGTCCCTGGCAATCCTCAAACTACTTCGCGAATTCTACAGGGAAACCAAAGGTCCAATTTGTACAGTACATTGTGCAGAAAACCTAGGACTTGGCTGACATCTTGGTGTTGTGATACACATTTAAAATTAGAAATATTTGATAACACTATCATAAAGTGATGGGCTTTACATTAGCTTCTTGCACAATATGCATGATGTAGCATGTGCTCTCCTCCCTTTATGCCTGTTTCTTTTCCTTTTCTAAGGAAGGCTCTACCATCTCAGTCACAAGCCAAAAATAAATAAATAAATAAATAAACAAGCTCATAGCACTTATACATAAAAGAAAAAAAAGTTAATAAGGATAAGGATAAATAATAAATTTACAAGAATTTAAATAAAACATAAAGTAATAGCAATTTCTAATTAAAATTTAAAATAATAGAATTAACACATTATACATTTACGTAAATTTATGTAACGGCTTTCAGTCGGTGGTACCCTAATGCTTTGCATCCATCACTTGCTTTAATTATCCTTTGCTGCACCTCTGTGGTAGTGATAGCTATTAAGTAATTATGCTCGTAGGTGCTGCATGACACTAGCATGCACTTGCCAGGGATTGGAACTGGTTTTAAAGCAAGCCACGCAGAGGTCAGAGGGAGTCAGTGGGACAGCCTCTGGTGGTGCCTCTCGGTGCTGTACTCCAGCAAACTCCAGCAAACTGCTTTCCTGCCGACATCAGCCTTTAGCAGGGAAATGTGCTTGCTGACACTTGGCTCGCTGCCTAGCAAAGCCACTTGTGAGTCCAAATTCCTTTGGCATAGTGTGATAATACGGCGGTCGTTGCTTTATACTTAGAAATAAATGCTGAGTAGCATCTAATGTAATCTTTTTGCAGATGAGGCATTGGAAGCGCAGGCTGGATGTGGGGCTTAACCTCAAACGCATGCACGTGTATTTAATTGCTGGGTTCTTGTTTGTTTGTTTGAGCCAAATGCAATTAAACTGTACATGCAGAATGTCTGTAACAGCAGTCTGACTTGTGCAATATAAGTGAGTGATGATCGCTGTATAAAGATACTACCCTAATGCTTAACTCCTTATTACAGTTAGTCATTGAGGCTGCCTCCGCCAGCTCCCGTGAGCTGACACTTACGTGGTGGTGCTCCCTTTGAGGATGCACTGTGAAAAGCTGGCTGCGAAGTCATTAATGCTTCTAACTGCTGCTCCAGATTTCTCATGCCTCTGTAGGTCTGATATGACAGCTAGCTATACTGCTGGGGTGTCCACATTAAATACTCAGCTACTGCAGCATTGTTGTCTTCTCTTGTGAAAGAACATGTACCAAGGGAGTTTCAAAATCTATACACTGTCTTGATCAGGAGCAGTGTCTTCACACTGGTGCTTGTATATGCCTACCACAATTTTTGTAGTGGAGTAACTCACAAAGCAAGACTTGACCAGTGCTAAACCACAAAAACACCTGCTGCAGATGGGTGCAGCAGGTATTTAACAGTAAAGAGACTTCTGTTGCTGTATCAGGGCACGACACAGGGGTGCACAGAAAACCATGTCTTTTTCAAGATGCTGAGGAACCAAGGGCAGCTGTCTGAAGCTCATGGGTTGAGATGAATTTACCAGCTAGCTGCCTGGCACACTGACTGGCAATGGGGGGTGTTAAGAGAGGAGCACTCCCCAGCTGTTGGTGAAATGCTTATGTGTGAAATCATTAGCATATAAATAAATGCTTGTTTGGCTGTTTTGTAGCATTTGCTCAGTGTATTTAGGGATTTCCTAAAGCAAAACATCCCTAAACATGAATCTGAAACAAATATGTCTGCATGGAGTTGTCATCTAGATGTTTGGGAGGTAAAGTAATTGTGTTTGTCATGTTTCATGCCCATGCATTCCATCTGCCTATCTTGCCTACATGTACAGCAGGGAATGAACCATTTGTACTGCAATTTCTGCAGAGGGAAGCTTGAAGTTTGTGCTCAGTTTTCTTTGTGTCTAATTCCTTCTCTCAAATGCTGCCCATGACGCACTTGGATCCTGCAGCATGTTTTGTGTGCATGCCGCGAGGATAGCTAGGTCGGAGCATAACTAAGCATTTGTGAACTGCTGGATTCACCAAACAAAGGGGACTGGAAAAAAAGCACAAGAGGCTTCTGTTGTGTAAGTGACACTTAATCTTAGCTGGCCGATTAAGAGATAATGTATATTGTTCAAGTGCTCTAATCAGGTCAGCTGAAGTTCCCTCGGGTATAGAAAAAAATCTGGTGCCAGTTTCTGAGGTTGATCTCTAAGCACACCTGGGGGCATGAGCAATGGAAAATGGTGATGCCTGGCTTCTGCCTGCTCAGCTTGGTTCCCCAGCCCTTCCGAAAAACTTATTTTCCCTCATTGCATTGTTAGCTCAAGGAAACACAACCTATGTTCCACCTTCCTGTGGATGGCGAAGATACTCTGCCTTCGACCAGGCAGTCATGACAATTTCCCTGATAGCACCTCTCTGCTGGGAGCAAACAGTGGAGGAAGGGCTCTGGGCCAAAATAATAATTTCCAAAGCATGGTAGGATGCAGTTGTGGTGCGGAGTGCTAGTAGCAAGCACCTCCCTTGCTGTACAGGATTGCTGGATGTGTTAAAAGGGGGCTAGAACCTCTTCCTCCCAGCTGAACTAATCCCTCCCAGCATACCTTTAATCGATTTATTATCGTATCCCTTTAACTGATCTATTATTGTATCACGGAAAAGGTGAACAACTTCATGAGTTCAGCTTCTAGGATGGATCAAATACTTGTTCCAATGTTTTGGTGATTATTTTCTCTCCATGCAGTTTTCAAAGGAAAGGCAGCTGCAGTACACCTACATGCTCAGCTGGCCCAGTAGGATTTTACATCCTGAGTCTTTCAAGGACCTTCCCTCTCCAGATACCCTGGAGGCTTGTAGGCCATGAATAGAACAGGTGTGACAAGTGGTATTCCTGCTGTCACTGCCAAAAACAATGCTTTTTTTTGTTGTTGTTCTTTTTCTTTTTTTCCTCTGTGATCGTCGCAGTAGCCCCTGAGATTGAAAGTTCTTACAGGAATCTGTAGACTAGATTCTACAGAGCAGATCAGGGGGTCTGGATGCGAGGCAGAGCAATGTGAGCACCAACCGTGGTGGAGTAACCCACAGCTCACACGGGCACTGGCCACAGAGTTTGTAACCACTTTGCTGGCTGAGCAATGGAGCATGCGGTACCTTGGAGAATAAAGCCCTTGAGTTCTTATTTGTGTGCTTAAATAAAGGAATTGCTTTTCAAATCCAGAGTCATCTCCTTACTTTGACACATAAGGAGGAGCATGACTCTGTCCACCATTAAAATGCAGAATGTTATTTAAATATTCTCAGCATGAAAGTAGCATCATGGTTCATTTATAATTACAACAATGATACATTATTTACAAGCACATTGCTTAAATAGATCCTATAGTATCCATAAAAATTACTAAATGGGCAGTGAGCTTGCAAAATACCTTCTTCCTGAATTAACAAAGGCATACATTAACAATGATGTGTCTTGTACCTGCAACTATATTTGGTAGCTCCTTTAACTGACAGGCAAAGAGAAAAAGTTCTGCCAGACAGCTCTTTTTCCCTTTTGACTTTCAGCTCTCATGCTCTTGCAAAGACACAACTCATAGTACTGTGCACAGCACATTTTTACAGCATATTCTGTTTAACCAAATAGAAACTTTTGTTTTTTATTAGAAAAAAAATATTCTGCAAAAAAATTCCAATATATGGAAACAGAAATATTTGGCAAGCAGGCCAATCAGAGAAAAATCCAGTCAGGCTGTTTGAAGGAACAACACAGACATGCCAAGAAATTCAGATTAAAACTAGAAATGACCATGGAAAGCCTGGTGAATGTTGCTCACAGGGAAAGGAGGCCTTGAGTCTGAGCCAGGGAGGTGGCTGGACTTAGGCTTATCCCTATGACTGGGACCTCTGACTCTGGAGTGAAAGCAGTGGTAATAGAGGAGGACTGGGGCTGAAGATGCAGACAGCTCTTTCCACCCTCTTGGTAAATCTGTAGTTGTGTTTTTTTTTTTTTTTTCCTAAGTAGTGAGAATGTGAAGACGCACTAGAATACCACCTTCTGTTTCAGATAAGGCGGAAGATGTTTCCTAATGTTGAACATCATAAAATTGGGCTAGCTCTTGAGCTAGTGTAAATCAATACAAAAAATTGGCATGCTCCCCTGAAGTAATGGGACCTGGATCATTTAAACAAGTCAGTGTTCAACATGAATTAACTGTATAATTTAGCCACTTGCTTTGATTTGTGGGATTTAATGTTAGAAAAGCATGCAGGAATTCAACCTTGGAAAAATACCCATACAGCTAAGTGCAGAACTGGATGCTCAGTGGTGACTACATTGTTTCAAAATAATTGCATGGGGGCCAGGATTTCATTTTTTCCCTGCTGGTTCAAGTCTCTTAAATTATACAACATTCTGCCCTAATCTTCAGGCTGAGGTAAATGCTCTGCAAACTCTGCTTGGCCTGTTGGTCAGCTGTAGAGGTGTTAATTTGAAGCTGCTGTGGTGTGAGGGTGAGGTGGTGCGCTGAGTTAATGCAGAAGTGCTTTACTTTGGCAAATCAAGCTTCTGCTTCAAATCTGAAAATCCTCTGGCAGTGCCAGTCCAGTGTTGGAGCTTGCTGCCACCCCTCCCAGCAGCTTGCAGTGTGGGTTTGCTGGCAGGGAGCACAGGTGCAGGCGAGGTTTGGGGCTGCGGCTGGAGGAGCATCCTCAGGCGCCGTTTGAGGGACCGGCTGGGGACACTGCAGACAGCGTGTGGTGAGCTTCCTCAGCATGCCGAGAATTTGCTTGGCTTCTCTACACCTGTCAAAACAATAACTGCTATGTCCTCCACCCCAAAACATGCGGATGCACAGAGGCTGGGGGTGGGGAGGATTTGCTGATTATTGATGGTAATGAAGGAGAGTGGGTGGTGATTGCACATTGCAGAAACCTAGAAGAAAGGCAGTATGATATAATTTCACCCTGGGAATCTATTGCTATGGCAACAAAGAACAGATTTTTTTTTTTTTTGAAAAATAGGGTTCAATACAAAGTATCACAAAGCCAGAGAGATGATTTTTAACAAACCTTCTCTCCTCTTTGCTTGTATTTTATTAGCTTGTATTATTGCTGAGGTAGTTGCAAGTGTAAAAAATGTTTGTGACCCATGAACATTTCCCCTAAATGAAATGAAGTATTGTTATTTCAGTTTTATCTGCTTGATGTGCAGCCACAGTAGAAATCTTTGAGGTGTGCTTGATTTTCAGCCTACAGAGCTTTTACAGTTGGAATGTACACTTCCAGCATTTAAACCACTCCTCCAGGTCTAAGGAGACGTGGCTGAGGTCAGGATTCAGCCTGCACCATTTTCTATTTCATATATATATATATAAAGAATTCATGGAAACAATTACTTTTCCTTACAGCCAGATCAGCAGGTGTTGGCGGCCACAGCAAGCATGCAGCCGGCAGCGTTTCCTTCCCATCAGGGACTGTAGGGGTGTGGGCCCAGGGAGAGATGGCCAAGGGGGTTGATCTTCCACCTTGTCTGTGTGAGAAGGGAGCAAGCTCCACAGCAACATGAAATGTGGGAGCAGTGCTAATCACCCCTCTACAAGAGGCAGCAGGTCCTTTTGTCAGAGGGCCAAAAAAGAAATCCGGGAGCCAGATGAGTACCGTGTGGCTCTGTGCCAGCATAGCCTGCCAGGCCCCTGGGATCACAACTTTGAGCCTGCTGGAGGCAAGCTGTTGACAAGAGGAATGGTGACCAGTGCAGTTTCTTTCCCTCTTCAGGGTTCCAGTGAGAATTACAAGTTGCTTGCTCGATGAGCCAAGGATCAGCCCCAACCCTAGCTCTGCTACTCTGATTCCTTTTGAGACATCTTCATCTCATTCTTTCAGGCTTTGTCCCCCACCATTTTCCTGAAGCTTTCACTATTTGCTGTTCGCTATTTGCTGTTTCATTGCTCAAACATGATGTTCATTTGAATTACACACTCATGTTTACACTTAGTGCTACAACAGGCATAACAACATTTTTTTCTTTATATTGTTCATGTAGTTTACAATATTTTCAGACTATTCCTATGATTTTTAATACATTTTTTTCACACCTTGTTTCTGAAATAGAACTTGCCAAAAAGAATTCTGCTGCTATGAAATACCCTGAGCTCTCTGCACAAAAACCTCTGGGAATGTCAATAACATTGACAGTCAAATTTAGAATTTTAGCAAAGAAAGGCAGCATGCCCTCAGCAAGAGGCATCAAATTAAACAAAACACTTCCTCTCTGTATGACCATTTTGCACTACAAAAACATAAACAAGCCAAACTCAAAACTAAAATAAGAAGCAGAGAAGAAACTGAAAAGAACGACGGACTCATTTTGACAGAATTCAAGAGTAAACAGAGGTAGGACGTGAAGGGCTCTTCTCTCCAACATGCAGACAGGCTCAGACAAGGATGCTGTTCTGTTTAAAACTCAGTTTAGAAGCCAGGTAAGTTTAGCTGTTGGTTGTTTAAATGCTGATCTCCCACACTTTCACTGTATTTAGCATACATGTATAGAAAATAATATAGCCAGGTTCTGATTCACCTATGGATCATTTTGTGCAGCTGGCTGGTGACCTCTGTTCCATATGGAAATCTGTGGTTGGCACTGACCTTACAACAACAGCAGTCTGACTGGCAGAATGGTCTGTGAATAGCTGTGGTGCTGAGAAACCTTCCGAGACCAGTTTTTGCTTTTCTCCTCAAACATCTTGCCTATAGATTACAGATTTTCAGCCAAAAGACTGTCCAGCAGAGGAAAGATCTGCCATATAATTACTGCTCACATAAACTGCTACACTTGGATGGTGAGTGCCTGAATTATATTTTCATGACGCTGAAGAAGAGTAAATTGGTCTCATAAAGAACAGGGTCAATCTCATTTGCCTGTGTCATTTCAGTCTGGCATGTGCTTTCAATATTTACTAACTCTTCTTGTTTCATGACAACATACCCGGTTTTCCTGACAACAGGCCTTCTGGCAGGAGCCCTGGCCCCTCTGAAGTGAGATGGAGCCTTGGCAGGGTACTAGATTCTTCTATACTTTCTGTTGCACGAACTATAGTGTACAGTATAGTGTATGGTTGTATGTGTCCAGGCCTGTCACACAGGAGTCTGGGTTTTGATTCCCCAGTGGGGAGGTATGTAACATTTGAGTGGCTGAGGTCCCTTGGTTTGTCCAGCCCCGAGCAGAGCAGGCTGAGGGGAGGCCTCATGGCGGCCTGCAGCTCCCTCACGAGGGGAGCGGAGGGGCAGGCGCTGAGCTCTGCTCTCTGGAGACAGAGACAGGACCCGAGGGGACGGCATGGAGCTGGGACAGGGGAGGGTCAGGCTGGGGGTTAGGGAAAGGGTCTGCACTCAGAGGGGGGTCGGGCACTGGGACAGGCTGCCCAGGGCAGTGGTCACTGCACCAAGCCTGCCAGAGTTCACGAAGCATTTAGCCACCACACTTTTAGACAGACATCTCAGTTCTGATTTGTGGGTGGTCCTGTGCAGAACAAGGATTTGGACTCAGTGATCCTTGTGGGTCCCTTCCAGCTCAGGATATTCTATGATTCTAATTTTTTAGTACTAATCGCTAGGAGCTAAACTTATCCGTGCTGTTACCCTACTGTAAGCAATAATCTTATGGCAGGCATAAATCTACCCTTTTCTTCTAACACTGATATTTATTGGAGAGTCCTCTGTGAATACTGTGGACTACTTTTATTTCACTGTTAGTTCAGTCTAACTTATAGTACTTTTTGGAAAAAGCTGTGTTTATTATGAATTGATTTTTGTTGCATATCACAAGCTTGGAAGTTATGAAGCAGTGACTTCCCACCTGTATGTAACAGAACAGAAGAGTAGCAATTTTACATTTTACCTCTTGTTAAACAATACAGATTTACTTTGTCTTGTGTCTGTGTAGGCTGCAATAAAGGTGCATTTTTTCTATGGAAAAGCCTTATTGAATTGAATAGGGAAGAAATCATTAAGATTCTATAGAAATTTAGCAGGTACTAAGTTTGCATGGAGAATTATATCCCTGCAATATTGCTCTCTGTGTTGTTCTCAGCATTCTACAGAAAGCTGGTCATTCCCAATTAATATCCGTAGGAATTTCCCATAAATGCTGCTTTTTATATCAGAAATGGAAGATGTAGACCCTAAGGGTTAGGACACACAATCTATTTGTTGGACTACTAGAAGTTATCATTTATTCTTCCTTCTGTCATTCTTCTGGGACCACAGCGTAATCCAAAACCTGACTGTCATTATGGTGGTGCAGTTACCTGGCATAGCCATTGTAATGTGGGGCACTCACTGCAGTTTTTCCCTGGTAGAAAGAAGCAAAATGGGATCCTCGTTCTTTCCTTTTCCTCCAAATCAGGGTATGTAGCAATATAATCCACACTATATGGCATAGCTACACTATGGCAGTGCTGGCTACAATTTAGGGGTGAGCAAATGAATGTATTATATTGGTGGAATTTTATACATACTGTAGTATAAAAGCTGGAATTGCTCCTGCCTGAGGGCTGCAGAAGGAAATCCTATTGTACATTCAGGGATTGCACTCCTGTGAATGACACCGAGTCAACGTGATTCAGGTATCATAGCAACCTCCATGAATCACTATCTTTGTTTCTTTGTGACTTGTTTATATAAAAAACACAGCTAGCTTGGAGCCTGGCCTTACACTCTTCACAGAAGTGAACAGAAGGACTGCAGGAGTGGTCCCACCAGCTTCAGTGTGAATCACAGTGGAAGAATCAGCTCCTTTTGTAGCAGGAACTGTTTTGTGCTAGATGCCTGTACAGGGATTAGCACCCACTGGGTTGCTGACAGTTACATATTTTTAATAATGAAAAAGCTTTGTATCACAATAGCACAGAAAATAAGGAAATATCACTTGAAATCCTTCCTAAATATGTTCTTCTTAAAAAAAAAAAAAAAAAAAAAAAAAGGAACTTCAGGAGTTACTTTGCCTACACAGATTAATGTTACAGTGTGGCTGACCTTCCTCTCTGTGTTCATCAGGTCATGATGTACTCAGAGCAGAGAGCAGAGAAGGAGGTGGCTCAGGAGAAAGTAAACTTCAGTGTCTGACAGTAGGTGATTTTCTTTGCTTATGCTCACTGCCACCTTCTTCTGGGGGTGAAGGGAACCTCTGAACTAATGCACACTTCTCACTGGGTTCCACTTCCTCCCTCCCTGCCATTTGCTGTAGGATTAGGGAACAAAGACTTGGCCCATATTAGGTCCACCAAACAAGCACAGGGGTGAGAATGATGTCCTAAGGCCTCTTTGCCCTCTGCTTTGACTGATAAAAACAAAGAAGTTGGTGCTGGCGTTTGCTATTATGTAGGAACACAGAAAGACAATGCTGTGTAGAAAAATAACTGCAGTGCAAGTCCTCAGGCTTATAACTTTTCCTGGAACTATTGTTTCCATTTGACCTTGAAATTCCTGTGCAAGATAAAATGTTTTCATTAACAATTTCCCTAAGAAAAGGTGCTCTGCCTCCGTGTCAAGCATTAAACAGAAAAGGGGACAAAGAGAAAAAGATTGAATCATCACTATGACCAAGCAGAATAAGACTGGCTAGTCATAAATTTCTACTTATTTCATTTCCTCTGCTGTCATTGGTATTCGTTCATGCATTTATTGAAAATGGAGAATAACCAGTTCTTAAAGCCATTGCAGTTAGACAGTATTGCTGAAAAGTACATAACAGCCCTTAAACTCTTGAAGTCCTGTATAGGGCAATAAAACCATGCTGACTTCCGTAAAATAAAATGGGTTGAATGACTATCTTGAGTATTAAATTAAATATTTTATAAAATTTCATAAGCCAGTAGAGCATTTTAAAAAGTTACTGATTCTGATATACGGTAACATAGACACTACTGCAAAGATAAAGCCAGTCATAACTTGAAAGCTTTCAATCTTACCAGGCCAAAACTACAGTAAATTCTGTGAGAAACTGAGTTGTGTTTTTTCAGTAGAGAACTAATTTTCTGTATTCAAAGGTAGTTGTGTAGTCATAACAAGGAGAAATGCTAAGTACATAAGTGAACAGTAGAAGGGCTCACTCTTCCAGAATAAGATAGAGGCTTGAGAAAAACAGGATGAGCAGTGTGAGAACAGTAAAACAAAGATCACGGATTCTCAAAACGTAAGAAAGGAGAAAAAAAGGAAAAAGGAGAAATTAAAGGGTTAATAAAAAAAAAATATGTACATATATGGTATAGAGGAGCATCGAGTAGCTTGTGAACCTGTAGTACTCAGGCAATGAGGAAACGGGAGGTGATCAGGCATCGGGTAATAGGGAATAAGAGGTTATGACTTGTTTACTATAATACACTCCTGATTGGCAAGACGCTCACCCTTGCAATTGCAAATAACATTGCTTCACAGAAGATCCTGTCTGAAGAAAATTATCTGAGACTTTTCTCACAATACCAAAAAGCCTCAGAGATATTTGTATTTCCACCTCCTGATGGAGACTATTTTGTGGTTGCTGAGAATGTCAACATTTGCAATCCTGTGTCAAAATGCAGCCTTTTGACAACAACCTACATTTAATACTGCAGACAGTAGAATTAAAATACAAGAGTTCAAAAGTAAGGGTTAAGATCAGAGAGAACATAAAAACAAATGTAAATATTCATGTCAGTGCTGTAAGAAAGATTCTCCTGTGCATAGGTGGTGTCTCCACATATGCATGCATTAACCTTAGTTCCAGGATTTCAGCCTGGTTGGCCTCTGGGAAGACAAACATTAATCCTGGCATTACGCAGAATGCCAGTCACCGCCACAGTTCACACTTCTATTTGTGGTGTTCACAGAGAGTCCAAAGATGTGAGTAACATGGTGATTGCGTCTGAACTGAAAGTGTTTTGCTTCTAGGGAAATATGAATGTACTTCACCGGCTGAGCAGCTCTTGCTTCCCTTGCTTCCTTTTATTTCTTCCTCACTCCAATATAAAAGTAGTAAAAGAACCATTTTGCTCACACAAATTTTTCTAAACTGGGATGTCTGATATATACGCTGCATAAGCTGCATTTATTAAAGATTGTAGATTGCTTTAGCTATGGCTGGTGAGTTGTAGTTGCTTACAGTCTAAATTACCTCTCTTGCTTCTCAATAAGGTAGGAACATACTGAGGTACAAGAAGTCTTCCATGGAGAATCGTCTCTCTGACTCCACTAGGACTGTTTCACTCCAGAACTACAGATATGTAACTAATGCTGTGTAACTCTCTTTCATTTTAAACTTTGTTCTTTTATTTCTGTAGAACAGAATTACATAAACACAGAATGCTTTGGGCTGTAAGGGACCTTAAAGATCACCCAGTTCCACCTCCCTGCCATGGGCAGGGACAGCTCCCACCAGCCCAGGTTGCCCAAAGCCCCATCCAGCCTGGCCTTGAGCACCTCCAGGGAGGGGGCATCCACAGCTTCTCTGGGCAGCCTGTGCCAGGGCCTCACCACCCTCTGAGTGAAAAATTTCTTCTGAATATCTAATTTAAGTCTATTCTTTTTTAGTTTAAAACCATTATTCCTTCTCCTATCACTCCATTCCCTGATAAAGAGTCCCTCCTGCTTTCTTGAAGGCCCCCTTTAGGTACAGGAAGGCTGCAGGGAGGTCTCACTGGAGCCTTCTCTTCTCCAGGCTGAACAACCCCAACTGCCTCAGCCTGTCTTTGTAGGAGAGGTGCTCCAGCCCTTTGACAATCCTCATGACCCTCCTCTGGACTCTTTCTTATATGTCCATGTCCTTCTTGTGCTGGGGGACACAGAATATTTTAGCTCTGCAAAATATAATGTATTTTGGCTCAGTTTCCAATTCCCTCCTACTTTTGGTTGTTAAAGACTCTTTCTGTCCCAGACCCTTCCAGACTGCTCAGGCTCAGTGAGCAGCCAGGTCCCACAGGGCAGAGGCAGAGCTGCACCCTGGTAGAGCCCTCTGCTTCTTTCCGCTGGGCTGAGACCCTCAGCTACAAACTGCCCCTGTTGCACCAAAGCTGGGATCAAGCATCTCACACTCTTGGCCTGTGTTCCTTTTCTTCTTTCCAGTGGTCCTAGAAATTAGAAGGAATACTGAGGACACCTGACTGGATCTGAAATCCTGATGTAAAGCATGTTGTGCCCTTTCCTATTTTAATTCTGCTGTTTCAGTCGTCATTATTTCCAGAAGACAATGATGAATTCCTGATCTCTAATTTCCTCTGTTAGCAGGGCACATTAGAGTGACCTTGCAGTGCTTGGCAGTACCAGATACCTGACCTTTCTTTTTCCTGACATTTGACAGTCACTCTGAAGGTATAATCTGTTTAGAGCTCTTGAAAACCTATTTGCCTCTTAGAAGCTGGTGTCCTTGACCACAAATTGAGGACACATTGTGGCAGCTGGTTCTTTATGAATCCAAAGGGAAACAAAGGAACAACACCACTGACAGATAAATGGAAATCAGACAAACAGATGCTTATAATGGTGATGCTCAATGAGGTGGGACCACGGAAAATGTTGCCTCGTGAAAAAAGTAGATGGTATCCAGGAAGCTGGTAAGAACAACAAATCCATAAATGAGGCAGATTTCCATAGTTGTTATATATGTTTTGAAAGCGAAAGAGTTTTTGAGGAGTCTCCTGCCTCAGGTGTAGTCGTAAAAGATGGAAAGAGCTACCTCAGTTCAGGATTCACAGATTAGTCAGAACACGGAGCCTCATGTCTTCATGGGACCATTCATATCAAAATAAAGTTGTAGCCTCTAACAGAAGGAAATAAAAGATCAAGAGCTCACACAGCATTCATGCAATCATAGAGTACTTCTGGTGTATCCGCAACATGGCCCCAGCTTGCATCACACCATTCTGTGTGTGTTCATGCGTTAGTTGCTGTAGGAACAGAGGCATGTCTATGTTCCCTGGATGTTGAGGGATTTCTTGAAACAGCAAAAATCCCATGGCTTGCTGTAGCTGAGCAAACCAAGCTACCAGGGCAACTATGAGAAGTTCCCATGACAGTGTTCCCACATCGCCCAATTGAGGAATTCAGGAAAATATTGTTACCAGTAGCTGGCCTCAAGGACAAGGTCTATGTGACTGCTAATCACAAGGGGGTTGTTTTCTTGCAGGTGGGGTTGTTTTCTTGTAGCTGTTTGTCTGAGTGCTTTTGACCAATAATCTTGTGTGAAACACTGTCCACCCCTGTTAAGTTCTCTATAAAAGTTAGGCTATTCGGGCAATAAAATGGAGCATGATCTGACTCTACTGGTGTCTGTCGTGCTTTCGGCCGTGCTTCCTGCAACACCTGGAGACATATATGTACAGACATAAAAGAGAGAGTGGCTTCCCATATGGATTCTGGATAAAAGGATGTGAGATCTGAAGTAGTGTAACTGTGGTACTGATGGAGACTGTTCAGCTCTGGGCTCCTTTAGACATCATGCTCCTCAGAAAAACCTCCTACTGCGGGCATATGTCTTAGAAGCCCCATTGGACCTTATGTAACGAAACAAATTCAGTACTCTCCATCTCCAGTTCTTTCTAATTCAGACATTTGCCCTTCCTGATCATTGTAAGCAGCTACTGGTGGAGATTGTAGCTAATAGCTGCAGTAACAGAAATAATTGATTTTGTCTCAACATCTATAAAAAGAGAAGACAAAATTTACCTCACCAAAACAGGTATCTACTTTCACCTACTATGTAGGGTGAAGAAGGGGAACAGAAGGAGCTGGAAAGGTCTTTTTCTTTTCTTTCTTTCTTTTTTTTTTTTTTTTTTTCTTTTTTTTTTTTCTTTTTTTCCCCATTGGATGAGGTCATGGTTTTTGCTCATCTCCAGACCTGAAGCTCCATCAGAGCCTTTTAGGTTGTAGAAGAAGTCTTGCTGGTCGCAGACCCCTGCTGTCTGCTCACAGGGGTGTTGGGCAGAGTGCCTCCCCATGCAGTTAAGCTTTGTCAGAAAAGCCTTTTCATTTTTTGAAGCAGAGTACTTAGCAGTCAGGAGGAACTGCCACTGTGAACAGCTGAGTT
The DNA here is from genome assembly GCF_009819795.1 of Aythya fuligula. Taxonomy (NCBI): domain Eukaryota; kingdom Metazoa; phylum Chordata; class Aves; order Anseriformes; family Anatidae; genus Aythya; species Aythya fuligula. Next base: position 44,942,346 of record NC_045593.1, on the reverse strand, counting down.
ACAGAGCTCAGCGTTGTCAGTACATCGCATACCTCCTGTTTCCTTCTTTTTTCAGCTACACTGCATTTTTTACATTGTATTTTCTTCTACTCTCTGTACAGTTCAGACTGAGGCACAGTTTTACATCCAAATGAAGTAAACTATGTTAGGTTATATCCTTCTTCGCTCCCAGCAGGAGAGAACTTTGCTTGCTGAGGAAGCTACATTTCAGGGCTGCGAAAGTTGCCTTTGATTAGTACCTTTGCCTTTCATTGGTGAGTCACCCTGTTCTTTCCTCCTGTGAAAGCTAATCTTAGTTGTTGTTTTGGGACAAATACTTTACAACTGCAGAGTTATTCACTAGCAATGAACTCCGTGCATTTCTATTTACAGCGAACTTCCCACATTCTGTTGTCTTGTGATGGATCTGAACTTCACAGAATCACAGGGGATGGCACTGTACCCTTCTGTGCTGAAAAGAGCTTGAGAAGAAAACTGCATGATACAACAAGCAGAGAAGTGGGAAAGGGTAACGGAACAATCTTCCATGGAAGTGCTCAGAGACAAGTATTTACTTCTGAGGAGCTAGAAAGGAAGCTGAAGCACTAAGAACTGTGAGACATTTGTTAGCCTTTTGTTACCCAAGCTCAAGAAGCCCTATGTCCACAGCTGGCAGAAGACCTCTTAACACACGGCATAACAGCACCCTGCTGAAGAAGGGGGATCCATGTAAGAAAGGCAATTGCTTGAAAAAAATGCTGTCACGGTCAATAATTAAGCTGTGTAACTGTGCAAATACAGATAACTTTGTATGCCACAAACTCTATTTCCTGCTGGGAAAATTAGCAGTGACTGAGGGGTGCCTCTGTGTCAGCAACAGGAAAGCATGAGGCTTATTTAAATATATGCAATGGAAAATAAGATGGGGACATAAAACACTGAGGCTGCTGAGGTTCTAGATGACAGCAGGGTATATCAACTTCATTAAGAGGTTTGTTGAAACCCCCGTTTGTGTCTTTGTGAGACACTACCTTGCTGTATGTCTGTTATTTATTTTATTTTTCCAGCTTAAGTGCAGCAAGACAGCAATACAGTCCAAAGGACTTGTAGCGGGGGGAAGGGGAGACCAGTGGATAAGAGAGATCCCCAGTGAAAATTCCCACCTGACATCAGCTTCCAGGATAACAAAGGTTTGTAAGTGCTAGTTCGAGGCACATGGCTCCTACCCTGCCCATGAGACTATCGTGAGCAGTAGCTGGTTTGAATTCCAAGAAACTATACTCCAGATGTTAACTCCATATAAGATTATGCAATGTGAAAAGGGTGACAGTTTCTCTAAAAACTAGATTGTCCTGCTCCCATCTGTTGCTTCCAAGTCAACCGTAGCATTGCACCATCAGATTTGTTTACTCAGTTCAGGATAACAGTCTATTAAAGAAAATATTTGGCATGTTCTGTCACTGTTAGCTATTGACACAAGATGCAGTTCTGCAATTGCTTTACCTTTTTACCGAAAAGAGAGTCAAGTGGTAGCTATATGGAAAGGCCACACATAGTTTTCAAACTTGCTCATGCTGCTACTAAGAGATTTCACTTTTTGAACCTGAAGACCTCTATTACCCTCATTTACTATTGTATGCCATCCCTGTGGCAACAAGTCATTACTTACATGGAAACATAATGTTAGGAAAGAATGAAACATTTCTAGCAGCTTTGAGTCCAGTTTGGTGGGTTGAGAGGAAGGTGAACCATCCCCATGAAATAAGTTTGTTCTCCAATGACCGGTTTGATATATGTATATTGTGAGAGGGAATGTTCTGGTGGTGGGCAAATGGATAAAATTTGCCCATTGTATCAATTTTTTTTTTTTTAATTCCCCACCTCCCCAGCTTTCTATCCAGTAACACTTACTCCTTACCAGAACTACTATGTTCTTCTGGGTTTCAGGTTCATATTCTAATGAGTTTCAGGTGCATAACTGAAATCAGCTGGGAGATGGAAACCTAAACAGTTTTGAGTATTGGGCCTAATAGTTACATGTATCTCTTCAAGTCTAGGTCTTTCCAGAATAGGAAAAAAAAAAAAAAGTCAAATAAAATTTAAGATTCAGAACCTAACGTTTTTGTTTATTTATTTATTTATTTATTTATTAAATGCTACAGTCATTTATGCAGTAGTGCACGTGCAATTTGATGTACATGTAGCTTCTGGATGGCCAGACATGAATCCTAATTCTACAGTTTGCCCAGCACATAAGGAGTCAAGTCAAAGCATTGATGCTCTCAGGCAAATTGCTAATGAGATTGTATTAGTGTCCAGATGCAGAAAGATCACACGATATCGTGTTTACAACAGTTAACTGCTACCAGGCAGAATTTGAAAGGAAATTCTCAATAATTTCTGTAATTCAAAATGGTTTGCAGTATTAGTTGCCAGGACAGATTGTTCGGGTTTGGATGTTGACTGAAGGATTAAAAAATGCAGATGATGTGAAGCTGGTTATTCACTAGTGAAAAGGACCAAACGCTTACTACAGAAGGCACAGAACAAGTAATTACTTTATGCATCCCTCCCACTGTACCTCCACCCTCCTTGCCAGCCTACTCTCCCTTCCCCAGGGCATTTCAGTACAGCTGCATCCTGCCCTTTACAAAATCCCCTTATTTTCTGGTGTTTGGTCCCTTTAATAGAAGTTGCAAGTCATGCTGGTTTGCAACAGCTATGTGATGTATGCAAAAGAGGAAAAACAAGATCAGAGCCCCATGCTCATGTTTGCTTGTAGCCTAGGGAAAGGTTTGAACTCAGGTTTGCAAGGAGGAAAAGGCCTTATCCCTTTGTTGTTACAATTCACAGTATGTTTCAAAAATTGCCATGGCCTAAAGCCCACAGCTTAAAACCCGGTGTTGAATCTGTACTTCCTTTGATAAGAAAAAAAAACCTAACCACTGCACTTGTACAGGTCTGAAAGGATGTAAAGTGTAGCAACGAATGCTGCTCTTCTATGTAGGCAGGCAGAAATAAACTGCTCACTTACTCTTTTCTAAGATCCTCTGATGTTTTGAGGCATGTCTTTCAAGAAAACCTGTTACATGTTTCTGAAAACCACTGTGTGGGTTCTTACTTGGGAGCTCAGAATACAGGTGAAGGAGGAACAAGACATGCCCTTTGCAAATTCCTACACATTTGATCATCTAGGGTTAAACCTGGCCACCAGAGCTGTGCTGCTAGGTGAAAGTGAAGCCACCTGTGAAAAAGTTTGCCCTGTGTGTTTCCCTGACATTTGCAAACAGGCACTTGTGAGTCTCCCTGGAGGGAAGGGATGGGAGGGACTGCCTCCAACAGAAACTGGCTGCCCTGCCCGGCTGGATGGTTATGTGCTAGAAGGCATTTGTGACCCCCAAAGTGCCCTAGAAGCAAGGCACAGCAGCATTACAAACACTCCCCTTCCTTACAGCTCCTGTCACTGAAAAGAGAGAAAATCTTTCACCTGTCCAAATCTGGCAGTTAGTTTACATCTGGCCATCTCAACAGGTCTTGGAAAATATTTCCTTTCTCAGCAAAGGAAACGAGGAATCACAAAACAAATGTGGATCCCACTCTAGACTTAACAGGCCAAGAAATACTAGGTGGACTGTGAAACACATGGACAACTTGTCCGGGACAAGCCACAGATGTTCTTGAATTTAGCTTGAAAATTCAGACCTGTTATTTTCTTTTCTGTCTCTGCACAGGGGGTGCATGTTAATGGTACTGCATTGTTCTCAAAGTGTAAGAAATCCATCAGAAATAAATGTGAGTCCAAAACCTTTCCTATAGTACTGTTGACACTGAGGTTAGAAAACTGTGGTTGGGCTAGCATGAAGTGGCAACTTTTTTGTGATTATTTCATGCTGTAATTTCAGGCTAAATATTTATTTGCAAAGTTTGCCCTATTATTGTTAAGTTTGGTGAAAAGAGTATTTCATTAATATGTCTCCTGTAAAACTAGAAAATCCTGTATTAGTATAGATTTTTTTCTTTTTGTTTAAATTCACAAAATGCTTTCTGTAGTCAGATTCTCAGATTTTGCCAGAAACACATTTTACTGTAAACAGATTTGTTTTTAATAAAAATGTGTTCTGACCTCCATGGATTAAAAAGTGAGAAGGATGCACAAGACTAGGGGTCTGCAACACCCATGCTCTGAAGTACTGCTCTTTGGCACTACTGAAGAGCTATTTCTGTCTGGGGTTACTGTATTTTCTACTCAGTCTGCTTCCTTCTGTCTGTTTCCAATAATCAGGTCTTGCTACTTCCTTCTTGTATGGTGAAGAAGAATGAACCCTTTGGTCCCTTGGCTGTGGACAGGGTTGTGGACACTGCCCACTGGTTAGAGGGAAGGAAATGATGTGGAGCATCAACCCTCCATATGTCTCCTTTGTGGTCCACAGAGTCTGTAGAGCCATTAGCCTTCAGACTTCCCTTTGAAAGCATACAGACTAGAAAGATATTAGGTAGCTTTTTATTTGTCATCACTTGTGGGCCCTGCTCCTGCAGATGGAGGTTATCTGATCCCCTGTGATTCAGTTTGTCTGTTATTACAAAGTACCAGCTGTGCAATCCTGTCTCTGTGTATAGCTGTGGTAGGATTATCAGTTTCTATCAGAGAAAATGCTTTGAATTCCATTAATGTTCATTGACATTCATTCCTTCAACTCTCTTCACAAGTCCTTGCTTTGGAGCGTGAATATTGAATTAATTGTGTCAAACTTGTTTCTGAAACTAAAGAGACTGAGACTGAGCTAATTTACATTTAAACAATTGATCTTCTCTTCTGAGTTATTGATTAATCCTTTTTTAGAAGGATAATTGATAAAAATGAATTTTACAGTCAAATGCTTCTTCTATTTTCTATGGTGTGTACACTTCATTGACAGTCAATACTCCGATAAATTGAAGCAAATGCTTTAGTTCTGTCATTCCAACTGCCACACTAGCAGCAGTGTGGTACTGTAGCTAGCATCTAGGCATACTTACTTATTTATGTCATTTGACAAGACTACTGGCCCCTAAATTCTCTATGAGGAAGCACAACTTACAGTTTTTCAAAACATTGTTGGTAGGGGCATTTTACATAGATTCAGATATTATCCACTGAGATTTTTTACAGCACAATTTGATAGCAAAAAGTGAAATATTTGAGAGAAAATATTACTTACTGAGGAAAGATAACTTTACATGAAAAATTAAGCTAGTATGATCTCTTAACACTAAAAAATGAGCAATTTCTGTTCTGGAAGTGGGTATAATGCAGCTGTTGTTAGGAATAATATTCTCCGTCAATTGAATTGATGCTGAATTTCATATATATATATATATTTAATGCAGTAGTGCATTAGGTTTCATCCAGAGCTTTGTTTTTCCTTATTATCACAGGACTTCTGTTTTAATATATGCATGACATTTCAATTTCTTCCTCCTGAAAACAATATTCTGTACAATAATCAAAGGCATCAGCTTGTTTTGAGATACATTATTAACGCCGGCAGAGACATTTTCTGTACTCTCCTGGAAGCTCAAGAGCCAAGCTGTTCCCTGTGCAAACTCACAGGAGAAGCATGCCAGCAGCTGCGGCAGGCACCACCAGTGCAGCAGTGCATCCTGACACATGCACATGCAATCACGTACAGCAGGACCCATGCTCCAGCTGCTTGCTGCCTGCCCTCCTGAGAACCCTTCCTGCACTCAGCCACCCTCCTGCAGCCTGCACACCTACTGGGGGATGTGCAGTAACACACTCTCATGCTTGTTTTCCTTGTCTTTAAGGGAGGAGAGGGTGGCTGTTGTAACCACCCTATTGTGGATGGCATTTGTGACAAATAAAATTCAGGGAAATACTTCCTTATCACCTTGCTTATTTTCAATTTATCGTAAGGGTATCTGCCCTGTCACCCATGATGCTGGAGGAAATAATTTTGTCTCCAGAGTGCTGTTTGCATATATTGAGCAAAATGAGACTGAAAAATTTTAGGTGAGCAACTTGTGATTTGCTGTGAGGGTGGTGAGGCCCCTGCACAGTCTGCCGAGAGAAGCTGTGGATGCCCTATCACTGGAGGTGTTCAAGGCCAGGTTGGATGGGGCTTTGGGGAGCCTGGTTCAGTGGGAGGTGTCCCTGCTCATGACAGGGGTTTGGAGATGGATGGTTCTCAATGTCTCTTCCAACCCAATCAGTCCTGTGATTCTATGATTAAATAAATAAATAAATAATTTTGCTTTGCAATGAACCTGTTCAACTTTGTATGTTGATACTAGAAGTGAATAGGATCCCTTTTTTCCTGACTTGCTTTAGAAATAGCTTGCAGTTCCTGCTCATCCATTTCTAGAGATGCAAAGGTATTAAAGGTTTGACTGGGCAAATTCTCTCTGCCTACCCACCCAAATTCACCTCACAACCTTCTCAGCCTTTCCTTTACATCCAAAGAAGCATCTGTATGTGGCTTGCTAATGAGCTTTTTCATTGAAGTATATGATTAAATAAAAGGTGCTGTGCTATAAAATAATTCTGTTATGTGGTGCCAGCTCTACACAGGATCCAGGAAGTAATTCCACATGAAATGAAGTCTGGGAACCCTGGCTCTCAACGCTCATCTGGTTCCCATTGCTGTAACTTCTACTTGCTAAGCAACTTGCATTCCGGGAGTCATCTGCCCATAGTGAGGACGTGTTTCAAAGTCAGACCTCAGTGAGACGTGGGAAGAGAAGACTAAATTCACTTTATCAGTATTTCCAGAGACTGCTGACTCCTGAAAACAAACAAGAAAGCCTTCTCTTAAAAGTTCAGAGGGACTGAATATCTTAGCAACACCTCAGACCTTCCAACTATTCTCTGGAAGGTCAAAAAGCCCAAAATTACAGACTGGTTCAAATCTAGGTCTCATTCCAGCCCAACTGCTTGTGCGTGTACTGGGGAGCCATGATGTGAAATGCAGCTAGAGCAGCGCAGAGGAGGTGGAGTGGGTGCCCATGAGACCGCCTGGGATGTCTCACCCGCAGGCCAGTGTTTGCAATGTGCTCCTCAAACTTGCCACCAGTGCTAGCTCATGTGGACGTCCCTGCTCGAGGAATGCTGCCTCTCCTGGTTCAGAAAGCAGAGCTAACTTCTACATGAGTAATCACACCCTGCGATTAGTAGTCTGTATCCTGAAAGTTTAGTTGAGGTCTGCTCAGGCTTTAATCCTCTCACTGCCTTAGAGGCTGTTGTACACTGCTGTGGGTCGTTGCTGGTGGCTGTAGGGACCATTCTGCACTTCCTCATACGGCACAGAAGGTGCTTGCAGAGCAAGCCATGCTGTGAAGCCCTGTGAAGCCCCTTCCTGCCCTGATGGTATTGATGCCAGCAGCAGGCCTTATGGAAGCACGTCACTGCACCAGAAAGGAGACACAGGGCAGAAACCATCGTGTCAGAGGCTGCCAGCTGGTGGTGCCCCACAAGTGGTGGCAGAGCTCTGACTGTATGGAAACAGCCTGCCAGTGGGTGTGAAAAACTGGTGAGCGCCTGCCATGAGAGCTGGACAGAAGGCACAGCAGCAGTAACCATGGCTTTGCCTTGTCACTGTTCAGCTTTCCATCCTGGCCCAGATTTAACTTTTCTGCTCTTAGAGTGGCCACCTGCCTTAGGAACATGTTTGTCTGTCCCTTGGCAAGGTATTTTGACCTGCTTGCTTTTTAAAATCACACATGGAGTAGCAGGCTCCTATATGTTACCTGTATGATTCTGTATGTTTACAGTGTTTTGACAAGCCAGAAGGCTGTGCTGCCATTCAGCGAGACCTGGACAGACTGGAGAAATGGGCAGAAAGAAACCAAATGAGGTTTAACAAGAGCAAATGTAGAGTCCTGCACCTGGGAAGGAACAACCACATGTATCAGTACAGGCTGGGGTCGACCTGCTGGAGAGGAGCTCCAAGGAGAAGGACCTGGGGGTCCTGGTGGACGACAGGCTGACCATGAGCCAGCACTGTGCCCTTGTGGCCAAGAGGGCCAATGGGATCCTGGCGTGCATTAAAACGAGCATGGCTAGCAGGTCAAGGGAGGCGATCCTCCCCCTCTACTCTGCCCTGGTCAGGCCTCACCTGGAGTACTGTGTCCAGTTCTGGGCTCCCCGGTACAAAAAAGACAGGGATCTCCTGGAAAGAGTCCAGTGGAGGGCCACAAAGATGATACGGGGCCTGGAGCATCTTCCCTATGAGGAAAGGCTGAGACACCTGGGTCTGTTCAGCCTGGAGAAGAGAAGACTGAGAGGGGATCTTAATAATGTTTATAAATACCTGAGGTGTGGGAGATGGAGGGATTTGGCCAACTTCTTTTCAATGGTTTGTGGGGACAGGACAAGGGGTAATGGCCACAAGATGGAGCACAGGAAGTTCCGCACCAAGATGAGAAAGAACTTCACAGTGAGGGTGATGGAGCACTGGAACAGGCTGCCCAGGGAGGTTGTGGAGTCTCCTTCTCTGGAGATATTCAAGGCCCGTCTGGATACCTACATGGGCAGCCTGCTCTACCGAACCTGCTTTGGCAGGGCGGTTGGACCTGATGATCTCTTGAAGTCCTTTCCAATCCCTACAATTCTGTGATTCTAAGTAATATTCTGCAAAAGGTTTACTCCTGCATGTAATCACAGCCACAAGCTGCTCCTCATGTTGTAATTCATTCTTTACTTGATACATGCAAGGAGTAAAGTGTTCACTGGGTTAGGGGATTCTCCTTTAAAGATCTACTAGTCTGATTCTTCCCTCCAGCATTACAATCACTGCTAAAAAACTACAGGCAAATGGAAAGAATAAGTGTTCTGTGTGCTTTGTCTTGAACAGATAGTATCACAATAACTAATTTCTTTGTACACGTCAATACAAAATATCACCATGGCAGATCTGCTCTGGAAAAACCCTGCTGGACAGAAAGTAATTCAAAAGAGTAAGGTGATATAAGTGCAATAAAAAGTCTGTTGTCACGGACACATGAAAGCCATATAAATAACTTGCTTTCATCACAACTACTTCTGCTTTATGTTCTACAAATAGCTTTTTATGCTGAACATGTAGTTTGAGCATGAAGTCATATCCAGACAGATTAAAGGACACAACATTACTTTCTACATGTACTGTCAGTGTTCTGTTTTTGCACTTTGGAGACTGCTTTCACATAAAGTACCTTTGTTTTTACAGGGTTTCACGCTGCAGTGGTCATCACCTCTTCTGCTCATTTGGGTCATTGTCCATGACAGTAGGAATAAGGTTAGACAAAACCTTGTGGCAGCAGAATTTTTTCAAGGCCTACTTCCAGGCTACAAACAAACCTTGCTGCTAAGCCATATAAAGTGCCCAAACATTTGTTAAAAAAAAAAAAAAAAGAAAAAAAAGAGAAAAAAGGAAAAAAAAGTATACATTAAAAAGTATACATTATCATCCATGACTACGTAGGCTTTATCTTAAACTAAAACTTTGGTCTCAGACTTTATAACCTTATCCACACTCTCTTGCTTTGCCCTGTAAACCGTAACACCAATACTATGGATGTTCCTGTTTTTCCATTTCCTCTATTTCCTGTTGCATATTCTGTACTTCTGAAGCTGAATCCACCATACATGCTATCTCAATTTCCAGGACCTTGATCTATGAGGTTGGTTCCCTGTACACAACACAAATACCAGCTTATTTTCAGAAAGTAGCAGATAGCTAGAAAGGCTCTGCTGCCTTGTCCAGGGTTATCCTGGTGCTTGTAGGCTTACATCCTCTTTCCTGCTCTCTACTGCTGCTGAATGCAGCAGACCCTCACCAAGACAGCCTGGCTACCCTGGGCAATAGAGGACTGCAACATGCTCTGGCCAGGTGGTCTGCTCACTCTGCTTGCATTAGAAAGTGCAGGCTGCTGTAGAAAGCTTTTCCTCTCCAGCCATGGGGTGAGGCCCACAGCAGAAGAACCAGGGATCAGAAGAACTTGGGTTAAAAAGAGAAAGCTGGGGAGAAGCTCATGCAAAAGCAGTACCTCAAACATTCATGAGCTTTTGTTAGGCCAGTCCTAGCAAAGAGGGAAAACAGAGCACCAGCAAACCAACATCGGGGAATGCCTTGATGCAACTGCATGCATAGTTTCGTGGTTCATTGATGCTGCCTTGCTTTTATATACTTTATCAACACTGAGCTTGATCTCAGACTCTTTCTCAGGATTTTACTGGGGCCAGGTAGCATAATCCTTGCAGTGGGAGTCTGGAACAGATCTCAATGGCACTGAAAAATACCTTGACCTTTTTTACTGAAACAAATTTTCATCTGTTCCTTCACTGTGGAGGATGACGGCTCTTTTAAACGAAGTGGAATATGCTGGGTGTTATGGTATGTTATTAAAATTTGTGTTGCCAGAAAGTTCTACTCTGTGGGTCAAAGTAACATAACAGAAGCTGCTGTTTATGCTTTTAAGCCCGTCTTTCAACAGCAGCTTAATTGTCTTCTACTTTCAATAAAGGAATTTGTTTTGCAGATGAGGACTGTGGGGGAGAACAGGCATTTTACTCTGCAGGGAAAATAAGAAAAGAACCTGCCCTTTTCTGACAGCTTGGTCAGAAAAGTAAAGGAAGCAGGGAGAACAGTGCTGATAAAGGAAGCCCACCAACAATGCTGGAAAGCCATTTCTATTAGTTCATGGGTTAAGATTTTTTTTTTATGATTTTCTTGGAAGATGTATTCTGGAGCCCCATATTTCAGAAGTTCTCACAGGTGCCTTCATTTATGCCTGAGATGAAAGCAACTGCTGTCCATTCTTGAATCATACAGAAATACATTATATCCCCTTTCCATATCAACATCAACAAAAAAATCTTCCTGTGACTGTTTAGGTTGGCTGGGAGCATCTATTTAGGCAGTAATACAGATGAAAAGCTAGAAAGGACAGTCAGATACTAAACACCTTCTTAGGAAGAAAGCAAATACAGTGTGACTCAAGAAAAATACTGGTGGACCTTCTCCCAGCACAACTTCATCAAAAACAAACAAACAAACAAACAAAACCCACCACATGGTATGTGATAAATTAATGAGTGTTTATTTGTTTTTACAAATTTTACCAATTCAGAAGATTTTGTTTGAAAAGTCAGTTCAGTGTAGTCACATATTCCTAAACAAATGGATGGTTTAAGTGTTTGATCATAGAATTATAATATATATATATATATATATAAACCTTGAATATCTAGGGACTATTCCTAGGGATCTGCTAAAAGGTGAGGAAAACATTTCCACTGTCAGAGGGCTGGAATTCATTATTAAGGAACCCACTCCCCCTTCTGAATGCTTCTGTATGTCCACAAGATTCTGGTCTAACACATCAAAATTGTGCAAGATTGCCCTGGGGTCTTTCAAAAGGGAAAGTTATCCACTTTTGCTCTTTAGAGCCAAATAGTTCCTACCCTGAGAAAACATTTTGAAAAGCTCTTGTTGCCAGTTTTATGACATTCACTCTGACTGTAAAGGTTACAGATGGAAGGATTAGTAGGTGTTGCACCCTTTTAGGCTTAGTTTTTTAGCTTGCACTTTCAAAAAAAAAATAAAAAATTAAGAAACATAAGGATAAAAAAAAAAAAAAAAAGAACTATATATTGTATTCACCATACATACACATCATCCTTCTGTGTGTTATATTCACTGAGCACTGGAATCCAGCAGTTGCAGAGTGGGATCTGGGTCAAAATGTTACCCTTTGTTAGTACAGAGGACAAGGCGGGGGCATATCTGGCTGGACATTGGCATGAGATCTGTTGTGTGGCTCTGGCCTATGTCTTGGAATAACCACAGGGCATAAGCTGTTCTCAGTGGGCTCCTCAGATGAAGATAAACTACTCCTGAGGATTAGAGGCTTTAGCTGTAAGGGTTGGAGCCAAGCCTTGCCTGTTGTCCTCACGGCCAGAGAATGGTGCTTGGCCATAGTATGGTGCTTGGCCATAGTATGGAAGTAAACAAGGCTTGGTTTGACAAAGTAAAACCCAACTCGGCTACCATTTTGTAAGCTGCTGTCCCAGGCTTTTGCCTCCTTTAATGCTCCTGCTCCTGCCCAGCTCCAAGAAAAGACTTTCTGCCAGTCCTCCAACAGGATCTCAGTAGCAGTTTTTAGTCACAGCCTGTTCCACAGCTGACAAAAGCTATTGAATCTGTTCTGTGTGTCACACGGTGTTTTTTTTTTTTTTTTTTTTTTTAATATCCCTGACTGGCTAGCCAACAGCCTCGGGGAACCTCACTGCAAACTTCCTGAAACATAATATAAAGACATTTTTGTTTATCCTATTCCCTTCACATGACAGAGCATAGAGAAGGTTAAAAGAAGAGTTGTATGTGCTGATGATAAAGGTTGCAATTGAAGGTGAAGAGCATTTTGGACTATTTGCAGCTGACATTTTTCGTCTTACAGAATCATTGTTTATAACTGCTAACTTTGGAGAGGATAGAGGTCTTTTTCATTTTACAAAACATGGGTTAAAATGCTTGTGAGCTCAGAAAAATACTGAAATACACAAGTATGTTATAGGGATGCTGTGATTCATATTTTGCTCCTCATTATCTAGACTTAAAGCTAGTCAGAGGCAGCCCTGCACAGATATTTGATGCTTTACGTGCAAAAAAATTTTTTTTAGTCATTTAACAACTACAATACCTCTAGTATGGCATTGTAAGAAGACTTCCAGATGATCTCCAGTCGTGACATATTGGATAAAAAATTCTGAATCTGTAAGTTGGATCTCTGCTAGGAATTAAAATGCTAGGAATCAAAGCTCTTTGCTAGGAATTAAAATGTCCTGCTCAGATTCTGTACATTCTTGAACAGCAAATGATACAAATAATTACTTGCCTCTGAAGTCTGCAGTATGGGTTAATCAAAGAATATTTGTATAACATTTACAAAGTGAAGTATGCTATTGTATGGGCCAAAGGTTATAATTTTTGTTTCATTGTGTACTGAAGACTCCTTAAATGGCCAAAAGGCAGTATAAGAATGAAAAAGGACATCTGAAATGTCATGACAACATATTTTTGCATTCGGTAATGGTGCCTGATGCTGTGCAAATAATTTTTAAACCACAAAATTACTGGAGTGGTCCATTTCTATTATGTCAGTCTTTTCAATGGGACTGTACTCCTCAATACATGCATATTTTTAGAGAGCATTGTTGTTTTCTCTGGCTTCATGTTATAGTCTTTCTTTATGTGCTTCATTGTATGGTATGCTAATTGGGCTGTTACAGTGTGAAAGTGGGTGGCATAAAATGCTTTAGTCAAACTGCAAATCAGACCATACAGCTTTTAAGTCAATAAATTGCACCTCCCTGCTCACAGAACTTTCAGGAAATGTTAATGCAACTGGATCATCAAAGGTCAGTGTCTTCCTTAATGAAGTGCAACTTCTTCACAGCAAAAAAAAAAAAAAAAAAAAAAAAACAAAAAAAAAAAAAAAAACATGGCAATTCTGGCAACTAAGATTCAGGTTACCCGATTAGTTAGCTGTCTCCAGCTGTACCTACACAAACTTGTGAGTTGTCAGTTTCAAAATACAGACTTTGCTACAGATCTCAGACTACAGCCTTCCCCTCCACCTAAGTCAGTCATGCCTTAGTGCATTCCATTTGTTTGAGTCAGGGTGACAATGAGACTTCTGCCCAGGCAAGAACATCAAAGTGTGTTCTCTAAGCTGCCCCCTCAAAAATGAGTTGGTCATTAATATGTATTACTCTGTGCAGGATTTCCCGTAGTGATTCTGCTCTCAGAGTGATCAGTGAGTTGAGTCATTGCCTCTCTAGCTGTTGGCAGCTGGCAAGGTCATATGGTCTAGAGTATGCTTTCAGATAATTAATACTGTATATGACAGGATATGATAAAATATGCGATGTGTGATATATGCACATTTTTTTCTTATTGTTTAAGGTCTCATATCTCTAGGATAAAATGTTTTATAGGCTTTATTATTATTATTTCATTTTTATTATTTTTATTATTTTTATTATTTTTTATTATTTTTATTATTTTTATTATTTTGCTGTTTCCTTTCTGATAAGCTTTTTTTTTTTTTTTTTTTTTTTTTTTTTAATACCAAACCAGTAATATCTATTTCCAAATCTCATGCTGATTCATTAGCACTTCAGTGAAACTAAAAATTCCCATCACACTTTGACCCAAATATATAGCACAGATATCTGTATGTCACAGCTGCTTTCCAAGAACACCTGCATGTTTTGCTCCTAATGATCTCTGTAAACGGATTTCTTAATGCATGGATTACTGGAAATCTACACTTTCCAGCACTGGAAGAGAAAAAAAAGTAGCCTTGTTTAACATCTTCTGAAACAACCTTGAGAAATGAATCTTGGGTAAAAGTCAGTTAGAATTACTGAAATTGTTTTACTAAGACATGTTTTTGCTGATGATTTATGTTGACAAATGGAATTGCTGTAGCATTTTCCACTTGCACCTGGGCAGTCTTTCTTTGAGGACTGCAGCATCTGTAGTGCAATTGTCTACAGGGCTAGTGTAAGGTACAGATACTGTTCTCCTTGGGGATTACTTCACAGAAATATTTTGTGAAGGCATTTTTGCAGAGTACAGAACAATGTCAGAGTACCAGCCCTAAGAAACATAGCTCTGTTCCTTCTCAAGTACTGCTTTCCCTTCAAAACAGAAGAGACTTCTCAGTTAAATGATTTTTTTTTTTTAATTATTATTTTTATTTTGTCTCTCTCTCTTTTTTTTTTTTTTTTTTTAATTTTTCCTGGAAATGAAAGGTGCTTTTCCTTATTCACTTTAAAGGTCCTGCAGGCTGTTACATGTATCCAGTTCTGATTTCTGCTAAACTGCTTTCTCTCTTCTATATTAAAGTATCCTGACCGGTACCACATGCCCCTACATGTAAGATGCAAAGGGCTTTCCCAAAATACAAAAGTACCAGCAACCAAGGTCTTAGGCAAGTTGCAGGAGAAAGATCCGATAGTAAACATCCTTCCTCTACCAACAAGATGAACATCCATGAAATCAACAGTGCATTGCACAGATATCTGATGTTGTCGGTATCAGCTTCCACAAAGGAAATAATGGTTTCAGTTTCCTGTGTTCTTCCCCAAAGCTAGCATTTCTTTTTAAGGAAGATCTGCACATGAAAGCAGATGAATACTGTTATGCTGAGAGTTGTTGCTCTGGGTATGTGAGCTGTATGGGATTCTGTAAGTTTCCATCCAGCTGTACTTAATTTACACCAGATGTGGCCACAAGACTACATCCTCTGGTGGGAAAAGCTGGCTTGAATTTTTGTATACATCAACAATGAGTTCTGTATCTTGGGTGTCACTACAGTATGTCTATTCTAGCTTCTGCCATCACTTCAAAGAATGATATGTAATCACTGGATGTTGATTTTTCTGCATCAACCTCACTTGGTACAAATAGGGAAACACTGAGGCAGACAGAGTTGAGGGTAAATATGGTTTATGCTTTTTATGCTGTGTTGACCCCAGACATCTCTAGCCAAGAGCCACAATCCTATTGCATCTGTCACCATTTAAACCTAAGCCATCCCGCCAGCATGAGCTGAATTTGTATTTTGTATTTGTATATGCTCTGAGTTTTTTGTCAGATGAATATGGCTATTTGGACTGTATCTACTGATTTTCAGTGAAGTCTATTAAGCCAAAGTCTGTTAAACCAAACCAAACCAACAACAATTTTTAATACAATCTAAATTTGATTACATAGATTTATGAACCAAATACTATTCTGTATTCCCTACTAAAACAAACAACTAAACTAACATTGCCAAGTGAGGTTAATAAATTAAGGATAAAGAGAAGTTGGAAGAACAATTACAAAGATTTTAAACATGAGAAGAAGGAAGAAAGAGAATATAATTCAAAATGATATTTTCCACAGAAATTGGGAGGTGCAGAAATTCAGCTGCCTGTGGTGAAGATAGTAAAAAAATTCAAACTTCTGGTTCAAAGCCAGAGCACGTTTTTTGCTTGTTTGTTTTTGTGTCAATTAAAAAGGTGAATTTCTACTAAGAAGATTCTCCTTCCAAGTATACAGATGAGAATATCTGAAAACCAATATTTGCAGCATCTAACAAAACCAAAACCAAAACTTTTTAAAGGGAAATCAGAGCTTAATTTAATAATTAATACTCCAATAACAGCAATTGTGAGAAACTAAGTTGTGTTTTTGCAGTAAAGAACTAATTTTCTGTATTCCAAGGTAGTTGTGTATTCATAACAAGGAGAAATGGACAAGTAGGTAAATGAACAGTAGAAGGCCTCAGTCTTCCAAAATAAGGTAGAAGCTTGAGAAAAACAGGATGAGCAGTGTGGGAATGGTAAAACAAAGATCACAGGTTCTCAAAACATAAGAAAGGAGAAAA
This sequence comes from Aythya fuligula, assembly GCF_009819795.1. Taxonomy (NCBI): domain Eukaryota; kingdom Metazoa; phylum Chordata; class Aves; order Anseriformes; family Anatidae; genus Aythya; species Aythya fuligula. Next base: position 44,925,948 of record NC_045593.1, on the reverse strand, counting down.
GAAGAGGGGAAAAGGGAGAAATTAAAGGGTTGACGAAAATAAAATTGTACATATATGGTATAGAGATGCGTCGAGTAGCTTGTGCACCTGTAGTACTACACCGATGAGGAAACAGGGGAGATGATCAGGTGTCAGGTAATAGGGAATAAAAGGTTATGATTTGTTTACTAAAATGCACTCCTAATTGGCAGGACACCCGCCATTGCAATCACAAATAACATAGCTTCACAGAAGATCCTGTCTGAAGAAAATTATTTGAGATTTTTCTCACACAATTATCTGTAAAAATACTCAGTCTACTCAATCCACTCTGTTCAGGACACTAGTCTGGTAACATTGTCTCCCACTGAAAGGGCTTCACACTCAGGTATGGAAAACAAATCTTCATTTATTTATGTATTTATTTATTGCCTGCATATAACAACTCCTTATGAGACATAACCTAAACAGTGTCTCAGTAAATTACTGCCTTGGATTCTCAGGACTCTTCTCATTAAGGAGGTAAGACAGTAAAAAAGGAGATTATTTTAAATCGCAAATTAGGTTCAAAGAGTTTTAAGAATTTGCCAACCAATGTCATCTACCTGGACTTCTGTAAGGCCTTTGACACAGTCCCACACAATATCTGTATCTATAAATTGGAGAGATATGCACTTGAAAGGTGGAATATTTGGTGGATAAGGAGCTGGCTTGATGGCTGCACCCAGAGAGTGGTGGTCAATGGCTCTACGGACAGGTGGAGGCTGGTGACAAGTGGTGTCCCTCAGGGGCTCTGTCTTGGGACTGGTACTGTTTAATACATTTATCAATGACACAGACAGTGTGATCAAGTGCACCCTCAGGAAGTTTGCCACAAAGATGACCAGAGGGCTGGAACACCTTTCCTGAGAAGAAAGGCTGAGAGCTGGGGATGTTCAGCCTGGAGAAGAGAAGGCTCCTGGGAGACCTTACAGCTCCTGGGAGACCTTCCAGTACCTAAAGGAGCTTGTAAAAAAGGTGGAGAGGGACTTTTTATATAGGCAGGTACTGGACAAGGAGTAATGTTTTTAAGGTAAAAGAGAGTAGATTTAGATTAGACATCAGTAGGAAATTCTTCACTCAGAGGGTGGTGAGGCCCTGGCACAGGTTGCCCAGAGAAGCTGTGGCTGCCCCATCCCTGGAGGTGTCCAAGGTCAGGCTGGATGGGGCTTTGGGCAGCCTGGTCTGGTGGGAGGTGTTCCTGCCCATGGCAGGGGCTGGAACTGGGTGATCTTCAGGGTCCCTTCCTACCCAAGCCATTCTACAAGCCCATGAATTTTAAGCTATTTACTTAAAAATATAGCAGCAGTTTAGAATAATGATAAAACGAACTGGAAGCTCAGTGCAACGTGCTGTTTTATTCGAATCTCGAGTATACGAATGCATTTCAGGTTCATGTTTCCCGTGGGATTTTCTGCCTCAGCCTGAATTCGCCCATTCTTCGTTTGTGCTGCTTGATTCCTGCCCAGCAATAGGCTGTACTGCCACCCACTGGCTTGTTTATTCCTTATGTAGACTGTGCAGTAGGGGAAGAACAAAATAATTTTCTTATGCATCTAAAACTGGTTATTTAAAATAAGCTCACCTGAAGTATCTTTTCAGCAAACGAAGGATCATTTCAGTATGGTATCTGTACTCTTCCAAAATGAAGGTCTGTCTAAAACAAATCCTTGCTCGAGGAGTAAGACAGAAACCATCCTGTACTCCATGCACCCGTGTCATATCTGTCCCATGTACTGCTGGGGAGCTGAACTGCCCACATGTTTGGACTTGTATTTAAGAGACATCTGTATCTTGTACTGGCACTAAAAGGGAGCTGTGAATGACTAGTGTGTCTGAAAGTTAAGACTGTTGATCGGGTATTTAATTATGGATTGACCTTGTAGACATCTAAAGTGAGGCTGCATGTGTTAAAGTCAAAACTTAAGAAAGGCTCCAGATTCTACTTATTTGTCTGTATAAGTTAACAGCAATTAAGAAAAGTAATTTACACAGACTGAGAAGGTCTCTCTTGTTTTTGCAATCTCTGCAGTGATGTAATATGGCTGCATTTTACATGTTCTAGTAATGTTCTGTTGTCCATGGGAGCACTAGAACAAAGAAGCAAAGTCCATTTTTGCACTTTCAGCTGAACACATATATTTTTTTAAATAAGTAAATAATAAAATTAAAATTCTATTACTGAAATATAACTATTGTGCATTTAGAATGTCTTGGAAAGCTTCTGTGATAAAGCTTCTGTAACTCTGTAGTAAAGCTTCTCCTCAGTATTAAAAGCAGTTGTCATATTCATAGTACTTATTTCAAGCTGGAAAAGAATGTTATCATTACTGATTTTGATTTAATATAAAGCATAAATATGTTAGCTTGTATTTCCACGCTCACATGAAAGAACACTTTTTGTTTTTATTTTTTGTGAATGACATCTAATACTCTGCTATGATTAACAAGAGCCCATTCTGCACCACACAACTAAATAACTCATGGATATCAGAGGCATAGGTCATCCTCCCTTACTGCTTAAGCAGCAGTGCTCATTCCTGAATTCATGTTCTGATCATTGTATGAACAGTACTAGCATAAAAAGTATTGCTGCTCTTGTCTTATTAGATAACCTGCCTTTTAAAGAGACTCTTTCAAGGTATGTCCCTCCCACATACAGCATACATTTCTGTTCTGCTTTCATTAATGAAATATGGTGAGTCTTAGCATGCAGTCAGCCAGCCAACTTGACAGCCTGGTGCATCCCTTTTATTAGAGGGTAGAATAATTACAGTTTCCATAGCCACCAAATTGACCCTTATTTTAAGTGGTTTAAATTCTCCAGGGCTACCAGATATCTCTATGGCTCCCTCTTGGAATAATGAAGAGCATGTTTCTTTTAATGATGGTCATATTAGACTTTCTCCCATTCACTGCATTACTTGGAACCAATTATGTTAAATCAGTTTCCACGAGGTAGAGGGGAAGAGAGGAAAAAGATCAAAATGTTGCCACAATGACACTATGAACAGACTACTTATGGAGACACAAAAAGGAATTTGACCAAAAAAAAAAAAAAAAAGTCATATTATAGCTAACATTTTTGCAACAGCAAGATCCCAAGACCAGCAGCTTCAGCTGCCACCAGATGAGAGACCTACATGTCTGGAGTACCCTTTCATGTTATCGAGGCACCCAGCCAAGTGTCACAACCTGCAGCTGGGAGATGTCAAGTCACAGGAGAGAAAAAGGAGAAGTGTACTCACTTCTATCATCCAGTATTGCTGAGTTAGAGCACACAACGATTCAGAGATGAGATTATCTTGGTATCTGTGGTATTACTGAATGTGGAGACCCCTGCAGCTAATGTCTACCAAAGCATGATACATATAATAGGGCACAACTTGTAATCTGCCAAAGGCAGATTTTTGCTAATACATCTGAGGTAATGGTACGATATTCACATACTGAAAAGCCCATGGATTTTGCCACAACAAACCAAAATGAAGGAGAAAATATTGTATCATGGTCTCATAGGAAACAGATTGGCAGAGATTTATTTGTGAATTTTATTTTCACTGACATCTGCTCCCAAGCAGCATCTTTATTAGCTCATTTGCATTCAGTAATTATCTTTGCCTTTGCTAGAATTAGAAGGTATGCAAATCAAGGTAGAGAAGATACTAAATTTCATCAGATGCTAATTAAGTCACCTAGGGTCTACTTCATGGAAATTTTACCATCAGTGCAGGAGGAACAGAAGCAGACTCGCCACTTTTGGCACTGATCATCTGCACTGAACTGTTTGCACTGAAGACTCAGGGACAATATGGAATATTCTAGATGATCTTTTGGGAATCAAAAGTTCATCAGAATAAACTATCGGATTATGTTTCATTATTATATTTCTATTGTACTGTGCTATCTAATATTTTTGTTTGAGACAATATTCTAGTTGTATCAACACTGGGAGAAGCCTACCCTCAGCTAAGGTCCTTGATTCCTGTTTGGCTTTGCTGGTCCCCTCAGCCAGGCCGTGAACTTGTGCTGGCTGAGTGGGCTGTCACCCGATTATGCACAAGCATTTGTTCTTCAGGTCTGGAGTAAAAGTGTCCTTCAGCTAGTGTTACCAGTGACATATGCCAGCTCATAATCACAGACATGCTTACAACATATGTTAAGCATTCATAGTTCCACTTTAGCACAAAGAACAATCAAGGGACTTTACACAGTGACAGAGGCAGAGCTGAAACAATAGGACCACCATCCAAGGCAACAGGCAAAAGGGCTTTTTGTCGCAAATAGGCATTAGAGGATTATTTGGCAAGCTATGTATGCACAGCAAAAAAGTAAAATTTAAAAAAATAAAAAAAATCAAGGGGAATAAGCCAGCAGGCAGAAGAGAGTCTGCCCAAGTCTGGCCCCAAAAAAAGGAAAAGAATTAGTGTGCTCCCCAGGGAAAAAAAATCTTGTGGGTAATACGGAACCTTGTCCTGATGTTTGCTCTTTCTGTGTTTGAGGGAACTAGGACTTTTCTATAGATTCTTGATAAATAAACAGAAGTGTACAGAAGAAAAAGGCAAGCATTCGCCGTTGCTTGATCTCCAAAGTTTCTCTGTAGAACAGGAAATGAACTAATTTCTAGCATTTCTGCACTCTTCAGACTGAATCCACTCATGCCTCCTCTCATCCATACATGGACAATTAATCTGTCTTTATAGTTTAGATTGTCAGCATCTTGGGGAAGAAGCCATCAGGTGTATTTTTTTAACAAGCACCATGCCTGCCCATATCACCCTGTCAATAATTATAGTTCTGGATTGCTTTCTGAGGATTTTGCTTCTCAGGCAAAAGTGAAAAGAAATTAATTAGAGGTATTATGGTAGCCGAGATCACAGATTTGAATGAAGCTGTTGGGTGCAGTAATTTAGATTTACATTTGTTAAAAATAACTGTCAAAGTTATATGTCAATCTGTTAGCACAATGTTTAATTTATCTTTCTCCTCAGCAGGGTTGCCTAGAAACAAGGAAATAATCTCAGAAATCCCTTTGTGAAAGAGCAGTATCACTTGGGAGATCAATATGGACACTTTATTCCATTTTTATTCAAATATTTAGGAACTCTGACTTAAAAAAAAAAAAACAACCTCTAGTAATTTTAAATGCACCTGGTACACCTAGCAACTTAGAGGTAGGACTCCAATACACAGCAATCTGTCACTTCCACAGTTATACTGTACACTATTACCTCTTCTGGTGCAAGTGACACGTTGGAGGCAGAGTCTCTCTTGCAATATGCAAACGTAGGACTAAGAGCTGGCTGGCTACACAGCAAGGAAAGAAAGGAGTATGATTTTTAACCACAGGTCATGAAACTGCAGCACACAGTGCAGTAAGAGCATGGAAGTATCTATGTTTACTGTGTGTACCCCTGGCACACAAACATAAGTTTCTTGGCAAGCATAGCCCACCCAAGTGATGATACTGAAGAGCATCCATCTAGGCATCATACACCATTTGATGCCATGTGTGGCTGAGAAGGGCAAGGAGGAAAGGACAGCAGAAACAGAGAGATGACTGTGTGAGTTACATTAGCTGGTCAAGGGGAGAAATGTTAATGCAAGATTTTTCAGAAATACAGCTCCATGCTATGTGTTTCTAGTCTGCCTGTGCTGAACTCTCTGCTGATGAATAAAGGCCTTTTGGGAACACTTTGAATACATGAGCATCAGTCATTGCAAAGAGCTTTTTGAGACGAACAGGTAGATTGCAGGATTTCTTTTAATGCAGGAGGTTTATCAAAGCTTTTGATTTTTCTTTTCTTTTTTTTTTTCAATTTATTGGATTATACAGAAGTTTAAGAACCCAATACACCCTTAATTACACCTGATCAACACACCTGAATTCCCCTGAAGTTCCTGGGACAAAATGGGGTTTTATGGGATTATTGTGCAGAATCCATCACTAAGGAAATGATTTTTGCCAGTTACATCTTCTGACAGAGTCTGCAGAACTATGGGTCACATTGCTCTTTATTCCCCTCCCCCCAAGTAGTGCTCATTTATTTTCCACATTTCTCGGCATCTTGCCTTTGTAGACACTAGATAAGCACAAAAATTGCTGAGCTATGAGTAAGCTGAATATTAAAGCTGTGAGTGCAATAAGCAGAAGTGGCTAGGAAAGGCTTCAGTGGAATGAGTTGCACTGTTATGCAGTCAGAACTTGAGGAAGATGGAGGCAGAGCAAAAAAGAGTAGGAGGAGATATGTCTTATGGAAGACCAGGGTGAACAGTTTATATTGAATAATTAATGCAATGAACAGATTGTCTGTCAGCAAGCTCATGATTTTACCATCAATTTTCAGTAGGGAAAAAAACAACCCAGGCTGATTTCTGCCAGTAATATTGCTTGTTATCAGTGGGGACAGACTGAGCCTTTGGTATGAAGATTCATGGTTTGTACTAGTTTCTTTTGTCTGTATAGATATGCTTCTTCTCTGTCAGTAGACCTGAACAGTGACATTCTTCAAAGCCTTGTCCTGCTCCCTCTGAATTTACTCTCACATCCCCGTAGGCTCATTGGTAGGAAACAATATCTCACAGTCATATGCTCAAATCAAATCAGTGCTGCCTGGGTTCTTGCACTGAAAATAAAAACAAAGCCCCAGAGGAATTTATACTCCACATCCATGACTTTTTCCTTCTGTAAAGTTACTTGTATTTGGAGGACATGACAATAAAATGCCTAGGTCAATTCCTGTTCTTTGTTAGGTCTGAGTATGAGAAGTATATTTCACTTTTAGCCAAAGGAGGCTTTACATTGGTATATTTAACAACAACATTTGACATGAAGCAGGAAGAGCAAGAGCTGATATCAAACAACCTTTTCTGTTTGAGTTTTGTGGCCTTCAGCTAGAGCTAAGAAGACTCAGATACTATAACATGCAATTTCAAGAACCCTACAGGGATGCTGTTCGAGAGCAAATGTAAATTATGATGAACTTATGCATCCCAGGAGATTTACTCACAGAGAGTACAGAGATGGTTGCCTTTGGGATGAATGAAAGCTGCAGTACTCACTGTGCTATACACAGAGCAAGTAACCCACATTAAGAAAATAAGCTTCTGTGAGCAAGACATGAAGAATGATGGCAACAGCAAGCAAAGAATTGTTCTCAGGATGATTCTGAAAGAGCCACTCCACGGGTGAATGCTCATTGGGGAAGCTAGGGTCTCCAGGGCAACTTGTTTCTATGACACCTGCCACAAGCATAAAGCATTGATCCGTATCACCCTATAGATGTAGGCCTTGGTTTTCAGCAATTTTCAGTATAGTTTCTGACTGTACACATTTCCGCAGCACTGTTTTCAAGAGCAGCTCATTCGTGGAGTAAGTTCAGCAGCTCCAGAAATGACACAAGCATGTGCATCCAGAGAGATGTGGCCTCTCTGCTGCTGATAGAGGTGTTCACATGCTAAGGTGTCCATGCATGGTGAAGTTCGAGCATAGGCAGAACAAGAAATGGTCATTAAGAAACAATTATCATATCAACAATATGCATTAATTAGAATGTTTTTATAGTGTGAAATAACCTTAACTGTATATGATTTACAATTTACAAAAGTGATGATCACTTTAGGTCTGTTTCTTCTTCATAGGATCATGAAATATCCCACATTGCAAGGGATCCACAAGGATCACTGAGTCCAACTCCTGGCTTCATACATGGCTCCCGAAATAACGGACTGTATGTCTGTCTAAAAGTGTGGTGGCCAAATGCTTCTTGAACTCCAGTGGGCTCAATGCTGTGACCACTTTCCTGGGGAACCTGTCCCAGTGCCTGACGCCCTCTGGGTGCAGACCCTTTCCCTAACCCCCAGCCTGACCCTCCCCTGTCCCAGCTCCATGCCGTCCCCTCGGGTCCTGTCGCTGTCCCCAGATAGCAGAGCTCAGCGCCTGCCCCTCCGCTCCCCTCGTGAGGGAGCTGCAGGCCGCCATGAGGCCTCCCCTCAGCCTGCTCTGCTCGGGGCTGGACAAACCAAGGGGCCTCAGCAGCTCCTCACGCATCTTCTCCAGACCCTTCACCAACTTGGTAGCCCTCTTTTGGTCACTCTGAAAGTTGTATACATCCTTCTTGTATTGTGGTGCCCCGTACTGCACACAGTGCTCAAGGCGAGTTCACACCAGCAGAGAGTAGAGTGGAACAATCCCTTGACTGGCGAGCAATGCTCTACTTGATGCACACCAGGACATGGCTGGCTCTTTTGGCTACCAAGGCACACAGCTAACTCATGTTCAACTTGCTGTTGACCAGAATCCCCAGATCCCTTTCTACAGAGATGCTCTCCAGCCTCTTGTCCCTAATCTGTATGTATACCCAGGGCTGCCCCTTCTCAGGTGCAGAATTTAGCACTTGCTCTTGTTAAACCTAATGCAGTTGGCAATTGCCCAGCTCTCTAATTTGTCAAGAACTTTGTGCAAGGCTTCTCTACCCTGGAGAAAATCAACAGTCCTCCTAATTTTCTGCAATGCCACTTAGTGTGCATTTTGGTCCTACATCCACAAAGTATATAAAAACATTGAAAAAAGTTGGCCCTAAAATGGAGTCCTGGGGAACAGCAGTGGTGACTGCTGCCAGTCCAGTGTAACACCATTTACTACAACCTTTGAGCCCAAAACCCTGGCCAATTGCTCCCCCATTGTATTATGTACTTGTTCAGACGTATGTTAGACATTTTGACCGGAACTGTGGAAAACAGTATCCAAAGCTAAATAAATACTAAATAAAATGCTACAGAAATACTAGTACTTCAGCAAATTTGGAGATGGAGGGGCAAACAACAGCTAGAACCTTGCATGATACATCACAGTTATCTGAGTACTTCTTCAGAGCTCTCTTCACAGTTTATTTCTTTGATTTAAGGCTGGAGTGAGGGTGTGCTGTAGTTTTACTCAGCTGACACCTCGAGTGCTCACCACACCAGAGTGCTACACTCAGAAATTGAGGAGTACTAATGTAATCCATTCCATTACTCTGAGACAGACAACTGAAGAGGCGACAAACTAAAAGTGAGTGTTTCTTCTGCAGTGCCTTGTCTTTGTTGCAGTCCCCAAGAAGATGGCCACCCAAAAAAGGGGCCTTTCAGAGGGGCACTCTAGCTGTTCAAGCAGGCGTCTTTATTCAGAGGGATCTTTAATTAGTAGTTGTAAAGAAATGGTGCTGTGGGAACTAGGGTAAAATACACTTGGGGTTATGATACTGAAAACAAGAGAAGAACTTGAACAGTAGGGCAAGATAAAAGAAGAAGGATACGAGTAGCAAATTACAGATGAGTTTTCAAGACAACTTGGCTGAGCTTTTCACTGAAACTGATCTTTGTGCAGCCTGCTTAAGCTTTCTAGTCCAGGCATTTAAGCTAACAGTAAATTGTTCTTTGTGCTGCCTTGCGTTTGCAGGTAGTTGTTAAATAGCAAAACAATTGTTTTGCTAATGGTTAAGAATTGCTAAAGTTAGATAGTGAAAAATTCAGAATTCACCATTTGTTAATTTTGTAACTTAGATGATGTCTAGCACCTTGTGAAATTTTACTGGGTTTGGCCATGTGGCTTCTGCATGCACTTGTCATACAAACTAAAACCTTTATAACACCATGGAAAACAAAATCAGACATAGAAAGATGTGTTTCAGTGACATATTAGCACACCTTCCTTAGACACTTGAGAACAACTGGCCACTACATTTAAAGTAATTATGGTTGGCCAGGTTAACGGGCTTGCCTCTGTGACTAAGCCACATTAAAAAAATCCATTTAACTCAGGAGTGCACTTCCTCATTGTGCTTCGCTATCTCACCAGATCTAACACAAAACATTGCTGTGCTGCAACCGAGCTGCAGAAACATGAACTAATCACTTTTGAGCTATGTTCTTCATAGAATGAGGAAATAGACCCTGAGTACATTTGTACCGTTTTCTTCTTGTCTTGATCCTTAAAAGAACAGGAGGGAATACTGGGAACAAAAAAATAAGCTGGAGGGGTAAGAAAATAAGAAAATGGGGGGGAGGGATAGACATGCCAAAGGTGACAGCAGCACTTGTGGGGGACATGCTGTCCGCTTCATGAGGGCCAGCAGTGTGCACTGAAAATCTCACTGCTGTCAACACACCAACCATCAAATGAAGGGGAGGCGTCACTCTGAAAAATAACATTATTTAACTTTACTCTAAACCACTGTGACGCCACTTATGGCGAACAACCAGTGTCTCAAAGTCAGGCTGGTAACAGTTCTTTCCCATTGTGAGGAGCCTTCTGGTGCACAGAAATGGCCATGCCCTCACCTCCTGGGTATTAAAATGGTAGCCAGTGAGCCACCCTCTGCCAGTGGCACTGGCATTTCCTCCTGACAGGCGCAGTCTCCACTCACAAGGCCAGGTAGTGCTGCAGGGAGGAGCAGAGCACAAAGCAGAGACCTTGGGGCAGGGGGATTTGTGACCATGCCCAGGTGGGGTGAGGGGGCTATGGTGTGTTTATGTTTGGGGGGAGGCTGAAGAGGGGTTGCCACAAAAGGTGGAGGCAAGAGGAGTTTGGAAATTAAATGAGGTAAGTGTTGCGGATGGGTTACTTAGCTTGTCGGGGGCTACCAAACTATTTGCTTCCAAACCACTTGACAGCAAGGCCCTTTGCCGCAGCACTGAAGGGTGCTGCTCAGCCTCAGGAACACTGAAATCCTCTGTGAAGTGGCACAAAGATGTTGCTGATGAAGTGGATGGGCTCGGAAGGATGAGATGAAAGTCGCATTAGATGGGGTGTCTGTAAATGGAGCTGGTGGGTAGGTAGCAGTATTGATTTCACAGAATTACAGAATTACAGAATTTCTAGGTTGGAAGAGACCTCAAGATCATCAAGTCCAACCTCTGACCTAACGCTAGCAGTCCCCACTAAACCATATCCCTAAGCTCTACATCTAAACGTCTTTTGAAGACTTCCAGGGATGGTGACTCCACCACTTCCCTGGGCAGCCTGTTCCAATGCCTCACAACCCTTTCAGTAAAGAAGTTCTTCCTAACATCTAACCTAAAACTCCCCTGGCTCATCTTAAGCCCATTCCCCCTCGTCCTGTCACCAGGCACGTGGGAGAACAGACCAACCCCCACCTCGCTACAGCCTCCCTTGAGGTACCTATAGAGAGTGATAAGGTCGCCCCTGAGCCTCCTTTTCCCCAGGCTGAACAAGCCCAGCTCCCTCAGCCGCTCCTCATAGGACTTGTTCTCCAGGCCCCTCACCAGCTTCGTCGCCCTTCTCTGCACCCGCTCAAGCACCTCGATGTCCTTCTTGTAGCGAGGGGCCCAAAACTGAACACAATATTCGAGGTGCGGCCTCACCAGAGCTGAGTACAGGGGGACGATCACCTCCCTAGCCCTGCTGGTCACACTGTTCCTGATACAAGCCAGGATGCCGTTGGCCTTCTTGGCCACCTGAGCACACTGCTGGCTCATATTCAGCCGACTATCCACCATCACTCCCAGGTCCTTCTCTGCCTGGCAGCTCTCCAACCATTCCTCTCCCAGCCTGTAGCTCTGCTTGGGGTTATTGCACCCCAGGTGCAGGACCTGGCACTTGGCCCTGTTGAACTTCATGCAGTTGACCTCAGCCCATCGGTCCAGCCTATCCAGATCCTCCTGCAGAGCCTTCCTACCCTCAAGCAGATCGACACATTTCATGTTGTTGCTCTTTTGTCGTCTAGCATGAACCTCTTCATAAGCAGGCAGAGCTGCTCGTAGCTGTCACAAACAAAGACATCAACTGCATCTGCACAGTAATGCAAGATAATTCTAAATTCTACTCTACTGGAAAACATGGTACCTTCAGGTTTTCCTTGACACAGTGCTGAGAGATAAAGGTGTATTTGAATTTGGGAAAATAGTAAAGAGAAATGTCAGGCAGCAGAGTAATCTTATTGACTAATAAAAATGGAAAAAAATTGCTCTTCATTTCATTCCCCCCTAGGTATTTATCCCCACAATCCTTCTTTTCCCTTAAAACACACAGCTGCAGTTGTGCATAACAAAAGTGATAAGTTTTATTAGCAAAGGCACAGACTTATAAAGCTTGTTGCCACCCCCTCTTTTTCAGGGGAAAGGCCCCATGGAATTCACAAAAACTGCAGCAAGCCACCGCACAGCCCTGCACTCATTTCCTATGGGCTTACTACTACCTGAAGGTGCTGTAACGAGAGATAGAGAAGTAGGAAAAACTTCTTATATCCCACTGAGCTCCATCAGGTGGGATTACTGGCTGACATCTGCAGTCCAACTCAGAAGTGAGTCTAAGCACCTGGCTGTCAGGCTGAGGTGTTCTACATGGGGATAATCCACAGGGAAGATTCTCCCGTTGCTCCTTTCCTGCTTCTTTTATCTTGAGGCCTCATCCCGTATTTCTTACCTGAACAGGAAGCAAAGCTCCTTCTAGACCATTTTTTTGCAGACTTAAGGAACTCAGGAGAAGATCAGCTCAGGTATTTACATTTTCTAATTTCCTCCAGAGCTTTGAATCACTTCTCAGGGAATCTGCTGCTGCTACCACTATGAAAGCTTCAGGTATAAACTTAAGGCTTGATTTAGAAAATCAAGCTCCCATTTTGGTACAGCATAAAGCATCTATTCTGAGTTCAGCACATATAACCTTACTCACTGATGTTAAAGAAAATTATGTACATGAAATATATAAACTGCATGCCAGATATGTGAACTGAGCAAGTGAAATTAATCTGTACTGTAAAGGTAAGGTAGTTCATTATCTTATAGTGGTGGTAGGTTTATACCACTGATATACTCATTTAGTCTAATTTAATAATATACATTATTAATATACATTAAATTATTACATAATTTATATAAATATAAAAAAAATATGTCTTTGCATCTCTGTCTTTAGTGTGGTTGATCTGAAAATTGAAAAACCAGCTTTCCCTTTTACAGAGCAATCACTGTTATTCCACAGAGTGGTGCTGTTGGTGTATTCTGGATGTACTGCAGCAGAATACAGATGTTTCTTTAGTTTGTTTAATTTAGCTAAACTTTTGTCCAGGTGGCATTGCAACTAAGGACAGAACTTAAACAAAATACTTTACATTTCTTTTCCAAGCACTTAATCTCTCTGAACAATAAGGTTTCTGTTCTGATTGTAATTTCACATATCTGGATTAGTTTTCATGTTTTTTAACTGTGCTCATTCTGGTGTTATTGTTGTTGTTTGTAAGTGAATGTTGGTGTTCTTTAACTGGTGCCAAACTGCAGAGAGCTATCCATCTTTCTTAGTTCTTCTCTCCTTCAGTGTTTGAGGTGGGGTCACCTCATGGTTTCAGATGACGGCTGAGGACTCTACCATCTAGAAGTTTCATTTTAGTGTGAGGCTCTGTGAGATGCAATCTGCCCATCTGCTGTGGGCACATCATCAGCCTTTATCTTGCTTTTTTTGAACGGGTATCTTTTAGGTTACTGTGAAGCAAATTTTAAATAAGTGGACATACTGGTGAAAAATGAAAGACCTTACCCTGACTTTGCTGTCAGCGTAGGTAAAGATTGCCAAAAATAAAATGGACACGTGAAAGTGATTCTTATATGCTGGTGTTGTTAATTTCTTTTGAGAAGTCTCACAAAAAATGGATTTTTTAAGACACATGGAAGTTTTTCACTGTATTTCTGATCTTTTCAACCTGAAAAATTCACAAAACATAACTCAAAATTGTCTTGCAGGTTAATCTAGTTTAGAAAATAAACTGGCACACCTTTGTGCTCATGTTCCAGGGACAATTGAGCATCATATAGAGGCCTGGAGTGGGACAGAGACCTCCAATCCACTTTGCGTATGTGTGGGTATTCTGCACGTGAAGAGGCATAGTGCACGAGCTAGGGTAGCTTCTGTTGCTCACCAAGGGATGTGTTATATTTACTGATGCCATCTACTTTACGACCGAGCAGAAACACCAGAGGTGATATGGGTCAAACTTCTTTACACTGTGCTACCACATGTTCTTGTCTACATTACACGTATGCCATGTCATTTTAACTCTCTAAGAAGAAAGTACTTTGATTCCAATATCCATAAACTCATGACATTTCTGAGGTGATTGGTGATGGTTCCCAATTATAGCATTCTTTACCAGCCTAAATAAATAATTTTCTTTTATTCCTTTTGAATTTTCTCCTGTCTTGTTTCCTGTGAAGAATTAGGCTACCTTTATCTGAAACATTTCACCAGGTACCAGTTACAAGAGTCAAGTTCTTGTCAGCTACTCAGATAAATCAGCCTCTGCAGGTCTTTCTGCCCTTTCTTGAATTATCTTGTCTGTCCACTTTGAGTTCTTGACTGTCATTCCAGAAGTAAAAATGTTATTGCTGCATCACAGAAGATTGGTCTCTTGTTTTTCTTGAGCCTCAGTGGTGAATCTAGCTTAATTCTCTCCTAATTACAAATTAACAGAAGAAATGTTTCTGTCATAGCTGTAAGTTAGGATTTTGTAAATTTTTAGGATTTGTAAGTTTGATTTTGAGATATGAATTGATGTGGCCAGTCTGATGGCAACCATTCTGACCTGGTATCTTAACAGTGGCCTCCTAGCTAGGTTAAAATAATTACTAAATATTCATGTAAATGTACTCTGAAGGAAGTGTATTGTATTTTATTATGAAAACTAATTGTGGTTCTATGATGCAGAAAAGATACTGCTTTAAAATGGCTTTAAAATTTGTACAGGGTGAAATGAGAAGACTGAGAATGGGTGTAGCTATTCATTGTTTGAGAAGTAAAGAGCAAATTCTTCGTGGAGAATTTACATCACTTTACAGCAGAAATACCTTTTATTATATTTGTATGAAAGAGTATTATGTATTAAAGCTGAACAGAATATATTGCAAACAAAAATGATGAAAACAGGGCATGTTGCCAGTGGAATATTTGGTAAAAGTGTGTGATGAGCTTTGTGATCTCTTATGTCTGCATTCAGCACAAACAACATCTAATTTTGTAAGGGCTGACTCTGTCATTCTTTCTCTACTTTAACTCATTTTCATATGTACTCCAGTATCCAATTTGTGATTGTTCTACCTATGTACATGTATTTTAAAAAGCGTGATGCAAATTTAATCACATTACACAAACTTTGTTAATGGTAAATTGTAACAAAGATTTACTTTTAACAGTAGTTACAGATACATCATACTTCCAAGGTGTTTTTCCCTCTTCTCTGCAAGGTGCTGTTCTTTGATACCTAAAGGTTAAGCTTTCAGAGGAAAAATTTTCTGTGCTATGTGTATGCTTTGTGCACATATATATCTAAAATTTAAGCTCAAATAATTCTGCCATTTCTGTTAATAAACATGGGAGAATAAACAGTGATGGGTTTTTGAAGATCTTTCTTCAGAGATCTATGTGCTTTGTAGAAAAGTGTTTGCTGTGGCAGGGAGATTGTTTTTTTTTTTTTTTTTGCCATAGACAGTGCTTTCTGCAGCCTGCATAAGCATACCTCTGTCTGGCCAGGTCAGGAATTTTTGAAAAAGCTTGATTTATATGTGCTCAGTAAAGGCTTTTTGAGAATACAGAGCTAAATTTATTCAAGAAATCTCATTTGCATTGTGTGCCGTGTCCTCTCTCACTTCTTTCCACCTGCCCTATACAACAGTACCAATCCCTGTACACCAGAATGACAGAGCATTCTTTCTTCCAGGATGAGCATGTTCCACTATTTGTTCACTGTGGGCCTCTTCTAGGCTAGATATTAGAAGAGGAGGTGGATTGAAGCAGGAAAGCCCTTGCCAGTTTTGAAGAAAGGTAGAGCATCAGTGTAAAGCAGTATAAAGAGATTGTTAAAGGACCACTTCCCCAGCTAGAAAACGTTCCCTGTCCAAACTTGGAGTTGAATGTGTGATCTCTTGCCAGTGTCTTCATCTACTATCAGAAAACAGCTTTGAAATCCACTTGTAAAGTATGTTTCATGTTTTCCTCTGCTGGCCTACCCAGTTTAAGGTTAAAAGTTTGAATTCACATGCACTTAAATCCAAACTGGAAGACAGTATGGTCTGAATTTTATATTTTTGTAGTGAAAGAGGAAAGTAATAACATTAGAAGAAATTTAACACTCTAAAATTAAGCCTTCCAGATCCATGTTGTGCAGTGATTCCTCCCATTGCTTTATTTCTTATGTTCTCTATATTTCCTCCAAGTTCTACAACAGCAGCCTTATTTACTGTGTAGCTTTGTTACATTTGCAAACTGTTGGTCCTCCACCTGGAATTTTGCAGAGGTTCTTTGGAAAGATAGGATGTACTCACATACCTGAAAACATCAGGACAGCATATATACGGAGGGGCTGTGTCGCAACAACCTTAATGTTCTTAACTCCTAACTAAAGCTTTTATATCACAGTGTTTGGTTTTCTTTGTTTAGTACACATCTGGGGAGGGAGAGAAGGTTGTAAGATTAACTGAGGAAAAGCAAAACAGATACAGGATAAATCTCACACTTTTTGAAGAGGAAGTAAGTCAGGTATCAGAGCTTTCTTGGATGGGCAAATCATGAGATTTAAACAGATTTCTGTTTTTAAATGTTTGTTCAAATTCTGTAAGTTCATTTTTCTTTCTTTTTTCTTTTCTTTTCTTTTCTTTTCTTTTCTTTTCTTTTCTTTTCTTTTCTTTTCTTTTCTTTTCTTTTCTTTTCTTTTCTTTTCTTTTCTTTTCTTTTCTTTTCTTTTCTTTTCTTTTCTTTTCTTTTCTTTTCTTCTCTTTTCTTCTCTTTTCTTCTCTTTTCTTTTCCTTTTCTTTTCTTTTCTTCTCTTTTCTTTTCTTCTCTTTTCTTCTCTTTTCTTTTCTTTTCTTTTCTTTTCTTTTCTTTTCTTTTCTTTTCTTTTCTTTTCTTTTCTTTTCTTTTATTTTCTTTTTCTTTTCTTTTCTTTTCTTTTCTTTTCTTTTCTTTTCTTTTCTTTTCTTTTCTTTTTTCTTTTCTTTTCTTTTCTTTTCTTTTCTTTTCTTTTCTTTTCTTTTCTTTTCTTTTCTTTTCTTTTCTTTTCTTTTCTTTTCTTTTCTTTTCTTTTCTTTTCTTTTCTTTTTTTTCTTTTTTTTTCTTTTCTTTTCTTTTCTTTTCTTTTCTTTTCTTTTCTTTTCTTTTCTTTTCTTTTCTTTTCTTTTCTTTTCTTTCTTCTCTTCTCTTCTCTTCTCTTCTCTTCTCTTCTCTTCTCTTCTCTTCTCTTCTCTTCTCTTCTCTTCTCTTCTCTTCTCTTCTCTTCTCTTCTCTTCTCTTCTCTTCTCTTCTCTTCTCTTCTCTTCTCTTCTCTTCTCTTCTTTTCTTTTCTTTTCTTTTCTTTTCTTTTCTTTTCTTTTCTTTTCTTTTCTTTTCTTTTCTTTTCTTTTCTTTTCTTTTTCTTTTTATAGTTTGGTAAGGACCTAATTGTTTGTATGTATTTAAATTTAGAAAATGGCCAATGCAATCAAGTTTGCACCTATTTCCATTCTAGTGACAAGGGGCCTTGGCACTGGGCAGGTCCTGGAGGTCTGGGGCTTTATTCTTTGCAGAGTTAACTCCAGTGGCTCCATCAAATAAGCCAAGTACACTCCATTTTTGTGTTCATTCATTTCAAAATGTAATTTGGCATGGCTATGTCTCTGGCCTTGTGGGTCTCTGACATACACTGGTATGAAGTCCAAGGACTGCAGGTGTGGGGTGTTGCACAGAACAGTGCAGGGTTAAGCAGCGACAGCAGTTCTCTGTAGGCCACTGTTATGTTTCTTGATGTTATGGTCACTTCTTGAATAGGTAAAATGCATCTATAACTGCATTCCCTATAACATTTTAACAAAGACATAAAGAAAGGGAAATATTTTCTGTCCTTTAAAACATTCTCACTTTCCCATTCCTAAATGCTAGCCAGAATCTAGAATATCTTTGGAAACATTGAATCCATTCAGCGGTTAAGCTTTGCTATTGGTTAATGGCTAAATTTACTTGCCTACTAGTACTCTTTTTAACACTACTAGTCTGCATTAGTCTGAAGTTCCACAATGTGAAACTCATGCTTTAGTGTCCCCCTTCTAGAGAAAGAGGCCTCATGGCTCTTCCTTCTTCTGTTTCTTTTTTGTCTCTCTGAGGTTCCTCTGAGGAAGTATTAACAATGCATGTTAGCCAGGTGACATTTGTTTGAAAACACAGTCCTTTTGGAAGCATTCCCTTCTTGCACAGGATGAGACAGATAGCAGGGGAGTGGCTGCAGATCAGCTCATTTTGCTTTGTTGTTTATCACAAATTGTTAATTATTTCTTGGATGACCTTGAGTAAGTATTAACGTTTGTTTTGGAAATTCAGTGAGCTTCTGTGAGGAGAAAGGGCAATGCCAGTATGGTTTGCTTTGGCATTTGCAAGAGCATGTGACTAATTATATGTCAGACAAGATTCAGCTATCTATTCATGTTTGTAGGTTCATATTGCATTTCTATGTTGTAGTCTGGATTTTCTCTACTCTGGATTTGCGTGGTTTTATCGTAAAGGCAGGCAGTGTCACTGCATGGCCTCATGCACTTAGGTCTCTTCTGGAACTGGGAAAGTAACTGTTGGAGATACACTGTGAAAACTGAGGAAACACTGATATAATGTGATTCAGATCATGGCTTCTTGAAGCCAGAGGCCTTTTATTTTCGTTTAAGTAGAAATGGCTTGATAATATACTGGAAGGAATTGATACAGGATCTCTTTTCTTAAGAATGCATGCAGTTGTCTCCAGAAGGTGATAGGTTTTCTGAGAAAGTGCAACATTTTAGGATTGTGTTTGTCTTGGCCAGCTGGGGCAAGGAAACAGCTTGATGCCTAAAAGGGGAAAAGGAAGGAGCATTCAACAGGAGCTCAACTGAAGGATGTGGTATTGCAAGAGGATAAAGGAGGTCACGTAGCGGAGATGCAATCAAGAACAGAGCTTTCTGTGTGACAAATTAATACACTCTTACACTCACTGGGATTCCACCTTTTCCTTTCCAGTTGCCAGGATTGTGTGTGGGCTCTTTCAATGCTGTCAGTTGCCATAGTTCATTAATGACCCTGAAGGGGCTAACATTAACACCTGTTTGTGCTTATTTCCTGTCACTGTTTACTCTCCCAGATGGTACAAATACAATATGCCCAGTGTGTTAGGCATTTGTCAGTAATATATTCTTTGCCAGCTAAATGCCATTCATGTTAAATTTGGCAGCCATTTCATAGCCTGAAGAATTGTTCTTTAAGTCAAAAGCAAAAACTGCAAACAAATCTTAGGTTTTCAAAACAAATAGGAAAGAAATGGCTCAATTGTTTGTCTTTTATAGTTTATTTTCTTGTACCAAGAGGGTAGAACTGAAGAGAAGAAGCAACTTAAAGTCTAAATGAGCGTCTAAGACTGAGATGGGTGGCTCCTGTGCAATTGTATAGGATGTGCTCATGTGATCCTGAACATATTATTTCCTGACCAGAAGAAGATGTGTGACTGTTCTGGTGACTGAAAGCCACAGATACTGGAAGACTTGCTGCAGAGAAGAATGTTGCCTACAGGTCTTGCAGTAAGTCCTGCTGTTGCCTTGGGAAGATATTTAAAGAAGCAGCCAGAAGGTTGATATGAACTGTTTCTGGAGTGCTCTGATAAGTCAGCTAGTACTGGCCAATTTTTTATTTTTATTTTTATTTGTGTGTGTGTGTGTGTGTGTGTGAATAGTGTACATGACTTTGATTTCCAGCTCTCATATAGAGTGGAACGTGTTCTTTCTAGGACTGAAACATACTGTGTCCTGTTCCAGTTCTCAGGAAATGATTTATATTGACAGTAGTAAGGAAAACACTATATTAATGCCAAATGTCTTGGCTTTGTCAGAGATAAAAAAAAAAAAAAGTTACTGACATACACATTTGGGAATTTCTATCCCAACAGGCAAAAGTTTAAAAGATGAGTAAGTGAATACCTCTGCTAACCCATAGACCAGTTGTTCACTAAAATCATTATTGTATAAATTACTACATTCTGTGCAGTAAAGGTCAACTGGGGTGCTCATGCCAACAGTGGGCCTATAGACACATTCTTCCTGGTTAGTGGCTGAATCCCTGACAGCTGTGCCTTGATGACAGAGATGATGGTAAAGCATTTATCTTCTGATTCCACACAGGCAAATATCCAAAAGTGATTATTTTACTAGACCAAGCAAAGCAAAAATCACATGGAGTTTTGAATGCAGTCAGATACTGCTGGGGTAGTCAACAAGGCACACATACCTCTGCTGCATATATGTGTGTGTGTATGAATGTTAAAGTTCATTAAGAATGTGAAACAGTCTTTAGCTGTATAATCAGGACCACTTAAGATGCAGATTTTGACTGCTGTTTCTTCACTCATAGGATTTTATGTATTTGAGTGAATATGATTTTACTCACTTATCAGCTCCTCTGAGGATGATGAATAATTTGCCAATAATCCTATCAAATCTGGACAGTGGGTTCTTGTTAGAAAAAAAAAAAAAAAAAATTAAAAAAAAAAAAGCAGGTAAAAAGCAAGGCAAAAGCTTCATCTGAAGAAAAGTCATTGTGTAGTCGGCAACTTGAGGATCAATAGGAGACCATCTTCCCCCATGCTATGAGAGCAGAGAAGATTTTTAGTACAAGGGTTCCATATCACAAGTAGGTGAAATGTCTTGTATATTCAGAGCACTGCACCAGCATCATCCCCAATGTTCAGGGGAGGGTTGTTTACAGAATAGGGAGCCAATGGAGCAACCTTTGCTTTTCTGGTCATTTAGGAGTGTCATCTCTTTGAAGTAAAATTTAGGCTTTTGTGGATGTGGCATATGGCTAAATTATGCCATGGAAAAACTGTACTTTTGATTAAAAGTTTTCTGTAGGTCTTACTAATTTTGATATCTAAATATCTTGATATCTAAAACTAAAATATCAGTCTGTGCAAAAAGCAACCCCCTTCTTTCGTTTTTTGGTTATTTGTGGGGCCAAACTCACTCGTTGCAACACTCTAGTGGTCATGTGCAAACCGGCCTCACAGAAACCAGGCAATTAAAGAACTGCTTAAGAAGATGAAAAGAGAGAGAAAGACACAGAGAGACAGAAAGACTCAGGGTGTAGTTCCAAGAGTCTCTGGCTTCAGTGGTAACGATTATGTTCTAAGACTTCTTTTGTCCCCTACAGTTTGATGTCCCCTCATTGAGGTTGGCATGATAAAGAGATTATTTCTAAATTCAGATAATTCTTGCGATCCATTTTACAGTTTGCTGCTGCACTGACCACTGAATACCATTGCCCAACAGAATGGGCAGCAAAGAGCGGGGAGGAGATAGAAACACACATAGGATGTGCCTCGGATTTTGGAAATGCCAAGCAGCTGACTCAAAAATTGACTTTCTTGAATCCAGACAGCCAGTAAAGACTGGTTTATTTCAGAAATGGCATTCTGTTTCACTCCAGCTCCCTACTGATTACTGAGGTTTAATTTCCAGTATCAGAAGAGGTTTGTGTTTCTGGTTTTATGGTGAAGAGTAAGACTGTGGGTTTTGAGGCCCAGGCTCAGATTCAAAGGGGTCAGAGTGTCTCCCTCTGTATGTGGAAGCTAAGCTTTCCAGCATTGCCTGAGGAGGCTGTGTAGTCTAGGGCAGGCCTTCTTCAGCACAAATGATTGACAACAACTATGAGAACATCTTTAAACCTCTGGAAGCATTGTTCAGTGTGGGACTTGAAAACTGGAGTCCTCCAGCCATGACTGGGCCACAGATTTGCTCATCAGCTCAAGAATAATTCTCCCTGTACTGGCACCTCTGCAAAATCAAGCAGAGTGCTGGAGACCCTGTTGTGCTTTTTTATAATCTTCTTCATCACTATCAGTCATAATAATTAAGAAATTAGGAATTAAATGGCAGTTTAAGTGCTGATAAATATTGGGACAGAATGGAATGTGTCTGGTTCCTTTCACAGCTCTGATGAGATAGCTGTGATGACAGGATTTAGCTTGTGCGTGCATATGGGTGTGTGTATGTGTATTCATAAAACATCAGGGCTAAGATGCTACTTACAAAGTTCAGGCAAATGTAGATGCACTTGTGAGCGTTATTTTTTTCTGCTTGGATTAACATTTAGAACTGTTGTACAAATCACCTTTACAGGTCTGCTTGATCCATCTGTTCTCTAGCTCAAAACAAATCACCTCATTTTGAAAAAAAAAGTAAAACAAATCTCATAGAGGCACAAAGCCTGAGCAGCAAAAGACAGGGGCAGGTCTGTTATTCATTCTCTTGAGAAATATTCATAGGGAGCTATGGAAACAGTGTGGGATTCCAAATCTTCCCCTAAAAGATGACTAAGGAGACATGCTTGTGTCATTAGTGGGGAGCTCTCTCTCTCTGTCTCCCAGACATGCCATTAACATTGTCAGCTCAGTGCAGTCTGCATGACAGTCATTAGGCAGTGCTCTCAGCTCTCTTCCTAATACTATAATCTTGGGCAGATGGAGCATCCTAAAAGATGCTTTACTTCCAGTCCAGGCACTATTTAGAATTGTTCATGAACTCAGTGCAATGAACCTTTGTCAGTATGGAACTCGGATTTTCCAGATGTCAAACCCCATTTGCACAAGTTTGAATTCTTTTTATTTTTAATCTCTCTACTCTCTGCTTTTTCACTCCATATAACACGTATTTTTCATCAGCAGTAAATGGGATCAACTTGGAATATGCTGTTATTTCTACTTTTAATGATGTCTTTGTACTTTGATTGATGTGGATAATATGTTCAGCATGATCCTGTGCCACAGATTATCATCAAAACAGATTTCCCTCTGGAGAGTCTTTGGCTTGGCCATAACAGCAGACATTTTTTCTCAAAAGTACTGAGAAGATTCATTAAGGACAAGGCTAGACAGGAGAGAGAAGTTCCCAATTTTTTCGGTGCAGGGAGACTAAGTTTTTGGAGAAGGTTGCTGCTACTTCTGATGAAGTTAGACAAGAAATGCCATTCTGACTGGCTGTGGAAGACCTGTATTACTGTTCTACAGCAAGAGGCTGTCTTTACATCCTGTATGCACTTCTTTGTCCTTGTACACCTCCTGTTATCAGATTGCACTGCCCCAGGAGCAGCCTAGGCAGGCTCAATAGCTGTGTCTATGTTATGAAATTCAGGCATGCCTGGGAACACTCCTGACTACTGAAAGCTTGCTTGAGGTTGTAAAGTGTTAAGAGTCTTCCTTGCCATAGATGTGGCCCATTTGTACAAGCCTTCTTCCCAGTCTGTTTCCAGGCAAAGTTTGACAGCTTGAAAGGCCCAGCAACTATTTCCAACAGACCATTCATATGCACTTGACTATCATACATGTGGGCTGTTCCACTCCTATTCAGTGTCTGGGAATGCCACAGCGCATAATGTAGCCAAGAGTTATGTAGCCCCAGCCATGCTCAATGTAAACAGCACCACAGTGCTATACTGACGTGGTGCTGGCTGTGGTGTCTGAAATATGAGGATCTATTCTGCATTTCACCTTCCATTCATGTGTGAAGAGGTAACAGCCTCATGATGACTGTTATTTACAATCATGGTAGATAACTTTGTCTACTGGAAGGATCTAAGGAAATCCCTGATACTCCTTTTCCCCTTGCTCAAATACATAAGCCAGGGGAAGGTTTCCAGGGAAGACAAAAGTTGATTTTGCCTGAGCTGGCAGCATTGCCCTACTGGCCTGACTGTTCACAGAGCATTTCCTTGCACAAGCAGTGCATTCAGGTACAGGTTCCAGACTGTACTTGGTTTGGGCTGGCACTGAGAAGCAAGAGAAAACACCAGCATCATTACACAGAAAAACAACTATAGCTGGCAGTATCTCCTATGCAAATGCCTACCAGTGGACTCTCAGCTCTTTTGAAAATCAACTATATATCCAGTTCTTCCTTTAAGCACCTATTTCTGAAAATATTGTCTTTGCTAGGTGTGGTTTATTTAAAATAAAAATTCTTCCCTAAGATGCTTCCCAGAACTCTGGGGCAACCATCCTTATTCTGTTCTCTTGTTGGAATTTATTTGGGATTACAGCCTAGGGAAAGTCTGCAATAGGGTGGCTCACACCAGTGATTAATAGAAGGCTGATGGATGCCTTTCAAAGACTATTTACATGTAGTAGGGTGCTTATCTTCATAGGCCTGATGGTATGCTGAGAGTCTTTAAGATAGAGACAACTACCTAATTTATCTGTCCTTTTCAAGACTTTATACTTCTGTCCTTCATGTCTTGTTAGTGAGAAAGACAAATTTCATGTTCTTCCTGCCCATGTTGGTAAAATCTTCCCAGGCATTATTGAACTTATGATGAAGCTGGTCAAGGAGAAAGGCACTGATATGCTGCCTGCACCCCTGTTTTAGCTCACCCTGAGGTGTTTTAGCTCACCTCTCCGTGCATAGAGGTAACCAAAGTGTCCCCCTCACAGTGCCTTCTCTCCCAAACATTTTCACCTGCACAGGATTCTCCACTGGCAATAGGAATGAATCTGAGGTATTTCAGAGATGGCTGAGACTGGAAAAAACCATCAATAAAGCCTTATAATTGAAATCACCAACTTAACTGCAGAAGAAATAGTGTCTCTTTATACATATACAGTTTTATTTTCAGTCTGTGAAGGTTTCAAACAAAAAAGAAACAGAGCCATTTCTCAGAGACATCTGAGATCCAAAAACCATGTTAAACAATGATACCCTTTCAAGTAACTATGTGCCCCAGAGAGAAAGGACAATCAGCTAAAAGAATTTTTTTCACCTGCATGTAGCAATCAAGGTAGTAAAGTCTGTTTTGTTTTTCAGGAATGTTGTGTTGGTGGCATATAGCACTGGTGCACCCTTAACTGTCCCTGTGGGTAGTTTTTGTGTTGTTTTGAAAATAAAGTTTTGCATCTGGCTTTTTTTTTTTTTTTTTTCTTTCTTTCCTCCCCTGAAAAATAATCTAAGAGATATGGAAACGGTGGTATGAATTATTTTTCAGTTTTGCCCAACTGAGTTGAATAATTTTTATGCTGGTTTTAGTCTTTGTTCTGCCTTCTTTTCTATTAAAAGTCAATGTTAAACAGCTGTTTGACTTGCATGAGTCGTGCTCCTACTTTACTTCAAGCCTCTTAACCTGTGTTTTCCTGTTCCCAAGCAAAAGAAGGCATTCTTTCCTGAAATCTATAGGAACAGACCTGTAATATTTTCAATGTAAGACGATTTGTACCAGTTGCGGATATGCTCCTTTGAGTGTATTAGGAAGGGTTTTGTTACTATGGTGTCTGCTCCCATGGCTTGTTTTTGTTTTTTTCAGGATGTTGTGCTCATTATTTTTTTATTGTGGAGCTGGTACTTTTTTGTGATGTTTCTTCATACAGTGCTTTGGATATTTTGTTTTCTTTGAAATTAAATTTCTCATTCCACCCTGATTTCCTCCTTCACTGATTATTTGGCTGTGGTAGAATTGGAACTTTTTTTTTCCTTTCCTTTCCTTTTCTAGCTTTCTCTTTCTTCAAAATTCCGGCTTTGCATTTGGTATGTTTTAATATTTCTCTGTTATAATCCCTCTGTGTACTGCTTTCATTTTTTTTTTTTTTTTTTGTTGAATTTGGTTGCATATGAAAACTTTAGAAAATGTTTAAACTCTTAACTTTGTTTTGCAGATAATCAGTAACAACTCCAAAAGTTATTTTGGAGTAATTCATACTCTGTACAATCAGGCATTATAATCTTGCTCTTTTCCCTTTTGATGGAGTATCTTTCACCTTTATACAGAACATTTTCTACTTATATTCATAAGTTCACTTTATATTTGCATTCACAAACTCAATATTTTGTTTGAAGTTCAGTGGTTCATCCTGCAAGTTATGCTAGAAGCATTTAATCTCTTAGCATACAAGCTATGTGTAATTATTTCATATTTTTTATTGAAAATGTCTTTTGTGTGTGTGTGTTAGTAGTAGGAAGTAGGCTAAATGACAGACAAATGACAGAAGGTTCACAAGACAAAGTCTTCTTTTGTGTTACTTCTGGACTGATAATCCATCATGGCTAATACTTAGTTTCCTATCTGCAAAGTGGCTCTGCTGTCTAAAATGCAGACAGGAGCACTACGTTTCTGATGAAAGAGATTTTGGACCCAGTTTGACCTGTTTGGACCATTTAATGGTGATGGGAGTGTGTTAATTGTAAAAATACATACAGTATATTCTGTGAATAGTCTTTTTTTTTTTTTTCTTTTTCCGCATGACCTACTCATCTATAAATAAGAAGATTAAATAAATTATAGGGAAGTGAATCTCTGAGATCTGTAGGATTAGAAGGAGATTGGCCATTGACTTCAAAGAGAACGGAGTGCTTTTGAAAATCTTGCCTTTGACATTTTTTTGGTAAATGTTTACATAGCTGGACAATGGTCAATATGCTGCAAATCTCTGACAGTAGAGACTGACCCAGGTTCTGCCTTTGTAAGGAAGGTTTGTAGATTTGAATTTGTTTTATCAGCAGAGAGAGTAGGTTCTGTTCCGTGAACTTAGGGCATCAAGATTTGGAAAAGTTTGTGAAATGTATGTCATTTTCCAGAAGATGCTTTAGAAAGCTAAATGGGAATTCTAGACAAACTATTAAGAAAAATTAAGAGGTTTCCATTTGTTATGTCTTAATCCAGAATGATTTGAGACACCACAGCTCCAGTGGGTAGGTTTTTTGCAAACTTTTGTAGTGTTTAGTGGCTGATGGCTCCACTTGGCTTGTGTTTTGCTTCATTTTTAACCTCTGTACATCACTGGAAAAGGGAATGGTTATTCTGCATTCATCATTCCCTGACAGTAAGAAAGCATTTGAAAATGACACGGTGAATTCTTGACTCTTAAAGAAAAACTGCCAGGGACTTTGCATGGCCCATGACTGTGAAGATGAGTCAGCTCCCATGCTGCAGAGCTGTGTCTTGATGTGGACGCCATACCTACTACATGCAAGATGATCATCCTTGTGCTGTGGCTGTCTCAGCTCTGTCTGCTCTGTGGTTGCTATCTGAGCCCTGGCTCCAGAAAGAAAGCCCTTTCTCCTTCCTGCTCTGGCCCATTTTACCCAGTACAGGCTGTACAACTTTAGACCTTTTCTAGGAGCCCACTGTTCAGCAGTAGCAGTCTTCCCACTGACCTTAGCAGTGTAGAAGACAGCCATACACCTGCACAAAGGCCGTGCTGTCAGTGCGGCCTACAGGAAGGATATGGAGGGACTCGTTATCACAGAGTAGAATGATAGGACAAGCGGTAACAGCCTTAAACTAAGAGAGAGTAGGTTTAGATTAGATGTAAGGAAGAAATTGTTCATGAAGAAGGTGGTGAGGCACTGGAACAGGTTGCCCAGAGAAGCTGTGGATGCCCCACCCCTGGAGGTCTTCAAGGCCGGGCTGGATGGGGCTTTGGGCAACCTGGTCTGGTGGGAGGTGTCCCTGCCCACGGACACTATGCCCATCCTCTAGATGTTCTTTAAGGTTCCTTCCAATCCATTCTATGATTCTATATAGGAGAACCTTTTTTAGCAAGGTCCCAAGGTGTAGAGCTCTGGAGGTTCTGGACAGGGCTGGGGAGAAGCTGGGGAAGGTTCCTGTGGTTTGGCAAGATCTCCAGGATGATCTAGTTTATACTCAGTCCCCTTCAGCCCACAGCCCACAGGCTGTAGATTGGAAGAAGTACGGTAGCTTAACGCTGTCTTTGTCCAAGATCTCTGTACTGCAGATCTCTGTGCAGATCTCTGTCCAATATCTCTGTACAGCTTTGGTTCAGAGAAACTCACCCTGCCAGCAGCAGCAGGTGTGAGTGGTCTGCCTGCTTCCCTGGAGACAGCTGACAGGGAGAAGTTTTTGTCTATTTTCTCTGTTCCAAAGAAACTGCCCATGTGACAGTGAAACACTGCATTCCAGAGCACAAGGGGAGCTCCTAATGAGTAGAAAAATCTTTCTGCATGTGTGAGGCTTGAGGAGCACCTAGCACTGGGATCATGCTCCAGAAAGAGGGATTAGCGTCCAGACAACTTGCTGCACACTGGTCAGTCTTTTGTTGGTGAGAACTTGGATGTTCAGCATCTCCACTTCTTACTCCACGACCTCATGAGTGCAAGAGCCTAGCAGCCTCTTCTCTTTTCAGCAAAGCCATTGAGGAGCCCTGGGGAGTGAGAGCTTTACTGAACAAATAGGCAGCTCCTGGTGTAGGAGGAAGCTCTCCACAGTAGATGTGATATTTCATCTGCTTGGCTCTGTTCTCTGAGGTATCATGCCTGTCACTTCTCTCTCCCTTACCTTATTTGCAGGTTACACCATTATTTTCCAGAGGGCTAGAGTCAGCAGACTTGATTATCATGTGGAGTTTACATACTGCTCTTATCACCTTGCATATTATTTCACTTACTTATCTTGGATGTGCTTGGTACATGAAGGTATCAGACCTCCCTTCTTCTTCCCTCCTCCTACCTTCTTTTGTTGGTAGCTGCAGCTGTAATTTCTGCATTTTCTTTCCATAAGGAACTCTTTTTATTTCATTTCTTCTTTTTCAGTCCTATTATAGTCAGAACAGGTTTCATTTTCCTGTAAAATTGTTCCTAGGATCTCAGTTGTCTCTACACATAGTGTGGGTCCTGGCTTATATATCTATCCCCACTATACAAATGACTCTCATTTACATCTGACCTGACTATTCTTAGGATCTTATGACAGAAACTGGGGATGAGGGAAGGGTTGTAGTTCTTTGTCTATTTTTCTGACAACTTCTGTTTCTTACCATGTGTTCCTACTTGTCCAGTTTTAAATGTCTCTTTCATGTGGTCAGTATGTAATCCAATCTAATGACTTTCACTATTTGGAAAGCTTTTTTTTTTTTTTTCTTTCTTTTCTTCCCTGATAAGGAGCTCAGATCTTCCTTTCTCACTTCATCTTTACCTGTTTAGCATTCTGCAAAATAAGGCTTCTAATGTTGCACTTAACACTTCAAAGATTTTTGTAGGTGGCTTTATGTCCTGTTGTCTTTGTTATCTCTTAGCCAAGACAATCAAGTTTAGTATTTTTACTCCTTTTGTCAACCCTTTTATCCCAGGTCACTGCTGTGGACTTTTATGGCTTCCTTGTAACTTGTAAATTATTTCTAGTATATGGAAAGACTGCTGTACTGGAGGTAGGGACTAGCACCAGTGTAAGTAGCATCATTAGACAGAAAGTTCAGTGTCAGTGTAAATGCTCTGCAGATAGGGTTAAATGTTTGCAAACATTTCTGAATATTAAATGAATCTGAAAATTAAATGCCATACATGTAATTGTTATACATGTATGTCAGAATTTCCCTGACTTCATTAGCATTCTTATGTCAATAAAGAAGGCTTAGTTTGCCTTCAGTGTCACATGTTAGATAGGCAAGAAGACACTGTTCTGATCCTTCTCAAAATCCCCTCATTATTAAACCCCAAAGATTGCAGTTGTTGACCGCAGTGTTGAACTGGAAAGCCACATTCACTTATTAGCCATCATGAGCTAAAATCTTTTTCAGCTGATGCATCCAGAGTACATTCTCCCACCTGTCATTGTGGTCACTGCCTTATTTTCTTCCTAGATGGGTAAGCATACAGGTGGCTATCTTGAATTACCATTGTCTTTTGCATATTCCTTCCCAAGTGATACAAATTCAACAGCAACCTGATCTTATCTTTAATTTGTGCTGGTCCTAGTTTTGTTTCAGTGCCATATTTTACTGGCATAATTCTTTGTATTTTTTTCCCTCTTTGCACAAAATATTAGCATAGTTTGCAAAAACCTCATATGAGGAGAATTCCTCACTTTCAATTACCCTGACACTTTATTGAATGTTTCATAGTTGGGCTGTTCCTTGATAAGTGCTAACATAAATTTGGCACCAGCTTTGGTGTCAGCAACGGAGTGCGTTCCATGGTGCTGTCAGGCACCAGTGTCTCCCTTTTCTTCATAGCTGGATACCACTAATCGCCCGCCCAGTGCAATATAGTCACTGCCTCCCACTGCTGCTCCACCTGCTCTCCCAGCACCAACTGATGTTTATCTGACTGCCAAGGCAACCAGTTGTTGATGCTCTCTTGCAGTATTTTTTTCTCTTTTTGTCCAGTCCTGTGGAATTTCTGTTGCACTCTAAAAGATCTCAATCATGGGCATGAACACTTCATCCAAACCCTCTGTGCAGTTTTAAGATGCTTAAGATGTTTTAAATCATTTTTAAGTTTTCCATACCTGTTTTCTGTTTAACTCTCTGTCCCCCGCCTTCTTTTGTGAAGTGGAAAGTATTTCCTTATAGCATGCCACACATTTGTCTCTGTTTTTTTTTCTCAACTATAAGATGAAGTTATATGCATATTTTGGATTTTGTATGGTATTAATAAAAATTGAATTTTTCTCTGAGTCTGGAATGCCTCTGTTACTGTGATTTCTGTCACTTAGAGCACATTTGAATAACTCTTTACTGGTTTTTGAACTCTCAATGCCACTGATTTATTTTATGTCCTTTTGTCATGCTGAGGAAATGTCTATAAACCTGACTTTGAATTTTTGAATTTACTTTCCTTCCTATCAACGTCCCTCTTATTTATAGTAGAATTGATGCACTTTATTTTGAACATAAGAAAGAAGATTTCTTCTAGGTAAACCATTTTTTTTTTTTTAACCTTCTTACCGAAGATCACCTTCTCTGTTCACTTCTACCCACTAACAACAAGTTTTACAAGATATATTTAGGTGGAGTGAACTTACTATATTAGTCTCTGGCATCACATCTTCATACTCCCCTCCTTCCTCCTTTTCTTCTCTCCCTTCTTGCTTCCCTGCCCTCTAGTTCTCTGCTATTTCGGGTACATTTGGACCTCAGATAACAAACAGAACCTTAAGTAATATCACTCCTGTTTTTCTGCTTTTTTTCCCCCTCCTTATTTGAGGTTCGTTATTTCCTCTAACATGTTTTCAGCATGAGTATCAGTAAGGAGATAGATGCAGCAGGAGGCAGGAATTGTGCTGTAGGGATTATGCTCCGGGGGATATTACATGCTGATTTTTTATATGATTAATCAAGTGAAATGCAGAGAGCTTTGTAGTCTGAAGAAATACATTTAGAAAGGGAGTTTGTTTGGTTACAACTGGATTAGGAAAGTGAGGGTTTCCTTCTTCACTGACAGGCAGAGATTTCAACAGTTAAATGTCAAGGGGGAAATAGTTTTAATTTGGAAGTATGAAAGTGGGAGAGGAGGATAAACTTTACAGTCAGGCTTTGATTTTAGTACCACAGATTTTGTGATTTGAGTGCAACCACACTCTTGTAACCTGGGACAAATGCAAGCTGCTAATGGCTGTACACAGAGTGCTGGAGTCAGAGGTTTTTGGAGGGCAGTAGTAGCATTGCCCGTAAGCCCTGCTGTATCCAGAAGCCTGCTGGCACCATGGTGAGTCATGGCCAGGGCATGTGGGAGGAGGATGGCATTAGGCCCACTCACCATGAGAAGACCCCACTGTAACTGTTAGGTTCCTTGGTTGGTTTGTTTTCAAAGGTGAAGAGAATGAAAAGAATACAGTGGTGTTGTGATGGCATAAGGCCCACAAAACCTACACCATGATGGCAATGGCAGCAGATATACACCCTCACCTCTCTCTCAGATATGGATTACAATTTTGGTTAGAGGGTCTTCAAATTGTTAGGCAATGTGCTCTTGTGGCAATTTTCAGGGCTAAACTAATTACATCTGCTATAGTGAAGGTGATCTCAAAGCATTTTACAAGGAGCCATCATAACATCAGGAAGCTCTGTCAGGAAATATGACCTGAAGAGGCTTTATAGGAGATTCAAGTGTGCCTGGTAGTGGTTGTTTATCTGGTCTGCATATCTTTCAGTGTCTACACATAATGAGAGAGCCTTGCTTGGGCCAGGATATACTGTTATGTACCTGGAAAGTGGCACTGCTTTTTTAAATCCTAGTGCCACTGAAGAATAGTATAGGCTGTCCTGGGAGCCACCCATTGAAAAGCTTTGTAATTAAGCACAGTTTAATTGTTCTCTATTTGGAGCACTTCAGTGTGGCACTACCAAGAGTCAGAAACAGCTCCACAAGATGAATTAATAGTGTCCTATGATTACTTGTTTTGACATATGACAAAACAAAATAATAAATAAATAAAAATTTCTTGGACAGGGTTCAGTTTAAATTTATGTCAGAGAAAGCTCTGTATTTCTCTAACCTGTCTATTTTAATCGTATTATGAAAATATATTTACACATTCAGCCACATTATGACCACACCAACTTCACTGTAAAATATGACATCCATTAATTTTTTTTTTCTAAAGTGGGAAACACGGAAATGAGCAGCTCTGCTTTCTTTAGCTCTCTAAATTACAAAAACTTCTTTCCTTTTAATTTGAAATAGAATTTTTTCTCTCATGTGGGACCCTCTGTGCCAAACTAGACACCTCAGCACTCTTAAAGACATAAACCTTTCCAAATGCTTTTTGCTGTCTTGGAATGATGACTGGGCGCTATGTCTTTTATTATAAAGTACTGTAGGGGGGACACTGATGAGAAAGGAGACATCTTCTGTTTCTAGATGAAATTTATTATGTATATACTAACTGGATTAGATGGGGCCAATGAGAAAATACAAATGATTAATAGTTTTTAATAAATATTTAAAACGTATTTTAGAAGCACTGTACAAATATATACCAGTTCCTTTGCCACCTGCAAAGATATTGTCAGGTGCTATTCTTAGTACCTAAGAATAGGTAGAATGCTAGGTAGCATGATTTTTTTTTTTTTTTTTTTACTGCTTATGTGAATCCTAATACATAGGAAACTATAACTGTGCAAAATAAATAAATAAATAAATATCAGGCAGACTGAGGCAGTTCTCATATGATTATTACTAACATGCGTAAAATGTTTTGCATCCCCATTCCTAAAGATCTCTCGACTTCATGAGATCTGTTTTTTTGTTTTGTTTGTTTGCTTGCTTGGCTTTTTATTTTTTTATTTATTTATTTGTTTATTTATTTATTTATTTTTAATAGGGGACTGGGAGGTGTATTGGATGTAGAATATCAATTTACACACCTCTTCAGCATATAGGTTTTTCCCTTTGTTTGACAAAAAAAGTTCTTGTTTTTTGAGAGCATGATTTTTGAAATATTTTAATCAGTTCAGTGATTAAAGTGAAGTGATTTGTCTTTGTCCTCTCTTGTCTTTGTCTTCCAAGTTCTCTTAAGCAGGGAAGAGACAATAAACTGTAGCATCTACTGATTGCAAAGAGAAGTTCTTTCTCATATTCATACACCTACTCCCAGACTTTATGCGAAGAGAGCTTAGTTCTCAATGACACCTGCAAAAAATATCCTGAAATGAAACATGTATTGATACACTAGAAAGTTAGAAGTCTGTTTGGGAGCAGGCAATGGTACAGCAATATACAGACTGCAGAACTGCTGAACCTGCTCCTTCCCCAACAAACTGCTGAGTAGCACATTAGTCAGTGCATTTTTCATTGATCATGTAACACTGCTGAAGATCAAAAACCAGATTTTTTTATTTTTTTTTTTTTTTGTGTGTGTGAGGTCCAATGGATGTGTACAGGTATGGGCATGAAACTGTGCCTGAAAAGTCAGTGTAGACATCCAAACTGTGAGTTTCAGTGGAGCTCAGATCTGATCTCCAACATTGATTAGTGCCAGCTAAGGGTGTGT
The DNA here is from genome assembly GCF_009819795.1 of Aythya fuligula. Lineage (NCBI taxonomy): Eukaryota > Metazoa > Chordata > Aves > Anseriformes > Anatidae > Aythya > Aythya fuligula. The sequence continues at coordinate 44,892,194 of NC_045593.1, read as the reverse complement.
GAATATGGAACACAGCAGTGCCTACAAGATTGATTGCTTGGTTGTTTCAAGTTTACATCACAGGTGGCTCTGAAGAAAGCAGGAAAATGATGGCAAAGCAAACAATACCTCCAGATGCACAAATATCAGAATAGATCTATGTGCTTCCAAGTCTGTTTAGCTGTATTTGTTACTTATTTGACATTGATATAAAAGACAATATACAGTCAGACCAGGAAATAATACAGACTTGTGCAATTTCCTTGGGCAAATCATTTCATTTTGAGAAGTCAGTCGTTGAGTCTCCTGAAAGCTTCATATTTTATGTATGAATCAATGCACAACAGTCTCCACCTGTTGCAGATAGCATTTGAGAGGCAGAGTTAACGTGCATATTTTGTGCAGGAAATAGAAAATATGCGTGGTTTTTTTTTTTTTTTTTTTTTTTTTTTTTTAAAAGCTGTAAACAATGTTGTGGGTGGATTCAGTTTTGCAGAAGTATTGTGGTATCGTGGCTGGCTTACATTTTGAGTTTCACTTTAGTTCATAAGGCAAATCCTGATCTACTGGAGATCAAAGCTGTTCCTCGGTACTCAATAGAAGGATCGTAGGTCTTACAAGTTTATGATGCCAACTTAAACACTTGCTGAGGAGACAGTTTGACCCATCCCTGTTTGAAATAACATGGGTTAATATATTTTCCAAAATGGCCTTTATTTGCACAAGCAAGAGGTGGTTGTTTTGAGTCCTTCTTACCAATTATAGGCCAGAAGTATAAAAAAAACTAGGTCACTGGTTCTGATTTTGACCTCACCATTTATAAGAGAAAGACTGAGCTCTCTGAGGGTATACCAACATATGGAGACCAATTATTTGCTCTAGTTTTAGCTCTACAGGCTATCAAAAATTAAAATAACACTTCTGCTTCAAGGCATATAAAATAAAACATGTGCCTAGTGTGTATACACAGAGTGAAGAAAATGTTTAAGGAGAAAGGCAGCACTTTAGCATTTGACATTGGTAAATAAACATTGTGGTAACTTTGACCAGGAAAGACTGTGAGTTTTTCATTCACGTGTGATGATTATTCTTTTATGCCACTGTTTCACTAGCACCACACCAAGTATGATGCTCCAGGATAATGTGCCAATGAGGCATGTTTTGAGTGGGATGAAAGAAAGCGTGGCAGTGTAAATGCCTAGATTTTAAGTAAACTGCATGCTTTACAGCTAATGTCTGTTTCTGGGGTCCAAAGTGAGAAGTATTTGCTGTGAGCAGAGGAACACTGGAGGACTTGAATGCAAAACAGTCTCTCTTACCATTGCTACCTTTTGGACAGGCTGAGAGGAGGTCTGGGGCAGGTGGATCTCCAAAAGGAGACTTTCCCTTTGTTCTTGGAAACTTCTCTGCTTCCCCTCCATAGCCTATATTCTGGGCAGGGGGTGAGATCAGGGTGAGATCCCAGTCTTCAGAGGGATTTACCAAGGACTAAGCAGGTCTGCAGCTGGGATGCAGATCTACAACCTGCATGAGCGCCCAGAAGCTGGCACTCAGGGACTGGAAGTAGGATGGCTAATCAGAAATTGCAGCCACCAAGAAGGTGCAGAAGCACATGACTTTGTTGCCACATCACTATTAGGCATAAACCTGTGTTTGGAGTACCTAGACAAGCTGGTTTCACCTCTACAGCTCTTTTTGGGGTGCCAAGAATTAACTGCCTGGAGTTCAGCTTTTTCAAGCAGCCTGGTTATGAATTAAAAAAAAAAAGAAAAAAAAAGAAAAAGAAAGAAAAAGAAAGAAAAAGAAAGAAGGGCTATTGTTATGGGGGGCTCCCTTCTGAAAGGGACAGAGGGACCGATATGCCGACCAGACCCAACCCGCAGAGAAGTCTGTTGCCTCCCTGGGGCTCGGGTGAGAGACTTTGCCAAGAAAGTCAAGCGCCTGGTACGGCCCACTGACTACTACCCGCTACTGGTCTTTCAGGCTGGTAGCGATGAAGTAGCAACAAGAAGTCCGAAGGTGATCAAAAGAGACTTTAGGGATTTGGGGCGACTACTTAGAGGATCAGGGGCGCAGGTGGTGTTTGCCTCTGTCCTTCCGATAGGGGGGATCGAAGCTGAAAGCCGTGCTGTTCACATAAACTCGTGGCTTTGAGACTGGTGTGACCGGCAGAACTTTGGGTTCTTTGATCACGGGAAGGTCTATGCTACACCGGGCCTGATGGCACCGGATGGGATGCCCCTTTCTCGGAGAGGGGTAAGGATCTTTGGTCAGGAGTTGGCAGGGCTGATAGATAGGGCTTTAAACTAGAGTCGAAGGGGGAAGGGGCTAAAACCAGGCACACCGGTGAAGACCTAAGGGATGGTACGCTAGAATCAGAGGGGCTGTGTGCCAGTGAGGTCCTTCGGTCAGATCCACAAGGTGCTGAGTGTAAGGAGACGCACCTGAAGTGCTTCTACACGAACGCACGCAGTATGAGGAATAAAATGGATGAGCTAGAAGTCCTGGCCCAGTCCCGCAACTACGACATCATTGGCATAAGCGAAACCTGGTGGGATGAGTCTTGTGACTGGGGTGTTGCGATAGATGGTTACAGGCTCTTCAGGAGGGACAGGCAGGGTAGGCGAGGTGGTGGGGTGGCGATGTATGTGAAGCAGGGGCTGGACTGTGTGGAACTTCAGGTCGGCAATGGCAAAGTTGAGAGCCTCTGGGTAAGGATCAAGGGACGAACGAATAAAGGGGATGTCGTTGTGGGAGTCTATTACAGACCGCCTGGCCAGGACGATAGCGCCGATAAATTATTCTTTACAGAACTAAGAAAGGCCTCGAGATTAACTCCCCTTGTCCTTATGGGGGGCTTCAACTTGCCAGATGTTAACTGGGAGTGCCACACGGCTGACACGAGCAAGTCCAGGAGGTTCATGAAGCACCTAGATGATAACTTCTTGGTGCAGGTGCTAACGGAGCCAATTAGGAAAGGTGCCCTCCTAGACCTGTTGCTAGAAAACAGAGAGGGTCTGGTGGGAGATGTGGTGATTGGTGGCCGCCTTGGTCATAGCGACCATGAAGTGGTTGAGTTCAAAATTTATGGTGACAGAAGGAAAAGTGCCACCAAAACCTCATCCCTAGATATGGGGAAAGCGGACTTCAGGCTGCTCAGGGAACTAGTCAGCAAGGTCCCCTGGGAAACTGCTCTCAAAGGCCTCAATGTCCACCAGTGCTGGTCATTCTTTAAGCGATGCCTCCTAGAAGCACAAGATCAGGCAATTCCTAAATATCGCAAGTCAGGCAGGCGGGGCAGGAGGCTGGCGTGGCTGACCAGGAACATTCTAATGGAGATTAGGTGGAAACAGAGAGTGTTTCGCTACTGGAAGGAGGGCCAGGTGTCATGGAAAGAATACAGGGATGCTGTTCGTGTTTGTAGGGAGAAAGTTCGTGTGGCCAAAGCACACCTAGAGTTGAAGCTGGCTGTGTCTGTGAGAGAAAATAAAAAGGGTTTTTTTAGATATGTGAATGGAAAAAGGAGAACTAAAGAATACATAGGGCCACTCCTTGATAGGGAAGGTCTCCTCACAGACAATGACATAGGCAAAGCAGAGACGCTTAACGCCTTCTTTGCCTCTGTCTTCAATGCCGATGATGGGCTTCGGGACCCAGGGTGCCCTGAGCTGGAGGACCGGGACGGTGGGGATGACAAACTCCCAACCGCCCCTGAACATGTGCGGGATTTGCTACTCCACCTGGATCCCTACAAGTCCATGGGTCCGGATGGGATTCATCCCCGGGTGCTGAAAGAGCTGGCGGACGTCATCACGGAACCTCTATCAATTATTTTTCAACGATCCTGGGAATTTGGAGAGGTCCCGGTAGACTGGAAGCTGGCAAATGTTGTGCCGATTTTCAAGAAGGGTCAGAAAGAAGACCCTAGCAATTACAGGCCTGTCAGTCTCACGTCAGTGCCTGGTAAAATCATGGAGAAGATGGTTCTCGAACTTATTGAGGCGCACCTGGAGGACAAAGCAGTCATTGGTCCCAGCCAGCATGGGTTTGTGAAGGGTAGGTCCTGCCTAACTTACCTGATTTCCTTTTATGATAAGATCACCCGTATGGTGGACCAAGGGAAACCAGCTGATGTGATTTTTTTGGACTTCAGCAAGGCTTTTGACACGGTTTCCCATAGGATCCTACTGGACAAAATGTCCACCATACAGCTAAATAAAAACATCATACGATGGGTGAGCAATTGGCTAATGGGCAGGGCCCAAAGGGTTATGGTAAATGGGGCTGCGTCAGGCTGGCGGGCGGTCACCAGTGGGGTCCCTCAAGGCTCCATTTTAGGGCCGGTACTTTTCAATATTTTTATAAACGATCTGGATGTAGGAATAGAAGGTAGTTTGAGCAAGTTTGCTGATGACACCAAACTTGGAGGAGTTGTGGACTCGAATGAGGGTGGAAAGGCCTTGCAGAGGGATCTGGATAGGTTGGAGAGCTGGGCGATCACCAACCGCATGAAGTTCAATAAGAGCAAGTGCCGGGTCCTGCACCTGGGACGGGGAAACCCTGGCTGCACATACAGACTGGGCGATGAGACGCTGGAGAGCAGCCTAGAAGAGAGGGATCTGGGGGTCGTGGTATACAGCAAGTTGAATATGAGCCAGCAGTGTGCCCTGGCAGCCAGGAGGGCCAACCGTGTCCTGGGGTGCATCAAGCACGGCATCGCTAGTAGGTCAAGGGAGGTGATTGTCCCGCTCTTCTCTGCGCTGGTGCGGCCTCACCTCGAGTACTGTGTGCAGTTCTGGGCACCACAGTATAAAAAGGACATGAAACTGTTGGAGAGTGTCCAGAGGAGGGCTACGAAGATGGTGAAAGGCCTGGAGGGGAAGACGTACAAAGAACGGCTGAGGTCACTGGGCCTGTTCAGCCTGGAGAAGAGGAGGCTGAGGGGAGACCTCATCACAGTCTACAACTTCCTCGTAAGGGGGTGTCGAGAGGCAGGAGACCTTTTCTCCATTAACACCAGTGACAGGACCCGCGGGAACGGGGCTAAGCTGAGGCAGGGGAAATTTAGGCTTGACGTCAGGAGGGGGTTCTTCACAGAGAGGGTGGTTGCACACTGGAACAGGCTCCCCAGGGAAGTGGTCACTGCACCGAGCCTGTCTGAATTTAAGAAGAGATTGGACTGTGCACTTAGTCACATGGTCTGAACTTTTGGGTAGACCTGTGCGGTGTCAAGAGTTGGACTTGATGATCCTTAAGGGTCCCTTCCAACTCAGGATATTCTATGATTCTATGATTCTATGATCAGCTCTTTTCTGGGCTTTTCCAGACTGCCTGCTCACTCATGTGAAGTGTGGCAAGGAGGCAATGCAGCCACTGGCAGCTCCAGTGGCTGGGGAGGAAGGACTCAGGGCATCACGTTCGAATGCAGAGCACTGCTGTTCAGATGGGTCTTGTTCTCATCCCTGCTTGAAGCCAACCAGCTCGCTCTTTGCAGAGAAAATTTTTACAGTATTTTTTAATGAAAGAATCTTTGCTGACCAAACAGGTTTCCCTATGTTCTGCTAGCTCTAGTAACACTACAGTGTGGAAAGCAATCAGCCCTGGATTTTTAATAATAATGTGGAGCTGCAGCTTTGCTTTGCAAGAGAACAGGATTGTAATAGTGTCTCCTGAAATTATTCCTGCCAAAACAAACACCAGAAGAGATTTCTTTTCCGTGTACCAAAGTCTCACTTCAGCATTTGCCAGGGAATGTATTTTACTGTTCCTGTCTTCTCGTCTGCCTGTGCCAGACAAATAAAGAGGACACAGCAGACAGGTAACTGTCAATCAGCAGCTTGGTATGGGAACATTATCTGACAAGCTCTGGGCTGCAATCATTTATGCAGTTTTCTCAATATGTAGAAAACACTCTTATTTCAGCACTTTTATAAGAGCTCAGGGCCGGGGCCTGCATTTTTCTGCGGTAAGCTCACAACATTGGATTCCCTTTGGACTTGCAAACCTTGGCCACATTCATATTTTACATGAGCTGCTCTGCGCAGCTGATTCTTCTGGTGTTTATTTTTCTTGATTTGAAATAATTCTTATTTCCCTCTGAGGAAACCTTGCCTGTTAATGACTGCTAGCTGTAACATGCAGGCAACTATCCTCAGCTCTTCTCCCATGGCTCTGTCTCACCTCATCCATCACCCCCAGACATGAGGTCAGAGGTTGCCATCAAGTGGGAAAAAAAGAAAAATCATTCTTTTGAGGAGCTGAATTGTTTTGCTTAAAAACTTTGTCCTGAGGTTAGCTATTCAGGCCTCTGTGGCCCAAGTGGTCTTCTGTAGCAATCGAGACACAAAATTTTGCAGTGGTGAAGTCATAGTATTGGGCATACTGATACTAAAGGCATAAGTTACCACACTGACAACGATTAGGAGATGCTCAGTGCAGTTCTGCCACTGTGTTTATTCTTATGTCTTTGGTGTGTGTGTGTGTGTAGTTAGAATTGTCTTTGCAGATGAGATGAGCAACCTGTATGCAGATATGTCCCTCACAGCTGCACATATTGTCCCTCCAAAGCTGCACCCAAGGGCTGGATCCAAGCCCAGGAAAAATCAGAGAAGAGTCAGCTCTTCCCCCAGCTCCCCAAGACTGGAGACTGGCTGGGACCAGCAGCAAGCTATTGGCAAGTTTCAGGATTACAGATTCACAAGAAAGGTTTTTCCCATAAGTTGAAGGAAGCTCAGGCAGTTTTGTAGATTCACACACAGATAGAAATGGCAGCCAGCAATATCTAGGGTACCATGAGAAACCCAGACTTGTGAAATCTGCATTTCAGTGTAGCAGAGCAAAGCATTTCAATTACTTCTGACTAAAGCTGACTTATTTTGCTGGTTTGGCTAGCCTCAACTTCTGATTTATCATCAGCCACAGGAAGTGTAAAATACCACAAACATACATCATACTTAGCTATTTCATTTATCACTACATGGGGTCATTCATGTAGACGGGTAAGTACAGCATAGATATAGGCCCTGTACTGTAAATTTCTCTGTATACTTCACCTTATCAAAAATAGGAAATTCCCTAAGTTACTTTTCAATTATAAATAACGTAAAGCTTCAAAATGCTTTACTGAATTAAAAATCTCAAATATCATTCTCATTTGACTGTAAAATTTGAAGCTGAATCTTATCTTTGAGTCCACTAGCCCCCTGCTTGAAGAAAATCATCTTCAGAAATAGCTCCCAATCTTTCTCAGAGATGAAGTTCAAATAAAGAATTTTATATCCAAGCAAAACACCAGATTCTTCTGGACACCAACCAGTAACCTCTGTCTAAGGAACCATTGCATTTACGGTAATGAACTGCCTCTTCTCCTAGATTGGACTCACCAATAATGACTTTGGTGACTATCCCCTATTTATTATTTGAGAATATACACATGAGCCTTCTTAAAACTTAAGGAACTCGTGTGTTTTCTGAAGTCTTGTTAAGAATTCAGGTTTGCCAGGCACTACCTTAATGGAAAAATACATTTCTGCTGCCTGATGAGGTGAGAGAAATTCCATCACGATATGGTATTATTTAATCTGACTGTGAAGGTGAGTCCTTCTCATCCCCACTTCTCCATTCCCTCTCAATTTTCTTCATATGATTTGGTAAATATTATTCATTCTTAAATTTTCTTATCATGCTGTTAGATGAGTATTTCTTGACCACTGCTAACCTTCTGGTCTCCAGCATAGGTTCTTATTTATGTTTAATATTATCTATTTTCATCTGAATGTTGGCAGACAACCTGAATCAAACTGAACATTGAAATGTGAGCTTTCTACCTCCTATAGTCTTCTCACATCAAGAGATACTTTCTTTTGAGTCATGCTGCTCTCTCTGATAGCTCAGTGCTTGATTTATGAAAATCCACACGGTTCAAAAGTGTCACAAAGGAAACACCACATCATTAGCTAGGAACAATGCAAAGAACACTTGGAAGTTAAAACATGTAGTAAGAGATGAAGTATATGGGTGTTGAACGCTCAGCAGATGGTGACCAATTTCTGATTCCACTGAAGTTTCTGTTATGTTCACTAAAATCAGATTTTGACACAAATAACCTTTTCAGTTTTTAAAGGAAGCTCTCTTAAGCTGAAATAAAGGGAACAGAGAACAGGGAATTAGGAAGGACTAGTAGTATTTATACAAGCTGTCAAGTTGAAGGAATTTTTGAGCTTTTTTTTTTTTTTTTTTGTTTTTGTTTTTTTTTTTTTTTTTTTTTTTTTGTTTTTCTTTTTGTTTTTAATGAGCAGGACAACTTTCGTCTTCTTTCTAACTGATGGAGTGTCCTGGAGAAGGTGAAGATTATCTGATGTATTTCCCATACATGACCAATTGAAGAAAAATCTATAAGAGAAAGAAAATTCCTTTAAGATGTGAGCTGGAAATGACAATGCATTATTTTTGTTGATCCAAATTACTTCTTCAATTAGGTCTTTAATGTGGCTTCTTCTTAAAAGAGAAGTTTGAAGAAGCTCTGCAGTTGGAAATCTCTTGACTATATGAGGACAGTATTGGAATATTGTCATGGTACTTTGACACATTATCATACTATGTAATGATCCAAGTGTTGAAATTCATTGTGGAGTGATGGCTTTTGCAAAACTGCGCCATGTGTTTCAGCTCTTCTGGCAAACGCAGAATTATCTGATGGTATGTCACTTATAGAGGAATAGAAGGAGACGAGAAAAAAGTATGTGGGCTTTGTACAAGCTATGGTATTTGAACTGAATCTGCAATTGAGTAAAAGCTTGTCTGTAAGTTTACAAACATAGAATTAAGACTCCTACTGTTATCTAAATCCATTTTCTTGCCTTATAATTTTATGGCAAAAAGCTTTACTGTTGTTTTTGGCCTTCCATAATAACTGTAGTAGCCACAGAGAGAACCAAATGTTGTTTGTTTATTTATTTGTGAAACAAATTATGCCCCTCTGCAAACTTCACTGTGTAATTTGCATTGGGTTTGCAGTTTACAAGAATGCACACATTGGTTTAAGCACTCCCCTCTTTCTGGAGTTAGAAGATGAAGTAGCAGAATTGCCATGCAAATGTCTATGATTTTAGTGCAGCAGTTGCAGCTCATTATATCTCCCAAAGTCAGAAATAATTTGTCAGAACTGAGCCCTACATTTGAATCTGCCCTCTGCTCCTCTAATGAATAAAACGTGGCTGTCAGAATTAAAAGGGATAGAGCTACGGCAACACACTCAGAGTACTGTTGAGTGCGATTCAATAAAATGATAGATTTCTCCCCATTTCTCACTAGTGGTTCATTTTGTGTAGCAAATACAGTAGTCAAGTTTTGGTTACACTGGTTGCTTACCCAGAGTAGAAGGCCTTTGAAATGTACCCTTTGACATTTTCATCTGCTTTGTGTGTTTGCATTCTGGTTTTATATGTACATGTATTTTCCTGGTCACACAGTATAGATACTACTCAGCAGCACAGCCACAGTTGCCACTGGACATCTTCATCATTTCTACTTACATTTGCTTTTTCCTCAGCCTCACCCAGCTGAAAAATCTCCCCTTTGCCTCCAAGTGATGGTGCTTGGAAATCTGGACAGGGCTTTGCACAAGGCCAGGCAAAACTTGAAGCTGACCCTGAAAACTTTCTGAGTTAACAATCCATACCTCACAAAAACAACCCAGCTTTGCCCTAATTAATTTCTACGTGTGCTGTTGGTGAGATTTAAGAAGATACATGTACTGCTTTGAGTTGATCATTAAAATATCTTTTTTGAGCATGAAGGTGGAGGTCTCATCTGCTGGACCTCCAGTACCTGTTCATGGATTCCTTTACCCCAGAAAAGCCTGTGCAGGGAGCTAAAGCCTTTGCTAAAAGACTTCTTCCCTAGGGATTTGGCTTGCTATGAAGGTCTATGTAGGATGGATGCCATGTTTTTTATAAAAGAGTATTAGACGAGTGAACAGTAAAGGCATGAACATATATTTGCATGCATGTAGGAAGGAGAGAAAGCATGGGTGTTGGCATCCCCATCTGAAGTATTGCCATGTCCTAAAGCTCAGCTGATGCTCATTGGCGCTTTCTCACTGACCTCAAGCATTAATGTCAACTGAGGGTGTATGTTGGATCCTTCTGCACAGCTTTTTCACAGCTCCATCTCTAGTGCACAAAACAGCTTTTCTATAAACACAGTGACATGGTCACATCTTGTACTGAGTGCATGGGCAGTCTCATTTTAAGAGAGAGGCAAGAAATTTCTCGGACTCCAAATAGGACTTTCTGGTGTTTTACCTTCTTCCCTTGCTTAGATTACACTTGCTGTCAATGAAAGTGCTGACATTACTCCAGGAGGGCTTGTTTCCAGTTGTGCCTGCACTGATGGAAGAGATTGAAGCACGTCGGTTCAGCTTTATCCTGTCCTTCAACAGTGTCTGCAATGAGGCAGGGAGGAATGCACAGGGAATTCATGGAGCAGAGGTTTTTGCCTTTGCTCTTTGATGCTTGGTTGGCAATATTTCAGGAAAATAAAAATCTATATAAACAGAAGGCACTTTTAAGGTGGTTATTTCACACCTTAATGCTACTTCTATCTGTGTACGCTATGGGTTGGCAGGAGGCACTTATGGCATTAATCAGGAAACTCACAGGAGCAAACATGGAGGGGAGCATTTATAACATGCTTCATTTTGTGTGAAAGTAAATGGTAAGCAGACAAAACTATTGCTGACTGGATTAAAGACACGCTGGTAGCAGTGTCGGAGTTGTTTTGAAATGCCTGGGGCATCAGGCATATAAAATGAAACATGTGTCTTCCCAGGTTGTCTTCTCTTTAGGGCTGCTTCTGTCTTTCAGACATGCCGTGCTAGAAACAGTCAACCAGTCCTGCCATGGTTTTTTAGACTGTCTACTTTCTCTTTTTATTTTAGGTGCTACTAATGCCTGCTGTGTTTACATTCCCTCTCCTCACCCTCTTTTCTTTCTTTTTTTTTTTTTTTTTTTTTTTTTTCTGAGGAATCTGTACACTTCTATAGAGGAATGGGCTAGCTCTGAAAACAGAAGTGTGTGGTATTTGTTCTTTGGGGCTGCAGACATCATTTTCTACTTCATGGATATGGGTGGCATCACTATTTGCTGAAGTTCTACGTAACTTTGTTGTGTATGTAATTATCTATCCTTCCTTCATGAATTTACAGAGAAAAAAATAATCTCAGTTTTGTGTTTTGTGGTAAAAAACAAAGAAAAATAATGCAAACATCTCACAGTTCTCACAGCTCATAGACTAGATATATTTTGGTATGGATCCTGTTAAGGATCCTATTTTACACCTTTGGGTTTCGTGTAGCAAAGTAGTATGTACCTGGTTTCATGTACCGGGTGGTGTGAATAAAACTGAAATAAATTTTGTAGAAAACCATCTTTTCTGTGGCTATTTTTCCTTCCCACTCTCTTAATGTGACTATGGATAAAAGTGCTTGTTGCTTGGTTTAAACAAAAATGCCACAGAATTCAAGGGGACAGGGGAAGGCACAATTATTTTTAAGGGTCTTTTCACTATAAGTCTGCGCATGTGTATGGAAAATTAGGTGTAATGTAAGCAGTGTGTATTAAAATATTCAGTAATCAGTAGCTGGAGGGCAGAATGTAGCCCAAATGCTCTTAAAATTCAAGCTAAAAACCGGCATGCTCCACAATTACATTTAGGAAAACGCATTGCCATGTGTGACTGAGTGTTCTTAAAATAGGGAATGCACTGCTTCCTACCATTTCCTCTCACACAGTTGGGACTAGCACCTGGCTACGGGTAATAGTGCAGAAAGGAAGGTAACACAGATGGAAAAAGGAGAACACTGACAAGCCAGACGTGATGACTTTATTTACTTTATTTATTTTATTTATAACGTTATTTACTTTCTTTCCCCAATTTTTCTTTTTGGACCAAAGCTGCCTCCTGCAATCTTCTGTTAAGGCAATCGGGACAGCAACACCAGGAAATCCTCCAGGCTTCCCTCCAGCTGTGACTGACTGAGGACGGTGCCCCGTCTTACCCCAGAGGCTGGTGCTGCACACCAGCTCTGCACCCGGAGATAGCTGTATGAATTGTGTCCCGAAGCAGACATTCCCACATGGAGAAAGTTGAGGAGAACAGCTCTCCATTTCACCAAAATCATTTGCCAAGTAAATGTCATCGCGGTTTGTTGCTTGTTACGTTGGCTCCCTGTGAGATATGAAGTCATATTCAATGTCTCGGTGTTAATCCCTAGCATCCACAAAGGAGCTGGCACAGCTGACCAAGGCAGTGCCTCTCTTGTGGGAGAGACATCCCAAAACAGCTGCTTTCCCCAGAAGACATGAAGACACCACTTTTGAGGCAGATGTTGGAAATGAGAGGGAGAGGGGGCCATTGTGGCTTTTGGGATGTCCTGGCTCTGGGGTGAGAAGGTCAGAAAGGCTGAGACCTCACAGTGCTCAATGCAGAGCATGGACCCCTGACTTATCGACGTGGTTTGCTGCAGAAAGGGGGAGGAGAAGGGGCCTATTGGACTTGGAGGCAGAATGAAGACTGGGGAAGAGAATTCAACAAAAAGGAAGGGAATGTGGAAGATGAGTATCCTATCTAGCCAGTCTGGAAGATGGGTATCTATGTTTTAAGTTACTTTCCTTGATTTTGGCATTTAAAAAAAAAAAAAAAGCTTCTTGTTTTCAAAGGTGGTAAAAGCCCGGGATCTGTACAGTGACCTCAAACATTTGAAATTTAACATCAGGCCCACCTTTGGAAAAGCTCAATCTTACTCTCATACTGTAGGTCAGCTGGTGTCAGAAAAGGCTTTTGGGAGCATTTGTCTCCGTGGAGGCACTCAGCTACACTGTTTTTCATTGTTTTTTTTTCCTCAGTAGGTAGATTCAGGGAAGAAATTCTCATGTTGGTGGAGTCTGGGCTAAGCTGTTTTCATTGTCCTTGTATCCACTGTTCTTTCACTGACAGAAAATATTTGCTTGTTGCTATGTGAAGACACAGATATTTGAGCTTTGTCCTATTTGAATGGAAAGCTGGTGCATTGCAGAGACAGTATCAAGAAGCCAAGTGTGCTACTGAAGAGTTAAACCTTTGTTTTGTGTGCTTCAGCTGAAAAAAAAAAAAAAAAAGAAGAACTGAGTGGCTTTTATTAATAATGTGGATTTAATTATGGATCTGAGAGTCGGAAAAATGTAATAAAGGAAAAAATTTTGGATAAAAACCAAACACACCTAAAAAGTTTTACATTGTTAAGATCCTGAGGGAAAACAGAGACATAAGATATTGTCATAGGGAGAGACACTTGTGGCAAGTCAAGAACAAATTTAGACACACAGTACATAATATCTCTCTCAGAGACTCCAAGAAAATGCGTCTCCATGGTGAGTGAATATTTGAACTCTTCAGGACACTGTGTCTTACTTTTTCAACCAAAATGATGGGGACCTGACTTCTGATTTCCAGGTGGGGTCTTGAAGATAGTCATTGTGTAAGGAACAAATGATATTAATAACTCCTGAACATGAATGTGCAGCTCTTGATCATAGCAGCAGCCTGATTTCTGAGAAGGTTCACTGGCCATCTGTGGACAATCTACACATCTGGTTGTGCTCCAAGAAGATCAAGTAGAAAGCCAGGTCCCCTGTTTTGCATTTAACTACTGCTAAGAAGTTATAACAAGCCTGTTGTGATGTGATCTTTGCAAGTGTCACGGTTGACCTGGCTATTTCGGTACATGCAGTATGAGGCTATGTCTTCAATTTATCTGGAAAATTCCAACTCACACGTTGGCAGCTTTGTTTTGATTTTGGTTGCAAGACACATTTCTCAAGGAGCTCATGAAGTAGATACTTTGCTGCTTATTCTACAAGTTACTGGGTAGAGTTTTCCCCTTAAACAGCCTGTAACAAATCTCTTCACCAGATGACTCTGCTACCAGTGCTGGATTGCTGTGGCAGAGGAGGGAGGGAATTGGAGACTCATCTGGTGGTGCCAAAGAGGTTAGGTCAGGAGGACTTTTCCATGAGGGCAATGGCCAACTTTGGCCTTTGTTCCCAGATCTGGATTTAGAAAACTATTGCTGAAATTAAAGTGTGTTCAAAGGCCTGTTGATTTCTTAGCTTTTTGAGAGTTAGCACAGGAAGATTTCACAATGGAGCATGCACAATAAATCTGATGGATGTTTGAGTATTACGCTATCTGGGAAAGGTCAGCATGGCTTTTGTAAAAGGAGGCTTGATCATACAAATCTTATAGCATTCTCTAAAGATTTTCGGGTCACATGGATAAGTCTTCCCATTGGCCTATAGATTTCCAGAGGATTTTGACAGACTTTTTCACCAAAAACTTTTAAGGAACATAACTTAAGATGGAAGATTCTTACCTGTATAAATAGTTGTACAAAGGTAAAAAAAAAAAAAAAAAAAAAAAAAAAAGCATGGAAAGTATGAATAAATCATCAATTCTTGTAGCAGAATGAAATCAACAAAGGGATTAAATAGCAATCTGTGGAGGGTGCTTATCTGTTCAGTGAACAGAGAGAAAAATATTTGCTGTTGATGCTGAATTACTCACACCAGCAAAGAGACAGAAGACAGCTGTGAATAATTGTAGAAGGATCTGCTGGATGGCATTCAAGGTAGATAAAAATAAGGTGTTGCTCATGGGGGAAAGTATGGTCTCAAATTCACTTGTTAAATGGGGATTTCTGAGCTGACCACTGCAACTCAAAACAGATCCTGGAGACACAACAGACCAATGGAAACATCAGCTCCATACTCAGGAGAGGTCAAGGAGCACATAAAATACTAGCAGTCATTGAGGAATAAAAAACAGAGACCATTATTTTGCCAGTCACTGAAATCCATGAATCTGTCCATCCATGAATCTGGTTTTGGTCTTTTTATCTAGCAAAGGGTGCAATAGTGCTGAAAAAGGTCCAGAGAAGGGTAGCAGGGGTACAGAGCTCCTTCCTAAAAGGATGTCTGTAGCGGTGCAAAGGCCACCCCACGGTCAGCAGAGCTGGTCTGCCCCGGTGTGGCAGCACATGGGGGTGTTGCAGGCTCGGCAGTGGCTATGGCCAGGGCTGGCTCCTGGCTATTTGGTTTAGACTTGTACCAGAGTGCTGCTGTGAAGGGCACTGGTTTTTAGTGGATGTGAGGACAAGGCTGTTTAAATAAACAGAAGGAAATTTGTTGAAAGTATTCACTCCACTGCGCCGTGGCAGAATCATGCCTCCTGTAAACAGATCCAGTTTCTTTTTTTCAACATCTTCTTAAAAGCTAGTTTTCCACCTCACTTCTCAACCACAATCTCACTACAGTAAATGAATAGTATGTAAAGCCTAAAATGAGTGTGTGAACCAGATTTTACACCAGACTGCTTCTCTTCCTTACTAACTAGCATGCTGCAGTTGCAGAAGCAAGGTTTATGTCTCCTTTTGTAGAAGAAAAAGAGAAAAGCTCAGTGCAATCAGCCATGTCTAGTGGGCAGGAGAGACAGAGAAGGCAAAGAATTTTCAAGGTAAAATGCCATCAGTTATACTGCCAAGACCTAAGATCCCAGATGGGGAGGGAATGCATTTCCCACTCCTTTTTTTTTTTTTTTTTTTCAGCTTGCAGCCTCTCTCTTTTGTTTTTTAAATTAATTTTTGGCAGTAACATAACCCCTGGAATCCTGCCATTTACTGCTTTAAAAATTTTTCTTTAAAAGAGGGAGGGAGGCAGGGAGAAAGCGAGGGGTAGAGGGAGTATGAAAACCTGATGGAGCAGATTGCAGGGGTACATACCAAACACTTGTTCTGCAAAAATAATCTGTAATTTATTTTTGTGATGAGTCTGCTTTTATGTCAGGTCCTGTGGGAGAGGGAAGAAGACTGTTCAATAGGGATTATTGGCTATTTCAAAGTAGCAATGGGACAGCTAGGCAGAACTAAACATATTGGTATTTTGCGGGGTTTCCTTAAAAGAAGGCTGTCAGTGTAACATGATCATTCCTTAAATCTTTAAAGCATGAAATGTTTATAGTTAAAAAGATGCAACCATGGCAACACAGATATATTAAAGTAGAGGAAAGACTCTTCTTGTTTTGGGCTGAATGGTTTCACAGATGCCGAGGAAAGGCCATGGCATCCTTGTTCTGCCTAGCAAGATACACCTTCTGGTCCAAAATTGACCCTGGCATTGATGTGGGCCATGTCTCTACCCCATTTTCATTACTGTTCCCTGGATAAACTGGGATGAGGGCAGGATTCTCTGCTTGCCTCCTTGGCACACCACAGAGCCAATCATTCCCCTAAAACAGTTTTGCCAGCTGCTGCCTGTGCCCCGGTGTTGTCTTTTCTCCAGCTCCTGAGTTTCCTCTCCTAAAAACAGTCCCCCTTACAATTAATATTGATAGATGTGAGCTTCCCCTTTATTATTTCCTGTTGTAATGGGTTCTTTTGGCTTTTCCCCAGTTGGTTTCAGCCCTGAGCCCCAGGTTGGCCTGGCCTGCTTCCAAGTGCTTGAGGAGGAAATGCGGAGTTTACCTTCATGTAGCACCACCATGCAATGAGATCTGTGCCCTGTGGTCCATATTTTGGGAGGGAAGAGGAAGAGGGAGAAAAATGATTCTTGTGCAAAGGATATGGAGGTTTTTTGTCTAAATATACTGCACCGTGCACATCCTGATATTCTCAAGCAGGATATCTTTAAATGGATGCTGACAGCTGATTTATGCTTGGTATAGAGTTGTTTTTGAGGAAACATGTAAAAGAAAATGTGAAAGACATTATGGTAAAATATAAAAGGATCTGGTGTTTTCATTAATTTCTTTAAGTGACCACATGGTTTTAAAATTTAAACATCCCCCTGCAGTGTTGAAAACTGTAGCAACAACATCATGTGTTGCACAAGACCTACTAAAATGACACCAAGGAGCAACAATAGTAAAACTCTCCTGCAGAAAGGGGAAGGAGACCACAGGTTGTCACACCATGCAGTCTCCTGCTCCAAACAGGCTCTACCACATCGCTCCAGTTCAATCACACTGTCTGTCTTCAAGAGCCAATGGGAACTTTCTTGAGCTGATTTGTAAAATGTACTTCTGAACTGCAGCGTGCTGCAGGTTGTGAAGCAGCAGCCTCCATTGTAGATCTATCAATGGGCAGATATGGAAGGACCACTCTCAAAGTGCAGAAATGCATCATGGCTTGTCCTTTTTGCATCTCTGTTGCTGATTCTACAGAAAATGTGGCGATCAGTGCTGGTAGTGGTGGGGTGTAGAGGAGCATATAGGTGACCTGGGTCACACCTGCTGGTCTAGCTTCACCCCAAAATAAGTGCCAGGCCAGTGGGACTGCTCTTGTCATGGTAATCATGGTGTGGGAAGAGACAACCGCTCTCCTGGCCTACCTAAAACACTAAGACACTACGAGACAGCCACATTAACTGAAGAGGAAGCAAGCAAGCAGTCCCACAAGCAGCGGGGTCCCTGCATTGCCCCCATCCCTGTGCCACGCTGTCCCTGTGAGGCCCCAGCTGCCGTGAGCTGCAGAGCCCATCCCTGAAGCACTGCAGAGAGATGTCTCACCCCCAGTGAAAAATGACATTCACTTCTCAGCTGCCTGTTTTCATACGTGCGCAGCCTCCACCTTATCTCTGAGGCATTTTTTGAATTCCCAGCATTGTAGTGTGCTCTCTTGCTCTCCCAGGCATCTCACATAACCGCCTGCCTCCCTGCCATGCTGTGTTAAGCAACTCTTTACTGTATGTCTGAGGGAAAGTCTGGAACAACCTTAATTTTCTATTTAAAAAGCAGCTGCTGGTTTCAGCAATTGTCCTAAGGAATGCTTTATAGTTGATCTGCGTTCTGATGTGTAATGTTACTGAGGACAGGATAAGCCAGATCTGGAGGTCTTTGAATAATACTGTATTGTGAGAAACTTCCACCTTTTCTTTTGTGGCAGACAGAAAGTATGTGTCACTGGAGAAGGCAAGGTTTTCAATTAAGTTCACCAAGTGTGTATTTAAATTTTAGGATCATACCATATGTGCCTCAGAAAATTGAATATTTAGGGTTTTTTTTTTACACGGTTCTATTAAAGGATTAGGAAATATTGGCATCATTAAAACAGGCAAGGAAACATTTATTAGACTGTCAAAAAGTATTACAGCCTCAGATAAATCCACCATTGCTCTGCCTCAGATCCCACTTTACTGTAATTCAGGGCAATGGCAAGGACCGTGAAGCAATAGAAGAGTTACTGAGACAGCTAGCATGCTAGGGTGAAATAACAGGCTGATGCTTCACCTTCGAAAAGAAGTTGGACTTGCGTATGTTGGGAATGTCACCCTTACCAAACAGGTGGGACGTATTACCAGACACCTTTGGAGTTTCCTTGTTATCCTTTGCTTCTGTGATTGCTCTAGCAACACAAACATGTTGAATTGCATCAGCTGAAAAGTTGGACTTGGAATTCAAAAATGGATATCTAAAAGTCATTCAGAAATGTTTGGTATTAAAACAAAAACAAAACTGATGAAAGAACTTCTGTTTCAAGCAGAGATTCCCAGAGCAAAATCTCTATAAAATAAATTCATTTTCTCTACTCTTTTAAATGTAGTACTGGTGAACAAAAATTGATTAATTACCTCTTGGTTTTAACAACTGCTCTTCATAAAAAGAACCTTGTTATGAAGAATATATTTTAAAGAAGAAAAATGCATAATAATTGACTTAACTGATAGTATTACATCTTTCTCCTTTATAACATTATACTTCTGAGAATCTGCTTTGTGTTGGATCTGTTGTGAGACAGGGCTGCGCACAAGGTTTTCAAGGACTATTTTAGGTTCTACATGGAGGAGAAAGAGCCCTGGTAGCCTTTAAAGAGTGAAACTGGAATGTGGAGACTGTTATACTGGATTATGTCCATCATCCATCTCGTTTAGCATCCCACATCTGAGAGCTGTCAGTGCCAGATGCTTCAGATGAAAGTGTAAGAAACTTGCAGACAAGAGATCATCTTGATTACTGATAGCTATGGTTCCCCTTAAGCTCTGGAGAGTATGTTTTAATACCTCTTCCCAAATGCTTGTGCTTGATTTCAAAGTTTACATAAGCATCCATCCCTTTCTGAAAGTTCTAAAATTTTGTATTTTAGGGTCTGCCTATGGGAACGGATCCCATGGTTTAATCCTGTCTTGTGTGAACATTTTTTTTTCAGTACTGTTCCGATCATTCAATTTCATGTAAACCTTCTTGTGAGGGAAGATAAAGAACAGAAGCTCTTTACATAATTTCTTCCTATAAGTCAGTGTTCCATGTACATTTTACAATGCCCTGCTTTTTGTCACTGTTCTAAGCTGAAAACCTTGAACCTTATAACTAGAAGAACAAAACAGTAGATTGAAGGGAAATATTGCTCACATTTTTAGTGGGCTGGACTATTTGAAGCACACAGACAAATATTTAAGTATTCTTCTGGAATGGAGCTTAAGTCAGTAAAAGAGTTGAAAAAAAAGAAAAAAGTAAAAAGCATTTTGGCTCAACAGCAGTCAATATATAAATTTGTCTCAGATTTTTTTTTTTTTTTTTTTCCATCTGGGAAACTGACAATACAGTAAAATTCTTGTTGATTGAAACATGATAGCAACAACAAAGTTTTGTTTTTACTTTGCTTCATATGACAAAAACTCAGAAGAATTTGGTTTTGGAGGGGAGAAGAATTACTGAAGACCAGAAAGTTTAATGTTTTCTTGAAAGGAATGTTAGAATTGGATCTTTCACATTTTTCAGAATGAAACAACAACAAGAAACACCAAAAAAATCACCCTAAGTAAGGGAGCCAAAATCAGTACATACACTTTTCATATACTCTGAGATTGCTTATCCTGCTTTACACAAATAATGCACAACAGAATGGGAAAGAGCAAAGAGACTATGAGACGTGTGTGAAAGATTCAGTGTAGCAGATGTAACTTTGACATGGTGGCAGATTATTTCTAGAGAATAGAGATGACTAAAGCACAGATATTTGATGAGTTGCCACTGCCAATTTAAATTATAATTCTTACTGCTTCTGTGGCTTGATTTTTTTTTTTATTTTTATTTATTTATTTATTTATTTATTTTTTTTGTGTCTGGGGAGGAAGGGGGTTGGGGATTTTATTTTTGGCAGAATGCCTTTACAGTGAATAGAAGTACATAGTAATTAGGGAAAGCAAAAGCAGTCAATGAGACAAAACTTTATAACTAAAACCTTTGATGCCTCTATTTTTTACCTGCCATGTTTCTTGAAATTATGCGAACTATTGTCAATTACTTTTTCACGAGTTATGCAAATAGGTCAAAACCCCAAAGATCATTTGTATTGGGTGTGCAGACATTCTGGAAATCAAACTCCCCCCCCCCCCATCCCCCCCCTAATGCTCTGGTTAATGTTAAGTTTCATGTGAATGATATATCACTGCACTTGGGGTCTCCTGGCTTCACACTGAAGCCATGCAGGCAGAAGCCAACACTGATTTTCTGATGGTGGAAGTAGGAAAGCTATCTCTCTGAAGGTGCTGTGTGTTTGATATGTCCAAACAAGGCCATGTGAAATCTGGGAAATTGATTATGCCTTTAGCAGCTTGTTACTGGTTTTCTCTGTGCCATTGCTACTGGTGTGAACTAAAATTCAGCATATTTTTGTAGTTTCTATTCCAGCTTAGGCTACAGCTGGTCAAAGGTAGCTTAGCTTTCATCCAAAGATGGGCACTTTTGAAGAATAAAACCATATTTATTGTTCAGATTTTACTGACCCATGCAATATTCAGAAATGTTCTTGGAATTGTATAACAAACACAGAACAAGAAAGTCTTCTGATTTGAGTGTTTAAAACCCACCTCTGTCCCACTATGAAAGCAGGTAAAAAAGTGTTTACTTCATACCTCTTCCCTCAAGTTATTGTTATATTAAACAAGCTTTGACTGCTGGGAGCATTCATATTAAAAAAGGGAAAGGTTTACAATATGGTAAGTAATAGCTTCAGTGGGGTATGAGAATATTTTAAACTAAGCAAATAGTTAACTTCATTTTTGCACACTCTGGAAAGGATATTTAAACTGTTTTGACATGTCCAGACGCTCGTTTTAGAATCATAATCTTTCCAGACATTACTCAATCCACCTGACATTGGAGAAGTAGGATTTGTCACCGGTTCCTGATCTAATGTGTTTTCATGCTGAATTCAGAAACTCTTAACTCTATTAATGCTAACTTGTTCATACTAAAAATATACTTTTTCCAGAGCCCAGCCTGTGCCAGTAGACTTTACTTGAGGGAGAATGTGCAACATGATACAAATGGGAGACGTTGTGAGTGGAGCTGTTAGGGGATCCCTCCATCAATGTTAACTTAATGTAGTCACTTCTAACTATCTTGTCATGAGTAAAACCTTATTGTTTCAGATATCTGCAGTTTTGTCTTTGGTAAGAAGCAATTTTCCATGCTGGTTTAGGGGAACTCATTAGGAGTTGTTAGTGAGTAAAGGTTGCATTCTTGTTATCCTACAAAACTGCACAGCTGTGCTGTTTTAACAAATTATATTTAAAGTGATATACACCAGACCTTTTTATGGCAACTTTTGATTTCCAGGAAATCAGATCTGGTCTTACTATGGAAAAGGTTTTCTTAGATGTGCTATGGAAACAGAGAGCTACAGCATGGCCAAAGCCAGGAGCACCTTTGGAGACTGTCTTCTCAAACCCTCTCTGCTTGAGCAGGGTCAACCAGAGCCGGCTGTCTGGGGTCATGTCCAGGTGGGTTTTCAATATTTCCAAGATGGGAATGTCACAGTCTCTCTGGGCAACCTATGCTAGTGTTTGGATATCTTCATGGTATAGAAGTTTTTTCTTAATTTTTTAGTTAAATTTCCTTTGTTTCAGTCTGTGCCCATCACCTCTTGTCCTGTCACTGTGTACCGCTGAGTTTCAACAGTTTGATTCCTTCCCTCAGGTGTTTATACGCATTGATAAATCACCATGGACTATCGTTTATTCAGACTTCTCATGCTGTTCCCTCCTCTCAGGACCCTGTCCTTCATCTGGGTCGTCTCATAGCTGCTCAAAGTTGTGTTGCCCCTGAACTTCACATTCCCAACCAGATCTCCTTTGTAGGTATGAGACTCAACAGGACATCTCCATCTGTCAGCTCTTTGATCACCTGTGTAAAAGAAGTTGTCATCAATGCACTCCTGGACTTCACTCACGGCACTTCAAAGTGCCCCACCAGGCTGATTTCCCTAGAAAAGTGCAATTGCTTGCCCCACTGTGCAGCTCTCTCAATGTGCAGGACGGACCTCTCCTGTCCCAAGGCCCCTCCTGCCCCTTTGTCCCATGCCCATTGCTTGCAGCCCAGGCCACCCCTTCCTCTCGTGATCATGTTTGCTCCCTGCTGAAAGCTCTCTGTTTCAGGTTGGCTGCCTGTAATTACATAGCTTGTAGGTAACATGAAGTTGCAGCTTACTGGGGAAAGCGTAGTCTTAACATGTGTTATCAGGTTAAGGTAAGCCCTAGATTTCCTTTTAGCTTCCAACCTGAAACTGCAGGCTGCTTTATATTTGTCTGCACTCCTGTGGGCCTATTACAGTAATTTATCAACAAAGGTGAATGTAAAAAAAACATTACTTTATCAACAAAAAATGTGTCGGTCCCACTGAGATGGTTCTCTGGGATTGTTATTTTGAACAGCCCTTTTGCCATAAAATCCTAATGCTTGGTTAGATTTTGCCTCGGTTCTGCTACTTGAAGAAAACACTCTGTGAACGTATGGACATATGTTGGGAGAGGTATAGGATTTCCCTCAAACAACTATATCAACGCAAAAATGATTTATGCGCTACTTCCATTCAACATGTGGTTTTTGGCTTCTTTAGACTTAGGACTTAACAAAGTCTGTTTCCCCCCATCACACAGACTTATTTATTTCTTCTTTGCATACCCCGAATGAAGAGACTTCAGAATCCCAAACAGTGAAATAAACTTATCTAAGAGCTGACTTCCTTACGCTCTGCTCTCTCTGGAACAAAATGGTTCAGGGCCACTCTTGACTATTTCACCTTTTTGTGGCTTGAAAAAGTTCCCTCCAGTTTAATCTCCTTAATCCTCATTTACTTTTGCAACCACTTCCTGCTAAGTCAGAGAAAAGATCTCTTCCCTCTCCAACAAAGAAAATATTTTTTTTCTTCTATTATTTTTCTCTCTAGGAAATCAACTGTGCTGCCCTAGCCTGAGCTGTTGTGATGGGCCCATGGCTGTGGCTGTGATAAACCACCTGCCAAGCTGCTGGTGGAGTGAAACGTGTGCTGCACTCCAGGGCAGGGGTGAGTGTATGGCCTGCAGTGACAGCAGAATTCCCAAACCTCAGAGGACATGCTTCTGTCGGTAGCCATTAGGGGCAGGCCCTGCTCCATGGTGGCTTGGGGCAACGTCATCTGGCTTGTTATGGGATATCTGCGTGGTGAGCTGACGGCCAGCCCCTGCCTTCTTCAATCTAGTTAGGGTTCAGTGGGCCCTGCTCGTGAGGTGTTGGACACGAGCACAGGGATTTGGTGGGACCTTGTCAAGGACATGGTGGGGACAGAGGGCCAGACGAATCAGAGCCTTGTGTAAGTAGTGAAAAGATCATAAGTGTGTGTTTGGAGCATCGGCATCATTGTTTTAATTGGGCTTTTGTTACTGCAATGTGTGTGCATTCACTGTGCTTTTCCACAGTCAGCACTGTGGCTGCCAGCCACCGCTCCTGTGACATGCTTCTGATTATGCCTGGCGTCAGCACGAACGCTGCCTACAGTGCTGTGTAGTGCTTCCAAGAGTGTTAGCATGGACGGGGGGGGGTAGGGGGGGTAAGGGATCAGAAATGCAGAAGTGGCCTGAATGTCTGAAACGACTGAAAACAAAAGGCTGTTGCAACCTGCCATTTCGTTCAGCTCAGCAAAAGCTGCTCACAGCAAGACACTGAGCCCTTTCCCTCCACAGGGCATGTTAGTCCTTTGCTCTGAAGTATGTATTTATGAGAGGATCACACTCGTGCCTGGCTCCCACAGTCATGATTGTAGGGAGGTCTTCAGGTGGTATTCCACAAAGTACTGAGGTGTGCCATCTGCTGAGCAGGGGGCAAGGAGGGTCTGCTAAGGGTGATGCTGGCCATGAGAGGGGTAACGTCAGACAGCCACCACAGAGCTCTAGTAGTCACCTGCCTTTGGCTCCTGCTGTGTTTTTTGAGCATCCAGCTGGTCCTGGTCAGGCTATGCCAGAAGACACCTGGCAGCGGGGAGGACGGGTGCTGGCCCCTGCCCCAAGGGATATCAGACTGATGATCTGGGGGAAACAAAGCTGGCTCTTTGTTCACCAGGTGTGTGCTGCCCAGCAAGGAGCAGCTCTGGGGTCAAGGGCAGTAGAGTTTCTCTGACACAGCCAACTCAGCAGTGTTGTTAACAGACTATGGGAGAAGATGTGTCACTTTTCCTGAAGAAAATAAAGCAGCTTTTCTTAGAGGAGCTGAAGGGGAAGGCAAAAATTAAAATTTGTATGGGGGAAATCCACATCCTTCCCAAAATGAAAGAAGCAGGCCTTGCCAACAGGAAGCTCCTCAGCTGCAAACTGCTGGAGAGATGTGGAGTATTGTATGTGCTTGTCCTGTTCTTCCAGGACTTTCCTGGCACCTGCTCTTGGCCAGGGCTGGAGGCAGGATGTTGGGAAAGCTCAGCACCCACCCAGGAGATCTGTCCTTGTGTTTGTGATCTCTGAGTTTGAGTGATTTGACTCTCACAGAGGAGACATAATGTGGCTGCTGTCAGCGTAAGCATGTTACTGATCACCGTGTTTTGTCTCCAACTCTCATCCTGGCGCACCTATCATCCTGGTTTTTAGTGCAGTATCCTCTTGCTAAGTCATTTGCCATGAAATAACTGTTTCTTCCCATCAGGGAAAAACAGGATGTGAAGCAAATCACAGCAGCCTGCATCCCATTACCATCAAGAGCAGGGCTTTTCAGGCATGCAAATCCAGTCTGCCCATGACCATTAATTTAACATACCGTGATTCTACACTTCCCTCTCCTATCTCACATCTATTCATGTTTATTCCTCCTGGATGACATGTTACCAGGCCTCCCAGTTGTGCAGTAAGCTGGGGACAGCTAAAATAAACAAACATCCTCTCACCCATGAGCACACTCACACCTCTTCTGGTCCTTGGATGGTTTCAGAAATGAGCCCCTGGCTTCCTACCTCCTCTTTGCCTCCTATGAGTAACTCCCATGGATTCAAAGGGACAAACTCTGATGATCATCAGCGTAGAGCAGTATAGGAAAGGTAAGCCTCACAGAAAGGCTGTAAATATTTTTATTGATGGAAAATGAGAGACTTAATCTACCTTCCTTTTATTTGTCCCCTGTCTAGTAATGGAAACACACTGCAGTATGTTTCACTATTATTTTCATCAGACAATCCTCAGGTACTTGTGTAATTTTCTTCTGATCAGTGCCGATTTTACCATCACACAATGTGTCAACATACTCTAGAAAGGGGCCCTGCCTAAAGGAGCTTATACCACAAATGTGGCAGAAGGCGGTAGGAGGCAATTTTCTTATCCTTCAGTTATAAACGTGAAACTGAGGTGGAGACATATTGTCCCGAGAAAGGGCTTTTAGCCAGTTATTCTCAGGCCCTGTGCCAGAAGCTCCAACAAAGGACCACCCTCCTGCCTCATGTATCAGCCTCTGCCTTGTCTTCCCTGGGCCAGGGTTACCTCCAGGCCCCCAGGCCATGAGTATCTGATGGCCTTGGTGCCTGTGGCATGAACTTTTGGGGGCCTGCACTGAATTATGGTGCCTCAAGGAAGGATAAAAGCCCCAGGAGCATGAAGAACTGTTATCCCTATGGCTTCATATCCACCTACACCTGCATGTTCACGATCTTTGAGACTCATGGCCTATAACTGTGTGTACGTTAAATATCCTCTGCTAGTCATCCCACTTTTCCCCTGCCTGCAGTATATGCTCCTACCCAACCAAAATTAATTTCCCCAGTAGCAGGAACCTGAATGATTATCACTGAGAGAGCAGTTAAGACACTCAGTTGCCTTTGGTAGAGTAAACCCTTCAGAGACATGAGTAAGTAGAAGACAGCTACATGGCAGATGTTTATATATATGCACACACGCACATATACACACACTCTCCCTCTCTAATTTCTTGACACATGGAGAGCAGCAACACATGCAGCACACTTTGTATTGTACGTCAACTTCAAACATAGCCCAAATCAGCCGTGGAAATGGCAGCAATTATGGTAAGCTGAAACCAAACAAACTGCAGCAACCTAATAGTTTCAATGGCAGAAAAAAAAATCCCACATCGCCCAGCTGCAGGAGCTGATAGGAAGACAAGCCTCAAGGCAGCTTATGGTTTCCTGGCTGTCATCAGCTAGCAGCTTGGATACTTGATATAATGAATAATCAGTGTTTGAACTGATGGAAGTGACCTTAAAACATGCTGGGGAGAGGGAAATTTTCACAGTGTGCATTGGGCAGTGGAAATTGTGGTTTGAATACATTTGCATGGTAAATGCTTTTACTACAGGGTGAAATAAAAGTAGAGCGAAAATAAAGTCTGTAGTCACTACATGGCTAAAATATTAATTTATATATGAAACCAGAGCAGGAGCCCTCTAGATGACAACAACAGTTAAAGTAGATGTACACTGCAAGTCATCCCTCTCCTAAGGCTGCGAAAAAAAGGTCTGTATTTATAACAAAGACAGCAAAATCAATCAGGTGAGAAGCAGGAGGGAAAGTCTTCATCTGGCAACTGAATAAAGGCATAAAATTTATCTTCTTAGCAGTGCATTACCGGCACAGAGAGAAAGACTTTTCATTCCTTCCTCCTCTCCCCAAAGGGATGTCAGATACCTGTCTAATGTGGCAGTAAAGGGCAGGAGCTGACCACCTCCAACTCCACCTCAACTCTATTTTAACTTCCACCTCCACTTCCACCTTTACTTCCATCTCCACCTCACTTTCACCTCCACCTCCACTTCCACCTCACCTCCACCTCCACCTGTTTTCTCGTTCCTGTGGCTCAGTGTTGTGACAGGGACAGTGGGCAGCTTTCAGGCTGCTATTGAGCTGTAGTGTGGGCTTAGGACTGTGGGTGAAAAGCCCAGGAGGAGCCCAGTGGTGCCTTTGTGCAGGGCTGAAAAGAGGGAGCTAGTCAGCTTTCCGGACACCCTTGTATCTGCTGCAGGCATCTAGCCTGTGAAGAACCTGGCAAGACCGCGCTCACCTTGTGCCAAGACTTCTGTGAAATCGTGTTTCTGGGTTGCTTTGTCCTTTTTAGCTTGCCTGGTCACTATCCAAAAGCCAGACTTTGAAGGAAAAAACTAACCCCCTCTGTGCAGTTGTTACAACCAGGACAGTTAACATCCAACAGAGACTTTTAGAGGCATAAAGAAGCAAAAGAAATGAGCTGTACTGGCTTGGAGAAAGGTTTTCTTCATATACCTCTCCTCCTCTTCCCAGAACTGCTGCCTTTTAATTAAAAAATGACCTCTTGGGAAATTTGGAAAATGGACAGATTTTTTTTGCTGAGAGACCAACACTCACTTTTCCCTCTTCTGCCTCCTTAATTTGGGTTAAATTTAAAGGAAATAACTTGAGGTTTGGAAACAAATATCTCTAGAGAGCAACTCAGTAGTATGGTGTGGCATGAAGCCAATAGCTGTAGAGATCATCTAATTTGAACCGATGCAGGTAAAGAAAAGCCAGGGAAACTGAACCAACCCCTTTCTATAGGCATTGCTACTGACCTGATTTTATACTGCTTTTCTCTACAAGGCAGTGTGCAGCCACTTCAAAGGGGTCTAGACCAGTTTTTTTTTTTTTTTTTAAGGTATTCTGCACTTAGTCTGCAGGCTCACAGAGGCAGCTGCCCACAGTGTTGTATGCTGCTACCTGTTTGGGTATCTCTCTTTGCCCTCCAGTGATTTGGGGTATTTTAGCTCCCTAGGCAAAAAGAAAACATGCCCTGCACTTTTACCATGAAACTGTCAAGTGCATAAGCTGCTACACAAAGGTATCTTGAAGCAGCTGGTGTCGTGTCAAGTTTGCACTCTGCTTGCCCCAAATCAGCTTATTCGTTTACCTGGCTGCACTGGCAAGAACATTACTGTACATGGACAGAAAGGTCTTTGTGGTTGGTGAGGAACAGTGAACGTAGCACAGGTCCGTACCCATCCTAGAAGAAATGGTGTTTTGCAGAAACATATTTAAGGAGAATGGCAGGGTTTCTTTTTTCCTTTTCTGCTCTCACTGCAGATGCTCTGCATCACCATCAAAATGTTTCCCATACTTACCTAGTGGTAACATTAGAGCCTGTGATGTGGGAGAGTGAGGGTGAGAGTCTGATACTTCTTCAAACTTCCCAGGCCACAGCAGAAGTCACTGTACCAGCAGAGAGCTGTGCTGCTCCACCTCTTAACTTCCAGGCTTTGGCTGGGTTAAAAATAAAGCCTGGACGTTGGGCTCCTCAGACACAGCCCTCTTTTCAGCAGGAGTGTCTTTACCTTGCCAGAAGTAGGGGTGATAGATTTGATGAGGACCACAGACCCTTGGCAAACGGGCTGCTGCTGCACTTGCCAAGCCTGCTGCTGAACTGGGCTGAAGTGAGGTTTCTGCACTGTGGTCACGAAGGACATGATCCACAGAGAGGCTCTAAACCGACCGATCACAGCGCCAGTCTGCCTGGTAATTTTAAAGGATAAATAAAACATTTTGAACAGGAAATGAAGAATATGCACAAGTGAAATTCCCCTGTGCTCCCCTGGCTTGCCTTAATGTCTCTTTTATACCTCTGAGTTGTTGCCCTTCACTCCCACTGTACAGGACCGTATCCTGTCAGAAAGAACAGATACGTTTACCCAGGCAATCGCGTGTGGGTAAAAGAACAGGAATCCATATTTTCTTCACTTTGCTAAGCCCATCCACTCAAACATTCCATGTCTGGCAGGTAGGAAAAAAAACAACTGTACTCCTGGGAAAAATCCTCTACCCACCCACAAAATCTCTGTGAAGTGTAAACAAAGCAGAAGGTTGCAAAATCCTCTGTGTGTTTATAGCAGACAAGTGTAAAAAGAGCAGCTCCTTGCTTCTTGTCCTTGCTTCCTAATCCAGAGGAACAAGGCTTCAAATGATTTTGCAGGAATATATTGTGCCAGGAGGCAGTGAGTGACGCTGGGGAAGCTGAGCACTCGTTATCTTAATGATGCACCAAGCCTGGAACATTTAAAAAAGCAGATGCAGTCTTTGGAAAAACCACAAAACAGGCAAAAATGTATGTGCTCATCTTCCAATCTGGTCAAAGGAGACAAGTCATTTGAAGTCCTTCTTTAAGAATACTCTTTTTCTCTGTAAAATAGAACGCTACAATTCTGGTGAAAAGCTCTCATGAAAACCAAGTGTTACCAGAATGCTATTTTTGTGAAGGAAAGCCTGTTGCTTACTTTACTAAAATCTCATGTTTCCACAAAAATTGTCAGGTTGGCAGGTCTTCCATGAATTAAGTATTTCCCTTTCCTACCACAAAGTATCAACACCAGCTACCTGGATGCTAGTTCATTTTTATTATTTTGGTCCATTTTAAGAAATAAAAAACAACCACAATTTAAAAGTTAAATCTGGTAATAAAAATGAATTAATTGACGTATATGTCCATCCAGCACACATGAAGCACTGAGTCTTCAATTCTGAATTACTAGTAGGCTCGTAAGTCTGTCATTAAACCTCTAAGTGTATACACAAACATCTATTTTTTTTTTCTTTTAGTTACAAAACATGGGATAAGGCAATAATTTTAAGAGGCCAGATTTGTCAATGCAGTTTTTATTGGATTATGAGTCAGGTGAAGCAACAAACAGTAAAAGAAAGTGTCTGGCAAGCACTCCTGTGGATAAACACATAGAAGCCATGATTTGTGGTGACAGGTGTTATATTAAAAGTAAAGATACCGAGGCCATAAGTATGCTGTGATCATCTACAAGTATAATGAATTTTCATAGGGATAACTATCATCCTCAAATTCCTATCAGCAGCAAATCACCTGTGCTTTGCTGCTTATTGGTTTTGATGCACGTAATTCTCCCAGTAAAAATGTTTATGCAGCCAGTGAAAACTCACACATGATAACATGGGATTTAGGTGACTGGCTACCCACCTGAATAACAAGCAGGGAGCAGATTAAATTAACTTTTTCCAAATAGCTTGAAGCATGAACATAATTCTGCCAAAGCATTCAACGCATACTTGCAAGTAATACATTCAGGAAAAGGCAGGCCTGTTTTGTAAGTAATTTGCTAAGGAAAACAAAAGCCTAAGCAACGACTTTATAATGTAATTTAGGGGCTTAATGATGCAGATAAAGATCTAGAGGGAGATTTATGCCTGTATGCTTTCTTAAAAATCTCAAAGGATGTCCAATTTACAACCATAGGTTGCTAAACACTTTTAAGCTTTGGTCTTAGTTTCAAAATACGCATAAATTTGCAACAGAGCGTTTGACCTGGGTGATCGTGTAGCTCCATACTTCCTACCAGTCTGTACAGGTGTGAGAAACAGTGTGACACATATTCTGCAACATATTGGTTCATATCCCTGCAATGATAGAAACACTAGCATTCTAAGTGGTTTGGCAGGAAAACAACACAAAGCAAAACAACAATCTGTCCAAAGCAGAACCATGAATATGAATTGAGGATGGAATCTGTAACCCCTTAGCAGAGCTATATATTAGGGGAAAACCAAACAAACAGAAAATAAAACAGAAGAAAATTCTGTTCCTGCAGAAGAAAAATTAGGAAAGAAATAGATTCACTTTTATAGGTGTGCTTAAAAACTGAAGGGTTACAAGGGGATTGTCATTAGAAGAATAAGTAATTTCCTTCAGTAGGTGAACCCTGAACGTGCAACTGAACTAAAGCAGTCTTTCTTACAGAAAATTCATTCCAGTCTTTATTCTAGATGTTAGAGTTAAAAACAAAACAAAACAAAACAAAAACAAGCAAACAAACAAAAAACATAAAGGAAAACACAACAATATAATTTCTATGAAAATCTTATATCATTTTTCACAGGAGTTGTATGAACACGTAAACGGTACAACAAAACTTGCTTGGTAGCATGAGCACTGAGTATTTCAGCATTACTTTGGCTAAAGCTCTGGCATGCAGCTGAGCTACCACAAACCATGCCATTTGAAATCAAAATGAAAGTCTATGCAGCCTTTTATATCTCTCAGTAGTTCTGACTACTGGGCCATCATAAAGAAGCATGCCAACACAGGAAGACCCAAACATTTACTTTAGCAGTTAACCCTTCAACAGTATTTTTTTTTTTTTTTCAGAAGAGCACTGTTTTAAGACAAATTTCTTGTGAGGTCTTTAAGGTAAATCAGATATATTTTTCTAGTCTTCTGTTCTGTTTTTGTTTGGTTTTGTTTTGTTTATGTCATTTTTAAAATTATTTTTAATTATTATAAAAAAACTTTCTTCTGAAGCAGAAATAGAGTTTTTCCATGGCTATTTTCCCTGCAGAGCTTGTTCTTGCCCTGATGAAGCTTACCAACAGCCCCTGCTTCCCCCACTCAGTGCCAGCATTGTCCAGTATGATAGATAAGGGGTCGGGCTGTGGGCTGCAGGCGCATTCACAGCGTGCCAACATCTGGAATTCATTCCCAGCTGGAGTGGACTGTGAACGCACTAGGCAGACAGGATCCTATAACATCTCTCCTGTCCCAGCCCTAGCTGCCTCAGATGGCCAGATAATGAGAGCACAACTGTGAGTGAAAGTGTTTATGTGTTTATGTGACCACAGGTATGTGCTTTTTTTGCCGCTGGTAACTCTGCAGATGGTGAGCGGGGATGTCGTGGGGCGGTGGCAGAGAGGGAGCAGCGTGCTGGGGTGGGCACTGGTTGTGGTAACCACCTGTGCTTCCTGCTTGGGAAACCACTTTGACCTAGAATATATTTACAAGAACAGGAGCATCAGCTAACAGCCACTAGCTAAGTGGAGTTATTTTCTACGTGTTTTTCTTTTCCAACTAATTTTTGAATAAGAGCAATATCTCTTGAATTGTCCCACCGAACGGTGTGAAACCATTTCACTAATTCAAAAACCACACATCATCAGAAATCCTTGCCAAGGTTCATGTGAAAGTGTGACTCCCTGTCTGTGCTGTCCCACTGGACCAGAGCAGTGGACATGGGAAGTACCTTCCCTGCAGCAGCTGGAGTCCCACTGTGTATGCAGTAGAGCTGCCTGACGAGCCAACAGTAATCCTCAAAAACAACAGTAAAACATGCCTCTTGCAGTTCCTCCAGGAGAGGGAGGGCTTGGGATATGTCTTCTGGATGTCATCACTCAGCAGCGACAGTCTGGACAGTAGCAGTGAAAAAAATATTGCTCAGAAGCTTTTGTAGGCTACAATTCGGTGGCACACAAAAAAAATCATAGAACGGTTTGGGTTGCAAGGGACCCTAAAAATCACCTGGATCCAACTCCCTGATATGGGCAGGGACACCTCCCACCAGGCCAGGCTGCCTAAAGCCCCATCCAGCCTGGCCTTGAGCATAGCCACAGCTTCTCTGGGCAGCCCGTGCCAGGGCCTCACCACCCTCTGAGTGAAGAATTTCTTCTGAATATCTAATTTATGTCTATTCTTTTTTTAGTTTAAAACTATTATTCCTTCTCCTATCACTCCACTCCTTGATAAAGAGCCCCTCCTGCTTTCTTTTAGACCCCCTTTCAGTACAGGAAGGCTGCAGGGAGATCTCCCCAGAGCCTTCTCTTCTCCAGGCTGAACAACCCCAACTCCCTCAGCCTGTCTTTATAGAAGAGGTGCTGCAGGCCTTTGATCATCCTCGTGGCCCTCCTCTGGACACATTCTAAAACATCGATGTCCTTATGCTGGGGGCCCCAGAGCTGAACACGGTGCTCCAGGTAGGGGCTCAGGATGGCAGAGTACAGGGGGAGAACCACCTCTCTCCGCCTCCTAGCTACATATCTTAGATATGTTCATGACCTTTGTGACTGTAGCTGCTGAACACATCATGGACTTCAACATCCTTGTACCCTCAAATACACTGCAGGAACACTTGCCAGTACTCCTTGTCCCATTCAGTGACATCACAGCTGCGCCTTTGATTGTGTGTAAGTGCAGCCCTGGGGCCAGGAGTCAGGGCCCATCACATCATCTGCCCATATGAAACACATTGGGGATATCTTTGTCTTGAGCACTCCTGGGGACCTGAGCATGTACAATGTCATCGCTGCAGTGCAAGATCACGTAACCCAGCTGTAATGTGGAGCACCAGAGAAATACAGCCCCTAAGGCACATGGTCACTGTGGATAAGAAAGAAGGCAAACCTCAGTCTCCCAATTGCTAGACTAATGCCAGACTCTTGCTCTCCTTTTACCTTTTACATGTGCCAGGAAGCTGCAAGTCTGTGGCATCTCCAAAACGTGTGCTGATTCATCTATGCCACAAAGCACTGGAGATAGGAGTGAGAGGAACTAGTTGGGACGTGCTTAGAAACTGGCTTTGTTTATTTTAATACACTTTAAAATATTCAGTTATTATATATATATATATATATATATATATATATATATATATATATACACACTAATTTCCTTGAAAAGGAATGTGCACGTATTCTTTTGCCTTTTTAAATTATTGCAGATTATTTTACATGCAACAATTTGCTGATTTCTTTTGGTTAACCAGTTAACTATGTACTGATATTTCCAAGAGATAAGAGATACAGCTGGGTTGTAACAGGTCCAATGAGATAGAGCTAAAAACTTGAATTGCAGAAGTTGTGATGTATATTAATATACTTACTATCAGGCATAATACAATAAATTTAAATATCTTATGTTTCTGAGCTAAATATCTGCCTTTGAGCATTAGCTTATTTCATTTTTCTTTCCTACTCAGAATAAAAACGGAAAGGTAACCTTACACTGAAATTGCTCCAGAACCTGTTTTGTCAGCCATTAAACAGATCATTATTCCAGATTCGTTATTTTCTGTTCCTTCTCAACTTTCATTATATATAAATAATAGAAAAATAACTTTCTCCCTCCAAAAACCACTCTGGCATGAAACTCTCATAAACTTCCTAGAGTGTGTAAGAGCAATAACAGATAACAGTTACTAAAAGAAATATTTTAAACGTCATATAAATTTTGTTAAACAATTTAATTGGCAATAGAAATGGGAAAATGCTTCTTAATATTCTACTTTATCTAGTAATGCAGAAATCAAAGGTATAAATCACAATAATATATGTCATTATGGTGTGTTGACATACAGTTATTTTAGATATCTACTTCAGTCACTTTGCTTTTTAGAATAAAGCTTTCATGGCACGTATTGAACTAAACTTCCATAATCCTTAGTTTACTAGTGCTAAGAGCATCCTTAGTTTACTAGTGCTAAGAGTCTAGGTAAGCCTGTCTATTTATGGTTTAAAGGTCAGACTATATACATACATACATATATATATATATATATATATATATATTTTTTTTTTTTTTCCCTGCCAAAAGAAAGGTTTTAAAGTGTTATTCACTTCTGACACTTCCTCTTACAAGTATGTCAGATTGATATCAACATACGTGTCTCATCTATGGATGTGGTTGCAATCCTGTTTTTAGATGCTGATCAATGAAGGTATTGGGTTTCCATCCTGAAACTATATGTGGAACTTGCTTTTTAAAATCAGCTTAGCTTAGCAAAAAAAAATAAATAAATAACTCATAACATATGATTTAGTGTTGTTGACCAGTTATTGGATTCTTAACTCTGCATTGTTACATCTGTTGTTGAACTGGTTCTTCAAGCTTTTATTTAAGACTGCCAGCAGGCAACAAGTTTAATGTCACCATTTTTAGATTTCAGAAGATCAAGATCAATATTTTTAGTGTGAAGCATGTTTATTTAGAACCCATTGGGAATTAAGTAAATACAAATATGCTGGAATAACCCACTGAATTCAACTGCTACATCTTGGATCCAGCATTGAAATTGTGGCTGGGTACTTTGAAGATACACTTGTAAGGTTCCTACTGTTTTGAAAAGCAATATTCTAACATTCAGACTATTCAGAATAAAAGAACAGTAGTGGAAGAGTAAGTGAGAAAGACAAATGAATTTCAGGATATTTCATATGATTTGGAATTTGCAAGAAAATCAGCATCAGAAAGGATTATACAGTGAGTATGGAGCATCAGAAAGTTCAATGAATAGTTGTACTTGCATTATGGCGATAGGACTATGTTTTTTGTTTTTTTTTCTTTTTTTTTTTTTTTTGTGGACTTTATTGGATTCTCAGTGTTTCACAAACTGGCAGAG
Source organism: Aythya fuligula (assembly GCF_009819795.1). Lineage (NCBI taxonomy): Eukaryota > Metazoa > Chordata > Aves > Anseriformes > Anatidae > Aythya > Aythya fuligula. The sequence continues at coordinate 44,856,754 of NC_045593.1, read as the reverse complement.
CACTTGAACTAGGGGTGAAAAATTACTTGTGCTCATTTGACAGTGTAGTGAATGATCCTCTTGAAAAATTATGTGATTATAACATAGAGTTTACCACAACATGATAGGTACATGAAGGATGCATTAAGGGGATGGGTCCTAAGGCATCTCCCTCCTTCCCTTGCAGGTAGACATTGGAAGGTCTCATTCACCTGGTGTGCTCTGAGCAAGTGGTGGCTTCTGCAGTGACATGTCACTGGATGGCACCACCTGAAGGCTCAACAAGACCTCCTGCTGGAAAATACTTACAAGTGCTGATTGTTTCCTTTTGACTCTAAGCCACAGTCTTTGTTACTTGCCAAGGGAGGCTCAGGAAGGTGAGGAAATGTTGCTGAGCACCAGAATGCCTGAAGCAACTGGATTCATTACATTAAACCACTGCACATAAACTGGCAAAAAGGAGCTTGGAATGGTGGAGGGAGAGAAATCAAGTGCATGCGAAACCAAGTGTGGTATGGTCATGAGTAAAGAAATAAGCAAGAGAGAAATCTGGGTAGGTTGGGCTGCAGTTCCAGTCCAGCCAAAGAGGCAGGATGGGGACAAAGGCAAGGAGGGTACAGCAGCATTTTGGTACAGCTGATAACATGCAGACAGCTTCAGGGCCTGCCTGTGTACCTTACACGCACTGCAATGGTTGCACTGCATTTGAAGCCACCTGGTTCTCTGCTGCACCTTCTTGCCTGGTACAGACAAACCCTAAAAATCCAGCAGCCGTCTCAACATATTTAAAAAAAAAAACATGCTTCCTGACTGTTTCCCATCCTCACGAGCTTTGTCTAATGTGCACAGAAGCAGCTAACAACAGAACAGTCAAAGACAGAAATAAAGGCATCGTTTGTAGCATGAAGCCAAGCAATTATTAAAGCTACTTTGGATCATGGTGCTGAGATCCCTGTTAAAAGAGAGTTAAGGGAGTGTTAATGCTGAACCTCTAGGCAAAAAGAGGTTGTTTGACAAAGATATTACCTCTAATACATTGAATAAGCCAAGATTTAATGTCAGAATACTATTGACTGAGATCTTTGGTTAATGGAATGACATATTTTCACTTCCATAATCCTTCCTTCAAGTTTAACAGCAACCACAGAATCGTATTATGGAATTAAAGTTAATTTGTATTTTTCAGATTTAGTATAAAGCCAACAAATTTCTCTGATATCCCTTTGAGCAGGTACAGATTGTATTCTATAGAAGGTGTGTCAGGCTTAAGAAAGTGTTGTGAATTCTGATACTTCTTCATCCTCATGCTGAAAATTTCTCTTTGTGTCTGAGTTATCTGAATCCTTCTTAAACTTATTGCACAGTGAAGGAAAAGCCTTCATCAGACAAAGATTTAAATTCTTCAAAAGGATTCACCCTCTTCAAAGAAACTGTGTGCACAGATATTAACAACTGAGGTGAGGGAGGGTGGATATGGCAGGTGCCACAGCCTGCATTATTACACTGCCTTGCACTATCAGAAATGTATTGAGGTGTCTGTTGTAGACTAAGCACAACAGGTCACTGAGCTATCCAGACCGTTAAACTGTTATCTGGTCCCAAGGATGGGCATACATTTCAGCCACCTGTGCGACATGACTAACCCAGCATTCTGGGTAAGCTGAATATGGACTGTATGGGGTCTTAAACCTCCATCATGTTAATGGCCCAGTCAAGAGTAAAAAAAATAAAAACATTCTCAGTACAGAAGTGAGTTTGAAAGTGATTAGATGTTTTCTGGAGAAGCAGGAAGAAGAAGGCTTTTTCTACCTGTGTAAGTTTGGGAAGATGTTATATTTGTCATCATGATAATGCCAAAGGTGATGATAAGTATCTGAGCTGCAGAAAAAGGATCACAAAACAGACTGTGTTGTAAAATGCAGTTAAGTTAACTTGAGGGCTGTAGTCTGGGACAGTTTTAAAACAACTGAAACTCCTCATGGGCAAATGTATGTATATAGACGGTAATGAAATTCTATGCAATCATGAAGTAAGTTATAAGGTAAACAAAAAAGACGTCTGATTTTTTAAGGCCTATTTTGAAGGCCCAAGTCTGCTGTCACTGATATTAGTTGCAAACTCTCCCTGATCTCATAGAAGAGGAAGAGGAAGAAGCTCTGCTCGTCAGAATAGCTACCCAAATCTTCCACACTCGCGCACATCCTACCCCTTGCCAAACACCGCAGTTGCCATTCAGAGGAGTTTATGCAGATGGGACTTTCCCCCACTGAAATTAATCACAGTTTCTGTGATTAGTGCTGCTATGAGCCTTCCTCCGGCCTGGCAGCTGGCTGTCCTGGACACAATCTGTGCTAGCCTGCCTGCTGCAGCAGGTTTGGTTTTGCCAGCGCTTCCCTGGGGGCAGCCGAGGTTCTGCCTGCAGATGGTCAGACTTTGCTAATGGTGCTGGAGCCTGCCCTGTGTTTGCACTGATCGGAAATTTCCAGGCTGTAGATAGACCTCTATAGGCCTCAAACAGCTGCAGCTCATAACTGTAGCTCCAGTTGTTGCTGGTCTGGCTTGTAGCTGGCAAGGATGAGGATATTAAAATCCCATAAAGATACTATCAAATTAGAAAATACTGTACAGTGTGCTTTTGTTTCTTTTAAGGATGAAGAAACCAGATGAGAGAGGACTTAAGCTCCCTCTGCGCATATATGCGGAGCGGAAAGAAATTACATTTAACTGACCCCTTGATGATAGGACTTGATATTTGGCTATATTTAATCATGTATGGAAAAGACAGTTGCACTTTTCAACAGCTGCTCTTACTCTGAGCTTCAAGGGGCTAAGGAAAAGATTAGGTCTGGGCAGGGATTTACTCCCTCTCTCTCCCTCCCCCACAAAACCTGCATTTTTCATGGCTTTTGGAGTTCCAGAGGGAAAACAAAACAAAACACGTTCTTTACTGCGTTCAAAACTTTACTGCGGTTTCAATAATGTGGTTGCACCATAGGTGGAAGCAGATGGCTGAGAAAGAAAGCAGGCCTTGCAGGTGTGAGAACAAACCCCACTGGCCCATGTTTCCAGCATTGGCGGGGCTCTTCTTCACCCAGCCATTCAGGGAGCATCCTACTACCTTGTGGTCTCCCACTCCAGGCTGGGGAGAGGTACTTTTTTCTGTTTCAGAGGGTTTCAGACAGCTTCCAGGAAGCCAGCTGACTGTAGCATTGTCACTGTTGATAACTGGGAAAGCTTTTAGCAGTCTCAGTGCACAGAGGCCAGGGATGGAGTGGTTAATGGACTGACCTCATAAAAGAGGGTCCTTCCGAGTCACGTCAGGAGCACAGTGTCAGAGTGTTGTGATCTGCTCAAATGTGCCAAAAACAAGGGGGAATGTTCTGGATATGATAAGTGAAGGGACTCGCTGACTGACCTAAACATCTTGGGAAATAATACCTGATCAGCTTGAGTTTCATTATAGTCCTGATAGCCCACTTCAGAACGTGCTTTACAGATTTAGAAATATAAAATGAAATTTGGTCTATAAATTTTATCAGGATACATTTGATGTTGCTATCAGTACTTTAATATAAACAGCAAAACAAAACAAAAAAACCTCTAGATGAAAACTTATCTTGGTCCAGGTTTGGTCCTCTTTCACCTGAGTGAGTGAGCTTCAATATACACTAACTACAGCTGAATTTAACACTGATTAAGATTTAGAACTAGTCTTATGGAGGGAAAAGAGGTAGACTATTGTAATATCTGCTTCTACATTTTGCACATATGTGAAGACATTAATTTTAAATGTCAAGTTTAGGTGTTGTATGACATGAACCAATATTAATTAAAGTAACATTTTTGGAAAGAAATTGTTGAAAAAGTTAGACATTTAAGCATCCAACTTCATAAAGAAAGACAATTCACACAACAGCTGAAATGCCAATGCAGGGAATGGGGTCAGTTTCCACTTCTTAGGTGCTTGGGTCATACACGTTAATATTAACTGTAATTGTGCGTGGAGAGTATCTCTTTTAATTTTAACCTTCAAAAAGAGCAAAAAGAAGATAGGAGCTCAAATTGTTTTCCCTCAGTAACACTAAGAAGATCTGGTGTTTACAGGAATAGAGTAACCAGCATGCCAGCTGTATTCTTTCTAGGTAAAGGTATAGCATATTTAGGGCCCTGTCCTCACAAATCTGGTGTTTTGCAGGCGTTAAATCTTCATGCCATTAGTTACGTTATTTGAATGTTATTATTTCATGATCAGTAGAAGCACTTGTCTATGCAAGTGGGTTATTCATACAATATCCCTTCTCTGATAACAACTAGGAGTGCTCGCTGTGTAAGGGCACAGGCACAAGCCATTCTGCTCCTTTGAACAATAAACTCTCTGATTTAACTAGTGATATTAGTAATGGATATAAAGCAAATGCAATCACTTACTTCACATCCATGTGGGTATTCATAAGCAGTGAAATGACTTTATAGGAAAGTGTGATCAAGAACTTTCCAAGTGATATTCACATGAAAATATTTTTGTGCACATCTACATGTACTTGTATACACTCTGGCATTTTTGTCCCAGACTGGATAATTACTTCTGTGATTATTTTTTTATGTAAACCATGACTCAGTCTTCATCCTTTCACAAATGCACTTTCATTTATACTTTCATAACTATAAGACCTTCATAGTTGTAAATAATGTTCAGGGAGATTAAGAATAAAAGAACATAGAAATATCTTTTGACAGCAACACGTAATTCAGTTCTGGTACTGATTATCACAGGAAGTTGAGGCCAAAAGCATGCCGAGACCATTTAGAAAGACTGGATATTAACACAGATAAAAACTAGCCCAAATGTTCATAGTTGGTTGTTGTCAAAATGTCAGAAAAGTGTATGACTTCACATTTCCCAGCATAAAATAATCTCTTTTAAGGGTGGGAGGTGAGGCCTATGTCAAGAAAATGCAGTTTAAAGCCAGCCATGTTTGGTTGCTTCCACATCATCTCCTAGGAAAAAAAGTGTCTGTTCTTATTGGAACAGCTTCCTCTCACTGCCTCTGAAATATGTATCTTTTCCTGTTACTTTTCTTTCAAACACAGAACTTCCTTTCCTGAAGGAGAGACCTTCCCAAAGCAGTAAGGGTTATTGTTATCAGTTTCATCAAATGCACCACCACAGCACATTTTGAAGCATAAATTTGTTTAGGTAACACATTGGAGACTTATTAAGTTTCTATTTACGCAAGACTTACATAAATCAATTACAAAAGTAAATGTTTAGAGCTGAGAAAAAAGGCATTTTACTTTCATTATGGAGAATATTTCTTAAGATCTCCAGAGTTGTGAATGAACTGGAATAGATATAAACACACTATATCCAGATCCAAATATTCATTGCAATCCAGGTAAACTTTGAGGGGGTGGGGATGTCACAAAGGACGGGGCACACATTCATAATACTTCAGTTTAGATCCCAAATTTAGATATCTGATTAGATACATGAACTTGCACTACTCCCACGTCTGTTGGGCACAAACGGAAGCAGGACTGTGCAGGCAGATGTGAGGCCTGGCTAGATGCCTGGCAAGATTTTGGGGTGCTGAGGCCTGGTGGGAGAGCTCTTGCCTGCTGCTCTCTGCCTGCACTGCACACCAGTTTAATTAAATATATTTAAATATCTCCCTGCTTGATTCACACAATAAATAATAGGCTGCCCTTGCTTCTAGTTCCTGGGGTTTTCCAGCTGTAAGCTCAGATGACTTCAGTGGAGTGCATGCACTTGCTTCCTGTTTGCCAACATTGAATTTTTTAAGGAAGATTCTCAATAGCTTTGAAGATCCATTCACTCAAAATTCATCCAAGTTATGTATAAGACATGGAATTATGCAAGTATTTCAGCAAATCACCTTACAGCATCATTTTGCCATGTTGATGAAAGTACCATGAAAAACAGAGACAAAGACAGATACAACTATTTGGCAAATTATTTTTTTCAGTGGTCAAAAGCTTCATTATTTCAGTGAAAAATATGCAACTAGACTTAAAAATTTTAATGGCTGATCTCTTCTGCTATACAAATCTTATTTTACGTATTTTTCCTTCCCTCAGTGTCATGCAAAATTATCCTTGCAAGTCAAAGAATGATGGATGTACTTTTCTGGGAACACACAAAAGGCAAAAACACAAAATAGTACTCACAACTCAAGAAGGATTCAAACTAATAATAAAAAACTTTCCAAAATTCCAAGAATTCTGTTAAGCCTTAATCACCTTTTCTAAAACTTCATCTTTGTCACCTACTCTTTCATTTTGCTGCTAGCCCTTTAGATCCAGGAGGTCAGCCTCCAGTGAATAGCAATTCCCTGTGTTTGCAGCACTGCTTTTATTGGAATTCTTACATTTATATATTCACGAATGAGCCTTATTCTTGGTTTTAAAACAGACCCTCTCACTTCTCTATATGGGGCTGAAACAGAATGTGGAGAAAAAAAAAAATCGTGCATAGATTTCCAGCAGTATTTTATGGTTTCTGCTCCTGGTTCTGTTCCTGGAAGGCTGTAGTTCTAGCTTCATGCTGCTCACATGATAACCTAAAGCACAACCAAAACATGTATGAAAACATGGGTAAGTTAAGCATGTCCAGGACTGTGTTATCACAGCACTTGAAAAATGTAGAAGTACCGCTGTCTGAGATGGCCTCTCCCTGGCATTTTTTGTTTTCTAGAAGCAATCACTTAGTGATCTGCTATTGTGTGAGGAAGCAGCATTTCAGAACAGATCATCCTCCAGCCAAGTGCCTTGGGTGTTCACAGAAAGCCTTCAAATCTACCAGCACTGAGGCGACTTCCATTTGTGAGGCAGCATTCTTGTATCAGAACACTTCCCCAGTGGAGGATGGCCAGTGCCACCTGGATCCAACCAAGCTGAGGGTAGCTAGTTGTTTTGCTGATAAACAAGACTTTTGGTTCTTTTCATGGCTGCTGCTGCCCACCTCAGGTATCAACATATGGCCTGGAATTCTTGCTGCTGTGAGAAAGGTTGCAAAGCTGCAAGGTCACATCGGTGCCGTGTGCTAGGCTCACTAGAAAAAAAAAAAACACACACCATGATGTCATTATAAAACAAGACATGACACTAAAATATGAGGCTGTGAAAGCCTGTCATTTGCAAGGCTGTAATATGCACTAATGTGTTGAAAGAGAGAGTAACTTAGATGTTACGGTGATAATGTGCATTTACTGTATTCCTCTGAGCTGGAAAGAGACCACAACTCTTTATTTTGACAAGGGATAATATACATCTTTGAGAGTGACTATGAAAGAGAAAGAAAATTTAGCTTGAAATGTCAAGTAGTCCAGCATGCAATAGAAAGCTGCCAACATCTGCTGAGGTATTATGTTTTCTGGTGTGAAAAATACAGCTCTGTTGTAGCAGCAATCTTTGCCAGGGTCGCATCACTTCAGCAGAAAAACACCACCTAAGGTAGAACATTGTCTGTTTATTTAAAACGAAATTAGGAACCAACAATGTATTATTCATGGTCTTTAGTGTATCCAGAGCGTCTTGTGTGTTTCTTTAACTGCTATAAATACAGAATCAGCTTGCCACACACAGAGCGCTTCATCTGAATCTCGTCAAATGAGTACATTATTTACATTTCATCCCATCTTAAAATGTGCTTCTCTCTTTTGCTCTTCTAAGTGCTGCAGCAATGCCACACTAATGCAAGGGTGGGTTCCCAGCATTGTGGTCCAGATCTTCTCCTGATTACTGTGGTGTCAGATGGGAATATCTTCCTTCTCATCACAAGTGGCATTGAGACTTTCTGTCTTCAAAATGAAAATCAGGGTCGATTTTATGTATAAAATCAGGATGTCAACCTGATTCAATTAACCAAGCTTCCTTGTTTGTCTTCTGCTCCCCTAACCCCCTCCCCTTTTCTGCATGGGCAGTGACTAAAAGTCATGCATGTAATTATCTGCCAGCTATTTCAATTACGCATAAATAAATTAAGTAATCCTTCTCCCTTTTTATGACTGGAATCTTGTGCTGAGTCTGGCCTCTTCTAGGAGTGTGGAGCATAGATATTATGACCATTTTTAGCTGTGCTCAATAGCTTTTATTCCTTCTCACAGATACACAAAATGCAAAAGACTGTTTGTTTCCATCTCTCTTTATTTTTTTTTTTCAAAGTGTAAACTAAACAACTCCTTTTACATCTCTTGCTGGTTAGCAGCCAATGTAAATGCTTATGCTAGGAGAACAAGCCCATTTCCTGCCGTTAAGGCTTTTTTGTTTATCCTAGGGCTACTCACTGCCACTGCCTGCCCCTGACAGACTATTAACCCCTGTTTCTAGCAGGCATACCAGATGTGGGTTTCTTAAGCAAATTATTGGTTATTTCACCACATGTCGTTTTTGCAGTTAAGTGTTTCCAGCCTCTCAGAACATTCCACAGAAATAACATCACATTTTCCTCCAACCTGTTAATTAGCATAATTATTTATCAGCCTGAAAACCACAGCTTGAGTTCGTTAAGCAGCAGACAGATATGCACTGGACAGTGGCCCAAGAGACTTGAAAAAGTGATGAGAGGACAGAGGCTGTGAAAGCTGACTGAGAGGCTGTGGGAAGGCATGCTGCTTACATTTTCCTCCACCACCTTCTCTGAAGACCCCTCCAACCGATAAAACACAACCCTTTTTCATGCTGCAGGGAGAGTGGGTTTCAGGGTTACTTCTCTGCCAAGATCTACCAAGCTGTAACACAGGGATCCAGCTCCAGATGCTCACGCCAAACAAGAGCTGATATGAGAAATATGCACCCTTTGCCATTCTTGGCATATAGTCCAGTACTCTCTTTGCATTGGTTTGCTCTTTGTGCACACATCTAATCTTGCTGACCAAAAGCAAGGATAGGATTGCAACATCTATAAAGCCTGTAGGATGTGATTTCTTCAGCCAACACCTGAGCTAAATGAGTGTCTTTGTCTGGCATTGTGTATGCAAAAACTCTCAGGTCAAAAACAACAGTGCCTTGCAGAACACATTGCAGAGGTTGGTCCAAATTACTCATCAGACACCAGTGGTGGATGAATTAAAAAACTAAGTGATACATTTAAAATGCTCAGGTGACCACATTTTCAACCTATAGGTGCAGATGAAAAGGGTCTCTTTTACCCCTGAGCAGTTTAAGCATCTATTGCCCCGAGCTCCATTCTATTCTAGTGCTAGAAGTGTCTGCACAGGTCCCTGTATAGGGTGTATTGCACTCTACTTTTGAATGATTAGTCATGGTAATTTTCTACCTGAATGTGTCTTTGCAGTGCTTGTAGCTGCAACAAGTCCTAAACTTCTGCCAGCAGCTGTACTGTGGTTTATGTAAAAAAATAATAGTAGCAATGTGGAACAGGGATGGATATGTTTCCAAGTGGTTGCATTTGCACTTATAGGTGCAATGCAACTTCACTTGCAAGCCTATAGACACTGTGATAAGTATGTAAGAATTATAAAGCCATATGAGGCAGTGATCTCTTACATAGCCTGTTTGCTTCAGAAACGCTAAGGGCTCCGCAATGGTTTCATGGATCTCAGGTATTCCAAAAGCTACTGTAAAGTAAATGTCACAGCACATTGTGGCCCAGTTGTCCACACAACACATATTTGTCATTAGTTACTTATTAGACTTCAAAACATAATGCATTACCATTCCCCACTTAATCAACAAACAGACAATAATTCATTTGCTTTAGGGACTGTGGTGCATTAATGGTAGCTGTTAATCAGCACCTTCAAAAATCTGTTTTGTTACTTTACCTCAGATGATGGATAATAATCTGGGAAAACTATTGGAGGTTTCAAGTCTTCATGAAATGCGAGGAGCTGTGCTTGCTAGCATTGTATCCACAGTTGTTTTTGCTTTAGTGTGTTACTTCCTGCTATACACTGCAGGCCAGATGGCAACAGACTGACACAAGTCTGAAAAAGCAGGCAAAGAAACACATGGTTCTATGAACTATGAGCACAAGACCTGCTTCTCCAGATGCTCCATGAGATGCTTGATACAGCAAAACATAATGGCAGGCTGACATTTTAAGTGAGCAGCATGGGATGTTCTCTATGTCTTGTGTAAATTTTACCATTAACGAAATGATAGACAACCTTGAAGAAACACATACAGGTCTTCGTACAAGACCTCTGAAAGCTGAGCCCAGACTCATGGAGCAAATGTAGCTATGTACTCCTTCAAATGTCAAGAGAGACCATGTAAAGTGAAAAAACATACTAATCCTAGGATCTATTGGGCTTTAGCAACTGCATTTCTCAGGTATTCACCTGATCCTGCTTTTTTTTTTTTTTTTTTTTTTTATAAGTTTGAGAGTTTTAAAACTGGTTATAACTGTTTACTGACTTCAGCAAGAAGGAGCTATCTGTCAACAGCTAGGAAAGATCATAAATAAGATGTTCACAGAAGCCAGTTTCAAATTATCCAGGTAGTAAAGTCTTCTGTCACTGAGATTAATTTATTCCTCTGTCTTTTAGTCTGAAACCTTTTCTACCCTTACCATGACAAAAAGCATGATTTTCCTTAAACACCTTGTTTGCTACCATTTGTTGTTCACTTACATTTTGTTAACTGTTATGGAAAGGTTAGGGTCTCGGTGAGAATATTTTTATTTAGGGACAGATTGACAACTGCTCTTTTTTTTTTTTTTTTTTTTTTTTGTAATTTCTAGAATGACACACATGGGCCACATTTTCTCACAGGAAGGAAGAATTATTGATTTAAGCTGAGTGCACATATACCTGCAGAAATGTAAATTTCTTTGTATCAACAGCTAAAGACAATAAAACTTTTAAGAAAAATCACACAAATTTCAAATGAAACTACTTGTGTTTGAAAAAGAATTTTCACTAAATCATGAAAGCTTTGGGGTCTGCTAGATTCCCTTGCCAAAATTCCCCAAACCAAGCAGTGCATGCATACTATGTTCTGCAATTGCATCTGCAGTGACTCACATGTACCAATGGATATCTGGAGCACAGATGTTATGCAAAATGGTGAAAATACCACACTGGATTGGGGTCTATTCTTTCACATTACTCCCTTGATGATTCCCATTTCCCCTCCTTCCCTGAAACGTAATTTAAAGAGAAAAGAGCTGGTAAGTTTTCCACATTTCTCCTTAGGAATGTGTGGCATTCACTCATGGCTGCACTAAGCAGGACCTTTAATGCTCAGAAGAGTTTTGAATGCAGTCTGGAACACAGTCTCTTCACCATTTTCTCCCAGTTCCAGTTAGGCCACTCCTCCTGCAGAAGTATTTTTTTTTCCTGGTTATTTTTGACTGGATGATTCACCTGCATTAACACTATTGAGGCAAGATCAAGATGGATGTTTTGCTACACCAAAGAGGTAAATTCTCTTTAGTGACACATTCTCTTTAGTGACATTGTTGATAATGGCTCTTCCAAATCAGGATTTCCCCTCCACTTCCTTTTTCTCATTCTATTCCCTCTCTTACTCAAGAGTAGGTAAGGGAGGATGATGTAGCCAATACTGATATGTTTTCCTATAAGTCTGCATCAGGAGTTGCCTTTCCAGAAGCTGCTGGCATCAGGATGGAACATGTTGGATGACATTTTCAGGCTTCAGTTTCATTCACAAAGTCAACAGCTTCCAAAATCAGAAATGAGTCTGAGCACTCTTAGCAGCATGCTCATTGGTGTTATACCCACTTTGGATTCCCGTTGATGGTTTTCCAAATGCAAATATCTTTTCATACTCCCTACTTGCTAGCAAGGTAGCAACAACATCATCTTACACCACTGCGTTATACACTGTCTTCCTGATCAGTCATTACAAGACAGTGTAACGATATCCTGGTGTGATAAACCCACACTGTCAAGACGCTAGATGACAGAGGGCAAAACACACTTCTAAAATCTATACTTTTGAGGAGATGAAGAAGTGTGCTCTGTTGATGCCTTGCTGCCCCCCCCCCCCCCCCCCCCATGGATTCCCAGTGTCCCCATGGATACACACACCCCGCTCCCCTGAGTCTGTCTTATTACTTGGGCTGTGCTTCAAACCAGCAGTAGCCAGGCTAGTAGAGGCCAGGCCACCTACTCCCCAGGTAGACCAGTGGCCCCAACATCCCAAGCACCCCATGAGGTTCGGCCATCACCTGCCCCCTGCAAGGTCCTGTGTGGGAGTGGGCTGCTCTGGTGGACCAAAGCCCACATGGGATCTGCCTATGAACCACTTCACAGGGAGGTGAAGTTTACCACTTGCTCTCATTTTGGTCATCCCTTCCCACCAAGTGACCTGTAAACTCAATTCATCAGGGCTGACAGCAGAACCTGGGGACATTTTGGCAATTCTTTTTTTCTGTAATCACGTTTTCATATCTGTGTTATTGTATCTTGTATTTTATCTTCAGATGAAAAAGAGTTTTTTTCCAGAGAAAAACCTACAGCCTTGGTATTATTCCTCATCATGGGTACAAAGCTCTCTAGCCTTATGCTCTTTAATATATGTAAATAAAACATTAATCACATTTGTTATTTAAGATTAGTTAAATGAACACTGGCCACTGGCATTCAGTGTTATGTTTCAGCCAGAGGGGCCCATTAACTTTAATTTTCTTTCCTTTTTTTCCCTCCACAATAATGAAACATTTTGGAAAAATAAATAAATAAAAAAATCCTAAAATCTCTTCTCTAAAATCCTTTAAAACTGGCAGAAAAAAAAAAAATAACAGGTACTATGATTCTAAATCCTCTCACACAAATGTCTGCTTGGGATTTTTTTCTTTTTTGGGGGTAGACTTTAGGAATCTGGAAGCCAAAGAAAGTTTAGAATAGTAACTCAGTAGGCTCACAGCCATGTCTTCTCCTGCAGCGTAAGCAGGGAGCGAGGCACACTGGCCCTAACTTGTGTGCCCTGGCTTTTGTCATTTTTGCACTGACCCTCCGAGTTATTTAAATTTTTCCTTGTGTGTGTGTGCGTTTAATTTAATATAGGCCTGCATCTCCGCTGGAATGCCAGGGCCAAGCCTCACCGCAGCAGGCTGTAATGAAAACCACCCGCAGCCTGCTCCCATCGGGGGCTGCTGCCACTGTCCCTGCCCCGATGGGGATCCAGCCCACAGCCCTCGCCTGTCCTTGCTGGGCTCACCACGGGCTGCGCACCACCAGCTGCTTACCACGGGGGTTTGTATCTGGGGGAAAGGCTTCAGAAGCCTGGCCTGCTGCTCATCAGTGGTTTTCAAGGTTGTGTTTGCCTGTGAGGTCTGAAGTCAGGCCTTGCTCCTAATGTTCTTTCTGATTTCTTCCTGCAGCACCTTTCCAGGGGCAGGGAGCGAGCTGGCAAGGCTGGCTGTGCTCACACGCCCTGGATATCAGCATGTGGGAATGCTAATAGTGAGGGAAATCATCTGTTCTTGAGCCCATGGGAGGGACAATTTTAATGTTGCACAACACCTTCCAGGGCATCCAGGAGAGCAGCAATTAAATTGTATGAAATTGTATAAACGTATCTACCCCTGTTTTAAACTTCATATCAACAGGGCCTTACAGAAATAAAGAAAACAGTTACAGTCATGAATTTGATAGTACATTTACTGCTTTTGTGATCATTCAACATTTGCAAATTCTGCACTCTTCAGCAACCATCAGGGTTTATATAAGAGCATGAAAACTTTCCTTTTGTGATATGCATTTTAAACTCATCATTTCAGGTATGTGCCAGAATAACTGTGTCAGTCAGGGTAGGGGTAGGTGTGATGTCTGAGAGCAGGCCCTGACTGGCAGCACTTTGCTGGTCAAAGCCCTTAAGGATAGATACACTTATGTCAGCAAATTGATGTTTCTGGCAGAGCTGCTTCTTTACTCAAAATATGCTTTTGCTTCTTCTTTACAAGCACAGTAATTGTCTCTGCATTGGACATGTTGTAGTATACTTCCACCCACACTAGTATTAATCCCTATCGTCATTTTCCATAAAACTACTTCCAGTGTTTGCTGTAAACTTGTGAATACAGCTGCAGTAGTGATAAGTCAGAATAGCAGCTAAGAGTTGGACATTCTCTTCTATAAAGTCATCTGCATTTACCTTATTGTGTTGTGTTATACTGCATTTTCTTTTCTGATCAGAAACAGGAATAATAGCTCAGCCAATATGGAAATAAAACTACACAGTTTGAGAAGAATGGCTCTCATGGCTCTGTACTTAGACGTCTAGGCAAAACTGGAGATGTGCATGGTACATGGCCAAAAAGCATTAGAGTAAAAGTTACCTGAGTAAGCAAAATCTCTGGACCAAAGTCCAGTTGCAATATTTCAATTCAAAGTTAAGGAAAGAGTAAAGTAAAGAGAGCTCCTTAGGACAAATATCAGGATTATTTTGTTATTCTTCAGAAGTGTTGCAAAAATGGCTTCAGTTTGTATCCCTCTTCGGAAGGACTGTGTGACTCAAAAATGCTGTGTTGACATTTCACCTTATCTTGCCCTTGTGACATTATCTATTACTGGTAAAGATTTCAAAATCATGTTTTTATGACTCATGTGAAAAAAAAAAACAAAAAACAAAAAACAAGCAACAACAACAACAACAACAACAACCAACCAAACAAACAAACAAAAAACATTGAGGACCAATACTAAAGATGAGTCACCTTTAAAAGTGGGGAATTTTCCCATCTTTGGTCTAACCTACTTTAGTCAGCAATATTCATGAAAAGTTCATATGCTTATCCCGGAATTCAAAGGAAATCTCATCTGTATTTAACTAGACCTCTTATCCTTCTTCACAACATTTTAGAACCTCTGTTGTTAGCAATATACAAACAATACTGAAAAAAAAATTAAAATACAAAATAAGTGAACTGTAGCCTCACTGGCATCACTTTGATTTTGGGGTTGGATCAGGGCTAGTTCTTACTTTCTTTCAAATCAGCTCACTTCTACCAAGGGCTAACAGTAAATATGACTCTATTCCATTCAAAGATACTGTACCAAGATCAGTTTCCCATACAGAGAGGAATTTAGTGGTATTTCCATCTAGAACCATAAGAAAAATATAAGATTGTTGTCCAAAGACTAGAGACATGAGAAACTTCTGCCAGAAAATAAATAAATAAATAAATCACAAGTCTAAACACATCTGAAGTTCAGAAATCCTTTAAAAAATTAGTAGTGTATCTGGGCAAGCCAGAAAAAAAAATAAATAAATAAATCAGAACAGATTTTAGGACATGGTAAAAAGTCTGTGTTGATTTTAAGGAGTGGTATAACTCTTAGCTATCTTTCTTGCAGTATGGTAACGTTTTTTAGGATAAGCACATCTGTCATGTTTAATTACATCTTGTTACAAACATAAAACTGGCCAAATTCTGCATCTGGTTTTGCTGGGGTAAATTCAGGGCGAAGCCTGTAAACTCAGTAGAATAGCCTATAAAATCAGCCAAATTGATTAAGATTTGCCTACTGGTAATTCACAGCAGAGGCTGAACACAGTTGGCTCTAATCTATGTAAAGTGACAGTGTGGAAAAATGAGAAACCAAAGTCTCACCAAATCAATGGAATAACTCAGAAAATAATGCCACTGAATCAAAGTCCTCTAAGCAAGCTACTTACTGAAAAATGCTCTTCAGCCTTGCAACAAGACAGACCTAGCATTTTTTCCTTTAATTCTGGCAATAAGCTCAATGTTATGTCATGTTTCTGAGGTAGAAAACCAGGATATTTCTTGAGGTTACTATTTTTTTTCCAGTAGGACTTGTACAGCCTCTGCTTTGTGTATATGCTCTCTCTCTCCCCCCCCCGCCCCCCCCCCGCCCCCCCCCCCCCCCCGTCCTTTTTTTAATTTTACTTTTTAAAAAAACTTTCATGTATTTTCAGGAAGTGATATCATATGAACATGCTGGTAAAATTAGCCTGAGGCTTTTACTCCATTTATATACAACAAAAGAAATCTTTGTCACTAATTACTTACAAACTTATTATTGGTCCCTTGTAACTGCATAGCCAATGATTACAGCAGAAAAACAATAATTTTATGTAGTTATGACCAAATACCAGCACAACCCTCGTATTATCAATAATCACTGTAATAAAGATGGCTTATTGTTTAGCATTAAAAGGTCCCAGTATATACTTGATGTTTATGTTAACTTGAGCTGTATTTCAGCTTAATATCATTTCTGGGAATAGTGAGATAATCAAAAATTATGGGCTTTCATATGATACACATATGCCAGAAGGGACTGTCTCTGGTTTTCAGGCTGTCCTATTAGTGTTTTTTAAGTTGTTTTAAGTTGGCCTCTTCAAAAAGGACTCACATTTTAATAAATCTAAAAGCCTAGGCTTTTTTTTTTTTTTTTTTTTTTTTTCCTCTCTGGGGAAATTCAGAAAGATACCAGGCACATACAGCTTCTCACGTTTTTTTTTTTTTTTTTTTTTTCTCCTAAGAGTGTACAATGTTTTCTTGTTACAGAACAGTACAAGTCAGGTCACTTTGAAACATATTAGTGTCATATATTAAACAAATAATGTTAGTTAAAAAAAAGAAAAAAAAAAGAAGTTTAGTTGCTTATTGAATTTCAACCCTTACTGGAATGTTTGGATATTAAATTTTATGTTCATGTATGTCTTCTGCAATTTCAGGGCATTTTTTGTAGCAGGTAAACCAAATTTTGATAAAGTCTGCCTCACCTACATTGACGTTTTCTCCAAATCTCCTTGAAAAAATCCAGATTTTCTTTTGGAAAAAGAAAGCAGGTGATTTATTTCACACCTCTCTTGCTTTGCCATGTTGGGACATGACAGGATGTCATCATGGAGCAGTCCCCAGGGTGCTTGGCTATGTGTTGAAGCCTCTCAAGTCTCTGGATGAGCACCACTGCGTGGCAGCCACCTGGGCTCCCAAGCATGAAAGGTGCTGGGAGTTGCGCAGGTCCCAAATGCAGTGCCCACTGAATGCTCACAAGAGGGAGGACAGGCAGATCCTGGGGATGGAGACCTGCCTCTGCAGCCTTAGAGTCTCTCACCCTGAATGCCTATCCGACCACATAAAATGCAACACTGTCTAAAGACTTGGGCATTCCTCATTTGATTAATTTTAATTTTGGCCCTACCACAGTGCTGGTGAAGAGCCATTGTTCTAACTCCATCCCTGCTGGTTCTTTCACTCACAAAGTAGGGGTAATAGTGCACATGTATCAGCTTGAGAAGGAGGCATACTAAGAAGAAGCCCATCATTCCCAATGCCACTGAGGAAAGTATGAAAAAGAAGCAATATTTAATTCAGCCTGTGTTTTGGTACTTCATGCAAGCCATGAGTTCACTTTGTGTGCCTCCCCACATAACTCTCCATGGTGTAGCCTGCAGATAGAAAGACGGGGGGAAATGTTCCTTTTCTGAGGACAGCACTGTTGCTGAGAAAGCTTTCAAAACGAGCAATACTGCCTCAGTAAGGCTTTTCCCCTGTGGCAGATCCACACCAAACAGGGACAGGAGAGATTCATGCCTGGAAGACCAGGGCAGAGGTTGGACCAGGCTGTAGCATTAAAACATTGCTATAACTTTAAGGAGAAGTAACTTCTTTACAGCTGCAGGAGAACTCCATAGCCTGGCTGAGATGGGAACAGTATACATAATTTGCTGAAACCATGCCAGTTCGTTCTTCTCGTCTCCCCATGCTGCCTGGTTTAATAGCATGAACCAATACACATGCAAACAGATAGAGGTTTGCCTGACAAAGCTCATTCAAAGTGCAGTATTCAGGCAGGGATATCATGTCAATCAGAAACATTCAATGGCACTGTCGCGCTATTCTTGCATGCAGTTGGAGGGTTTCAGCACTTTCATTTAGATCCCCTCCAAAACATTCTCAACCCCTAAACGCCACTGCTGCCTTTTATATTAAATAACAGAACCAAGAGCAGGAATGAGGAAAGCATGTAAGCATGTGCTTGCAGTTAATGACACTACACACATGCTGAAAATTAAATGTATACTTTGTGCTTTCCTGGATCCCAGCCAGAGTATTCAGCTCACAGGACGGAGTCACTAATGAGTGTAGTATACAGTTCACAGCACACTGCAGGGATCTTTTCCTCCTCTGCAGTTTTAAAGGAAAAGATTGCAGTCTCCTTTCTGAACACTGGTGTTTTACACAGAAGGAAAGTGTGATCTTTAAAGTGAATTTATGTCATGGCTCTTGAGCTGAGTCACATGTGCACACTTCTGATAATGGCAGAGCATTAACCTACCCTGTTCTTATGAGCACACATAGGTAAAACTAAAAGCCAGTATTGAAAAAGAGCAAACCAGGGTCCAGCTCTGCTTGTCATCACTGTACCATTTTTCAGTGTATCTGTATTTCTTTTGTTTGGTTGTGCGTGTATAATTAAGTACAAATTGCCAGTCACAACAGATGTTGCCCTTTCCTGTGCTCCTCTCATCCCTCATGGGGTTGGGCAATAAAAGTGGAAAGAATTTGCCCACCCTTCCCAGAAACATTACAAGCAATTAATAAGTAAGTGTGGGTATTTCTTGCTTAAAACAGAAACACAGTTCATTTGGAGGTTCCTTCTGGTGGATAAAGAAAATAAGAATTGTTTTGTTTCATTTCTCCTTCGCTCAGAAAAAAATAAGAATACAGCATTCTTGCTTTTCATTTAATTGGCTTTCCATGGATTATTATTTCAATAGATTATGGATTACATGAAGGATGAAAGCCTGAAAATTTGAGAACTTGTGTTTATGAGAAGAGGCCAGCATCTCTTGTGCCCAGTGCTGCTTTGCGTTATTCCTTTGTGTACAGTCATTCACATTTGCTGCAGACTCTGGTCCCAGAGCATAATACATAACAACGGGCCTGGATATCTAATGCTTTTGTGTATGGGGAGAAAACAGCACAGAAGGAAAAGCTATGAGGTTTATTTTACTTTTGGGATCTATCTATTGACTTCAGCTGCATTAACCAGTTCAGCCAAATTCTAACCAAGCAGTGAGAAGGACACACTGATCAGCTGCAGGATTGATGCTGGCCTCAACTTAAGAGTTCAGGCAGCTGTGTGGTGCACAGTAAATACAATACACAAAAGCAATATCAATGGGAAAACAGGAAGGGAGGGAAAGAATGCCTATGATATCTAATTTAAGCAAATACAACTGGACTGTGCCACATACAGTCAATGATCACATCCACTTCTGTCTACAGTGTCTGCATGTGGAAATCACCTCTGAAAACCCCAGTCCCAGAAGTGGAGGAGCAGCCATGATATAGAACAAAACCTTCAGACAGGAAAAAACACAGTGCTGCATTTGGGGCTTAGCAGGCACCACAGGATACCCTCCTCTGTCTTCATTCAACACTAACTCCTTCCAGGAAAAATAACTTAATCTCTTCAGCCCAACTTCCTTCTGCTGTAATGCTAAGAACTTAGAGAATTGATTGTCTCACCAGGTAAGTAAATAAAAATCACAGGTATTGAGACTACTGGCAAGTTTTTAAATGAAAAATGCTCTAAGGATATTTCTATGACCCTAAGAAGCTGTAGAACAGGTGATCTTCCTTTTTTTCTCTTAATCTGATCTAATGGAGTGAGAATCAACATAAATAAAAACAGATGAAACATCTCATTCTGTAGCTGCACTGACAGGCCAATGCACTCTACTTCTGCATCAGAAACAGTGTGGCCTGCAGGATGAGGGATGTGATTGTCCCTTGTATGCAGCACTGGAGAGACTGCACCTTGAGTTCTGTGTTCAGAACTCATCTGTTTTGGGCCCCTCACTATAAGGACAGCAAGGTGCTGGAGTGTGTGCAAAGAACAGCAAAAAAGCTGGTGAAAGGGCTAGAAAACAAGAGTTATGAGAACTGAGGGAAATGGGGTTGTTTAGTCTGGAGAAAATGAGGCTGAGGGGAGATCTCATCACTCTTGACAACTACCTGAAAGGAGGATGCAGCAAGGATGGTATTGGTCTCTTCTCAGGTGACAAGTCATAGGACACAAATAAACTTAGATTGGACATTAGAAAGAATTTCTTCATGGAAAGGTGGTCAAGCACTAGAATGGGCTGCCCAGGGAAGTGGTGGAGTCATCATTTCTAGAGGTATTTAAGGACTTAAGAGATGTGTGGATATTGCAGTAGGGGAGATGATTTGGTGGAGGGACTCAGTAGGTCAGGTGGATGGTTAGACTTATTCTAGTCTTGATCATGAAGGTCCTTTCTAACCTTGATGATTCGATGATTCTGCCTTCTGAATTCTGAATACTTGACATATCTTGCTTCCCTTCTTTCTCTGCCAAATTGCTTTTAAATGTAGTGCTGGAGCTCATTCAAAGGAAAAAAGGAAAAAAAAAAAAAAAAAAAAAAAGCTATGTTGTTTATCTTAAAACTCCATGCTCCAATTCACAGATTTCTTTGTCCTCTGCCTGTGGTATTCTATTATTCTATTTATAGATAAGGACCAGCTTGGGAATCGTGACCATCTCCAGTGGCTGGGGACTCTGTCCAGAGCTGGAAATGATCTCAGACTGAGTTTGAGGCTGCTGATGTAGGTGTTGTGCACTGAACACTGCACTGAAGTGTCATGCAATGAATGCAGCCTTAGTACTGTCCTCTGTCGGAGGTATGAAAGCATTCTGTCTTCAGAAGATCCACTTATCTTCCAAAAGAACAGAATCACAGAATCACAGAATTGTCTAGGTTGGAAGAGACCTCAAGATCATCGAGTGCAAAAAGGAGGCTCAGCGGTGACCTTATCGCTCTTTATAAGTACATTAAAGGAGGCTGTAGGTCTATTCTCCCACATGCCTGGTGACAGGATGAGGGGGAACAGGCTAAAGTTGTGTCAGGGTTGTCTTAGGTTGGATATTAGGAAGAACTTCTTTACTGAGAGGGTTGTTAGAAATTGGAACGGGCTGCCCAGGGAAGTGGTGGAGTCACCATCCCTGGAGGTCTTTAAAAGACCTTTAGATGTTGAACTTATCAATATGGTTTAGTGGAGGACTTGTTAGTATCTCAGAGAGTAAAAAACATGTCACAATAAAAAACAAAAAAGCAAAACAAAACAAAACAAACAAACAAAAATAACAAGCAGGGTGTATGTATATAATGCAATAGCCAGATGGTGGATGTCATAGTAGAATTAAGTGCCAGCTTCTTAACTTATGGCAGTCTGTCTCTGGAACATCTACACTATGGTTGTACTACAGCTCAGCTACAGTGTGGGTCCTGTTTTGCCCTCCTTCATCTTTATTAGTGGCTCTTGTCTTGTTGTCCACACCCAGTTTCAAAAGGCAAGAAAGGGTTCATATTTTCTTACTTGTCCTTCAACCCTGCATGAGCCCCTGGCTGTTATGTGATATCAGAAAGGAAGCTTTTAATATGTATTTCAAATTTTCCATTAATCTTCGTGTTTTCTTGACTTCTGATGGCAGTCTAGTCCCAAAAGTTGACGTAATTGTGAGGAGGTGGTGCTGTGGTGGTGAAGCAATTGTTGAGAGGGGTCAGACAGAAGTAGAATGTTTCATTCTCTAACCTTCCCCTTGTATATGGCTTTCACAGTGTTTGATTTTTTAATCTTTTTTTTTTTTTTTTTTTTTCTAGCTTTAAATATTTTAAAATCATAAACAAATAAAGATTAGAAAAGTCAAACAGTCTGAGCCTCCCTCTGTGTTAACATAGTGAATAGCTTCATAATAAAAAAAGTTTATTTCTAAATAAGGCAATGATGAGTTCTTCCCACACAAGCTGGAGTACAAGACGAAAAAGTCATCAATGTTGTTGTCCCTTGTATGTGCTAGTGAACTTTATTACAGTCTATCAGGGCTTTGAGCAACGGACAGTTTCTGAGACACAAGAATAGCTCATCGAAATAATATCATTGTAAGTGCTTGTGTAACTTGGCTTTGTGAAACTGAACCAATACTTTTCCCCATGTCAGGCAGAAGAAGTACATCCTTTCCTTTGAATGTGGGCATGGACAACTTTGTTGATTTGTAAAATGGAATAGTTGGTGTCCTCCGGAAATGTTGCTGCAAAACAGACATAAGCAATCTTCACAACAGACCAGCAATATATGCACTGGTTTTCTTGTCTTCTTTTTCTTGCTCGGTGGGAAAACCTGTGCTTTTGAGGGTTTCATTACTCATCTAGGCAAAGAGCTCAACACTGTCTACATTGCTAAACACTGTAGACGCTAGTAAGATCAGATGTAAAGCACTGGAAGCAGTCCTAAAATATAGGATGCAAATACAGGACCAGACCTACATGCAGTTATTAAACATTGTACCGTCACAGGATGATCTCATTCTTTGCTCATTTGGAGTAATTTAGTCCTTTATTGTCTGATCCTTTTTCTCAGGAGCTTTTGCCATGTGTCTTTTGTCACTGCTCTTTCTGCTTCCTGGGGTCCTTTTCAACACAATCATGTCCAACACAAGCTTACTGTATTAAAATATAATGTCCACTTGGACCAGTTAGAAATACAGATATTTCACGGTTCTTCATGGCCCTTGAAAAGTCTGCAATCCACTTCCATCACTCTGTATCTGATGCATCACTATCTCTGGACATCTCATTGCCATCCCTGACAAATGGGACCTTTTTGCAAGGTTCCTTCAAGGTATTCTGAAGGCCATGTTCGTTTTCCTCATGATAAATCACTTATTGTAATGAGTATCAGTTGCTAAATTCAAAAGAAAAATCTTGGCATTCTCCTCTCTGAAGAAACCCAACTGCACACACTGACTGTTACACTGTTCTGAACACCCTCAGTACTTTTCACAAGTGGAACAGGAACATTTTCCATTAACATTAATTTGCAAAGCATTGTTGCTTTGCTTGGATAACACGAGATTTTTTTATATTATTTTTTTTTATTTTTTTTTCCCCACAGATGGTCTATGAGGAAAGCAGAATTTCAATCCTTGCAAATGCACAAAGCCACGGGTCCACAGGGGAATGGAGCAGCAGTGTTTGTCACAGCTAAGGGAGACTTTCTGTGGAGATCTCTTGTTTAAACGTTGGCAACACATTATTGATTAGCAGCTGCTTCCCATACTCAAATGGGACATTGTGAGTTTATAGATCATATAAAATGTTTCCTCAGGTGCAAGGACTGCAGTGGTGTGCTTGTGCAGTTATTGTTAAGCAGGGAGTGAAATTAATTCAAATTACTTGTGAATCCCCAGGGAAGCAGGAAAAGGGAAGTACCAATTTCCATGAGGTAGGACACGCTTAGCCAAATTAGGTTCGTGGTTGCACCTTGGACCTTTCATCGGCTCCAGGGTCCCGCAGAGATGGGAACAGAGCCAGGACCTGGCCTGGAGCTGCTGTGCCTCAGCCTATGTCTCGGAGTAAAACCTCGGTGGGTTCTCTTGCTCTTCTCCCCCCGCAAGCTTTCTCCTCTTCTGTTTTAATTTCAGCTAACTTATTTTTGGCCAGCTTGTCGCGGGAACCTATCCAAACTTTTTCCACTGACTTTATTCTCCACACCGGCAATCACAGCTGTCATGACTTCATAACTATGAAACAGTACTGCAGGCGGGGGTAACAGGCCCCGGATTGTATTCGTCTGGCAGGAGATATAACATGGCAAATGCAACCTGTGTAATGACTGACCTCATGCTGTGTTATTGCAGAAAAACACTTTTATCATGAACACAAATCACTTTACCTCTCCCCCCCACCCTTTTTTTTTTTTTTTTCTTTTCTTTACTCAGAAGGTCAGTATTTTCAACACACTCTAACCACGCCAGAAAAAATGTGTTCACAAATAAAGTCCGTCAGTAAGAGTGGGTTACTCTGACCCCGGTTGAATACCTGTGGTAAAAAGCTGGTCCTCCAAAGGCCATGGCAAAGCTCCCACTGACTTTCTTTGGGCCAAGAGTTCACTCTTTTATTTTCTTGGTACAGAATGTGATGCTGACACTACATTCTGATGAAGGACACATGCAGATCAACTCATATGGCAGTTTTATTGCATTTTTGTCTTTTCAATGGAAACTGTCTGAGAAATAATATGAAGAAATTATGGTCCAATGCATTGCTGTTTTATTTTTTTTTTTTCTCTCTTCACCCATTTTTTTTGAGGGAACTGCTCCACACAGTTTCCAGCAATTTAGGTTTGCTTCTGAAATAAGGCAAAGGCTGGAATCCTCCAAAATTGTGAGTTTCCAAGGTGGGGTAACAAGGCTTGGGCTGTATTATTCAGCAAGAGTTGGCTTTTTTCTCTTCTGTCTGCAAACGATTTCCGCAACAGTGAAATATTGAATAGTTGTGACATTTAGATTAATGACTAATTATCACAGTGAGGAGTCCGACAATTTACCTCTTTTTGAGGATTTCAGTCTCTGGATGCTTTAACAGACATCAAGGTATTGTTTTCTACTTTGTGTCTATTTAGAAGAAGTATCTGCTCAGTCACACAGGTTAGCAGTTTCTAACACAGAAAACTCATGCTCTGCAGCACATTTCAAGGCACTCAGGTATGTTTCTTCTTTCATCTGTTTCTTCCAGTTTGCCAGCCTTATTTAAGCAATCATTTATATCTAATTTCAGCTTTCCACTGCTAACCTGCCAATGAATGTGGCTGAACACACTTGCAACTCCCCCCCCCCAAAAAAAAAACAACACAAAAACACCACCAAGTCTGGCTCTATAAAATAAGGCAGGTAACAGCACCAGCATTCACTGAGGCAGAACCTTTCCGTGGTCCATATCCCATCTTATGCTCTATGCTGCTGGCCATGCTGCAGCATTATGTGTTCTCGTGAATATTTGAGGGATTTTGGCATATGTATATATATGTATACATTTATACATATAAGTTTTATACACATACATGACATGACATGACTTTTCTTCTCACCCCACATTGCACACACACAAAAAAATATTATAAAAATTATATCCACATAATAATACATTGTCAGGGACATAGGATCAAAAAACATGTTTGGTCCCGTGCCTTAACTACTTGTTGTTGTTTTGGCAGTCACATTTTGCTGGAAAGATTTCTCAATGTTTTTGCATCAAGGTGACAAGTACAATGTCAGCTAGATTTTGCTCTGTTGCAGGTCTCCCTTGTCTGTTAGTAGATTGCATCTGTGCAACCAGCAGAGTTTTCTAGGGCTTGCAAATTTTTAATTAATATGCAAATAATGCAGCTGCAATGGAAAACTATATTCTGTATGTTCTCTGTTCTCTATTCTTCCACAGGGGAAGCTGGCCAGAGCAAAGCCTTTTTTCCTCTATGCAAAACATGACCAAAATATGCTGCATTTCTGTAATTATTGTTGTTTTCAGTTCAGAGTAGAAAGGAGCATGAACCGAGACTGAAACTAATTATTTGTAATCTACTTACAAACTCATGGATGTAATCTATGGTCAAAGTCATGCCAAGCACTAACTGCAAAAGGGTCAGCAGGATTCCACCCACAGTAATTAGCTGTAGCTTCTCAAGGGTCAAAGTTAAGGCTGAAATGTGCCTCATTTGCTGATGGGCTACAGCTCTGAACTATACAAGGATGAAGAGTTTTCAAACAATTAAAGTGAATGCATCTCCCAAAAGTCTGTGTTTTTGCTTTCTCATTTGTACAACTGTAGGTAGCCAACTAAAAACCTCCACTTTTACTACTGCAGTGACACAAGGGAACATCTGTGGACAAAAGTCTTTTAAATATTTCTTTTTTTTATATTTATTTTAGATTACAGCTCCCTTGACTGAGAAAAACATTTTGCAGCTATAGCATGTTGATTGTACAGTTGCTGAAGAACCCACATAACAGCAGGGGTGAGGTTTTACAGGCTCCACAATAATGTCCAAGCTATTAAACATCAAGCAGCAGCATTTTTTTGGCCTAACCTGAGAGCTCTCCAGGGAGAAGCCATAAAATATAGCCTTGTACAAGATGTCACCCACAGGGGCCACACTGAATTTGTGGATTAAACTTTAAGTGATTAACACTGATGTTTAATATCTGCTAACAGTGTTAGTGCAGATGTAACCAGTGTAAGAAAATGCGGTCAGTGCCTTTGTTACAAACATGGAGTGAATCAGTCTGAAAGGAAAATACTTCTGAAGTCAGACCCAAGGTCATTTACCAATAGCGAAAATAAATAGTCCCAGGTTTGTGTGTTCAATAAGTGCTTATTTAACAAAAGCGAACACAGAGCGCCATGGAAAATCCCGTGCTAGACAGGAGCTAGACAAAGGTGAAGTGCAAAGAGCAATAGGAGACTTGAGAACTGACCACGGTGCTTTGGTTAAGCTCATAGCTGGGAAATCCAGTCACTAGTGCAGAAAACAAAAATAAACACAAACAAACAAATAAATGAAAAACAACAGAAGAGTGAAAGAATGGATGAATAGAGCCACTTTATCTTCGATTTAGAAATTGCTCAGCTGGGGCCTGAAAACAAGCTCTTTAGCCAAATAGCAGACTATCCATGAATACAGTCTTGGGGAAGGAAAGAGTAAGTGCAGTTTGACACATGCACATGCAGGACAGGATACCCACATGTTTTGCATATGAAGAACAGTTTGAGACTCCTCCTTTCAATTGAGCTTTGATACTGTACAATATGTTCTGGATTCAAGGTCATGTATACTTTCTTTAAATACACACTGAATCTATGTGGAAGGTTTTATTTTTATTAAGTTAGGGAGCATTGGTTGCTGAAAGAGAGTTTTCTGTTACCAGCCCTGTTCTCAGTTAACCATTCTAGAGAACAAAAATACTAGATTAACAGCCTTGCAAATAGCAAGCCTTGACTTAACCATTGCCTGTGCACTATTTCAAGTATGCAACATTTCAGGCTTCTGCGTATCTTCCAACTAACTGACCTCCTTCCTTCCTGTAGACTGCTATGTGTTTAAAGAAATATTGTCTGACAACCATATCCACAGCACTGGTGCCTGTAGCTACTGGTTTTGGGCTTGGAAACATATACAGCAAGCAGCCATATATCTCCACCTGTGCATGCACATAAGCAGCATAGACTGCAGGCATCTGCTACTGATGCTTTTACTCTGATACCAAACAGATAAAGCCTGGAGATCCGTTATTTTAGGAGATGCAGGTTTTATCAGTGAATCTCCCTCAGTCCCACTACAGAGATGGCAATGAATAATCTAGGAAGAAGATATAACCTTGTGTCACCTACTTCACACCTAGACTCTTGATGTCATTTCCTATTAGTAATACTACCAAGGCTGAGAGTCTTATCATAATTTACAGTGAGCTTTACTCCCAGGAAACCCCATTTGTTCAAGTATTTAAAGAAAGAAACATGAGGCAGAAAATATAGAGCAGAAAAAAAAGTAGAATTGAAACAGTCTTCTTGTCCCATTATATCGTCTGTGAGCCTTCTGTACCAGTTTTAGTGTTGCTTGGGGTTTTGAGCATGTATGTGTGTGCTGTGTCACTCATTTTTCTTGTAGGAAGCAGATATACAGTTATACATTGGGGTGGGGGTGTTGGGGAGGGAAGAGGAGAGTGATTTATTGTACAACCAGTTTTGTCAGGCATTTCCTTTCTATGCTTTAACTCAAATAATAGTAAAACTGTTTGAATGTGAAAAAAATTACAAAATGATTACAGTCACCCTGTCTGAGAAAGTAAACAGGGGATAGAGCTAACACATAATTTTAAGGTTATGGAATAGAATTAAGGAAAAATCATATATACAGTCCAGAAGTCCTGAAGAATTAATTTCCAGCTTCATCTACCAGACAACCCTCCCTAAATTTATTCCCATCTGGGTAGCCATGCTATTGCTAATACATGGCTGACTTTCATGTCATTCCATTCTATTCACTATGGCTCTATAATGCAGCATTTCTATAGGAAATCATCCAATGGGGCATTTCCATGCCATCTTCTTGCTCCATTATATGTAATGTTGGAACCTGGATCACCAAAGATTGTGGACATGAGAGATATTGACCGCCTAGAATAACAGCCTAGCAGACACATTGCATTCACAGCAAAAGAAAAAGAAGTTTACTCTTTTAGCAAACAGCAGTAAGGACCCTGTTCTGACTTTGAATGGGGAAAAAGTCTTTCATTTGTGTATTTTAAAATTCTTTGTATATTAAGTACCAGTGTCCTTCGTCTCAGTTTGCATAGCAGAGGGTTGAAGAAATTAGATGTGCAAAAACATCTTCCTCACATGCCCAGCCTTCTAACTATTCCTAAAACTCATTCTCATCTACCTTGTCTGCAATCTATGTTTCATTTCAGCCTTCTACACTTAATATATATTCTTTATGAAGTCAAAAAACAGACATCACCAACCTCCAGTTTATTTCCTCCTCCTAATGTACCAGTTGATTACTAGTAGTTAAAATCTCCCATTACTGCCACTTGGCCTCTTTAACTTCTCTTTTCTTCATCATTATTATTTGTACAGTCATTTCACAGAAGATAAATCACAAATTAGTAATGCCACGGTACTGATAGCTCAGTGTACTTTCCTGGATCTTCAGTATGAGAAAACAGATATGTGCCTGTAGGTCTGTCTCTGCAATCTTTTTGCTGCCTTTTAGTGAGCAGCCTTGTTAGCTTGGGAGCCGAGCAGCAGCAGCAAGTCATTCAAAAACCTTACTAGAAGTATTACTTATTTTTTATTTATTTTTTAATATTACTTTATACTTACAGGCGTGAACCTTTTCAGGTATGAAAGGTATGAAGGAACCATATTTTTAATGTGCTTTCATGTATTTAGTTACATTTTATTACATTTAAAGGTTATGTAATGTGTGTGTAGTATAACTGTGAGCCCTGCAAGTACAAGCAGGGCTTGTGTTTTATGGGTTTACCACTACTTACAGTTGGAGGCCTATTTACAAAGAACGTTATGCACCTTTGACTTCTCTGCTTTGTTATAAGTATTACTGTTGTCCTCATGCACCTGAAGGATGTGTTAGTATATCTGTTCTACTAAGAACAGTCCCTAAGAATTGTACGTTTTATTTTGAATAAATATGAGACAATTGATGTGCCCCAGAAGATTCTCCTGTGGTTCTACAAACTCAAAAAAATGAAAAAGTTAAAAAAAAAAAAATTAAAAAAATCCATCCTTTTTTCGTCTGAAAAGGAAAACAAAGACAGCTCTTTGTACATGTATTTTCCCGTGAAAATGCCCCAGTAGAATTTGTGGTAGCAGCTGCAAAGTTTGGTGCATAATATAGAGAAAATTAATTAAAGCAAAACAAAATGTCTGATTATTTTAAAGATGGTTATGGATAAATGGAAAATAAATCAAGATTTTTGTTTTCTACAAGGCATTTTAAAAGAGTTTAAATCAGAAGGCCGTGTCTTCTGGTTCAGTCAGACCTACACGCACATTATGAGCATCCAGGGGTAAGTACAATGGTTCAACAGACAAAGCTAAGCTTATTCCTAGTAAGAGACCTTTAAAATGGATAAATCTTTGGATAAAACTTCCTTGAAGAAAGAGAGCTTTATAAAGTGCCTACAACTATGACACATGACCTTAGACGATTTATCTTATTTTCAGTACAAATCAGCCAAATATCGTATTTTGTAAACTAGCACAGAGCTATTTCAGGTCATCATCTTCTTTAAGGAGCGCTCCGTGAATTGAGTTAAAGAAATTACAGTTATATTTCCCCCAAAAGGAAAGATGACTCTGTTTCCCCCAAAGGAAACAGTGAGCATTTCCATCCATGCAAAAGACTATTTGAGGGAAAGGTGCTTCATTTTCATCTTTAAATATGCACAGGAAAATGCTGAAGGGAAGCAAGCTAAATGTATCCTTGAGAAAATATAGTGTTCAAGGGGCTTACAGCAGTGATGAAACTGATTGCTGAAGTAGTTAATTGGGGAATGCAACGGCCCCAAATAAATGCATTTAAGTTGGAAAAAATACAGTAAAATAAATTCTTTTCCGACTCAAGTGTTTAGAACTGTGATTGTGATAAATGAGATGTCAGAGGACTAACAAACTCCTCAAGCAGCCATGTGGCAATGAAATAGACACACTGTCTACTATGGTAAAGTTTAAAGCAGTTTTAAAATCCTTGAGAGTGTTTTATGGATTTTATAGCTTGGGTCTGTGATAGCTGATACTCTGACAGTTGACATGAATTGGATAGGGCACATATACAAAGAACTGCAAGTGTAAAAGGTGACAAAGAGTCTGAGGTCTGTTGCCTTTCAATGAGCTTCAGCCTCCTAAGTCACTGTGAACAGGGGACCCTTGAAAATGCTCCCCAGTGGCTCAGTTCCCACTTTGTCTGCCTTGTCAGGGTAGACCGTAAACCCCTTGGGACCAGGACTGTAACTTGTTATGTATAACATCACACACAACGAAGTTCTGGATTCCAGGTCCTCTAAGTGTGGCAGCAACATAAATAATTTGAAAAGCAATACTTCTATGATACTTGATACATAAATGAACGGGCATCACTAGAAAGAAAGAAATGCATCAAAATATCGATTGGAATTGCTGGAGGACCGTTGGATTACAATTTAATTATAATGAGAAACTCCATGCTTTCAGGAATTTCTAGGTGAAGGGCAAGGATTTACACCACAAATTAACCTGCATTTCATTAACCTGATTTCTTCCCCCATATACCATAACAAATTGGGAATACTTCAGGAAAAGGAATTATACCAAAGTTAGGATAAGTAGGCCAAGGAGCAACTCCTGAGCCCTTAATTTCATACAGTATCACCAAGGATAATGTGTAAAAAAATCCATGAATAAACAGAACTGTGTGTTCTGCCAAGTAGCATTTTCTGGTGTTTGTAACGTATAGCTCTGAGCTGTAATACAAGAGGACAGCTTCCCAGCAGCATTTTAAAGCTGTCAGCAAAGTAGCTAGTCTTCACATTTCTCTTCATTTTGTTTTGTTTTAAATTCTCATTTGTTATGCCATTTGGCTTTTCCTTTCTGTCCCACCAACTTTCAGGGGATCCAGACCTATATATTATCAAGGTGTTGCTCCCAGCAAGACACTGAGGTTCCCTGCGTGTACACAGCTGCTTTCTGTGCTGCAAGAGTCACTGAGCAAGTTCAAAGTCCAATGTTTTCACTTTGTGAGGGGTTTGGTAGGTATTACAGGATTATCGGTTTGACAACGTTCGACAGGGTTATGTACATGACTGGAGTACTCACCCAGAGGAACCCAGACATATGTAAAGGCTTCCCTATGCATATGGGCTTGCTCTAACGCAGCCATGACTCGTCTAGACTTAATTTCTTATATCACACCAACCTTACAGAGCAGAAAAAAACAATCAAACCACAACATCTTTGCAGAAAAAGCAAGCAGGCCTATTACCACCCTGTGGAAAGTACACAGTGTTCCTGGGATGGGCTAGTACAAAAATAATTTAGGGAAAATGTGATGGTTTTGAAAGGATCCTAATTATATTGTCTTCAGATATGCAATTCTTTCCTGACTTTCGATAGGTTGTAATGCAAGGGCCTGGAAAGATGCAAAAGACAAGTCCAGGTTCCAAAAATGTCCGTGGTTTTAGCCCCACAGAGCCTCTGTGAATACTAAAAGTGGGTTGAGGACACTATGTGTGCTCGCTCTCTTTTTACTCTATAAACTTTTCTTTGGGGAGGCAGAAGATACTATCATGGCATCACAGAACGGTTTGGGTTGAAAGCAACCTTAAAAGTCATCTAATTGCTACCCCCCTGCCATGGACAAGGACAATTTCCACTAGACCAGGTTGGTCAAAGCCCTGTGCAGCCTGGCCTTGAACACCTCCAGGGATGGGGCATCCACAGCTTCTCTGGGCAACCTGTTCCCATGCCTCACCATCCTCTGAGTAAAGAATTTATTCCAAATATCTAATCTAAACCTACCAGTTTTTAGTTTAAAGCCATTACTCCTTGTCCTATCAATCAATGCCCTGAAAAAGAGTCCCTCCCCAGCTTTCCTGTAGGTCCCCTTTAGGTAATGGAAGGGTGCAATGAGGTCTCCCCAGAGCCTTCTTTTCTCCAGGCTGAACAACCCCAGCTCTCAGCCTGTCTTCATAGAAGAGGTGTTCCAAACCTTCGATCACCTTCATGGTGCTCCTCTGGACCTTCACTAACAGTCCTCCACTAACAAGTCTTTCTTATGCTGAGGGCCCCAGAGCTGAATATCATCCTCCAATTTAGAGAAACAGATTATCATGCAGGACAGTGTAAAATGCCTTGCACAAGTCCAGATAGATAACACTAGTTTCTCTTCCCCTACCCCATTTTAATGGTTACTGCTATTGCAGGGACATGCAGTAATACAAAATAAATAAACAAATAACTTAAACAAATAACTCAAAAAAATAACTTGCTGGATACTACACAAATGTCTCTAAATCAGAGAGACATGGATAGAACAGATGGACCTCTTGGTGGGTAAGGAATTGGCTGTACGGTCTCACTTAAAGAGTTGCAGGCAATACCTCAATGTCCAGGTGAATATCAGTAATGAGTCGTGTTCCTCAAAGGTCAGTATTGAGACCAGCACTATTTAACGTCATTGTTAGTGATGTGGACAGTGAAATTCAGTGAAGCCTCCTAAAGTCTGCTGATGACACCAAGATGTGTGGTGCAATCAACACACTGAAGGGAAGGGATATCATCCCAAGGGACCTGGACAGGTTCAAGAGGTGGGCCTGTGAGAATCATGAAGTTGAACAAGGCCAAGTGCAAGGTCTTGCACCTTGGACAGGCTAATCCCAAGCACAAATACAGGCTGGGAGGAGAATGGATTGAGAGCAGCCCTGAGGAGAAGGACCTGGGGGTGTTGGTTGATGAGAAGCTCAACATGAGCCACCAATGTGCACTTGCAGCCCAGAAAGCCAACCACATCCTGGGCTGCATCAAAAGAAGCATGGCCACCAGGTAGAGGGAGGTGATTCCCCACCCCTCCTGTGCCCTTGTGGAGCATGGTGTTCAGCTCTGGGGCCCCCAACACTAAAAGGACATGGACATATTAGAAAAAGTACAGTGGAGGGCCTGGAGCACTTCTCCTATGAAGAGAGGCTGAGGGAATTGAAGTTGTTGAGCCCTGGCTAAGGGAAGGCTCCGAGGAGACCTAATTGCAGCCTTCTGGAACCTAAAGGGGGCCTGCAAGAAAACTGGAGAGGGACTCCTTATCAGGGAAGGTGGAGATAGGACAAGGGGTAATGGCTTTAAATTAGAAAAAGGATAGATGTATATTAGATATTCAGAAGAAATTCTTTACTCAAAGGCTGATGAGGCACTGGAACAGGTTGCCCAGAGAAGCTGTGGTTGCCCCATCCCTGGAGGTGTTCAAGGCCAGGCTGGATGGAGCTTTGGGAAACCTGGTCTAGTGGGAGGTGTCCCTGCCTGCGGCAGTGGGGTTGGAACTGGGTGATCCTTAGTGTCCCTTTCAATCCAAACCATTCTGTAAATCTATGAAATAAGCAGATTGATTTGCAACTCTCTCTTCATCCACTTATGCTGAACTGAGATCATGGGGAGGACAGGAGAAGGAAGTTGGCATTAGGAAAAGAAGAGCACCTATAGTTAGGTCATCCATAGGCATCTTCACTCTTTTGTGTCCCAGCATATTGAGAATCATGTGAAATGAACATTTGGCAGCAAAGCCCATAGTTGCTGGGCTTTATATATGATACTTGCATTGCCAGCCTGATCTGTTACTATCTGTGGGACCTGGTGAGTTACATAGAGTTAAGGAAGATCATATCCTGCTGAGCACCAGCACTGCTTTGTCTGGGGCACTGTTGCAAACACAGGGTTGCCCTCCCTCCAGCCCAGTAACTAATCTCAGAGATAGACACAGACATGGAGAGAGCAGCCAAGCTTTGCAGAAGGAACTGTTCATCATTTCACCCCGGGCCGCACAAACTGAGCAGAAGCTGGCTTTACAGGATCAGTGATTGCTGGATACATGAAATTCCTACTGAACTAATTCACACCTTAATAAAAGGCAGTGTAATTCGTATGCTGTGGTCTATAGCATGAGAGCTATATCATATTGTACCCATGGATACAAAGCAACTGGTTCCTCTCCAAGGCTGGTGTCTTGGGTTGCTCTAAAACGGCCTGATCAGGAATGCTGGTGTGGTAATGCAGGGATATAATAGGTCCTCTGTGAGGCAGCCCTCAAATATTTCTCTTAAAAGTTCATCTCACCATGGTAATAATCACCTAATAATCTTAACACATGCTACTTTGAGAATGTAGAGTATGTTTTATGATATTTGCTTCAGCAGACACCTTCCTTAATGGAGCTATTTTGTGACCAGACATCCAAAAGAAAAAGAAACTCTTATCCACAACTATAGGGTACATAACTTCCTAATGTAACGTTTTTGTTTTCATTTAAAACTGCCCTAAGTAGGAGAAAGGTTACATGAATAAGTAGGAAAGAGGTGGCTCAGTGGGAAAGTTGGAATAGTTTTGATGTCTAAGTTATTTTCCATGTCTAGATTCTTTTCCACAATATCATTTTGATTTTTTTTTCCAAGAGCATGTTAAAAGAACGACAATTTTGTGGTCAGAGTATAAAATCATGAACAAATTCTCAATGGGAATCTGTGGATAGACTGTAAGTTGGGAAAGAATCATTTATATCCCTGTACAAACAGGTGTAATCCCCAAAGGCTCTTTGCACTTAGCCATACTGTTTGGTATTCAATTACACTTAATGCAGTATACAGCCTGCACAAATGTATTTATATAGTGAGTTCATACATGTAGAGAGCATACTATATAGTTCACTACTATATAGTACACAATGGATTGTGTAGTATCTGCCTACTTCAGAGACCTCTGTGGGTATTTATTTGAGTGTAGGCTAACTGAGCACAGACATGCCATGGGTATTTAGAGCTCATAGACTTGGTTTACCCTTAATGGCCTAAAAATAACAAGCCAAGTTCATGTGGGAATCAAAGGATGCCTACAGTGGGTGTAGCTCTACCTTTTGATTCCTAACATTATATAAATTATATAACATTTTAAACTCTGCGACATACCAGTCCTCACAAATTCACATCACTCACAAATCCCACCTGCCTCCCTGAACTAACCCTATTCACTGTTTAAAGAAACAAATTAATCGCAGATAATAATCTCATTAATAATAGGGAAGAACAACAACATACTGAGCAGCTCCCATCTTTTCTTCCTAACCCGGAGCAGGCAGTGGATAACTGTCCCTGCCACGCTGTTGACACCAACAGCCACCTGCTGCTCCCTTGAATAAAAACCCCACGTGAGCAGACCTGGATCCACATTGCACAGCTGCTCCTCTCATTTCCTTGTAGCACCTCCACCACCCCTGCTGCACTCTGGATCCTGCCCGTTGCATATACATCACTGCCCTGTTGCTGACATGAGTATTTTCCTGTCTATGGTTAGCAACCTTCTCATGGCTACTCTGCCTCCTCCTCCAGCTTCCACTCACTCCTCAACATGGATGTTCCTGCCTTGTGACTGTATGAACACCACTCAAGCCCCTTGTTGGTCCTTGCTGGTATGCTTAGAGGTGCTTGGGGAAACCGTAGCTGGTGCCAGTTTCCCTGTGCTTGAGCTCAGATCTCAGCACGGGACAGTCTCTCTTCTCATTCGGTGAAAGGGGAACAAACTTCTGGTTTGGGCAGCATCCACTGAAGAAATGCTGATAAATTTCCATGGTCAAATGTAAGACCACGTGGCCACCAGAAAAGCTCTGGTTTCTTGGTGTTTGGGGAAAGTAATGGAGTGAGTAATGCAGTGACCTTATCAGATCACCTGGCTTCTAGGAAATGTCACAGGTTATCTGGGTACTTCCAGATTTCTGAATCAGGTGACAGAAAAGTAAAATGACAAACTACAGCATTACATACATATTTTCTGAAGTAATACTCTCTCTGAATTAGCCCTCACTGCTCCATGGTTTCTTGCATTTATGTGTACTTTCCAAACAAACAAACAAACAACAACAACAAACAAACAAGCAAACAAAACTCTGTAGAGTTTTTTATTACTTTCTGCTGTTTATGTTTTTTGAATCACTACATTTGTCTTCCCTCTGAGACTATTCTGATGCAAATACAACATTGAGATCTGGATTGCCACTTGTTCCACCTGGGATTTCATTAGCTTATTAAATTGAACATAATTAAAACATAGTTGTGAAGAATAGGCATATTATATCACTGCAGTTGTGTTCCAGTTGCAAATATTTTACAAGTGTCCTCTCCTGTATGTGGAAACTTGAAGGTAAAGATGAATGGTCTCTAGCAAGACAAAATGCTAGTAGGTTCCTCAGAGAAAATTACTGCCTGAGCCCTGCTGTGAAAAACCATTTGGTTGCTAGAAGTAGTCAGGATGTTGTCATTAAGATTGCTGTTGTTTGAGATGAAATGATTCGCCATTCTTTGGTAAATAAAAGGGCTCTGTATCCCTCTGATTCATTGTGAAAGTGTCCTCTACAGCCCAGGAATGTACATGTTTTGAGGTTGAAAATCCTCTTCTAAATCCTACTTATCCAATGACTGCACAAAAACTTCCTGTACACCACAAAAAATGAAAATAACAAATATATATACTGACTTTAGACTAAATTTGGCTGCCCTCTTATGTGTGGACAGCAGTCCAGTTCCTAAGGAATCCCACTCACTGGCATGAAGATGTTGCCAAAACAGATAGTACCCCTGGTTTTAGGCCTTTATAGCAGAGTTAATTCAAGGAACACTCACCTGGGATGGGCAGCACAGCAGCACCAACTTCTGGCTGCAAATCTTCATGTGGAAGCTCCCAGGGCTCATCTGAACTCTAAAGCAGATCAATTAAACAACAACAATAACAACAAAATCATTATAAATCTACATATGCACTGAGATATGGAGGTTTATGGATATTTCATCAAAGCTTTAGGTCATAGTTCCCTCTGACTTTAGTGTCTTTTAGCTGCTTTTACTGTGCCAACTTGCTGTGGCTGGTGGCAGTGCTGCTCCTGTGGCTGCCTGCGCTGAGCGCTGTGGGTGGAGGTAGCAACACCTTGTGGCGTGTATGTTATGGATGTATGCATGCAAAAATAACACTTTTCTGCAGAGCTGAACCCAAGTGACTGCTGTGCACCACATGTAACATCATTCTTGGGAACAATTCCGCTAACTTGGTTTGAATAATACAAGAAACTGCAAACAACTTTGGAAACTGCTGATACCATTCTTCCCCCTCATCCCTCTCTCCAAGTTGTCATATGATGGCAGAGAAACTCTAAAAATCCCTTATGATCACAGTTACTGCATTTTATTGCTTTTCAGTTCCAGTTGTTTGGTGGAAATAAGAGAAATAGAAATTGATTCAAAAACCAGAACTAATTTGAGAACTTTTTTTTTTTTTTTTTTTTCCTGAGGTTTTCATGTTTTGTGTAATTGCATGTGTTCTGGAATTTAATACTGAGTTGTTGTGATTGCACAGACAGCCCAGCACAGATGGGTTTGGGCTCTTTGCACATTATGCCTATGCATTTGTATCTGCAGGCCACTGTAATTTGCTTCTCAAAAAAAGTATGGAAACAAAATCTCACAATATTTAGAGCCAAATTTTTGTAAACTCCTTTGCAAGTGGTTTTGATCTGGCTTCCACAATTGCACTCCCCATTTTGTTTGTCCACAAGTTTATGTGCAAACAGTGAGTTTTTTTGGTTTGTTTTGTTTTTCTCTCTGTGGTCTCAGATGTATGCATGATAGCTGCATCAGCACGTACTCACATGATCAAATAAAGGTGATGTTTCCCCACTTAATTCCAGCACAAATGCAATCTGGAGGTAAAAATCAAAGACTTGTTTGAAAAATCACATGATTATGTCTTTCCCGCAAAATGCCATTGTTATAAAAGTGACAGCATGTTTTAAGAGCACTTATGTTTAGCGTACACTGATTACAATGCCCTTTATGAAAAACAGTTGACATGGCCATACATGTTACCAGCTATAATATGCATAAATAAAATCTGAAGCAGATTAGGATAACATCATTATATGCATCTTCAAGATTTTTCTCCACTCATTAAATCTACCCTAGTCCTTCACACCATGAAAGTCCATCTTAAGATCCTGAGAGAGGCTTAAGCAACATGTATGTTCTCTGCATGAGAGAACTGCTCTGTTAGGAAACAGTAATAACTGTGCTCAAGAGTACACTGTTCTGAAATAATGTGATTAGTTAAAAAATTTCAATGGGATATCAAAAAGGTGAAGTGGAAAGAAAGAAGCGTTTGCTTAAACAGTATAAAAAGAGAATTTGAGACCAGATTTCTCAAGACTTGCAGTCTCTCAGGCTGCTCTAATTTGAGAGGGGAATGAGAAATGAAAATTAATATTTCACTTGAGAAAAGAGTGCAAAAGATGTCCTTAAATGAACCATTTAAAAGGCTTTCTTTCAATTACCCTTGGACTGAAAACTAATCTCAGAAACTGTTTTCCTTACATTCAGTAATTAAAGCCAAGTTCTTGTTCTTTTGCGAGAGCTACATCTCCAAGTGAAATGTCAGGCCTTTTCCAGAGACATCTGTGGGGGTGATCTTTGAAATATTATAAAATTTTTACTTTTCCTTCCTTAGCTTCTTGTGTGGTAAGCAACACTGATGTCTCTGACTCCCATTATGGAGAAGATCCAAGAACATCCATGTATCAACTTGGCATATTTTCAAGAATTTCTTTTTTTTTTTTTTTTTTTTTTGATCTACTGTGGGACCTAGGTTCCCTTGGAAAAAAAAAAAAAAAAAAAGCCATGCTGTTCGGAATCCAGTGTTTGGTAGTCTGATGCTGGAGAATTATATATTCTAGTTCAAGAAAATTTCTGATGGATGAGAACAGTAAAGAGAGAAAGGGAGTATCCATGAAAGCCACATGGACATGTGCATCCTTCCAAATATAATTCCTTTCCAAACTAAGCAAGGATTAACTAAAGATGTTTTGGAACCACAAAATGTTATTTTTAAAAGGTAGCTAGTGATTGAGATAGATTAAGGCTAAACATGGCTGGGATCGGCCAAAACCACGAGGAGCTTAACTTGTTCACATATTTATGGCTGGAGCAGAATTTGAGGGCCTTCAGCAATCCAAGGCCTGAAATCCTCCAGCATATTTTGTGGTAGAGTGATAGGCTGTTGGTTTTGCTTTGCTTTGTCTTTTTTTCTTTTCTTTTTTTTTTTTTTTTTTGAAAGACTTGCCCCTTCCTCCCTCCCACGCACATCAACAGATCAGTTCAAACAGTGTCCCTGCAGGTCACTGAGTCCCAAAGCATTGTCCAGTGCTTATTAAAAAGCAAGAACGACTCAGCTGAGAGATGCTCCTTAGCCTTGCGACCAAGGTCACATTCAGCCAGTAGCTCCTCTCCCACGCTATGTCCTGCTCCCAGGGGGACAGGGCACTAGGGCAATCTTCTCATGGGCATTTATTAGCCTAATGGTGGAGAAAGGGAGGTGAGAATGAGAATTAGAGTACACTTGTGTAGACATGTGTCTGTGATGAGTTTTACGGTAACAGGCAATAATTACTTCTTCTTAAGCGAAAGGAAAGAGTCTCTCAGTTTATCCCACTGGGAGCCATTGTTTACATGTATTTATTTGAGTTGCTTTCCAATCATACCTATTTTAAGTGTGATATTGAGACCTTTCACATGAACAGTAACAACATCAGATAACTTTGATGAACTCCAAGATCCAGACTCCAAAACCACTCATTCAATTTACCTCCACCACTTGCTGGATAAACATCATTCATCATTTCATCAGCAGACTTGAGAAAATTGGTAATGTCTATAATCACACTGAAATCATCAAAACTAAACTTTTCTTAAATATAAAACAACTGGCACCTATTTCAAGACAGACACAGACACTAACGTTGCTCTGGTTTCACTTCAGTGGAACGATGTTTATTCACCTGGGCTGATGTCTTTCCAAGCCAGGATACTAAATGGTAGATAACACCACTTACTCATTTCAAAAATGCACTCAATCAATTTTGACAATGGTTTTGTGTGGTTTTAAAAATCACTTAAAGGCCTGAAATAAACTATTTCTATGTATATACATACATAGAATATGTATGTATATATGTACACATATATATACATTTACATATATATATGGGAGGGGAAGAGTGAAAAGTGTGAGAGTGAGTCAAGTGTAATGCATTGTTGCACCCTTTGCTAGCTAAAACAGAACAATCCAACTGTCAGCAGTTACACAGAGACTGAGAACGAGAACTAGATCCAGCCTCACTGGCAAAAGCAGTAATAAAAATAACAACTTGTACATTTTATTTGGCCAGTGATTTTAAATGATAAGTGTTTTTGTAAATGCAAGGCCAATATATGATAGAAGAGATATTTATATACATTGTCTAACCACAATACTAGGATTGCTTTAAATGTGACTTTACTCTTTCTTCATTCGTGTGTGCTGACTGCATGTTATGATAACTGTGAGAAGGTTTCTCAAGGGACTGGAGTGCTTCCAGCACAGAGTGTTCTGCTGATGTGGTGAGTATCATTTTACCAATAACAAGGGGGAAAGTATATGCTGTAACTGCAGTTAATTTATTTGATTTCCAAGGACTCTGAAAGAAAAGTTTAATTACAGCAAATGAAATATTAAGGCAAATATCTGGAAAAAGAAGATTCTTTCCCATACACTAGTGGAAGGAGAGGTTGTGACTAACTATGCATACATGTATAAAATATAGTGAGGCATACAAAGCTTCGTTCCATCTTCCATGAAGAAAACTGCTGAAATCAAAGTTTGCATGTCCTGTAAGAGGTTAGATGCTTCCAACAAGGAAAGAAGAAAGGGAAAGAGGAAGGTATTGATTTTGTTCCTTAGTCTCACATCATACCAGTGGCCAGAACAGACCTGGCAAAATGACAGGACATCCAATGCCTTCCTCAATAGGTTTCCTCAGCCTCCCCTTCTTAGGTTCATCAGACAGGCATCAGACCTTTGGTTCATGCCAATAGAGATGATGACAATCAGAGTTCAAAAAAGATACCAAGTCTTGGAGGGAAAAAAAATAAAATAATAAAATTAGAAAATGGCTGAGATCTGGAGAGGCACCACAGAGTTGTATCATTTGCATACCTGTTGGAAAACATAGACAATAAGAGGAGTTTGTAATGTAAATGTAAATATAATGTAAAATCCCCTGTAGCAGATATAATACGTGAAATAAATGTTGCATATCTTGTGTACAAGACCCTTTGTCCTTCAAGAGAACATGGATTGACTGCTTAGCAGTTCCACCCATTTCTGAAAGTAACAGGTTGTCACACAAAAATTTGATATTGGGAAGGAGTCTAGCAGTGCTGGCCTCTCTTCCCTGGGGTCTACATCTTATCTCTTTGCTCGCTCTCAACCAGGCTCTGTCCTTGTACCCGCGAGCCCTCACTCTGTCATCAGAATGCTCTCCCAGAGCCTCAGGCCACCAGGGTGAACAATCTATATCTAACTTCTGGAATGAATATATCCATGCCTACTATCTCCACATGAATCCCTTTGTTGTAATTACCTTTTAAGGAGCTCTTCAAGTGCCATGTGCAGCTGATCCCCAGGGGTGTTGTATGGCCCTGGCTGCTACTCAACCTTTTTACTCCTTGTCACAAGTCAGACTTCTTTTGTGAGGCCACAGTCTCCCAGTTTTCTCACCTGGGACCAATTTGCCACCACCCAAACATTTTATGAGCTCTCTCTAGCCT
Organism: Aythya fuligula; assembly: GCF_009819795.1. Classification (NCBI taxonomy): domain Eukaryota; kingdom Metazoa; phylum Chordata; class Aves; order Anseriformes; family Anatidae; genus Aythya; species Aythya fuligula. Next base: position 44,815,052 of record NC_045593.1, on the reverse strand, counting down.
CAGGTCCCATCTGAATTAACCACTGTTGATCTGTTGTGGACATAAGTGTAGCCAGCTCAACTAGATACCTAGCTTTGAGTGCTTCTTGCCTGCTAAAATCCAGACCCACAATTGACTTTCTTGTGTTTCTCATCTAATTATGTCTGGCAGGCAGTGAAGCTTTGTTTTTCCTCCAAGTACTTTTTCCATCGATCATTAAAGCAGCTTTGTTCCAGCCAGCATATCTATTGTGCATGTCAACCTTTCCTTAGGGCAGGCAAAGCCCACTTTCATGCTTTGCAACACACCAAATATATTTTGGCATGAAACAAAGACATTAATAACGATGTATAAATTCAAATGCACTAATTAGTTTGTGAGTAACGCATTCCATCACCAGTGCATGGGCTGAAGGAACGCAGCCAGAAAATCCAGATTACAGTCACAAGGAGGAGTCTCAATTATTCCAGTCTTAGCATGTGTAACTATAACACCATTAGGCACAAGGTTGTTTAGCTCTGTTAAAAAGTCAGTGTAAAAATCGAAGAAAACTGAAAATACCACCATATTGAGAAGGAAAAACATGTTTCAGGTCAACCTGGAAGGGTTCAGGGGAGTTACTCCTCAACCCTGCCACCACATCCTTTAACAAACTGATTTGCCTGTGATCCCAAACATGTATGTACCAAGCATGAGGGAAAGGAACCTTCTTTTTTTATTTTGCTAAATCTTTTCAGAAAGACTGAAGAAGTAATTGACATTTAGCCAGTGTCCTAAATATTCCAGTAATAAATGCCTTGGCAATACCACAGATAGACAAACAGATTAAAATAATGAGTGGTACAGAGACTGCTGTGCAACACTTTTTCCCATTAAAAAGTGCTTTCTGTTGCTTATCACTTTGCCAAACAATTCAAGCTGAAATGTTGAGTGTCTGCTATGAGGTTGATTTTTCTGGGAAAAAATTCTGCTAGAATGGAAACATTTATGAGAATGAAATTGCAAGATGGGAGAGAGAGGGGGAATCAGCTGCTTGCCCACATTAAAAAAAAATAAAAAATAAAAATAAAATGTTACTCCAGACATTTCACTGAGTTTCTGTTGCACTTTGGAACTGGGATTTAATATCAAGCCAAGAGAGGACTATTTTGTATTAAAGGTATTTGGAGTTGAATTCCAAGGTTGTGCCTTAAGACTGAATACAAAGCAATAATACTGACTTGGTCAGATCATTAATACTCCAGAAGGGATTTGGATACACCTGAAGTTCTGAGAGAACAATTACTTTGAGATTAAATCTGTGACAGCAGTTACTTCCACAAGGCCTGAATTTCAGTCTCAACTTGTTCTCAGATGTGAACCTGTCCAAAACCATTCCCAAAATACATATCTGAACAACACTTTTCAGGTCTCTGTTTAGCCAAAATGGAGAAGGGTTTGTTAAAGAAAATATTATTACTGAGAAAAGATAAAAGACAATATTTGCTCGTGTTGGAAATGAAAGTGTCTACAGATCTCATACTTAAAGGTCCAGAATCATACTGTGCTGTTAGTGATGGATACATTCATCAACACAGTACCTTGAGAGGACCACGTACTCCTTGCACAAGTGATGCAAAATATAGGCATTTTTCCTAATGTTCCCTGCATTCATCATGCATAGCATAGCCAAAACCCTTGAATGAAAGCCACAGAAGAACAGAGCAGCATTATTTGCTAGATTGGAAGACAGAAACTGAGAAGCCCTGGCTCCCTGGAGGCACCATGTTGGCTCTGCTGCAGCACAACATGCTAAACATTGTGGTGTACTCACTTTTGACTGTTTCTTACCCTTTCCAAGCTGACGACCTTGTGCAGAAAGTGCTGTTTATTTATCTCTTTCAACAGATTATCAAGCTGATTCCCAATAAGGATTCCCATGAAGTCTTTTTTTGAGCAGGTACTGAAGATTTAAGGTAAAAATTGCATTACTACTGGGTTTTGTTATGGGTAGGAGTAGTTATGGCTGTCATAATAGTAGTAGTTATATTTGCAGTGATAATCAGGGCCCAACATAAGCTGCAACTACTCCTGTGCCAGGCAACAGAGGTGATCGCAAGCCTGCTGCCAACGGGAGCCAAACTTGTGGATGGCATACTTGCCTGGGGTTCTGCAACAGCCCCTGTGTTGTAGATTTTGGCTGTAAAGCTTGGGCAAGGAGGGACAGGCCATGGCAGGCCAATACATCAGGCAGGCTTTAGGAGATCCAAAGCAGCAGCAAGAGGAAAGAAGGAAGTGGGAAGAGTGGTTTACAGAGGTATCCTAGGACTAAATCCACAACTGTGAAGAAAAGCTGCAGTCCTCACCCTGGGGATGCTGGGCAGGTAGCAGCTGAGGAAACACAAGAGAGGAGGGCCCATGAGCGGTCTAAGCCTCTTGAGAGTAAGAAGGTAAACCCAGAGCTCCCACCACCCAGCAGATCACCTGCTCAGTTGCTGGGGATAGCTGACGGGACATGCTGGGGTCAACCACTGGCAGAGAGGAATACCTGCTTTGTTTTCACAAGCTGTTGGGGGATGTCTGAGAGCACGGTATGCCTTCAGGAGTTGGGTTGTTTTTGTGTTTGTTTCTTGTTAAAATCCCAGGCCTCTGTCTGAGGTTTTCCTCAGCTTAAACTAAAGAAATGAGGCTGCCTGTTTTCTTACAAAGTGAAAGCACAGCCTAATTTGTTTTCATTAATCTTTCATTGGAAAAACGATGAGAATGATTTTTTCTGCTAGCTGCCAGCTAAAATTGACAAATCTTTCCCCTCTCTAGAAGGCTTTTTTCTCAGCCAGAAGGTTTAGCTTTCTCTAGCCCAATGTTTTCTTGGAGATTTCAATTTTGTGATTAAAATTGTCATTTTTCTCATACAACAAAAGTTCATTAACATTTAATAACTGTTGGGTAGATCTTGAGCCTGTAAGGAAAGGTAAGAAGGAAAGTAACATTATTTGCTTTAGAACTTGTTGCTAACATTCCAGTGGCAAATATTACCTAAAATCAAATATTTTAAAAGGTTGTTGTTCTTTTCATCGAGATTTTTCTTTTCCTTCCTTCCTTCCTTCCTTCCTTCCTTCCTTCCTTCCTTCCTTCCTTCCTTCCTTCCTTCCTTCCTTCCTTCCTTCCTTCCTTCCTTCCTTCCTTCCTTCCTTCCTTCCTTCCTTCCTTCCATTTTTCCCCCCCAACATACATATTTGGAAGATAAAGACTGCAGACTTCTAGGCTCCCAAGTAGAGGACAGACCTAGATCTATTGGAAGGAGACCAAAGGAGTCCCACGTAAGATGGTCAAGAGACTGAAGCCCCTCTCCTATTGGGAGAGGCGGAGAGAGCTCAGCCCGGTAAAGGAATGTTCACAGGGGATCTCTGAATGATCTCTCTGGTGGAGTCTCCCTTCTTGGAGATCATCAACAGCTGGTTCTGGGTAACATACCTTAGGTGGAAGAGTTGGACCAGATGGCCTCCAGAAGTCCCTTCCCTTCTCAACCATTCTGTGATCCTGTGATTCTGTCACAATACCTGTAAATATATCCCACGATACAGAGTACCAGACACTTTCCACTGATGTTTGAAAGACCAGAAGAGTCTTTCTTTCCTGATGAAATATATTCTGCCTTCTAGTAGGAAATCTCTTCTGAGAAGAATGAAAGTTGAATGAGAGGGACTCAGAAAAGCAGAGTGAAAGAGAGATCAAAAAATAAAGGACACTTTCCTAAAAATACTGAAGTAGGAAGTGGCTTCCAAATTAACATGAGTGTGGTGAAGACTATATATATACTGGTGTTTTCTCCTTTCTAAAGACAGAAAGGAAGATACTAGAAATAGTATGTCCCTTCACTTGAAACTATTGGCAAAACTGCTAAAAATACCCAAGAAATATTACTTGTGTTTAAAAAAATAATGAAAGAAATTATCATAGAATAGAATGGTTTGGGTTGTAAGGAACACAAAAGATCAACTAGTTCCAACCCCCTGCCATGGGCAGGGACACCTCCCACTAAACAAGGTTGTTCAAAGCTCCATCCAACCTGGCCTTGAGCACCTCCAGAGATGGGGCAACCACAGCTTCTCTGGGCAACCTGTGACAGTGCCTCACCTCCTGCTGAGTAAAGAATTTCTTCCAAATATCTAATCTACATGTACCTTTTTAGTGTAAAGCCATTACTCATTGTCCCATCACTCTACTCCCTGACAAAGATTAGGTCCCTCGCCACCTTTCCTACAGACCCCCTTTAGGTACTGGAAGGACACTATAAGGTCTCCCTGAAGCCTTCTCTTCTCCAGGCTGAACAACACCTACTCCCTCAGCCTGTCTTTGTAGGAAAGGTTCTCCAGCCTTTTGATCATCCTTGTGGCCCTTCTCTGGATTCATTCTAATACATCCATGTCCTTCTTGTGCTGGAGGCCCCAGAGCTGATCACAGTGTTCCAGGTGGGGTCTCATAAGCATACAGTAGAGCCTTGACCTGCTGACCACGCTTCTTTTGATGCAGCCCAGAATATGGCTGGCTTTCTGGGCTGCAGGTGCAGATTGACAACTAACGTCAAGCTTCTTGACAACCAGTTACATTACAAACTCTCATTCCATGAAATATCTTTAAGGAGAAGGCAAAGTTCAAAATCTGGGTTAATGCATTCTCACCATGAGATGCTTTTGATTTGGGGGTGGAAGATGAATGTGATATAAATTTAATAAAATTTCTTTATCAATATTCAACTCCTGATCTCAAGATCCAGGACATGCATTTTCTGTAACACTTACCCAGATGTTCCACCCACTGCCTGACCAAGCCCAAGAAATTCCCCAGCATAAATCTTTTTCTTATTTGAACAAGTTGGAAGACCATCTCCTAGGCATGGAAACATTACAGTTGAAATACTATATTTATAGCAAATTTGTTTTATTGAAGGATCCTCTTGAATAAATGCTTGCAACCAACAGCATGAGGTCAACCAAGACGAGAGAAGTGCAAAAAAAGAGCACGGTTTCTTTCACAAGAAGTTTAAAAAATGTGTGCAAGTCTTGCTACCTGAGGTACTCTGTTTTGGCTTCTATTGCTGCATTGTCTATTGTAAGGGAGGCTTGAATTTTATAGTGTCAGACAGAGCTAAAATAAATTCCATGGAATGGATCCCTTCCCTTCCCTTCCCTTCCCTTCCCTTCCCTTCCCTTCCCTTCCCTTCCCTTCCCTTCCCTTCCCTTCCCTTCCCTTCCCTTCCCTTCCCTTCCCTTCCCTTCCCTTCCCTTCCCTTCCCTTCCCTTCCCTTCCCTTCCCTTCCCTTCCCTTCCCTTCCCTTCCCTTCCCTTCCCTTCCCTTCCCTTCCCTTCCCTTCCCTTCCCTTCCCTTCCCTTCCCTTCCCTTCCCTTCCCTTCCCTTCCCTTCCCTTCCCTTCCCTTCCCTTCCCTTCCCTTCCCTTCCCTTCCCTTCCCTTCCCTTCCCTTCCCTTCTTCCCTCCTAAACTCCTCAAGACTGGAATGAATTGAGTAGGTTGACTCAGACATCTAGGCCAATGTTTGACCAGTGATTTTGTGTTGCAGCTGCTCAGCATGTATTTTCCACAACTTTATTTGAGCTTGGTTACTAGCCACAGCAAATCAGAGGGCCAGATCCCACTCTGATGAACATTAGGAGCTGGGACAATTGTTTGCAGAATGCACACGTTTTTTATGCCAGGACTAGAAAGCAAGGATTTCATATATTTATTTCTGTTCTTAACCATTAACTATACAGGCACAGAGAAGCCCATAGAAACTTCTTGAATAATGCAGCAACGAAGGATGGGAAAAGCAAGAAAGGGAAATCTTAGGTGGGAAATCAGCATAAATAATGGAGATGTATGGAGAGAGTCAGGGAGAGGATAAGGAAAGAAAATATAAATGTGACTGTTATAGAAACAAGAGAAAACAAAAGATGATACATTATATCAGAGGTGAAACATAAATGGAGAAACAGCAAAATTGTTACCTTTGCACAAAATATGCTGATAATTTTTATCTATTAACATATACGTACATGTGCATAACCAGGTTCAACATGTAATGAACAGATACACAGGTTTAGCTGATTTTATTGTATGCCAGGAAATAAAATGAGATGTATTTATCAAGCACATAACTGAGCAGCATCTGCTCATTAAAGCTGACTGAAAGGCAGAAGAAGATGACCTTCCCCATCTGTAACTCATGCAAGGATGATCTTGGGGAATATTACCATATGTATTTAATAAAAAGTTGCTGTCATTGGCATTTTTTTTCATAAATAAAATAGACACTTTGTTATCTTGGCAAGAGGTGTTTTTCTGCTGTCCTGATTCAGTCAGGCTTTAGAGTTAAGTGAAACCTGAAAGCTTATGTTTCAGTTTTTCCAATGCAGCACATGAATGTCTCTGAACGTATACTATGATAAGGAAAGATGGCTTGCTGAGTTGGAACCTTGAAAAACATGGCCCTAGTACTTACTCATAAAAATAATCCTATTTGCTTATCTATTTAAACCCATAAACAGATTAAAATTTAAAGGCATGACATCCACTCCTGTTTTGCTTGAGGAGATAACCCTTGCATGTAGTGGTGATGTCACAGAGATAGTTCTTTATAGTAAAGAGGGAACAACAACTCTCTGGAACTTCCAAAACTTCCAAAAGCTCCCTGTTGCACAGGATCTTTTGCTCCTGTAATCTCTTGTAGGTAGTTTGAATTATGGCTGATCCACAAAATCCATCTGCTTTTGCAGGACACAGTAAGAGAAACCTTCTGGGAAAGACCCCAAGTTCTCATATTCACCACAAACTGATGAAGTATTTTCACACATATAAAATGTCAACGAGAAAGTTTACTTAGTGTTTACCAAACTTGCTCCCATCATTTGAGACACTTCTAATGTTATATTTTGAAACCCAGCAGCTGCCCAAAACAGAAGTAAATGGAGGCTACTTGGTGCCTGATTTTCTGCAAACAGCACTAGTATAGCTGTAGGAATGTAACTCAGAGGAGAGTGCAGGTGAAGTGTGTAGTTCCTAACTGTCTGATTCTGTCCTGTTTTCTGCCCTTTGCAACTCCCCTGAAGTTCAAAGCAGGATTTGGTTTCATTACCTACACCCCTTGGCACTTTAGATAGTATTTCTATTTATTTATTTATTTATTTATTTATTTCCCTGGGGGGTGGGATGGGTGTTCATCAGAAGCTGAAATCTTACAGAATATTAGCAGTGCACTTGTCTTCCCAGGGGTTCATTTCGTCACTTATAATACAGTCAATCTTAAGCTATTATTATTAGCTGTGATGAACTCCATTGGTTTTACACATTGTCTTCCTGCACCTTTTGACAAATCAAAGGACTCCTTTCATCAGAAGGTATTGTCTTGGACCCCATCGGCCCTGATTACATGCCTAATTCACTTATGAGATGGGTCAATAATTGCTTCATAAGCATTTTCCATCACAATGACTCATCAGGTTGCTCTCACCAGCAATGGGTATTTTGTCTCCAACTATCTCTTCTTTCTACTTTTCCAAGTCAAGCATTTCCTCAGGGAATGTCATGCTGCAGATGACAGAGATCGGTTGCTGAGCTTGGACTATTATTCACTGAAGCCCAGTCTTGCATCTCTCAGTGGATCAGGTCTGGACTCAGGAGCTCAAAGCCTGGGTGAACAAAAGATAAATCAAGAAGTACAATTCATTCCTGGCTGAGGAGGAATTTGTGGTCAAAGACTAGGTGATGTAGTAAGAATATGCTTCAATATATTTCTCCATAACCTTCTATTAACGTGAACAGCGGGATACAAGCTGTGGAACGGGACAAGTCACTGTATTTCAGCCCAGTACTGTCTGCATTCAATAGGGAGCAAGTCAGCTCCTAGTTTCAGATATGAAAAAAAAGGAAACTGATGAAATGCAAAGGAAGAAGTCGTGTATTAGGTATATATTTCATGTACTCATATGAAAACTATGAGCATTGATTCTTAAGGAGCAATTGTCTGAGTGCTAATTCTCATTTTATTTGTGTTATACAGCTATTTGTGGTATGTAGTGACTCACCCCTGCTCAATGGTATTGGTCTTCTGGTTGTTGTTAACACCACCCTCCCACCCCATCCCGGCCTTCCACTGCTGCTTCTGTCCTCTTTTCGAATTGTTTGTTCTCCCAGATGCCAGAGGTCTTCCATAACATTGCTCTTGAATAAGACAAGGAGAACACAGCCATTCAGTACTTGTCTGGTTGTACCTGGACTGACACAAACCATTTTGTCAGTGGCCTCTCTAGATTGTGTGGTTGGTTTTAAGCCACCTGAAATAATGCTGTCTATACTACTACACCTGGGAGCTGGAAACTAAATCTTGGCAAGGGTCCTCTTGCTCTGAAGCCATTACACAGACAAGAAGCCGACTGCGACTTGGTCACTGAGCATTTTAAGTGTTACATCTGTGCAGGCTTTCCATAACACAGCTTGAAAGAAGACAAATGCTAAGTAAAAATAAATAAATAAATAAATAAATAAAATGCTCTGGCCATTACTTTCAGACATCTTCACCAGATTTGCAAGTGTGCGCTGATCTCATCCACTTGCAAAGAAGTTTGCCTGCCTGTGCCGGATATGCCAGCCTTTCTCTATCTTAAGCCCAACAGCATTTGTGCAAGAGAGAGGAAAACAGACCAGGCTGGTTCCAGCCCTTCCTAACTCTTGTCCTTGAAAACACAAGATATTCTTCTGCTTTTAGGGATGTTGCCTCACACAGAGCTCCTTGTTTTCTGTAGCTGTTTAGTATTTGGAAAAACTTGTGTGGAAGAGCTGTTGCAGAAAGAAGTTTGTGCAGGCCTAATCATTTCTTGTATCCCCAAGGACCTTTTCTTCCTCATTCGGCCTGTTTCCTGTAATCCTTTTCAGTCCTCCTCTCAGTGCTTATTCCGCATATGTTCTCCCTTCACTCTTTACTGCTCCTTTTTATTTTGGTTTTAATCACCTAGAGGCAGATGCTTCCTCCTATTCTGTGTCTAGCAAGGTGTCTAGCACAAGGGCACACTGTTTTCCATAGGCCTAAGCATCTCTGGCTGATGTAAGCATGCAGTAAATTTGATTCACTCTGAGGGCATGCTAGATTTGTGGCTGCAAAGAATTCCAGCATGTGCTGTTCAATATCTGGTAATACTGGACATGGACCACAGCGCATACTCTACCATAATAATAATTTGTAGCACAAGCATGGTTTTCCTTTCCCAAGAGCCACAGAGCAGCTTCGCAGCGTGTTTTCATGCTGCATTTGAGGTAGTGGCATCCTGATCAGAAACAAAATATATATATTATCTTTAATCATCAAAAAAGCGTTCCTGTTATATTTTGCTTTCTTTTGGGCCAATCGTATCCTGGGGTGCATCAAGCACGGCATCGCTAGTAGGTCAAGGGAGGTGATTGTCCCGCTCTACTCTGCGCTGGTACGGCCTCACCTCGAGTACTGTGTGCAGTTCTGGGCACCACAGTATAAAAAGGACATGAAACTGTTGGAGAGTGTCCAGAGGAGGGCTACGAAGATGGTGAAAGGCCTGGAGGGGAAGACGTACAAAGAACGGCTGAGGTCACTGGGCCTGTTCAGCCTGGAGAAGAGGAGGCTGAGGGGAGACCTCATCACAGTCTACAACTTCCTCGCAAGGGGTTGTCAAGAGGCAGGAGACCTTTTCTCCATTAACACCAGTGACAGGACCCGCGGGAACGGGGTTAAGCTGAGGCAGGGGAAATTTAGGCTTGACGTCAGGAGGGGGTTCTTCACAGAGAGGGTGGTTGCACACTGGAACAGGCTCCCCAGGGAAGTGGTCACTGCACCGAGCCTGTCTGAATTTAAGAAGAGATTGGACTGTGCACTTAGTCACATGGTCTGAACTTTTGGGTAGACCTGTGCGGTGTCAAGAGTTGGACTTGATGATCCTTAAGGGTCCCTTCCAACTCAGGATATTCTATGATTCTATGATTCTATGGGACTTTTTCCTTTCAAATATGGAATTGTAAAATGAAAGATTTTTCAAAATATAACAAAGCCTCCAAAGTAGGAAATTTCTTTTTCCTGCCTGTACCTGCTAGCATTATGTGGTTATTCCTAATTATTATAGTGCAAAATGTGCATTGATGACAGCAGAAACATATTCACATTGCACAGTAATAACAAACAACGAACGATTATGTTTTAAAAGGCATTCCTTATCAGGCCACAAGTATGCCCTGATCTGTCTTTTTTGGTACAAACTTCAGGTACAATTTCAGCTTCCACTTCTGAAAAAAATAAACATAAAATTGATTAATTACTACTTGGATTCTGTGACCCACTGAAATGGTTTTATACTGAGAATGCTTGAAATAATTACTTGACACCAAGGGGAGAATGATAACAGCTTTTGCATTCTTCTTCAGATACCTTTTCCACAGTTTAATTAATTAATTATTTTATTTAAGTGAAAATACATTCTCTGTTATATCTCATGGGGAGGAGAGGAGAGGAGAGGAGAGGAGAGGAGAGGAGAGGAGAGGAGAGGAGAGGAGAGGAGAGGAGAGGAGAGGAGAGGAGAGGAGAGGAGAGGAGAGGAGAGGAGAGGAGAGGAGAGGAGAGGAGAGGAGAGGAGAGGAGAGGAGAGGAGAGGAGAGGAGAGGAGAGGAGAGGAGAGGAGAGGAGAGGAGAGGAGAGGAGAGGAGAGGAGAGGAGAGGAGAGGACAACCAGAGTTAAGCATTTAACAATAGCTAAGTAAAGTTGAAATTTAGCTCTGTCTTTATATATTTAGCAACCTTGCTTTAGCGATTACACTGGGGCACCTTGCTTGGCACAGAGCTGGATTTTCCTCCCTATCAGGGCTACAAGGGAGCCTGACAGCTGGCAGGCACCTTTGAGGAGCATGGCTGGATCAAAAGCAGCCAGCAGGACCCTCTCTTCCATGCTTAAATTATGACTTTTTAAGAAAGGAGATGAAGGCTGTGCAAAGTACAATTAATAACACCTTTGCTGCCTCCCCGCCACTGCCAGTCTCTCAGCTCATTCCTCTCACAAAACCAGACAGTTCCTCCTTGACAACAGCCTGAAATATAAACTCACACAGAGCCTATATCTTGTCTGTCACTGGGATTTAAATATTTCAGGCTGTGGCAGACCAGCTGGTTCCTCACTGATTAGAGCCTGATGAGTCTGGTTTCCTAACACGGATGGGTTTTATTCATGGACCTTCAGGTTCTCCATTTTCCATCTTTATTCCTTTCATCACTCTGGGTAATAACTGGCTTTCCTATCTGCCCTGAGAAACACTGCAAGAAGAGTCCCATTGTGCACAATCAATGGAGCCCTTGGCTCTTTCCTCCCCTGATTATTACAGGAAGGGAAGCCTCTTTAGTCCTTAGCCAAACAAGAGGGACATTATCTCTCTTTTTTTTTTTTTTAATTATTATTATTACTTGAAAAAAAAAATCATGGAGCTGGACAACCCTTTAATTGCATTTTATATCCATATATGATTTCTTTTTTCTTCATGGAATTTGTGTCCTGTCCATCATCAGCTTGAAAAGAAAGAAAGTTACACTGGAAAAAAAGTTTACAGTCTACTGGAAAGCAATCCTGTGCACAGCTGGAATTGTTATTTCACTGAACACCTTGGCACTTGAAGTTTAGTAAAGTGCTCACAGAACTGAGCTAATGGATCAACAGGTGAAAGGCATATGCAGAACAAAAGAATCGTGTTTTTTCACAGTGGTGCCTTTCAGAGTACCCTATCTACCTGTAATAAACTTGATGTAGAATGTGACACGGCACATCCCTATGTCGGTTCCATCCCTGGAAGTCTTTAAGGCCAGGTTGAATGGGGCTTTGGCAGCCTGGTGGGAGGTGTCCCTGCCCATGGCAGAGGGGTTCGGAACTGAGGGGTTCGGGCTTTACGGTTCCTTCCAACCCAAAACATCTATAATTCTACGATTCTGCAGAACCCGAGGACTTCACAGCCATGGAGGTGATAGTTCATCTAAGGAGATAAATCTTGTGGTCCACCCATGCTCAGATGAGTGTGAACCAGCAGTGAGCTCCCCAGATAGGATCACAATAAATTCCAGCTCTGCCCTATCTTCCCACAGGTAGAAAGTGCGAAGGAGAATAGAGACTCTTGCAAAACTGATAAAATGAGCACTAATACAGCTGATCATTAAGTTGCTAAACAGTGATAAATGCAAGCCTTCATCTTAATTCAGAGCTGTCTTCAGCTTCAGAGACAATATATAGGTGGAGCACAACCCCAGAACATCTATATAAAAGTAGTCTATTCATAACAAGACACATGACAGTGCATGATTATGAACAGTATCTCTTTAACTACATTTCACTGGTGCAATAAGTGTTCTTAATAAACATTGCCTGGCTTATCTCTTGGAAACTGAAAAAAAAAAAAAAGTGATTGATGAGCTTCTGAACTAGTGTTTCATCTGAGCCAAGGTTTTCTCTGACTGATAAATATACCAGACTAGCTCTGGCGTTCCAGCTTATCTCCGCTCCACAGGAATAATGTTACAGAAATGTCTCCCAAGACTTTAGGAGAAGAAGCAGGATGATATTTTGGAGGCTTATCGGCTCACACTAGAGTCCATGCAGCTCTATGTCTTATTGTTAATCTTCAGTAAAAAACAGATGCAAGTTTGTTAATTTTTTTAAAGTTAACTGCAAACCCTTTTCTTCAGCACCAGGATGATTTTAATTCCTTTTCTCACAGTGCTTGTCAGTTTTTCTGTCCCTGTGTTTCCCCAGCTTGTCTTCTATGCACCATGACAGGGACTGGACAACAGAGAGGGAAAATACAGGGAGATGACACCAATCCAGGGCCACACAGCACAGACTGGGAATGAATTGAAAAGGACTCAGCTGGAAGGTGATCTTTACTGTGATAAAATTATCAGTTTTCCAATCACACAGTTGTAACTTCTGTCAGTGTTTTGGATTTCTTTAGAATCTGCTTCACACACATTTGAAACCTTAAAAACAGTACTTAAAGACATTTATTAAAGGGTTAAGCATGGTAGGAACTCCATAAGAATTTTAAAATGATATTCTTTACCCAAGGCAATAGACAGCTTCTTCAGAGTCATTCCATTCTAATGTGTAAATGCTGAAAGTAATTAGACTGTGTCCTATGTGTATTAAAGTATTCAGGAGAAGTCATTTGGAAAAAGTGACTTTTCATGAGAGGCTGCCAAATATTTGCTAGAAGTTATTGCATTACTAATAATATAAGAAGTTTTGGTTTTTAAAATGAAGGCTGTATTGAAACATATAATTCCAAAAAAGCATTTTGTTGAGATGATTTTTTTTTTTTTTTTAACTTTTCAGTAAGGGAATGGACAATGCAAGTGTCCACTGCAGTGTCTGTTGGTCAGAAAAAGATGTTAAATTGAATTTTTCATGAGAACAGTTTACAATTTTGTTAAAAAGATAGAAACTATTTTGTTCTGAAAACAGCCTGAAAAACTCCAAAGAAATGTTTAGATGTCGTTTCAGTTTTGAAGAAAAAATATTCCTTCAACAGCTCTGAATATCAAGTGTGGTTTTTTTTAGAGATGTATTGAGTAGTGCACGGAGTTTCACGTTTTGCTGTTACTTCAAAAAAGGCAATAAAGAGCATTTTTTCTCCTTCCTCATCCTTTGTTGCAGAGTAGACATACAGACTCTCTAATGCTGTTTTATTTACAGAATTCAAATCCCTCCAAAAAGATCACATGCCCTCTGATGCCTGCAATAAGCCCACTGGCTGTTTATGGCTAGAAAGTTAGTATTCATATAGAGACTGCACATAAATGAGAACCAGACCCTATATTACTTCAATCACTGGGGGAGGGTGTCTAAATTAAATGAAAGCTATAAAAAGACTTTCGTGTTAGTCATGTCTACTTGATGAAATAAGGCCATGTCTACTTGATTAAATATTATCAATAGTCTTAAAATGTTCTGCTGCCTAGTGAAGCCAGTTGCCACCTGAACTGTTTATACAGTTGCTTTCTCTGCCTTTTGATCCTCTCCATTCCACGTTTTCTGTCATTGAAAGGCAGAAGTTGGAGCTGGGGGTGCTTGTGAAGCTGTCTTTCTTTATTATCACTTGATAATTATCAAAATAAACATTAAACATGATGTGCAAAAAGCTGAGAACAAGGATGCCAGTCTCCTTATAAGACCAGCATTTTTACTGTATTTAAAAGAGCAGGTAAAATAAGTAAACATAAAACATTCAGTACCCTCTTAAATAACAGTGTGCTTTGGCTTGCAGCTCTGCCTTGTTACTACTATAGGCAGTGCATAAATATCTCTCTGCCTAATGTAAGAGCTGCCAAGTAACCACAAAGATTTTAATTATAGGAAGAAGTAATTGTTCTGGGGAAAAAAAGAAAGAAAGTAAGTAAGAAAGAGAAAGAGAGAGAGAGAGAGAGAAAGAAAGAAGGAGAAAAGGAAGGAAGGAAGGAAGGAAGGAAGGAAGGAAGGAAGGAAGGAAGGAAGGAAGGAAGGAAGGAAGGAAGGAAGGAAGGAAGGAAGGAAGGAAGGAAAAGAAAGAGAAAAAGAAAGAAAGAGAAAAAGAAAGAAAAAGAAAGAACATAAATACTGCAATTGTATTTACTTACAAAGGGAAAAGAGGAATCACCTACCAAAAGCACAGTGACTCTTTCATTAATGAAGTGTTATAAATTCTCCATGCTTTGAACCCTCTTTGCCCAGTGGACGGTGCATCTTTATACATTTACATTTAGACAGAGATCCTAGCCCCATCTTTCTGTTTCCCTTGGCTCCCTTTGCAGGGGAGCTGCAGCTTCCTTCCTTGAAAAAAGAAGAGGGAACCTAGCAAGCTCTTCTAGCATGCAGAGCTCCAGAAGGCAAATGGTAGGGTATTTACAGACACTGGTACATCCTCTAGTTCCTGGGTTTAAAAAGGGCCTGCAGTGTCTCTAAGGAGTATGCAGTCTGTGGGAGGTATTCAAACAAGAAATGTTTTGTTTTGACAGAAATTCCAGAAAATTCATTGAAGTGATATTTTGAACAAAGTTGGACTCGAACTGGGCTGAAGCTTATAAAGCAATCCAATGAGGATGAGAAGATTAATGGAACAAGTTGGTTGGGTGCTTACAAAACTGATAGTACTTATAAAACTGATTTTGCAAAATATCAAGTGATTCTATTATATTCAGCATTCTGCTTTTTGTTCAGAGAGAGCTCTCCACAGAGGTGCCCAGATTTTCAGCTTGCATCCCTTGTAATGACTTCACTCATGCATCCATGCAGAGGAGGTTGGGCAGGGAGAGCAACTCCAATTATTTTAGATGTCCTTTGAAAACATGGAACTACAAAGGAAAAGTTAAGTGCAAGAAATAGATGTTCATCTGAGGACAAAACTGAGTCATAAGGACATTTGTAGCATTCATTGTAGCACTTGCCATGGTCCCACATCAATGCCTGGATTTTTCATAAGCAACGAGTGAAGTTGAGTTATTCACTCCTTTTTTGACTTCTCACTGTTACAGACTTAGACTGTGGATGGTTGTTAACTCAATTGCACATACCTTTTACAGGCTAAGTCCAATAGTAATGACACTGTTAACTGCTAATCTTAGAATGTCTTACGTATACTGAGAACATCTGTACATTTATCCTAGCAGTATAATGTTTACGTAAATCTTGTCAATGTACTATACACATACATTACACGTGTAGTCTTTATATTTAAAATTGTGCTTGCTTGAATATAAATATCAATGCAAAATGTAATATTTTATGTAAACACATATTTTACTGTTGTATATATTGTGTGTATACAGAATTTGTTAGGAGACAGATACCAAATGCATTTTTAAAGATGATCTTACTCGGTAAGATGAGAGCTCACTTGAGACACTGAATGGCTCAGGGATCCGGTAATGGGATACAAACCTTCACACCTCTATATCAGCATTTCGGATCCAGCTGAAACAAGAAATAATAAAAAGCTGTCACTGTACTGACAGTTTGGTGGCCAGGAAGTTGTGTGCTACTTGTCTTGGCCCATCCAGATGTGTGTTTGTAAGAGCCGTTAGTCCTGCTGGTATGCAGCAGACAGGGAGGCACAAAACCAGCCCTGGTTTCTCCTGATGGTCCCTGGCAGGGCAGGAGGCTGCCCCCCTCAGGAATCCTGTGCTGTTGCCCCCAGAGCAGTACGGTATCCCCAACTTCTTCTTTAGGTTTGCCTAATTGCTCTACCTGACCAGGTAGAAGCTACAGACCTAGTAGTAAAATTCAGTGCCAGGGGTGGGAACAATCTTTCCAGGTCCTGCACATATTCCTGTAGTATCAGGCTCTTGACAATAGAAATTCACAGAAACCATCCTCAAGCATAGGTGCTGCCTGCAAGATGTACCTTTATAAGCAAAAAAAAAACAAAAAAAAAAAAAACAAAAAACCACCAACCAACCAACCAACCAACCAAAAAAAACCACCAACAACTAAAAACCACCACCATGAAGTGGTGCCAAAACATTATAAGAGTTGATCCTGTTGTGTAAACAAAGAGAGACTCTGTCCTGAGGGCTATATTTATTGTGTCTTTTATGAGCATTGAATTAGTCTGATTCCTGAAATGAGACCTAAGCTACCAGCAACATCCTCAAAACTCTTTCCATGTTATTCTTTTTGGAATAAGCCATTATTTTCATCATTTGAATCATGTGGCATAGTGGATAGAAGGCAATGATATAGTACCCTTGAGGGTGAAAGCAGGGAGATCTTTAGGATTGCCTTCTCTTTACCTTAATTGGAATCCATAAACAAAGGTAAGAAAACAAACAATATATGTGCCTCCTGTGATCATTAAGGCTGACAGTATCACAGATTCTGGTTGGAAAAAGGGCCAAGACAACATGTATTCTTGGACTACATAAAAGATATTTTTAACACAGAAGGGGTTTATTGTCATTCTCTACCAGCCAGCCATATTTGGATCTGACAGAGCTGCTGTGCCTGGGTTAATCTGGTGAGAAGTATTTGCTTGAGGAACTTGATTTACAGTTCTGGGTGGATTTGCGCAGGATACTTGCAAAGAGATTGCTGATGACAGTGGCATTATCAGGATACACCTAAGGAACTGAGGCAACACCCACCTCCCTGCAGGAAAGTCACCCATAGAAAGAAAATTACCCTCTGGCAAGGAGAAAGGAGGTTGTGCCTTGCCCTCATTTGCACTGGTGACAATTGAAGATTGTTCACTGCCCTTTTTTCCTTCTCCCATCACTCACCTACTCAAGCATGCACAGACATTTTGGTAATTATGAAATTGAAGTGTTATAGCCATAATGAAAAGAAAACTTCTACAGTGTGATGTCTAATGTGATATGTAAGGGAAGAGGATATTCTCATCTGGCAACACATAGCAACCAACCTACACATCACTACATCCTAGGCTTTACCTTTCACAACAAGGCACCCCATGTGAAACGGGTGGAGGAAAAGGACGAGACATGTAGGCTTTCCCTGACATAAGTGATGTGGTGTCCGGACTCATGTATCCCACCATGCACAGCCTGTCTGAAAGCAGCAGTTGTTGCATTACCTTGAGCAATAACCCAAACTCTTCCTAAGTACAGTTTGCAGTGCCTGGCAGCAACACTGTCAAGATAACAGGATAACGCCTGTGAGCAGGCAGCTGTCCTGGACAAAGCTGTGGTCGGACTGCATCATTTCACCCCATCCAGTTACCAGGAAGAAGTGTTATTCTTGTTACTGCATTGCTTGCATTTTTATTCATCTCTAAGGCATCTGAATGCTTTACATATGTTGAGACATCCAAACTTTTAATTAGGTAAATCAAAAAAAATACATTATCCCTGCTGCCTGCAGGTTTAAGACTAAGATTTAATCAGTGGGAATGCCTGAACAACGGGCTATCATTTAGCTCCTCATGAGTGTCATAGGTATAGCAGCAATCCACAGAAAATGGCAGAATTCTGTCCTCTACACACTAGGTTTTCACCAGCACTTTCTTTTCCACAGCCCCCTGTCCTTTCTAATTCCTTGTGTTTGTCTTAATTCAACCATTATTATTATTATATTTTAATCTAGATTTCCTGCTTTGCATTAGTATATTCTCATTACAGCTTTTTCCAAAGGCCTACAGAAAATAAATAAATTAAATAATCCACATTTTCAGGTGCTAAGGTCATCCATGTTCTCATTTTGCTTGTACATGGACTGTGTGGCAGCAAACCAGATGCCAGAACTAGATGACAGTGAGCAAGAAGGCCTTTTGCTTAACTTGAGATTTTGTGACCCACATGCCAGTTCTTCTAGTTGCCCACTAATAAGACAGGTAATTAAATGAGACATTTAAGGCATATAAAAATATTATTATATTAGCTAGTACAAAATTTCTGGTAGAGTATTCTAACCCAATAAAATACAAGCAGTGTCCTGTTTTTCTTACTGTTGTGAATTACCTGGTAGAGTCAATGTGTTTGAGCCCGTGCTTGTATATGTCAGCAATTCAGGGCAATTATTTTGTTTCCTGCTCTACAGTGATGTAAAATGTGAGATTTATCCAGAATAATAGTTTGGAACTGGTGCCTGGGTGAATCTTGCTACAAAAGATGACTGGTTTTGCTAATTTTGCTATTAAATGATTGGTTCATAGACTTTGATTGATGATTTTTATTTCCTCCTCCTCCCACATTTCTGTTAGTTTGTGCACCTGGAGTTCTATTCGATAAAAGTATCTATTTGTATAAGGCACTGTGGTATATTTACTAATACCCAAGTCACATCACTTTTAAATAAAATCAGGATTCTCACATTTTTCAGGCTGAACCACCAAGTTCTTCAACAACTATAAAAAACAGTGCCCCTGTGCAAGCACCAGATGTGGTCTGAAACATTGGAGATGGGCCTGGGACAGAGGCCAGGTATGAGTGTTCCCAAACTTGGTCAAAGTTTGGGAACTTGCATTCAAGTCCTCCAGTACAGAGAATATAAATGAAGGTTTGTCATTTCCAAAAATGAGGTGGAGTCTGCTGGCCTCTCCACTCTTAAAAGTGGTCATTGCCATTGTAATTAGTTTCTAGACAAGAACTCCTATGTTTGGTTTATTGAAAAGTTTCATTAAATGAGTAAAAGTGATTGAAATAGCAGCTCACCTCAGGATGACTATACTGCATATAGAAACATGCTGAGTTGTCATTGTTTCCTTAACTTTTATTTGACAGTCTTCTACAGGCAGATCAGCTTATGGGGAGTGCTTATGGGGCTCAGTAGGTCCAATGACACTGTGTTTGTTGGTGGAACTTAACAGTACTGGCACAAAAATTATGGCATTTGTCTCACTGACATTTGTCTTTCTCACCTGGGATTTCAAACTGAACACTTAAGGTAAACTCAACATCCCACCTGTCTTCTCTTCATTGATATTCAGTTAATTTGGGTAAATCAGCATTTGACCTCCCTTGCCAAACTTCTCCCTGTAGAAGAGCTGTGCTGCTGCCCACCTGCTGCACGGCAAGATTGTGCTTAGCCCTGATCCCTGGCACACACCGTGTGCTCACAGTTGATTTCTTGCTTGAAGAAGAACAGACCACTAATAAATTGCACAGTCATTACCCTTTATGCATACTTGTTCTAATAGGTGTCGCAGATTCCTGCCTCCTAATAAGGAAAGGAAGTAGAAAAACACATAAATTCTCCCAAGGGAGTCAGACAGCCTGAAGCCACGTTCGACAGCTGTTACTGTTACCATGAACACCAAGAGCAAAACAAGGATTAGAAAGGGGAAAAAAAATAGAAAAAGAAAAAAAAAAAATAAAAGAAAAAGAAAAGATGCATTGCCAGGGATTTTGGCAAGATTTTCTTGGATACGGAATGTGTTTTGCACTGCCCCAATCTATAAAAGCACAGCACTCCTGCGGCACGTGATGGAATTTGGAGATTAAACAAACATTGGCATTAATTAGTCTTAAAAGGAATTACTTCATTTAGCCAAAGTTTGCATTTCTGTATCTCGCTCTTTTTAAAAAAACTGTCACTTTAATCTCCAGCAGTAAGATTTTGGCATTTGATGGAAGCTTGGATACTTCCCCATGCTATGGTGTTATTAAATCTAATTCACAGGAGGTTTCAGAAAATGTTTTCACAGGGTTTACCTTTCATCTTCTATACTCAGCTCTGGTCTTTCTCCTCGGGGCCAGCTGATAGGAATCGGGTGCTTCCCCGGCTGCCCTGGAGCTATGCTGAGTTACACCAACTAAGCCTCTGTCCCTCTGTGTTATAGCTGAGAAATCCAAAGGGGAGATTCATGTCCTTTGTAAAGAGGTGTATTTAGTCTACCCCGCTGAGATAGTTTATGGCTTTGGCAGGGAAACTGTTGACAGTGCGTACTGTGAATACAGTTCAAAGTGAACTTGAAGTCCTGGAGCTGCAGCTCTCCGTATGCTCGTTACATTAATTTGTTAAAGGTGCTCAGTGTAGGTACATATGTATGTGTGGAGTCATACCATCAATTAAACTGACTCACTTGATATTCTACTAAAAGTGGGAACGGGGTGCACCACAGACTATTGCTGCCCTTTGCAAGGCATAAAAGCAGGGTCACACCACGTCTGGACACTAAGGCACCCACAGCACTTGTCACAAGACTATTAGTCTCAGCACCCTGGTCAAACTCCAGTTTGTGTAATAGCTATCCATATTCTCAAAATATGTCCCCCATAGTTTCAGGTCAACACAGTATTTCTTGCTTTTGACTTAAATCATTGATTAGTCATGGCTCAGTCTATACTTACTGTTTAGTGGGGACTGCTAGCGTTAGGTCAGAGGTTGGACTCGATGATCTTGAGGTCTCTTCCAACCTAGAAATTCTGTGATTCTGTGATTCTGTGATTACTGAATGTCTGCTGCTTTTCTCATCCTAGCTAGCTTCAGGTGAAGGCAAAGGGATATTTTTTCAGGCCAAAAGTCACACCTGCTTTCATCAGAAGACCAAGGTTCAGACTAATCACAAACATAGGAAAAACTGAGCAATAGCGTGCTTTCTCACAGGACAATCCAGTAGAAGGGCATAGGGAAGATTTCTCTCCTAGCACCTCACAATTTCTGTGTTTTCATACACATCTCCTGCTTTCCCCTCTGCCCTTTGCCTTGTAACCCTCCCTGAACAGAAGCATGGTTGGAGGATGGTCTCTGGATGTTAATATCCCCTCCCCATTCAGAGACACATTTCCATCCCACTTCAGGATTCAGTCTCCTATATACAACCACAAATCTTACATGCTCAGTTAATCAAAACACTATGTGTCCAAGGGCCACTCCAATGGAATAATCAGGCTGAGAAATGACATTTCTATCTGGATGGTGCAAAGCAGTGAGTGTCTTAAAAAACAAGTATAAGGTTAGCTGAAAGCTTAAAAAGACTACATAAAAATTCTTAACCAACTTTAAAAGAGAATTTCAAAGAAAAAAACAACTTTGAAAAACTTTGATAACAATTATCAAAGCACACTTTTCTAAAAGTATTTGTGACCAATGACAGTAACCAGTAATATTTCTTAATATTCTAACCCATTTCAGTTCCTGTCCAATGTCAGTCTTAACACAAGCTAAAAATATGCTACTTATTGAGCTGGAAGAAGGTTTTGATTTACAATTATGCCTTGATGGATTACCTGAAAGCGCAACCTTCAGGCAAACTGTGATTAACTTGACCAAAGACATCTGGGAGAGCCATCTATGGCCTAAAATTATGACCTTGGTATTCTGGGCTGAAACTAGACACCATTTAAGTTGCAGTGCTGAAAAACTCTTCTACAGAGGCCTTTGTTTAGGAGGCCAACAGGTTTTTTAGCTCCAGCAGTTGAGCAGAAACACCTCCTGTGAAGTTACAGGGGGGAAAAAAAGTACTTCCTATTTTTTTCAGTTATTTATTTAAAAGCAAAACTCCAAACATTCCCATCTTGTATGAATAAAGAAGCAAAAACAATTAATAACTTAATGATTAGCAAATGCTGTAGACATAGGTTTGTATTTTACTTAGCAAGATTTATGGAGTTAAATATAAAAGTATGACTCTTGAAAGCCATGTGCTCATAATTAACTCAAGTCTTACCCCTGGATACTGTAAAATCACAACATGCTGTCAGAGCCCATTTTCTGATCCTGTTATCAGCATGGAATAAAGTTTTCCATTAAATGCAAAACAGATTTACAGGTGCTAAAACAGCTATTTTATCAGTGGGAAACAGGCTACCTTTTGTTCTCTAGAAAGGCATTTCATGATTTTACATTGGTCAATTGATTGTACAATAAAGGGAAACAAAACAATTTAGTTCATCTACTGAAACTGAAGAAGATATAAATTGAAAATAAGGACAAGGAAAAGTAATGCCTCTTTGCATGTAGGATGAACGTTCTTGCATATTGTCACCTACTGTAAAAGGAAAGGAACAAGATAAAAGCAACGCTGTTCCCTTCTTACTGCTGAGTATGTTACATAAATCCTCAGTGTTCCTACAGTCAAGCTCAAAGGATAACAGCATTCCAGGCAGCAGTGAACATTCAAAATTAAATTGCTCTGTTAAAGAGAGGTCCTGCAAAGATAACACTCCTCTTGGTGTATTAATTCCTCTCCTGAGCTTTTGAGTGAAGGGGCTCCCAAGCTCCCCAGGGGAGGCGATTCCTGCCCCCTTCATCCTTATCTGCAGCAAGGAGCCCACTTCCCTGGAGCAGGAGGGTGGGTGCCCTTTCAGGGGAAGGAGCTAACATTTTGCTGGTACTCCAGAAACTGAAGAAGAGAATAACCTTTTGCGTGTTTGCCAGGCTGACACAGAGTAGGTCGTCACTGAGGACCAATCTGAATGTTTTGGGAATAGGGCATTGGGCCTCCTAAGAACAGCTGCTTCAGAGTTTGGTGACTACAAACTGCCTGCTCAAGAAGAAGCAACATCCTTTGGTTTCCCACAGTGTGAAAGTTTTAATATCATGGTTGATAGAAACTGCGTTTCAGGGACTGTGTCTGAATATTAGGCCTAGCCATGCATGACCCTGAACTCCAGAGCCATTTGCTAAGTTCAGATCAAGTCTTTAACTTGCAAGATATTATTTATAACTGCTTTTAACAAAGTGTTTTGATGAAGGTTTTGAGAGCACTCTAAGGGATTCGATACATTTCTTTCTCTGAAATATCCCAGGCAACTTCAAAAAACACATGACCCATCTTTGTATCCAACATTAAGAGCCTGAAAGCACAGAAAACAGGAGCCTCATGCAGAAACAGTACAGAGCACTAGATAAAAACTCAGCATTGTCTTACAGCTTTGGCAAATGCAGAAGAATTCAAGAACAGAACAGCTACGGTGAGTCACAATGAGGCTTCATCTGACCCAGCTTATTGACCAATTTCCAAAGTGTATCTTATGCAAACAAGGTGATCCTTCCTCTGTCATAACCTCCAAGCTTCCAAGACCCAGTGGGAGTGCAGCTTTCTGAACTGGGGATTGTTTTGGGGCCACCAATTCATCCATCCTATAGGTTTATCATTTTTAACCCTCTGTTGCCAGACTGTGTTTTCTGAAAAACAACCTCTCATTTGATTGAAGTCTTCCATGTAGCAATTCCTCTAGGTGCTCAGCAGTTATTTTATTATGAAAAAGACTCCATAGGCATTTCCTTCCTTTTTTTATTTTATTTTATTTTATTTTATTTTATTTTATTTTATTCTATTTTATTTTATTTTATTTTATTTTATTTTATTTTATTTTATTTTATTTTATTTTATTTTATTTTATTTTATTTTATTTTATTTTATTTTATTTTATATTTTATTTACATATATACAAATATATATATATGCATTTCCTTTTCCTTATATATTGCTGTAACTGAGAAGATATTAGTGCAAAGAGCCAGTCTACCTTCCCTTAAGAAGATGGGACATTTCAAACTTTCCATGACCTGTTCAAGGGCAATTTCCTCTTCTAAACAGGGAAAACTGCAAAAGGACTTCAGAGATCATTAAGGCTGTTACTGATGTTATATGAAGTGATTTACAAGTAGGTGTACAAGATGGTCCTTTACTGCTCAAACAAAGGGTAATGTAATGAATATGACAAAGCATTTGCACATGGTCTTCCATGTTTGAGAACAAAATTTTCTTGGAAGCATTTACATGAACACTATACTGTGGTGCTGTCCGTCGGCACCTCTGAGTGACTCAGTACAGTACAATACAGAACACTGTATTGATCATGGGTCCAGAGCAGTTAAAAGAAACTTCTACCAAATGCTGGCCCAGTCTTAATTTGGTAGTAAACTCACAGGTTTACATACATGAGTGAAGGGAACTTGTGAGATCCAGATACCTCTGAAAATGTAGAATTTGCACTGTTATGAGTCCACTTGCTTTAAGAGAGGTAGCCAGAAAACAGAAGCCAAAGCTGTTGATCTGACTGACAAAATGATGGTTGGAATTGACATTGTCTGCTTTTTCACAGACTAAATGACAGATACATAAGGTCTCAGGTTCCAGTGATACAGAACACAGAGAAAAAAGTTCCCTAGATTGTGGGTCAACCCAAAAGAAGAATGATGTGACATTAAATACAGGGGGATACAAGATTTCATTCTTTCATTCTATGATAGAATGATAAGGCCCAGAATCAAGAGAACTTTTGTCTCTGTTTCCCCCAGCCCAAGAAATAATTTCTGAAGAGTGAACTTCAAAGTGCTTGACCATTTGTCAGAAATTATTGCAGAACTACAAAGAAATATCCAAACAGTAAATCAAAAATCTGAGAAAGAAACCTCTTGCAAGGACTACAAAGGAAGAAAAAAACAAATGGCATGGAGAGTTGATTATAACACCAGCAGTTTGCCACGGCAAAGGAGAAACTGATACCAGATGCTGCTGAGAGCTCTTTCATTACCTTGTGCAAGACCTGCAGTGCCGTGGAGGGGCCCCATGCAGCACTATGTCTCTAGCTGGGATAAATGTGAGGCACTTAGGGAAAAAGATTCATTCTCAAAAGAGATCTGCAGAGCCAATTATTATTTTATTTGAATGATGATTTGATGACCAACTCATCACAAGTTTGCTGCATTCTTTCATTATCTCCAAAAAATAATTTTGCAGTTGTCCTATTTTGTAATGTAAAGCTATGTCAGTGCTTTTAATATCAGCAGCATTACTATTTAATGTGAAAGTAACAGATGAAAAATTAATAATTATTTATTATTATTTTTTTAAATATTGGATGCAAAACTTTCCAGACCTTATTGACCTTGGCATGTTCTTTCTAGATTTTTTAATCCTCTGACCCTTTAAATTTAATTTTTATTTGTCTGGTTATTTAGCAATTTGTGAATTATAGCATGCAATTCCATCATTTTCTTCCACTCTCCTAGAAAGTAATATCAGCTAGAAACTGAATGACTTATGTTTAGACAGTATTCCCTGTGCAACATTACTGTCTTGCTCATATTGTGTCAGATGAAGAAAATGTACAGTATGATAAGGGAGTGAGGGATTTTATCTGTTTGTTGTTTTTTTTTTTTTTTTTTTTTTTTTTTGTTTAATTAGCATATTGACTGACAGTTGTACAGAATTGTTCATCTGCTCAAAACTTGAAGTGTACTGTATACAAACACCACAAGGGAGGACTGGAAAAAAATGCCTTGTCTTAGAAGTCAGAAGGTGTTGTGTTTTGGGCTTTGTTTGTTTGTTTTATTTTGTTTTGTTTGTTATTGTTTTTGTTTTAATTAAGTCTCTTTTTATTCCCCTTGTGGTTTCTGGTCTTTTCAGGTTCACTTGTTTTGTGTTTCCATGGTTTTCTCTGCAACCATGAGGAATACAAATGCTCTTTTCCAAATTAGTAAAAGCAGAGATTATATGGAATCACTAGAGTCTGACAGCTGAGGTTTTTTAGCAAAGCATATCAAATGTAACAGCTGTTGTAATAAAACTGTTAAATCTGTCGATACTATGGCTGAGAATCAGATGAAGGACATGCAAAGAGATGGCAGCAGTGAGTCAAAGCAAGCTGGGGACTAAACAGCGGCAATGTTCTGAGCGAACTGGTAACTCTAGAAGGCAAATGTTATCAGTGTTAATGATTTGTTTAATTTTGGGAGACACTTGGCGGCATATATGGAAATGTGAAGTCTACAGCAGCTGACTGGAGAACACAGGCAGGTTCCTTCCTTGAATATGTATCTCATATGTGATGCTCTTCCAAACAAAAAAACAAAAAAGTCACTTTAAAGGCCTCTGAATGTTTTCAAAAATTTTGTGTGAATAACTCTTTGAGTTATTGTTACTCAGGGAGAGAGACAGGATGGCATCAGTGATGCAAGTGCCACTGTGCCTTGGGAGTGCTCTCACTCTTGCCAGGCTCTCAGATAGGTTCAGTTTCACAGAGTGGCTGAATGTAGTATGGTGCTGTAATTTAATTGGGTTTGGCAAAAAAAAAAAAAAAAAAAAAAAAAAAACTCCAAGTCATCAAGGGAGGGAATGATTACCTTATTCATCAAAGAGAAGCATACTGACTTGCTCTTGGCCAAGGAACCTGGTAAAAGAAACCTGTGGAATTTGTTACAAACCTTTGCATTGGAGAGAGAAAAAGAGAAAATTATAAGAATGTTTTCTAAGCTTACCACAACTTCTGTCCTGTCTTGGTCATTGTTTCTGACAAATAAATTCTCAGGAAACAAAATGATGTCACTGCAACACTGGGTATCTCAAATATAAACTATCAACATAAAGTATAGAGAACTTTTCCTTTACTACTTCCTAAATTACCTTTTAACCATACTTCTCATATTTATAAACACCAAATATACAGAAACAAGAAGAAAATGCTTCTCACTTTGTCACAAACATTGTAAAAGCCATCTTCTTTTCCATTCATACATGTTGTGAGGGTTGTCTTAAATCATCTTTCGATAAAGTCACACAGAATAAGCCAAAAAACATTAGTGAGGGGCCCAAAACTGAACACAGTACTCGAGGTGCGGCCTTACCAGAGCTGAGTACAGGGGAATGATCACCTCCCTGGTCCTGCTGGCTACACTATTCCTGATACCAGCCAGGATGCCATTGGCCTTCTTGGCCACCTGGGCATGTTGCTAGCTCATGTTCAGGTGAGCATCAATCAGCACCCCCAGATCCTTTTCTCCTGCACAGCTTTCCAGACACTCTGCCCCAGGCCTGTAGCGTTGCATGGGGTTATTGTGACCAAAGTTCAGGTCTAAGCACTTAGCCATGTAAAACCTCATCCCATTGGCCTCTGCCCATTGATCCATCCTGTCCAGGTCCCTCTGCAGGGCCTTCTGCCCTCTGGCAGATCAACACTTCCCCCCAACTTGGTGTCATCTGCAAACTTACTAAGGGTGCAATCGATTCCCTCATCCAAATCATCAATAAAGATATTAAAGAAGATGGGCCCAAGCACCAGTCCCTGGGGAACACCACCAGTGACCAATCTCTATCTGGATTTCACTCCGTTCACCACTACTGTCTACGCCTGTCCATCCAGCCAGTTTTTAACACAACAAAGAACAGCATCTAATACACAGTACTTGTAATTGGTACCCCAACTTTGTTGTATTTAGATACCCCAGAGCACAAATGAGGAACAAAACATAACTTTTGTAGCTGCTTTCCTCAGTAAGAAATGTGAAAATGAATCATAAGTCTCATAAATATCTAGAGGAATTTGTTCTTTTGGCCAAAACAGAAAGCAACTCCCAAGTAAATATTAGCTTTCTGTTACATTTTCTCCTACCTAATTGCAAAACTACATCAAGGAACAGAAATATGTTTCGTTTTCCTTTTGTGGGTTTCTTTACAATACTGAGGAAAAACAATGGGGGTTTTACTGCTGCTGAAAAACCACCAGCCTCTTCCTGATTCTTTCCACTACTTAGCCAAGGATCTAGGTCCAGAATCTTAATGTATTTGTAGCTGAAACATCTGCCCCAATGTAAAGTGGAGAAGTGGCATTGAAACTGGTGGAATTTGCCTGGTATTCTGTTGGTGGAACAGACAGCACAGTCTGGCCTTTGAGACGACCTCTCTAAAGAGTTAGGAACCATACAAACTACATGACTGCTGTAAATGAAAAAGAGTCTCAGGACATGTCTTTAAACAGAAGAAAAACAATAATAAAAATATGGTGTCAGTACTAGAGTGGAATTCTTTACCCATCCTGAGTGACTTTGTTGTTGCATATTACAACGTGGAGTAATGTTTTTGAGAAGTAGTCAAGAAGAAAAAATGGTGGTTTAGTCTCTTAAAAGAAGTCTACTCACCTGAGATAAGAAGAAAAGTTTGCTCTGATATAAAAATAAGTGAAAGGATACTATGGTTGCAGAGTGTTTGTTTTCTTTTTTTTCTTTTTTCTTTTTTCTTTTTTTCTCTTTTTACACCTGAGAGCAACATTCATTAAATTGTCAGACCTTGTCCTAATAGTTCCAAGTATTTTTCTGACTGCTTTGGACCAAATATGAACACATGCACATATGAACTTATCTTTTACTTCAAGAGATCCTATCCAAGCACAAACCTAATTCACTAATTCACTTTTATGGGAGAATAAAAATTGAATTAGTTCAGCTTCAGGCAGGGATAACTGAAGGTTAATGTTTTATAACATGAACTTCAAAAACTCAAACGATAAAAAAGGTATTAAAAAATACTGTTAATAACCTCAAGAATTATTTACAGTACAATGATAAAATACATATTACAGTGCAATATATTCTTTTAAATAACAATAATGCTTACTATATTCTACCAAAAATATGTAGACATGACATTCAATTATATCTGAATGGAATATTAATACAGAAATGGAAGGAAGGAAGGAAGGAAGGAAGGAAGGAAGGAAGGAAGGAAGGAAGGAAGGAAGGAAGGAAGGAAGGAAGGAAGGAAGGAAGGAAGGAAGGGAGGGAGGGAGGGAGGGAGGGAGGGAGGAAGATTTGAAACTCTGAAGAAACATCTGAGCCAACCAGGTAGTTTGGAGATAATATCTGTTGAAAATGCAACATACTAAAAATATCCCAAACCTAACAGAAAAAAAGATATGGAAGATTGAATACAAGGGTAGAAAAATGCCAAGCCTTTTACATCAAACTCATTGGAAAAAATACCACAAAATGAAGTAAATTCTCACTAAACAATGAAATTAATCCTGAAAAGGGAGGAAAAGTGTTGAGCAATTTTGGGTACAGCTTTTGGGTGCTTCAGAAGAAACTTCAGTCCCTAACAGGCCAGTAAGCAGAGATTTCAATAGCATCTAGAACTGCTGCATGGTATCTTGGAAAACTGAAGTGTACATTTGGATGCATTTTCCTCAAGTGCTGAAAGAAGATACAAGGATTCAGACAGAACCTATCTGCAGTGGAAATTATGCTGCGTTGTTACCTTTAGGGATGCTGGGACACCATGGAGATGGGTGTCATATGGCTCTCCTTCTGCGAATTTTGGTGTAATATCAGGGAATTATTTTTTTCCCTGCATTTTAGGTCTCCACCTACAAAATGGGGGTAAGGTTTCTTCCGTCAAAGGTGTGGGCATGTGCTGTACCTATTCTAGTACTTGTAATGGCAGCTTCTCTGGTCAAACTGTGGCTCCTATTCAAACTGGTTTGTGGTTTCTTATTGACTGGTAAATATAAAATGAAAGTTGTTAGAAGACTGAAGTGAAATCAGTCCAAAGACAAGAAACCAAATAACCATTTGGCTGTGCACTGAAAGTCAGAACATACCTAATGTCCCCACATTTTCATAAAAATTATCTGTTCTTTATGTGAAGCAGTTGGTTAATTAACTCAATATAATCTAAAACCAAGGCTTTAACAGAGGTCCATCAAGCACAAAGAAATGCTATGGAAGAGAAGTGAAGAAAGGCAGATTGAGAGAGAGAGCATTCTGACAGTGAAATATTGAATGAATTCAAACAAAATCTTTTTGTACTTAAAAAATCAAGTTAAAACAAACATGGCAAAACAAGCTTACCACTAATGAAAGCTGAAAAAATCAGATGCTGTGGCAACATGTAACACTGAATTCTCCTCTTGCACAGGTACTGCAACTTCTTTTTTAGTTCAGGAAAGTGTGAGCATGCAAAGTTGCATTACCAACTCACTAACTAATCTACCAGGCATTGGAGAGTTCTAGCTTCTTTTAGTGATATTGGTGGAATTTTTTAATGCAAACAGTTTCTATGTAAGTTTTCTTAAAAAAAAAAAAAAAAAAAAAAAAAAAAAAAAAAAAAAAAAAAAAAAAAAAAAGGAAGCACTGAGGAAGTTTAGGAAGCACCTAAACTCAGTGAAACAAACACTTTCCTAATATCACTTTTTATTCTGTGCTGTTTCACGTTCATGTACTTATAGCCACCAAGGAACCTTCATGTTTCAACCAGAGTACAACCATATCTGAGGTCAGTTTTGTCTTTATGGGCCAAACACAAAGTCTGGAGCCACCACAAGGTGGACAAGGAAGCAGATTAGAAGTGAAGAAATATGAACTGGAAGGGGAAACTGAAGCAAGTGGGAATGTTTACTTTAAAGAAGAGGTAACTACGCTAGTATAGTCTTCAAATATACAAAAGAAAACTATAAGCAGGAAGGCAATTTTTTTTTTTTTTTTTTTTTTTTCATGTCCCCTGGGCCTGAGCTATACTGAGGGTATATTAAGTGGTTTGGAGGATATGCTTTCTAAGACACTTCAGTAAAGTGTATCAAGGATTGTGAAAATATTATTACTATTGGTTTCTTAAAACAGGTTGAACAAGTTGCAGCAATGGGCATCAGGACTGCCCTGGCTTCAGGCAAGTCACAGACTAAGTGACCTCTCTGGACCCCTCTACAGAAATCCATTCTCTGAGACTTTTAAAGGAGCAGCAATCTTCTCCCCACCCTTTTTTCTATTTTCTCCAAATGACATTTCTATGCTTCACAGGAGACTTCTCTACTCTTGAAGCAAATCCAGATAGAAAGAGCAAAAATTTGCACAAAACACCCTTTTAAAAACTGCTGTAGCACGGATGCAGGCAGGACAAGGTGCAGGAGGTGATCACTTCTGCCAAAGATTGGGGCAAATAAAGTCAGTGAGTGACTGCAGGCAAGGTGTCTTGGGCACATTTACAACAACATAAGCACAGGTTTCACAGTGAAGTTTTATCCCAACTGTATCATTTTACAAAAGGTTGCATTCAAAGGTGTATCTGCTAGGGAAAATTTCCTTCAGTTTTAGATGTTGGCCCAGTCCTCAGTTGGTAAAAGTTAGTGCTAGCCCCTGGTCCTAAAAAAGAAAAGCAGAGCTACTTATTCTGTATGCGGGTTTTACTCCACAATTTTATCTCTGCATCTGAAAAGCTCATTTTACTTGGTCTTGTCAGAGGTATTTGATGAATTACTGTTGGTAAATAAGTGCTATTTTTTAAAGCCAGTGTGTTAATGAGACAGGAAAGCCTCTGGAGACAGGGAAACACCACAAGCTGTTCCTGGTTCCTAATGACTCACCTGAAATTCTGGCCTGAAAATAACTTCTTCCACTACTGAGGGATGCAGGTTACCTCTGGAGTTAAACTAAATGCTACAGGGCTTCAAGGAGAGATGGGGAAAGAGCATCATAATTTCAAGGAAAATCACAGCAGAATAAGCATTAGCTTTCTGGGAGTATTTTAATCACCTTTTTTGTTTAACAAAGCTGGGAACATAATGCTGTTTTATGAGCTCCCCTCCTCTCTCCTCCTTCCCCCCCCCTTCGTCCCCCCAAGTGTCAGTTGTTGCTTTTGGGGCTTTTTCTCTCTTTTTTTTTTTCAAGCATACTTTATATGCCTGCCAGAAAAGGGGGGAATATTATACCCTGGAATCTTCCTGCGTATGTTAAAACAGTGCTTGGCAAAATGGTACTGGAATAACAAGCAACAGCTTTCTTAAGATAGAGTCAATCGATTCCAGGGGAGGCTATTTACTGGATTATATAAAGTCCTCTTGGAAGAAGAAAATCTCTCAAGTGCTCTCAGTTTGACAAACATTTTTTCCATCATCTGGTTAGAATTTTTGTGCCAGTCAGCTTGCAGCCCTGCTATTTCCTCTGCATGTGTTCTGCAAGCCGTGGGGAGGATACATTCGTTATTTTGAAGGAGTCAGGAGTGAGATGCAATTATGGGGGCCTAAGCACACAAGAGATAAAATCTCCTTCCCGCCAGCCAACATAGAGGGCAGTCTGTCTGGGCTCAGAGGCAGCTGATCAGATCTGAGCCTGAACATTTGAAAAAAGTCTTAGCAGCCTATGAACCCCATTTGTTTATTTAGAAAGAACCCATTGTATCATTTGGTTATTCTAACAAGGCCTGCAAAGCAAGTGCTGGCTTCGATATGATGAATTTCAAACACATCCAGCCTGTTTGCAAGTGAAGTGGCTTCATATTGTGCTGCCTCTTAACATGTACCAAATCCTACACAAGCTTGCCAAGGTCTTTCAAATGTACTTTTGACATTTCAGTGCAGTTTATAGGCTCCAAATGAGAGGTATGTTTGAATGAGGGCAATTTTTGGTAATTTGCCTGAATTCTGCATTTATGCTTTCTTTGGCCTAATCTGTTTAATTGAGATCTACTCCCTGGCTGACTGCCAGTATTAGCAGAGCATGTGGGTAGCAGATTGGTTTACCTATGTACTGCAGATAGACTTTTTTCTTCACACTCTTTGAGTTTCACTTGCATGTTAAACTAGCAATGGTTCAATGAAATGTCCCCCAAACCAGGTATTTACCATTTGCCTCTCAACATTTAATTTTTCAACATATAAATGTGGCAGATAGCTTTTTCTATTGGTTTATTCAGTAAAGCCTACTTCGGTGTCTGACAGTGCAATACTTAGTTTTCATCTTTGAGACCAGAGAAATCAACAGTGACGTTTTGTTTTGTGA
This sequence comes from Aythya fuligula, assembly GCF_009819795.1. Lineage (NCBI taxonomy): Eukaryota > Metazoa > Chordata > Aves > Anseriformes > Anatidae > Aythya > Aythya fuligula. Next base: position 44,782,124 of record NC_045593.1, on the reverse strand, counting down.
GGGTATTGAAGAGGTAAGTGTGCAGTGTGAGAACTATGGGGCCCTTGACCATTTTGATTACAAAGTCACATCAGCTTATGTGAAGGATTTCAATAAATTTTAACACTTCAGCAAGCTTGGAAAATCTGTAAAATTCGTTCCTTTTGATACTGAAAGCTGAATTTGTTAAATGTCCTTATATGAGAGATGTAAACTCTCAGCTGAATGACTCGTTCTGTATCCTTCAGGAAGACATTTTTGTAAATGCTGAAGCTTTCATTTCAGAGCAAAGATGCCAACTTCCCCATGCTGGACAAGGATGTTTGGATCCTGTCAGAACAGTTAGATCATGGTAAATGACTCCATTAAAAACAAGCAAACAAACAAACAAACAAAAAGTTTCTGAAATCAGATTGTCTTCAGGATGTTTCATCCTTTCTCTTGAGCTAAAGCAATACTACTGGAAAGGAAGATGGGGAAAAAAATGTTTGACCCAAACAAATCACTGTTCATTGCCTGAAGGAGCATCCCTCCAGCCTGCTTCCCTGTCTTACATTATTGGCCAATGCTCTAGATATTTCATATCGCTTACCAAGATTTTGGGAACAATAGCATGGGCACTGTTTGACATAAAGATTTAGGATGTACCATGAAAAACATTGTCTAAAAACTAAAAGTGAACATAACCTCACCATGCCATGAGCTGTGCAAACTTCTGCAGGATGATACAAAAACAGCAATAATATATGTATTTAAAAGACTAAGTATTAATTGTCTATAGCCTCTATGTTAGCATACATTTTCAAAGAATCCATTCTCTATTAAAGAGGAGAATGGAAAATCTGTTGACCCAATGAAAAAAAATGAACCCTCATTCTAAGTGCAGAATAAACTTATCCTGGTGAGTTTACTTGCTTCATCCACCCCCTTTCTTCTATAAGAATATTTCTACAGTGCCTGGTCTGAGCAAACTGGTTCAGTTAGAGTAACAGTCAGTGCTTGTTTCCTCTTACCCATCCCACCACTATCTTCCCTTCCTTCAAGCTGAGCAGGACCCTACATACCTGTGATGTTCAAAATGCTGAGCTAATATCTGCCTGTCAGTTCTTCTCAGTATGAACCTCTCCCACAGTTATGCATCTTCAGCTGCAAAGATCTTAGCAAGACTCTGAAGAAGGTGCGATTAAGTTAGCATTAAACCTTCTTCTGACCTGAGCATAAAAATCCAAAGCTGGCTGCAGTAAATATCTGAAAGAAGACTGCTGCCAATAGCTGTTGCTGAGGTCAGATGGCACAGACTTCCCTTTATAAAGAAAATGCACATTTCTGTTTCTCCATGGAAATGGGTAACAAACCAAGAGATCAGGTGTTTCACCATTAACACACAGAATACCCCACAGACCGTTCCTTACCCTTGCTGATCCTTTGAACATATCACCACTATGAAGGTGTTATTTTGAGGACACAGCTACTGCTTAGAAGCTTAAGCAAAATTCACAGCCTACCTTTTCTGAACTGATTATCAAAATGTTTATAGGGATTTCACCAGGAAGCAGCAAAAGACACCTTAATTTCTATTCTGTGTAAGCAAGGCAAAATCAACTGGACTGTATGACAAGGAAGAATATGAACTTTGATGTCTGGTTGGACAATTATAGCTCAATACTCTTGCCCTATGGGCACTTTATGTCTTTTTATACTTTGTGTTTTCCTGTTGCCATTAGTGAAAACATTGTTGTTTGATTATAGTGCTAACTATTCTCTTATGTAACAGTTTACCCATAAACATAGGTGTGAAATCACAGAAAACCACATTTTTGGACTTAACAACTACAGTAGAACTGGATGTATTTTTCCTTATTTGGTGTATTTCATGTTCAAAACACTTCATAAATGTAAAAGTTGTGAAATACAAGAAATTGTGAAATACAAGTGTGAAAGACAAGAAATACAAATTCCTGACTTCATAACATCAGAGAAGAAGCTGGTCAAAGATAATGTGCCTGAAATGCTCACAGAAAGAGTCACTAGAAGTGTGCCTATGAGAACAGTGTCCTAAAACCTTAATCTTATGCTCGGGATATTAGGCAATGCTTCTCCTCATCCCAAATGATTCTACTGGTTGTGAACTCATCTAGAACAAAATTGTAAGTTGCAACTCAAGTCAAGACACAAATGAAGACAATAACAAATGAAGGAAACAGCCTCAAGTTGAGCTAGGGGAGGATGAGATTATATATCAGGAAGAATTTCTTCATCGAAAGGGTGGTTAGGCATTGGAACAGGCTTCCCAAGGAAGTGGTGGTGTCACCATCCCTGGAGGTGTGATGAAGAGAAGTGTGGATGTGGCGCTTGGGGACATGGTTTAGTGGTGACCTGGTAGTCTTAAGTTGATGTTTGGATCTGGTGATCCTAAGGGTCTTCTCCAACCTAAATGATTCTATGATTTTATGATAATATGCAATATTCTGATTATCTTGTTTTAGTGGAAAAATTCTTCTCCACCTTAAAAGAGTACTTCCATATAGTCCGATAACAGTAATGACACAGAGTAATTTCTACCACTGAAAAGTGGATACCAAATGTTTGGTGAAAGTTTGACATTTCTTTCATTCTGAGTGCTCAGATGTTTCAACTAGCCTTTGGGATACTACATGTTTAAAAAGAAAGTGCCATAAATTGGGATTATAATAACTAAAACAGGCACAGGAATAAAGAATACATAGTTTTAAAATTAGTCACAGAACAAAAACTTTTGAAGGACTTGATGAATGTGGCTCCTTGAAAGCTTATTGATCTAAATTCATTACATACATCCATAAATCAGAGCAATCTGCCAAGCCGACCAGCACTCAAGTATCAGGAAAGCTCTCTGGTTACCGAACAGCTTTAGACAGCTACACTACCAGGTACTTCACACTGGACAGAATTAGGGTTAGCAGCAAAGTAGTGTCAGGGCCTGGCATCCCAGTAGATTTGCCTCTGAGAAAGGTCTGATTGCATGAAAGATGGGTGGCCAAGAGAAATGGAAAAAGGTGTCTGCCTGACAGAGAACCAAGCAAAGAAAATATTTTATATTTTGTTTTTGCATTTGTAACAGGGGTTAAATGGCGAAATACATGTTTGGACTCCAAGGAAAATAATAGTAAACAAATTTCATTTCTGTACTTGCTGTGGCTCATGACCACCTCAGACAGCATTGCAGGAAAAAAATACCACACATTTGAAAAAAAGATCTGTTATTTTGTCATACTCTCAATGACTTTCTCCATTATCAAATCAGAAATCCACTTACAAATTTCATTTTGCAAAATCTGTCTTTCTTCAGAATATGGACCTCTCCTTGCTCCATTTTCCATAGCCTAGGCATCTATTAGCATCATCTTATGTGTGTTATTTGTCTGTAAGTAATCCCTCAAGCTTGTATAAATACACCTACTTGTGCTGTGTGCTGGAGCAGAGCTGTGCATGTTGTAACAGCTGGCATTCAACCATCTAGTGAGTAAACATCATGTCCAGGAGTTAAAGTGGACTGGAACAGTTCCAACTTATGTCTGCTGGAAAGCTACTGGGTTAAATATTTGGTCCTTATCCTCACCCTTTAAAAAGGTAAATCATGTCTAAAAAACAAACACCATCAGGTTGTTATCACCGTTTTGCAAAAAGCTGTATCTGTGGAACTCTTCTGCATCAATTAGCATTTCAGACTTTCAGTACTTTCTTACATGGTAAAATATCTTTCAGATGCCAGAATATATTTACTTTATGCTTGGTGTAAACCACACAAATTAAGCATGATACAAGCTACGTCAGGTTATTAGTGAATCGTGTAAAAATATTAGAGACTGTTGTTGCATGATATACTGGTACTTCAGAATTCTCTTACCCCTTCAGGGTGCTCCTGACCCTTGTTCAGAGATGCAGCTGTCTCCCTGGAAGGTCAGGGAAGTCCTGGGCTTGGCAGTCCCCACTTGCACACATGCAAGCTCTAAGAAGGAACAGCTACAGAACAAGCCCTGTCTGAACCATCTGGGCATTTGGAGTGGTAGGAAGGTTTGGAAGCCAGAGAAAATAAAGTAGTGGAGTTGATAAGACAATGTCAGGTCTGGATGGAGGGGAGAAAGTGTTCTTTGCAGAAAGGGAAAGGTGGAAATGAGCATGAGGTGGGAAATTGAGGACACTGAGGTGAGCTTCATGCTCACACAAAAAATAACACATATCTAGTCAGATTCTCATGTAAATTGTAAAATTATTCAGAGAGACAGTTCTTGTCCATTTGAAAGGTAACTAGTAGAAAGAAACACGAGTTTATAAGTGCTTGGTTGCAGTAATTACTGAGGCTAGAAGCTGTTTTATTCCTATTAAAAAAAAAAATTACAACGTTCACCCAACATAGCAATTGTCTTTTAGTTCAGAGATTGAATTACAGCACATATTTTACCACTCTTTTAGCACTTTTCTGTTGTTTCTGCATATCTATTTGGAACATTTATTAGTTCTATCGCCAGTTGCCTTCACACTGTCAAAATGCATTTCCTTCTAGATGCAGACCAATTACTGGATATGTCAGTGGGACTCTCTACCAATGGGAGATTGATTTTCAACAGCTAAAAAAATGAAAATGACATTATTTTGTCACTGTTGTAGCTCTCATGCTGAAATATGTGATTTTTTTTTAATAACTTTTATCTTGCTTTTACCAGTGACCTTTTCATCTTGCTCTGGTTGTGACCAAGAAACAGGCCCCCAAAAAAGGAATGTTTCTCGGGGTGGACATGTGGCAGTTTTGGACTTTCTAGAAATCTGAATAGAGCTCAAAGAATTAGATCAATATATTGAAAACTGTCCACTCACATTGATGTGTTCTGCATTGTCTCAGATATTAAATATCAGAAATTATTTAAAAAGAGACAAAAAAAAGAGACCTATTTGAAACACACAAACTAAATGGCAATAGATTAATAGATAAATAAATAAATAAGTGAAAAGACCTGTTTCAGAACTCCATATGATGCAAGAAAATGTTTAATTCCACATTCATTACATTTAGATGCCTAGTGCAAGCCAGTCGTCCAGGCTCTCTTCAGGGGCAGTGATAAGAAACAAGCACTTCTAGAAGTGGCACAACCCATCTGTCTATGCTGGGACATTGCAAATAGTCTTCTGAGGTTCTGGTTTCACCAGTCTGACTGCAGAATACCCCTAAGTAAGATGCCTAACTTTCAGAGGACAGAAATCTACAGCTAACTGGATCTCACCTAATTAATTTTGCCTATACTTGGTAACCCAGGAAAAGAGAATCATCACAGTATTGGCAGGTTAACTGGCTGAGTACTGGGAATTCTGAATCTACCACTTAATTATTGCACAATCATACAGTGTACTGGAGCTGCACGTGTATACTGAATACAGTGTACTGGAGCTGCACGTGTACAATTTCAAGGGGGATGCTGATATTATAACTATCACAACATCACATTATTTATTTATTTATTATGGTCTTTTCTTACACATATTTCCTTTGATAGCAGCTAAGAATTAAGGAACTATAAAATATGGGATTTACTGGGAAAAAAAATGCTACTTTCCAACCAACACTTCTGTAAGAATAGTACAACAAAAGCCAGGGCTCCACCTGAGTCAAAGACGCAGTTCAGGCAGGAATCTGGGTAAAGTACACCATTTTCTACAGCCCAAAGCACACCAAGAAAGGCTGAATCTACTTTAAAAGTCCTCTTTATCTATGTAAGCCCAACAGGCAGACACTTTTTCTTCAGCTTTTATCTCAAAGAAAGCTTCATAACAGTGGGCATAATTCAGATGGTCGGTTTGCTGTCATCAGAAGGCACCTAGAACTTTTTCTTCGGCTTATATTTCAAAGAAAGTTCTGTAAATACCGTAAATGAATTGCACATCAGACCCTGACGACATCAATGGGCATACTTCAGGTGGTAAGTCTGCTGTCATCAGAAGGCATCTAGCCCACAACGCAGTGAAATCTGTATTTGAACACATCTTAAATGTTTGAGTACTTCCAGCCTAACTTTTCACCTCCAGCACAGGACATATGGGGCTCCAGCCTAGGTTGGCTGTCCTACCACCAGTGTATTTCAAACTATAACTGGCTGAGAGCATGGAGAAAGGGAATAGCTAAAGAATATTTTTTACGGGAGATTAGGATGGGCCTTCATGTTGTACTTGCTCTGACACAATTGTGGGTCTCCACCATGCCTGTACATTTGGTGTATACTTCTTTCATTTCCATTGATTTAAATCTAGTCTTTCACAAATCTGATTCTCTTTCCCAGAGGATAGACTCAGACTAGCTGAGCTTATCCTATAGCTGTATGACAGCCAAAGATAACAGAAAGAAAGAGGAGCAGATTTTTCATTAGGCTAGGTAAAAACTTAATATGACGACAAAAAATATCACTGATAGACAAACAAGATTGCATGACATCAAATACATTTTATCAGCATTCACAGATATTCTTCTGAACTTTTCCTTTGTCTCCAATAGCTTTGGGAAACAGCCATCACATAGGCATAGCTTTATTGAGCTAGACACTTATGTCTGTTGTCCTATCTCTGACTCAGTAGTAAGCTGAGCATTCAAGACCAGAGGTGATATACTGTCTAGAAATCCCAGGGTGGAGGATGTGTCCCCATTCGCCTGCTCTCCATTAGCACTGTTAACTGGTGGTTGCATGCTCAAGTATGAAGCTTTGCATTTATTTTGAAACTATATTATGAATAAGCTGTGTATGTTAAGAAAAAAAAAAAAAAAAAGCAAAAACAAATAAAAACTATTTGCACATGAACAATAGAATTATTTTAGTAACTCATATTCTATTCTTCAAAAAGCTTACATTGTTCTAAACATGGATCAAAACCAGTATCATAAGACCAGACTCCACTTCTACATTGTGGTATCTGTATACTGAGGCAGAACAGCTGAATAACACCTAGTAGAAAGACAAATGATTAATTAAACTACTTAGTAATGTCTGAGAATAGCAAGTATGTTCCAAGAGTTGACATCAAGATGTCCTCTGCTGTGTTTCCACTGACATTATTCCAAAAAATATGTATCAGTATAATTTTTATGCTAATGTATTTTGTGTAGCCTACATCAAAGAAATCAGACTTCTTTCTTTACAGAAAAAAAAAAAAAAAAGAAAAAAAAAAAAGAAAAAAAAAAAAAGAGAGAGAGAGAGAGAGAAAGAAGTCTGTTACTTATGGCATTGAACTGAAATTGCAAGCTGAGATTTTGTTAGCCAGCAGGTTTTGTACCAACCCGAGTAATCGTCATGACAGTGGTTCTTCAGCAAACAAAGCTTTACTTTACTTTACTTTACTTTGCTTTGCTTTGCTTTGCTTTGCTTTGCTTTATCCAATAAAAAAAAGATTTAAACAGCAAAATTCAAGCAGAAGGATGAAGACACTAAGACAGACTAGAGAAAGATGAAACACGGGAAACAATGTGTGACTCATTTCCATGGGGATCCTCATTCTACCTGCCCCAGGGTAGCAGAGGAAGGAGAGAGAGACGTAAAGAGGGAAAGACTAAAAAGTGGCCATGAACAGGATAAAGGGAAGAAAACAGGACAAGGTCAACTGAAACATAATTACCTGTCTTGGGATAGGCTGTCAACTGAAGTGATAATACTCAGCTTTCGGAAAATCATAAGCTACCTTAATTCACTAAGCATCCACTAAGATGCTTTGCAGATGCTAAATAGATTCCTCTGGCTGCTCTGGTTTCAATTATAATCTAAATGCTACAAGCTGCATGAGACGGTGCATGGCCTCTTTTGTCCTGCATGTAACGGGGTGATTGAATTACTCTTGTCTCTACATCTCTTGAGGGTTACATCCCCAAATCTGAGATGCTTCCTTGCCTTACTTCAGTCAAGCAACACTGTGAGCTTTACTTAACCCTGGCCCCACTGTTGTGCAAGCTGTGGTTAATTTGTACTCTCAGGATACAGTAGTGAACTGCAGCTTCAGTAAGCCAAAACAGTGCCAAGTTTTGGGTATCACATGCCTAAAGTCTCATTTCATTACAACTACTTAAATCTTACACATATATGTATATATGTATATAAGTTCAAAGTCTCTGTGTCCATCTACTTTGCCATGTGTGCAAAGTTTTCTTGTCCTAATCTATCTGGGCTATTTAAACTATAAAAATGTAAGTTAACCCTAGGCACATATCTTGCCAACAATGAACGCCACAGGTCATAGAACACAATGTAACTGTGACCTCCTAAGCTTTCCATATCTTATTTATCAAAGCTTTCTTCAGGCTCAGAGGTCTACAACAATATACTGACTTTGACCCTGAAATGTTGGGTCATCATTATGCTCCTCTCATACACTGCTTGTTATAGCTACATTATGCTCTGGATGTGTGATGAAGCGGAAGCAATCATCAGGCAATTTCTGAGTGTGTGTTGAGGATAAAGTCTTGCGGTAAAACATATAAAATTGACTGATGTCACTTAATTTGATAGTTAGTAAGTTTATCATAGAGCTGATCAAATACTCGGCCAAAATGTGGGACTGTATGATAAACGTCAGTGTGATGGTTTGATTCCTCCCTTCCTGAATCTCTTGGAGTTTCCACATTTACAGATATTCAAAATCTATCCAGGAGATTCTGTCAAATATGCATTTGAGGCTTCCATATCATTCCATTCTGCCATTAATGTCAACATATGACACATTTTGTATTTTCACTTTAGAAGAGACTCTTAGCTAGACATTTTGAAGCTGGCATGCAGAATGCCAGACATTGTAGTACACATAATCCACAGACAGCTAAGTCTTTGTTTGTTAGTAACCTAACAAATACTTTCAGATCCTGTATAACTTGCAAGTAATGCAGTAGTAGTGAAATAATAGTACTGTTTCTAAAATACAAGAAAGACAAGGAAAAGTGGGTGAGAATTTAGGGAATATTTGGTATTTTCATTAAGTAGAAAGATTCTTCTGATGTTAACTGGTTTCTTATTAATGATATGTAACATCTCCAAGCCAGGCAAAGGCCAACTATTATTGAATGGACACATCTATAAAAATAACTACTTACTGGTAGAATTTTTGCTTGGATGTCCTTTATATAAACATTTAAATGTCAAAAACTTTTGCTGTTCTTGTTTCCAGTATTCGGATGAAAGATATTTTTGGTGAAACAACTGGATACTTTTCACAAACAAGTAATTAAAATCCAATTATCAAAAAGTAACTACAAGATGTTTTCAGCTGTCCTGTTCACAAGTCTGACCCCAAAATAGTTCTGAAAATGTTGACCAGAATATGTCTTCATCTGTCTTCAATTATACAAGTCAGCCACTGAAGACAAAAAGAGTCAACACCCTGTAACCAGCTTTCTGCATTCCATTACAGTACTCTGAACTTCTAAAATAAAATTAAAAAAAAAAAAAAAAGAATTTATGAGTCATTCCCCAAATCCTGGGATGGATTTAAAATTACTAGATTAAAAAAAAAAAAAAAAAAAAAAAAAAAAAAAAAAAAAAGATTTAGGGAACTTTATTCATATTTTCAAGATCTTTTTCTATCACAAGAATAGAAAAACATATTTTTTGAATATAAGCCCAGATTCTTGTAAGGAAACATCTTAAAATCTGGGAGCGTTAAGAACCATCAGATATCACAAGGATTTTGATAAAATCACAAAAGTGCACAGCACCATCAAGAACATATTCTGCTCAGCTGACCTATGGTATTCATCTCCTGGCCTGAGATCTCAAGTTATAGCATGAAAAAGCCTAGAATCATGATCCAGAGTGAGAGGCTATAGCAAAACAAAAACAATAACCCGCCTGCAGAGTACCTGTGAGGCAAACAGGAAAATACATGTATTGCATTTCCTGGATGAATGTTGGGATTCCCTGGATTGACTGGAAGCAATACACAACATTAAAAAGTCAGTGGAAATGTCAAAGAACCAGACAATTCCATTCTTTATTGATTTAAGAGGAGAAAATAAAATATGCAGTTCTAGTGCAGGGATGACAAAAGGGAAAGCCCAAATTAAATCATTGTTTTTTTGGAAGATTACTTATATTGTTCTTCAAATAACTGTGTCTCAGTCTGTAGGACATCTGCTTTCTTTCTCAGTCTGTTCAGACTGACTTCTGGGATAATAAGAAGATATCACAAACACTCAATTCACTTGTTTGTAGCAAAAGGCCTTTAAAGAAAACAGCTCTTGGCTTCCTTCCTTCCTTCCTTCCTTCCTTCCTTCCTTCCTTCCTTCCTTCCTTCCTTCCTTCCTTCCTTCCTTCCTTCCTTCCTTCCTTCCTTCCTTCCTTCCTTTCTCTCCTTCTTTCTTTTTCTTTCTTTCTTTCTTTCTTTCTTTCTTTCTTTCTTTCTTTCTTTCTTTCTTTCTTTCTTTCTTTCTTTCTTTCTTTCTTTCTTTCTTTCTTTCTTTCTTTCTTTCTTTCTTTCTTTCTTTCTTTCTTTCTTTCTTTCTTTCTTTCTTTCTTTCTTTCTTTCTTCCCCAACTTAGATTTGAATGTCTAGCTTTCTAATTCAGAAAGCAGATGTTTTAGCTGTGCCTGGGAAATGATTTTTTAACATGTTTTATATGATCTAAACATAATCCAACCAATAGAAACAGCTATTCAATGTTTAACCTTTTCTATGAGATTCTTTTTTCTACTAGATTTAGTGTTTAACACAGAACAGCTGGAGACTGTAACATTTTTGGCACAAAAAGACAAAAATGGAAAGTTTTTTCCAGTACAAAATTGTTTGCACTCTTTGTCCTAACAGTGCCACCTGATTCCCTCTGGAAGGATTAGATTTCTCCACATCCATCATATCCAAATAGTGCAGTGTCAAGAGACCGGCAATACCCTTAGTTTGCCCATCCATGACTGACATTCAGTACATTTTTGTCTGAGTAGACCAGGAGGTTGACGTAAAGGTAAATTCCAGGCTAACATCTTAAGACACAAGCCCTTTTGTGTACTGACTTCTGCTCTCACTTCTAGGCTCTCCATAACCTCATTTGGCATGTATAACAGTTTCAAGTACAAACTTGCATACTGTCACTTTAAAAAAAAAAAAAAATCCTATCCCATAACCAACATGCATTCATATTTTCATAATAACAATGGCACTAATAATAATAATAATAAGATTAATAATATTAATAACAACAACAACAATAATAAAAATAATAATAATAATGAAGAAAAAATCCAGCAAGAATGCCAGACATAACAATAAACATGTCAGGATCCAAAAGTGCATTTCACAATACTGGATCATATTGCAGCTGATGTTAAAGCTAACACATTGTTAATTTAATAAAAGTACACTGCAATTTATCAGGCCACATCTTCCTTGCTGGTCCTAATATTTTGTTTAATCATTTTGAATTATAAAAATAAGGTACATATTTTAACTGGTATGTAATCTGAATTAACCAGTGGTAGGCAAAGTCCGAGAGCCTGGGTGTAGTAATAAGTGTTGCCAAATGTTCTCGTGCAGCTGTAGGTCTCTTGAGTCTTTCTGAATGAAAAAAAGTGTAAGGAATCTTCTGATGCCCACTACATATGACTGTTTCCATGTGGCTGTTTTTTGTTCTCATGCTGCCCATTGAAAACAATCTGTAAAAATTTTGGTTTTATTTTAGACAATGCAAAAATAAATACATAAATTACAGTGATACTGCTTATTTGTTACCTCTGGAAATCACCCTTAGGATTTCAAAGGAATATGGATAATTCAGGGTATGTCTCTCTGGGTGCTAAAAAAAAAAAAAAAAAAAAAGAAGAAGGGGCCGTGAGAGTTTGCTGCTCTGATTAGAAATGAGAGAAATGACAGCTTTCGGAAGCATACCTACTACACTCTTCTAAGAGAAATACATGTACCTGCCAAAAAGAGCTACAAAATCTTGTTATTTTTCTAGTGTTCGAGTTTTAGTTCTTACACACTTTCAGATGTCATCTTTTAAATTACAAACTGCAGTTCATTAAAAGTATATGGTTTCAATAGGATTCCAAACTCCAGTCTGAGTATTTCACAAGTGTCTCAACCCTTCTAATAATGTGTCTCTTTGAATCTCAGTTCACACTAGCTTGCAGCTAAGCTGAGGATCCCAAAGGACTGCATGAAGTCTGGAAATGGGATGCTGCCTCACAATTCACATATGCAGTTTGAAAAATTCCAAAAGCACTCCATGTAAATGTGCTGAGCATTCACATGTGGAAGCACAGAAATTACTTGCAAAATTGTAACTTTTATGGCCCAGATCATTTTGTTTGGCTGCTTCATTCAGGTTGTCTTTGAATTTCTATCCTCATAAGGGGTCTCAAATATTTTTCTGTAGCTATGAGGCAAGGCAAGCAGTTTCTTCAAGAAAACAAACACATGAAACAACTTTTTAATATTTCAAAAATCAATTTGAAGTAAAATATGATCATTTTTAGACTTGTTGGACTCAATTCTATAAGTAACAATCTGTATTTATCTCCAAGTTAAAGAATGGCCTCCTTATTTTGTACACAGTACAATTAAGTAAAAAGATTAAATATTTCACTGTATTTATTTATTCATATAGTTTAAGATCTGCTTTTGTCATTCAAATATTCCTTCTCCTTGTGGAGGCTCAGGATGCCTTTTCTCAGCACAGATGCAATTTGGATTATCTCTAATTTCCCATTTCTTAGAAGCATCTATGGCATGATTAGCTTTTTACACAACCAATGATTTCTTAATGAAAAAAACAGACATAGTTGTTGGGTTTCATGAGCAGGAAGTTAGAAGAAACTTGCCACGGCACTTTGAAGCTTTCAGCTGTTTTTTTCCTTACTAGTGCAGCTGAGCAGCTGCAGTTTTCTTAGAGGCTGTGCAAATGAAATCATTTTTGTTGCATATTGTGGCATAACAAAACATGAAACAGGTTTACCCACTAAAGAATGAGCTGTGGCCTAAGGTACTTGCCATGTTGAAAAGGAAAACAAATTGTGATGATGATTGCACTTGATTTGTTGAAATATTTCATCCTCACCACCATGTACAACAATGCAATCAGAATAGCTCCTCTGTTTCAGAAAGATTCACTGTATATATGGTCATGCATTAACTAGGGAAAGAAAAAAAAAAAAAAAAAAAAAAAAGATTTGTAGTCAATATATTTATTCAAATTAAAAACTTTTTGAAAACTACTTATTAGCAGACTACTAAGTGTTCCACTCTTAATGGCAAGCTTGACTTCCTTACCAAGAGGTCAAAAAACTACATTGATATATGTACTATTGACATAGATGTAGAGAAATTCAAGGATCATTTGATCATTTTAAACCATCCCACAGAGAGATTCCTAATGTTTCCATGAAAATACTTCATTTGCTAATCATCTATAATGCATGCATGCATGGGAATTTATTGATAATAAAGCCCATTCTGACCTTAGTGAGATGTTGTGTGCTACATGTCTAATTCAGCTAGCTCCAAGCAGTGTCTGCAAGACATCAGCTAATTTCAGCAGAGGTAACTTCAGGCCATATGCAGATGAACTCTCTTCCTCCTACAATCTAAGAATAACATCAGCCTCATCTTCCAAAAGAGGATTGGACTTTTCTATCGTTTAGTGTTTGAAAATAGCAGACATTTGCTGTACAAAAATGCCAGCATGGTGGAGGTTTCTACCTCATTTATATATAATCTTAATTATTTTTTGCTACTCTATTCTTCTTCTCTTTTCTTTCTGAAATATCCAAATAGCAAATTAACAAGCAGCAGATATTAGATATTCCTGAAAAACAATTATCAAAAAGTAAAAGTGACTTAATCTGCCTAACTTTGTTGGTAGGGATTCTTTGGTGGAAATTACACAGACTGGCATATATTAACCTCGAAAAGAGATGAGCCAGGACGTTGTAATGCATAGTTATGAAGTCATAAGGGCTGTGGTAAAGCAAAACAAAGAATGAATGTCCATGACTTCCTAAAATACCAGATCTGTGAACACAGAAGGTAGCAGTTATTAAACAACCCCATTGCCTACCAGTTTACACAGTGTATAATTAAGATGCGAAACTTTCAGCCATAGAATTAGCACAGCCCCAACACAAACCCTTTCAGAAAGGAATTGGATGACTGTGGTGGGCCAATACAGTACCACTGCTGTTAATGGAGGCTGTAAGGACTGATTCAGAAGAGCATCATCCTGCACATGCTCTGCTTCCGGTGATGCTCCCTGGAGCATTGCAGAGCTAGATGTCTCAAATATCTAGCATTATGATCTCTGCAAGAAACACCTGACAACCCATGAAGCTTTCTCTTACCACAGACCTAATGCAGTAAGTGGCACTGAGCTCTCTGAAACCAATTTTGGTAGTCTGGTTCAGCCTGAAGAGATTATGGTAAATGGATAACCTGGAGACATGCTCTGATTTATTAAATTGAGCTTAGTGGTGTTGAGGAATCTTTGCATTCCACTGCCTGGCTCTTGACACAATTTAGAGAAACCTTTTCTGATATTATCTATGTGGAGTGAGATTTTCAGAGAGCTTTGATTATGAAATATCAGTGCAGCAGTTTGAGTTGTTCTTCCCCAGGCTCCAACTGGTGTTGAAGTTGGAGGCCATATGTGTGGAGCATGGTGCTGGCAGCACTAAAGAGGAGTAAGGACCCACTGCAGTAGTTGTATAAAAACAAAGAACTCGCTAAATAAGTCTCAGGAGAAAAGTCTGCTTACTTTATCCTAGAAGCTCTTACAGAAGTTAGACTGCCAGGAAAAGTTACTCAGTAGTCAGCCTTTAGAGCACTATCACAATGTCTGGATAATATTTACATATCTACCCTTTAAAATGTTTCACTAATTCTTTCTTTTTTCTTTTCTTTCTTTTTTTTTTTTTTTTTTTTTCTTCTTTTTCTTTTTATTTTCTCCACAAAACCTCAATATGGTCATTCTCAGATATCATTTGTGACAAATTATAAAAGTTAATAAAGGAACAGGATGAAAGAGCACTAAACCACACAGCAGTAAAAATACAAAAGTATAGTAGAGCAGCTGTTCAAATGGCTAACTCAGGATAACCAAAACAGAAGGATTTCATATGAAAAATTTTTTAGATCACTGAGCAGTTGATAAATTTCAGGTTTTCATTGTAGGCTGTTCTAAGGATGGGTCACCTTTGCAACACATTCTGTGATCTGCATTGCGGTGCCATGTCTCTTCTCTGGTCTGCTAAAAGTATTTCTGTTCGTTTCTTTCATAAAGGAATTAAACACAGGAAAAGAGCAGAGAAAGCTGTAAAATATAATCAGAAGTTGGTGTGCATACCAAGACCCTTAGGACATTATGATCAAAGTACAGCAATAGTCACATATGCCATTTCCCTGAGGCCCAGTGTCTGTGTAATAATCCCTACCGTTTTTACCAGGCAATAACTCATTGTTAACTGAACACTAAAACTTCAGTGATAATAGCTGAGACTAGAGTAATGTTGTACTGTTGAAGGTATGAATTGGCTCTGAGTGGTGACTCCTCTACAACATGGACAGCAAGACTGATTCCCTGATGCTGGTGCCCACGACATGGCTGCTCTCAGGGCCCTAGGGGAGCTGGATGTGAGTCCTCCTGAAGTCAGTTGTAAAATTACTTTAAACGCTATGCTGGTCAGGATTAACTAGATTTTCTCTCATTGACTCTTTGGTCTTCACTCTAGGGCAATGCACTGCACAAACAGCCATTTCCTGAAATATGATTAAGTGGGAAACAAAGAGGTGGCAAAGAGAGAGTGACTCTTATTTGCAGAAAGATGTAGAAGAAAGATGCCATGCTTATAATTTAGGGATTAATTACTCCAAGAAATTAGGCACATGCCCCCAGACAAGTGCTGCAGAAGTCAGAGTTCGCTATATAAGCTCCTCCTCTGCTCTATCAAAAAAGGTGGATGTCTTCAAAGAGAGGTTCAGAAGACCCACAGGCCTAGCTGGCAAACATGAAACTACCTCATGGGATACACTGAAAGCAAAGAGCTGTTCAAATGCACATTCACCTTTCACATGTCCCACTTCAGCATGCATGTTACTGACCTAGACTAAAGCCCAAAGTCCACAGGTTGAAGTCCAAACTGACTGGGACTTCAAAAATAGCGTGGCCTTTTTGTATACTGGTATGAACACACTGGCATGAGCAATTGTTTGAGGAAGGTGATGGGCTCCCAGCTCTCTGAAACCACACTGGACAAAACCCCCACATTTCTGACCTATGTAGAAAATGTGTGCTATCAGGTGTTTCTGGAGAGGTCATTCCCACCTCTTTTGTTGAAGTTGTACCATCACGCAGAGAGGAATGCACTAATAATGAGGCCAGAGAGCCGGCCAACAAGAAGGTGCATGCTCCTTTCTTCCAGCTCCCAGCAAACTCATTAAGCTGTTGTGAAAAAGGCCTTACCACAAATGTGGGAATATTTCTGAGCAAAAATGATGAGATGCTCCTCTCTGAAGCAGACCACATCATAGATCACCATGCACTCTAAGCTGAGGTGCCCCTGGGGCATAGGGGATATAAGTGCTGCTCTAGGTTGTAAAGATCTTCAAATAGGAGTAAGGTACTATGCACTGCAGTCTAGATTTACGTGTATCAGGAAAACATTTCCAGCCTTGGGCAGGTGATCCTTAAAACCAGGGAGTCCTGGCACACAGACTCCCCTGGTGGTGCTGATGTGCCTAGTTCTAGCTGGGTCTTAGCACAGACACTGAAATAAATGATGTAGGTCTACCTGACTGACATGCAGAGAAAATAGCCCAGGTGCCTCCCAAACACTCACAGGTTTCTTGAGAGACAAGTCCTCCAGAAAGTCAGATGGTTGTTACATGTCTGCAGGCAGGGAGAAAGAGGGCCCCTTCTCTTGAAAGGAGTGACAGTCTTTTCCTTTCAGGAGTGGTGGACCAGGCCCTCAAGAAAAAATAGTTGTAATTTGTCCAAACAACAACATTGTAAACATTCTTTTTGCCAAAAGTAACATTCAGCTATGAGTATAACAAGCTCGTAAATTAAACTTGCCCTGGCAATGCAAAATTATGCGTTAATTATGCCTCTAGTTGATCTGACTTCCTACTGAATATGTCAAACACTAATTAAGTACAAAGGGAGGCCCCAATTTGGCAATTGTTTGTGCCAAAACAACTCCCTTCATTTTAGTGGTGCAAAAATTGTGTGTGAGAAGAAAAGTAGGGGAATTGTGGGTACCTGTATAGAAGTTTTCAGAGAATAAAGGGCCTTGCATACTAAGCAAATGACAAGGTATTCTGGCTGAAATGGAATTATCACACAGTCTTTCTTTTAAGTTTTAAGTGCAATGTTTTCCCCTTTCAGCTTCATTAATGAGATCTCACTTGAACGAATGTTTTTTGAGCATACCTTACTTCTGGATCCTGGCCAGCCCTAAAAGCAGTTGCGGTTTCTTCACAGAAATACAGATCTTCACAAAAAATAAAACTTTTCAGCTTGTAATTCCCCAGTGGTCGCCTCTCCAGCCAAATCACCCTTGGAAACATATTTTAAACCATTTGAGCAGGGAAAAATATTTGGAACTTTGCCTGTTTTGCTAAGGCTCAGAATCAAATTACACAGACAGAGCTTCTGTTTTTTTTTTTTTTTAAATATTTTATGTCTATACTATTTTAAAGTACATGGAAAGTACTATTTTTTTAAATAAAATAAAGCTTACTGGCGCCAGTATTACATCAGTGACTGTAACCATTGTGTGCGTTGTATCCCTGGTAAGGATTTCTCAATCTTAATGCAACTGACTCAGGACACCAGGTTAGATGCAGGAGGAGATGTGAATGCAATTAAGTCCTTCCCTGAGTTCTTTAGGAAAACAACAGCACTATTACTATTTGATTTATGCTTCTCAGGTGATGTATGCCACATCCTTCATCTTTTAATGGAGAGTATGACTGAAAACTGGGATCTAAGCCCAGTTTCATGTTAGAACATTTTTTTTTTCATTAGCAAATAAGAGCCAGAAACTTGCAACACTTACTTAGACGAATAATCATCAGTTTGGTCTGCAGCTTAGTGAACATAGATGGAGACAAAGGAGCCAAGTCCTTAATTGGTACAAAATGGCAAAGCTCCAAGACTGAAAGGGACTTCAGGGGAGCTCAGTCAACTTGTGCTTGCCGAGGATCTGCCCCAAGACATCTGCCTATGTATGTGTAGGCTATGTGTATGTGATAATTCTGTGACATGCTGTACTGCAGGGCATTTGATAAAGAAACATCCAAGCAATTTATCACATAACTACAATTGCATCACCTGCTCATTAATCCATCTCCCCGGTTCAGTCTGGCATTCCTGGCTCTTGAGCTGCTTCCAACAGCACCATTTATATTTTATAATCAACCTGCCATGGAAGTATTTCCTCCCTCCTCCCACCAAAGAAGTGGAATTTCCTCAGAAACTGTACCTGCCTCAAGTACAGGACAGGAAAGATTCCTTCTGAAAATAAATAAATAAATAAATAAATAAATTCAGTTTTAAAGTTGTACATGTGTAGTCCTAGGGAGTACTGGTCAACAAAATGGGAAGAACTTCAGCAGCTTCCCAACAGACCAGTTCCCTGACATGTAAAGTTCCTGAGATGCTGGGCCTTAAAGCATTAATCTTTTGTTCAGGGAAGTGATTTAAAATTATTTTAGATATGTTCTAAATGTATAAGTTTTAATTTTCTCTGCCTCATGGTAGTCAAGACACTTAGTTTAATAGGCCAAGAGACATAAGAAATAGTTTCATAAAAATGTTTGTCAAAGCTCCAAAATATTTTAGAGAAGTACTTTTATAACATGTACGTCAAGAACAGCAAATCCCAAATGTATGTAAATGAAGCTGAACTGCCACAAACCATACATGTCTCCTTATACATTCTTAAACACCTACATGTATGTCAAAAAACTGTTCAGTCTGGAAAGTCAAGCTCTCAAGAATTAGAAATTAAAAGCTGCAAAATTTCCCAATCAATGCCATTTGTCCAACCTCTATTATGTGTGTTTTCATGTTACCATGCAATCTCCTAATCCATCCAAGCTATGCTTCTTTCTGTGAGCAGATGGCTTATCTGTATTTCTTTTCCATCTTCCCATTTCTTGTAAGGCTGAAAAGAAATACAGATGAGCCATCTGCTTACTGAACAAAACACAGCTCCAATTTGTCACAAGGTACTTGAGCGCCACACTGCATGCACAAGAATTTACTCCCTCCTAACTGCTCAAAGGATACTCTCACCATGCCTTTGCTAGAACTTTTGTGAGTTCAGTGCTCTCTACTCCCATACTACAGCTGAGGGCTGTGAAGTACAGAAAAAATTCACCAGACTTGTTAAAAAAAGTTGCTGATATTTAATTTTTTGGTGTACTTGGAATTTTGTTGCACGATTTACACACGGGCCATCTGCAATTGGCCTCACTTGCTCCTGTGAGCACTCAGCTGTTCTGTCAATGTGTCTGCAGAGGGACTCCCAGGATGGGCAGAAAAATACAAAGCTAATGGCTGTACAAGAAAAGACTGCCTGAAAAGGTGGCTGGACAAGACACAGAGTCTGGAGGGAGGTAGAGCAATAACCCAACTGCCAAAGAAACCCTCATCTGCCTTAGCAAGGAGATTGGCTCTTCTTTTACAGCAACTACATACCTTCATCTGCTAAAACCTGCAACCAAGAGAAAAGTGTTCTTTTTCACTGGCCTGATGTGATGACTACCTATATATTCCCTCCTATGCATAAAATGAGTCCAATATTTTGCTGAAAACATGCATGTGTTTGTATAATGAAAATCCAACAGAAAGTACACATCGAAATTGTCATATTAAGGTGTATGTGGCAACTTTATGATTTTTTTTTTTGAGTGTTTGGCTTGGCAACTTAATGTATTTTCTATCTATTTTAATGTTATTTCCAAATAGAAAAAGTCTGAAAAAAAATAAATTCCAGAATTTCTGTTTAGTATTAAGAGGCTACTGGCAGAGGCTGAATCTCTTGACCCACTCAGCAGACAAACTATCACTAGACTTGGTGCAAAACATGATAAATTTGGTAGATCATTATCTTTCATATAAGCTACCACCTGAGAAAGATTTAGAATGGAAAGCAGAAGAGTCCCTTACTAGTTTCCCATCTGACATCAGAGTTTCCAGTTCTCTTTTTTGGTTTTCAGCTGCCCTTGCTCTTGCACTTTTCTGATTCCTCAGTAAAAAGTTATACAGCTTCTGTTCCACAATGCCTCTTTCCTGACCTGTACTACTCTTTACTTTCTCGAAACACATGAATTCTTCATTCCTCTGTAGCTACCTGGGCTTTTTTTTTTTTCTCCTGTATTGTCTTGGTCAAGACTTTTTAAAAAGCCTGGTGTGTCCTGTTGCACATGAGCCACAGAAAGCCCCAAAAGACCAATTTCAGGAAAAAAATATAAATAATTATATGCAGTTCCTGCTGGGATACCCTCACCTTTCTTCTCACTCACACATGTTCTGGAGTGAGTCATGTCCAGTAGAAGACTCTGTGGAGAACTTGCCTGCTTGTTTCTTGCCTGTTTCTGCTGTTTTTGTTTGTTTGTTTGTTTGTTTGTTTTGTTTGTTTTGTTGTTGTTGTTTTTTTTTTTTTTTAATCATGGCTGTATATGTTTGGAGTTCACTATCCAACACAAAGGGTACATGCCAGCCTGATGGCACCTTCTTTCTTTGCCACCAAATCGAAGGGCTTCTTTCAAATTACATGACTTTAAAGTGAACTGAAAATAAATTAATTTTAACTTGTTAAGAATATATTACTTCCTCTATAGCCCTTTTATATTCAACCTGAATTAGATACCCAGAATGGAAAACTTTCAGCCTGTGCAAGTTAAAACAATTTGGCAAACTTAGCAGCAACTGTAAGAAGGGGCCTTATAATGGGAAACATACAGAAACTGCAGGTATTGTTAATAAATTTACCTTTGTACTGTGGAACAGGAGATGGACATTAAGTAGAACACCAGCTTCCAGCTCTGTCCAGAGTATGATCAATATCTGTTTAATTAGAGCTTATTATTACATCCCATTATTCTTTTACTTCTTTATTTTATTTTATTTTATTTTATTTTATTTTATTTTATTTTATTTTATTTTATTTTATTTTATTTTATTTTATTTTATTTTATTATTTTATTTTTTTTCACATCCCACATTGACACTTTGCTAGATACAATTTGGAGAGAGAAAAAAAAAAAGCAACAGGACTCTTTCTTGAAGATTTTTTTATGTTTATAAATGATAATAAAAGAGGGGAAAAAGGACTGTAAAAGAAATGGAGCAAGGGCTATGAATGAAGACACTGACATGGCTTCTACTGCTCATTTATTTTTTTGTGAGTGCATTGTACAAAAGAAACACAATGAAAAAGTGAGAGCAGCATTGGTTTTATGAGTTGAAACAGAATATGAAGGGCATGGTAGACCTTGGTGTGATCGGAGAGGAATGAAAAGGAATTTGGTAGAGGAGATCTGAAACCAGGGAAAGAGAAGACTGGCAAGTTGGACAGGATACAGGTACCAAACTAGAACACTTTCACCAGCTCTGCCTCTTGTTCCTTTACTCTTCCCCCTTCTCTCTCATCCCAACTGCAAGAAACAGTGTAAGTTTTATTGCTTTCAAGAATTTGCTTTCAAGAGTCACAAACTACACTGTGATTTTGTCTGCCAAGTCTGTACATGGATTTGGAATGTTACAGTTGAACCTCACTTCATGAGAGTGGAAGTCAGCAGCATCCATGGACTTCAGCTGTTGTAAACCCTCCTTTGCTTACATCACTTTGTTGTTTGGAGAGACAGACAGGAGGATGCAACATTTCTTCACCATTTTGTTTCCTCATGGCCAGGCTGAAGAAACACCAAGGAGTCCTTTGTACAGTCTTCTCCATGCACCATCTGTGCAAAACAGAAAGTGCCTTCTTCCTTCAAGGTTGATTTGTTGCATAGAGTCTTTGGCAAATCAAACATTTCTCTTTTACCGTTTCCTTCCAACCTATGTTCCACAAACATCTAGGGGGAAAAAAAAAAAAAAAAAAAAAAGTGTAAAACAACCTCTCAGTTCTCAGTCTTTTTGGCCAAAATGTAAACAAACAACAAAGCCAACCTTTTTGAAATTGAATCCTTTTTTTCCTGCCACATATTCTCTGGTTCTGCTCACTCCAGGACTGAAACATGCTGAACTGCTGCCCCCAGTTCTGTCTCTTGATTCTACATGCAATATCTTATTTTTTTCTATACTCCTGCACAGGTGCACACAAAGCCTGGAGGTCAGAGGATTCCACTAACCTGTGCTTCTTGGGGACTGCACAAATTGCAGTATGCCCAAAGAAGAGCTTACATGTCCAGTGCTTGCAGATGGTGGTCTCTCCCTTCCCATACATGAACAGTATTGTTTCATGAATCTACACAGTCTCTGTTTTGCTTGGGCCTTGGTGCATGCACATGTGGTTCTTGTGGGTGGCTTGTCTAGGTCACATTTAGCAGCTGTTTTGGCCACTGACTGCTCTGTACTTGGTAAGATATTTCTGTATCTATAGGCACAAGGCAGGAATCTCCTCTTCCATCTTTTTAGTCAGCCCCACATCAATCAGACTGGGCATTTGATATCCCTTTGTCCCCATATGGGCACCTACTCTAACTGGGGTCTTGCCTGGCCAGTTATTATGTTATAAGTCAAAGACAGCAACTGATAAATTGGGACAGTGGTCAAACATACAAATCCTACACAATTTATGTCATCCTACAAGCCATTTCTTTTGGAAATACTTTTATTTTTGTATGCAATCATGTCTAGCCAACACAGATCAAATGGTTCATTCCATGATAATAGCAGTTGCACCTACTTGGTGACTACCTTCAGCTGTGCAAGCCAGCTCCTGTGCCAGCTGCCAAGCAGCTCTGCAACTGTTCAACCAGGTGAATACTGGAGCAAGGCTACTGAAGCAATGCAGAAATATATGTTTGCTTCTGTTTGCAAATCCATCACTCCAGTCAGAAAAGAACTAATTTGGTGTGGCAAGACAGGCTGTGAAGCTGTTGCTGTGTGTTGTGGTTTAACCCGGCTGGCAGCTAAACACCACGCAGCCGTTCGCTCACCCTCCCCCCTCCCTCTCTGGGACGGGGGAGAGAAATGGAAAGTGAAGCCCGTGAGTTGAGATAAAGACAGTTTAATAAGACAGGAAAATAATAATAACAAAAGTAATAATAATACAATGATGATAATAGTACTACAAAAAGAAGGGCGTTACACCCCCATGCTGGGTCTCAAACCCATGACCTCAGATTTCTCTTCATGTCACGAGGACAGGGTTATGGGAGCGCCTTGAGCCGGTGAGCCACCACTACACCCTCCAGAACACTGTGAACTGTTCATTACTGTTTCATTGCTATCTGGTCTCCCATTGTGTTTCACGCTCTATCTCACCTGGTTTGTCAATGCAAAGTTACCAAAGGCCAAGAACAGGTTATACTTGCATCTCTCTACATTGGGTGCTATTCAGGGATTTCATATTCTTTGTTACTTCACCTTCTACCAGGCATTTGTACCCTATACGGAGAAAGAGGTCCTTTCTCACTGCACTCCGTAGCCTCTGATAACTGTCAGGTTCCCTTAAATATGTTTGTGGCAATATTTCATTTCAAGGATTTCCTGATCCCTCTATTCTCCCCAGATGGCAAGCAGAGGCAGTTCCCCTTTTTGTCCCATGTCAGGTGTAAAAAACATGGTACAGTGATCTAGTGTACAGATGTGCACGTACTGAGCCTGAGCAGGACGAGCACTTAAACAGGTAGAGAGTATCTCATCACTGTGAAAACAACAATAGGTGCTGGTGCGTTCTGGTAAGGATGAAAAATGGAGAACAGCCAAGAGAGCACTCAGAGCAGATGAATAAATGCAGACATCCGCGCACAGACTTAATACTCAGTAAACCAACTGAACTTTTTAAAAAGCAATATAGAAAATGCATTATCTCACCAGCTAATACATGCTAAAATAGTCATGTAAACAGAGGTCCTTTCAAACGAATTGTCCATCCCTTTCTACCACACTGTAGGCAAGTCTTTAGTACATGTTTTTCCAAATAGTCCTTGGCAATTCTATCTCCCAAGCCTTAGCACTTTTACAAAGGACAGAAAATTGTTTTGGAAAAGGACCAAACATTAACTGTTAAAACTCAAACAAAGGAGTATGAGTCAGGAAACTAATCTTTTTTTATATATCTGAAATGAGAAACAAAATTCAGTTTGGAAAACATTTTTATTAAAAACTGTAGCTGTCTGTACTCCGAAACACCCTGGAGGTCTAAAGATGATATCAGTATATAAATATTCAGGGCTTCCTGACTATTTTTTTTTTTTCAGAAAATACTATTTTTTTTTTCTTCTCCCTTACAATTTCTTTGACCTTTAGAAAACAGTCACTATTTGTGGCTTGATTTTTTCAAGATGTTCACCGGTATATAAAGATGGCAGGGAATTCAATTTAAAAGTCAACTCATGAAACACAATAATAATAGTCAGAAGATAGCATTGCTTTAGGCGATATTTTATTAAGTGAACAGTCATTCAAAGCATTTTACCTTGGAGCATATTATATCCTATTCAAAGGAGTTCACTTCCTTCAGTGCTACAGCAAAAGCATTTTACAAGGGAGATGATATTTGAACTATCCACAGGCATATGGATAAAATGTTCAGTACTCAGCTGTAACAGAGACGAGTGTTCTTTCTTGCTTTAGAGAACTGCCAAAAAGGACTGATATATAAAAAGATCTCTCTCTCTTTTTTTTTTTTTTTTTTTTTTTTTTTCCCCTTTACAGGGTACTACACTTCCATGAGCTCCCATAGAACAGCTGCAAAAATACCTTCAGTTTGGCATCTGGAATTCCTGAAGGTGACTCGTGGATTTGTGGCTAATGAAACATTGCAAAATAGCACTCACCATGTTATAAAATATTCCTAATGGTTTATTAGCCTCTCACAGGACAAAAAAATGAAAGGTGCCCCAAGCATGTTATTCTGTTATAATTATATAAAGCACAAAGTTAGAAAGAAATTGTGTCAGAGCCTAGACATTCTCTAAAATAGCCAAATATATGAATGTTTCCCAGTGACCTCAAAAGTAGATTATGGATAATTTGTAGCTTTACAAAGTGATCAATGGAGACTTGGGGTCCAATTAAGAATTCTCACTGAAGAAAGTCAGTATACTTTCTCATGATTTACAACAAAGCAAGATTAAAATTTGGTCAACAAAACTTATCCAACAGGAGAATTTATTCCTGAAACAGGACTAGCCCACTCCACAGAAAAGCCATCTGATAAAAGTAACAGCGGGTAATTGGTTACTCAGGGTTGAGAACAAGGAGAGGGCACTCAAGAACTATTCTTTTCAAGGTTCAGCAAACACAGTATGCATTATATAGAATCACAGAATCACAGAATTGTCTAGGTTGGAAGAGGCCTCAAGATCACTGAGTCCAACCTCTGACCTAACAATAACAAGTCCTTCACTAAACCATATCACTAAGTTCAACATCTAAACGTCTTCTAAAGACCTCCAGGGATGGTGACTCCACCCCTTCCCTGGGCATCCCATTCCAATGCCTCACAACCCTCTCAGTAAAGAAGTTCTTCCTAACATCCAACCTAAATCTCCCCTGGCGCAACTTTAGCCCGTTCCCCCTCGTCCTGTCACCAGGCATGTGGGAGAACAGACCAACCCCCATCTCTCTACAGCCTCCTTTAATGTACTTATAAAGAGCAATAAGGTTGCCCCTGAGCCTCCTTTTCTCCAGGCTGAACAAACCCAGCTCCCTCAGCCGCTTCTCGTAGGACTTGTTCTCTAGACCCCTCACCAGCTTCGTCACCCTTCTCTGGACTCTTTTGAGCATCTCGATGTCCTTCTTGTAGTGAGGGGCCCAAAACTGAACACAGTACTCGAGGTGCAAGTAGTCTAATATGTAGTCTTTCTGATATTTCTGGTTTTCGACCTTTACAAGACAAGATTTAGTAAAGTGCAGGAAATGACCATATTTCTAAACAAATGACCTTGTATACTATGTTCATTTATTCTTAGCAGAATAAAGAGAGAAGCTGTTTCCCCATAAACAAAAATAGAGTTTAATAATTTGACTTGTGAAAAAAATATTTCACATTTGTATTTTTTATTGAATACAAAGCAGCTTTAATAATTTACTGAACCTAGCTTTTTTAATTGTTAGATGGCATTATGGCAGACAGAAAAAAAAAAAAAAAAAAAAAAGTCTAATGCAACACACAGAGAATAACCAACAAAGCTTGCAAGGATGTGACAAATAGCTTTATATTCCTGGGGAAATGTTGACCCACATTGCTGGAGAACAGGATAGGGTCTGCTGATGCAATTAAGCAATTGGGATCTCACCATGTTGCTGGAGAGGAGAAGAGTTTCCCCATTTTCCCTGTTTCCAGGGCCATTCCATGAGCAATTCCCACTTGCATAACAGCATCTCTAAGGGACAAAGATATGTCTGTGGCAACAAAATCTTTCCTGATATGGGTGGACCCTAAAGACAGGCACTCCTCTTCAACCACTCTTCTTCAACCTTAATCCTCCACAGTTTTAAGCATTTGATTTGGAGTTCTGGGAAAAGAATACACTGGGATTTTTTGATGGCTTTTTGCACAGAGATGATTTTAATCCCTAATAACCATAAATGCCTACTTGTCTCAAAAGAAATGTAACTTTAATTCTTCCTTTGAGTTTTCAGGTGTGCTGTCTGAGCATATTAATTTATTTGTAACATGGGTGTGCCTATCCAGTGGAAAGTTTCACATCCAGGGGCACCCTGCAGATTAGAACATTACTGGGATTGTGGTGAACCTGGAGAAACGATATGATACATTTCACTTTGGCCAGGACATTTTCCTTATAACATTTATGTTCTATGAAAAGAAAACAAAAACAACAAAAAAAAATCTACTTTGATGAGTTCTCAAATGAAAATGTGTAAAAGACACAGAATTATTTTATTCCTTGCTAGATGGCTCAGCACAGTAAATACTAACATGATAATAATGACAGTGATAGTTCCATGAATCTTAACTACTTATTGAAAACAAGGGAGGAGACAGGAAGAAAGTCATTTTTCTTCCCTGTTATCTCTACTGTTTCTCCTCCATTTTATTTCCTTCCTATCTTTATCAAATTCTTATTTTTTATTTTATTTTATTTTATTTTATTTTATTTTATTTTATTTTATTTTATTTTATTTTATTTTATTTTATTTTATTTTATTTTACTAACAGATATCTTGAAATCTGTTGCCCAGAGCTACAAAATATTCTCCTACACCTATTCCTCACACTTTCACGGTTAGTTATATACCAGGCCTGGTTTGACCGAAAGGAAGAGTTTGCAGACACACTACTATCTCAAACTGGATGAACTTTGACTGCCTAATTCTGAATCCCCTTGAACATCAAAGGTCTAACTCACACTTCAGGGTTAGCAGGGTCACATTCCACCTAAAAGAAGACTAATACTGCCCGAACTGTTCACATCAAGCTCCTTGTTTGACAGTTTTTGCCCCATATTCTGTTCTCAAATGGTATGTAAGAAAACTTAATTTTTGTCATACTCTTTAATAATTCACTAAACACTTTATGTGAATATATTCTGATAATGGCTTGCTCCAAGTTATCTGCTCTGAGCTGAGCTTCAAGCATTGAATATTTGTTGTATGACAGTCAGGCTGCACCTGGTACTCCTGGTGGTTTCCACCCGATGGTACTCCTGTTCTCCAGAAGGTTCACAAATTCACAGGAAGATTTCAACATGGCCTCTCAAAAGTTGCACATTCTCATAGGAATACACTTACGTATTGCTTCACACAATTTGTTTAGCTTGTGTTTAATAAGTTTGTGAAGGGAATTTCAGTTAAGGAAGCTGGCAAGAGAAAGCATAAGGGTCCATAAAAAGTATCAATAATTGTGGTTGAGTATAGGGACTCTTCTATGGAGGCAAAGGAAAAATAACTATAAAGTTGTTATCATAATGGGACAGTGATTCCTCAACAGAACAAACAATGGTACTAAAAATGAAAAAGATACTGGCACTGCTGAATATGTGATTCTTTGAGCTTGTCTCAAGGAAGCTCGTTACCTTTCAGAAAACTTCAGATTATCTGCATCAGAACACACTGCAAGGTTTTCAGTGCAAGACAGCACACTCCAGTTGAGGAGAAAGGACAAGTACAGGATATATATTTGTAAGGTTATTTTCCTCTTAAGACATGAACCTTAATTTAGGGAATATCCTTTCCATTATTTCTTAGATGTTATATTATATCTTACAGCCCATAAACATAAGCAAGATATCCATAATGGGGTAAAGACTGTGAATTAGAGGAACAAGCAAGTACTAGACAGATTAGTAGGGTGAATGTATAAAACTGATGGAAGAACAGAATGAAGCAAATGCAAACACTGTTCACTGGATTTTACAGGAATATTTGCAATAGCATTATACTAAATCCTAAACCTATTCTGTTTTAGCATTGCTTAAGGTCTGAAAGCTGACACCTCAGATAAAAAACACCAGACATGGTTTCACAAATTGCAGTTTCACCTGCGGTATAATGAACTGAATTGGCAGGGGTGTTCTGAAAAACTGTCTATCTAATAATTACTCTAATAGTTAATCTTATGAATACCACAGGAATTAATGTTGCATAGAAAATTACTCGTGTGGAAAAGCAAAATACAGCTATGCACACTGGAATGGTATTAAAGGTACTAAAAATTTGCACTACTTAGATGTTTCTAAGCAAATAAATCTACAGAAATAAAGTGGTAGAAACCCCTTAACTTATCACTTAGGACATTTAAAAATAGGCCAAAATAAACGACTGGAAAATTGAATACAATAACTAATCTCACACTGACTGCATAATCTTGCAATAGTGACAGGGAATGTTCCAAAACCTCTTTTCCATCTCTAATTTCTACTATCTGTTAGCCTGTGGACATGTTTGGGCTATCC
Organism: Aythya fuligula; assembly: GCF_009819795.1. Taxonomy (NCBI): domain Eukaryota; kingdom Metazoa; phylum Chordata; class Aves; order Anseriformes; family Anatidae; genus Aythya; species Aythya fuligula. Next base: position 44,753,063 of record NC_045593.1, on the reverse strand, counting down.
AGCTGTGGATATTAGGTCTGGCTCCAGGAAGCAGCATGATGCCAGCATACAACTCAGTTCCCATAGTTTGGGAAATCTCCAGAGCACCGCTGTTGTTAACCACTTTCCCAAAAGTACCGCCTTCAGTGTCATCTTTACAGTCTCCCTAATCTGATCCATCTCTTTTGGGGAACTTTGAAAATAGCAGTTGCCTCAGGCAAACAAAAAGAGGTTGACTTAGCTCACCTCTGCTATGCACATGGAGAATGATTACTGTTTGTTAGCAAAAACAAAATACTCATTTGCAACATGCCTGGGAATGGCTGGTGGCTCAGTATATTTTAATGTATCAAAGCTCTGAACACCATACTTCACCTGAAAAGAAAACCACAGCTATTATGTGGTGCTGTTACTGAGATCTACCAGCTTAACATTTTAATACTTATTATTGGCAGAGTGACAAATTTATGATGATTATGGTTCTCCGTAGTTTCTGAAGCCCTTAATTTTTGTTAGCTGCAGAAAGGAGATACATTTTCAAAGCCATCTGTGATGGTGGTTGATTCTTTTTTGAAGGTCAAACTAGAAAATCTGATTTTCAAAGGTTAGGTGCTCAACTCTCTCTGAAAATCAGGCCGTCTGGCAATGTCTCAGACTGTGCCCCTAATATGGAAGTACCTAAATCATTCAACACTTTTGAAAATTAAACTTCTAAGATACAAAGACATTTTTCTTTCATCCCAGTATTTAGATACCACAGCTAAGGGCATAGTAGAGGAACTGAGCGGAACTCTACTAACTGCTTTGACATCTTTTTAATTTTAAGTGAAGTGTAGGAAGAAAGGTGCATGTACCTGCATGAATGTAGCTGATGTTCTTGTCACAAAACCTACTAATCTGGATAATCAACCAAGATATCAACCTCCATATAACAACCCATTTTAATTCATTCTTCTCCTCTGGTATTTCAAGCAAATGAAGAAAATAAACTAAAGGGAATTGTTTTTTTTTTTCTGTCCCTAGTAGGCTGCTAACCATACCAAAAGTTGTATTGATTGACTAAAACTGGTTTTTAAAATACCTAGTTAAATCAGAGCAAATCCTTGCTTGGGCACACTTAAATTAGTTTATTTACTGTGTAACATTGATTTATTTGAATTTGGTAATCTGGGTCAGGACTCTAAAATATTTGCAAGCTTATTTCATTTTTAGCATACTATTTAGTCTATATACATTTTGTTTTAGTACAATGAAAAAAAAGAAACCCTTCTGAGAAGGTGTAATAAACAAGTCTGACACTCTTTTATAGCAGGTCAACTCAATAAAGGCATTACCATTTCTTGATGATATGAAGCCAGCTGTGCTTAAAGAGACACGGACAATCCATTTGCTAACTCCAAGTTTACGTTGAATTATATTTTCATTACTTTAATCAAATTGTTTAAAAGATGCTTTCATTTTAACCACAGCTACTTTTGTGTGTAAACAAGGCCTTAGGCAAATATCATCAGAGGATACTAAATGAACAGATTGGGAATATGCTTCTGAATTGCATGTTTCACTGTAGACGTCCTGAAATTCTACCAGGGAAATTGAATCTGGGAGCAGAATTATGAAACCAGATTAGGTATAAACCTTCAGAGTATGTGTTGGAGCTGTTGTTACATTTGTGTTGGTGTAATCTGAAACTATAAATATGAAACTGCTGCTCTTATTTTTATATCTTAGAATATATTGAGATTAAATCTTTTTAACCACAAAGATTTATTTCTTCATGCTTCTCATATACAAAAACTCAGAATTTTCAGTTTCTTGCAAACTTGTATTATATTGCATGTATTATATGTGCTTCAAAGAAGCACATCCAGTGAATGAAACACAAACCTGTTAACCATTTTAGGGAATACAGTTTCATAAACATTTGAAAAAATCTTCAAATTAAAAGGAAAAACAAAAATACAACTGCTTGAATGTGTATATATCTTGACCTGTCTAATTAAGAATTCCCATAATATTGTAGTGGTTAAAAATGGTTTGACACAGTGATACTGTTTACATTTGTCTTTGCAGTATATATGGTTATTTAAAATCTTTATCTAACTGGCTTAACAGGTGACCAGAAATGTGTTGCCTTCACAATTACTTTTGCCTTTGTTAGGACCAAAAAAGGGGCTGGAATTCTACTCTGTTCTTACATTTGTTTTAACAGCATGTGAGGTCTAGTTTGTAGTTTAGATTGGAACAGAGTTCAAAAAAAGCAGAAGTCCAACAAAGCATTGTGCAATATTTCCATGTTTACTGTACTGGATGCATTGGGTAAATACCCTCAATGATACTTACTATTTCATATATAAATAATGATCTCCAATTCTAGAAGGATGCTACTCAATTTTTAAGTAAATATTATAAATGGAAAAGGCAAATTGAAAAAAAAGAGACACTGAATTAAATATATATTTAAGGCAAGTTTATGTATGCAGTTAACCCTTATAGCACTGTATTTGCAGGACCCAGGTCATTAATATTCCAGAATTACTAGCAATATCCTGTCTCCAACTCCTCCAAACGGGCTCACTCCACTTTCTCTATGTCTGTCCCATTCCTGTAATAAGAGACAACTGTCTTCTCTCTTTTTTATTCTTTGCTTCCACAGCACCTCAAAGATCGAAGCACAGTAGATTACTTACAGACAGATTCATTCTAAATCCACAAATCCAGGCCACTTCACACTTCCCTTTCTCTGCTGGCTCTGTAATACTTCACCTATGACCAAGGTTATGATGGTAATATTCTCACTCACTTTCTGGAAGAGCTGAGGCTGAGAGTGCATCTATGCAAACCTTTAATCCATGTGTCAGGTAACTATTTGACTCATTCCAACCTTTCAAATCCAACTATCTGTACATAACAGGTCAGAGAAAAAGAGATTTTGCCCTTTCAGGAACTGGAGACAGCAATGTGCCAAGCCAGAATGCCTAAAAGAATCTATGCGCAGCTGGGATGGAGGTTCCCTGTTTCAGGGCTGCTCCAACACTAACCATGAAAGTTAGAAGCCTCCAAGAAGCAGCAAACGTTAATGTGCTGAGTATGCACGTGACTGCAAAGCAAACCTTGCAGCGTGACAATACCATCAAATAACGTGGCTTTTGTCCTGACTAACAGTACCCCAATCCTCTATCCTGCATACCTGTCAGCTCATTCCCATGCTGTCTTCTGGCAGGCAACCAGGGAACACCTGCACAGATAGCACATGCCAGAGTCCACACTACACAGACCCCTCACAGCCCTCCAATGCTACATCAGGGTACTTTGCTCTCCCAGACATTCCCAAATTGTGGCCAATGGCATGCAACACATAAGCTCAAGAACCTTGTTATAAACAAATCATTGGCATGCACTGAGTGGAAGAAGGCTGTAAAGTACCACAGTGTCAAAAGCAGCCCCAGGCTGACTGGCATGCAAGTGGACATGGCCAACATGATCAATCCTAGACTGCATATATATCAGCAAATTTTAAATTATTGGCCTGAAGGACATGTGTTGGATGCCCTAAATAATGTTCACTGGACAAACATAACCTTAAAAATTTAGTCAGTATCTGACTGATCCTACAGTATGAACTACTGTAGTCTCACAAGTTATAAGCTTCAAAAAACTGGGGTGACTGTCAATCAGGACAATTATTTATTGTTGTCCCACCTCATTATTTTTCTTTTTGACTAAAGGAAGAGAGAGAAGGGATGATTATACTGGAAATCAATGCACATGCTAGTCAATGAACGACTGTTTGGATAGATTTCATACCTAATTTAGATGGCCAACTCTGGATACCAATCTCCCAGGTAGTCCCATACAGTCAATTAAAAGCTAAGTTTCTCCAGATGTGGAGCAAGAGCCTCATTCAGGTGCCTTCACTTGTCCTTTCTTCTCCATTGAAGCAGACATTGTTTCAGAAAGCATTGTATTCCTTTCCCCCTGCAGCCTGTGCTGGGAATCTGTTAAGTCATGAGGTTTTTCTTTTGTATTTTTAGAGTGCAAAAGTTATCATTTATGGGTCTCCAAGGGTATATCAAATCCAAGAATTCAGCAGTATGTGCATATTCACTCGCCTGCACAGACTACTGTGAGTGACACCTTATGGGGCCATTTCTGCTGGATGAACGTTGGTATAGGAGCAGGACTCTTAACCTCCTGCCATCACCCCTGTGCGCTGCAATGCCAAGACTGAGAGAACTACTGATGGAGTTCAGTAAGAGGCTACCTTTCACTGACAGGTGAAATCATCTGCTAGTACAGTACTTAATCGATTCATTGAGAGGAAAGGGTGCTCTCTCGATATGGATCTCCGTCAGGCACATACCGAGATATTACTAGATGCACAAACTGAAATCTTTATCAACTAATTAATTCACAGGACTCCTGCCAGACATTTGTAATAGCTGTTGTAAATCTCTTTATATGTAGAAAAGGAGGTATAATCAAATTAATGTTCTTAGAAATCATTTGAGATGAATTAACTAAATATAATTTACATCAATGTGAGCTGCTAAATTTTAGGGTCAACAACTTTTGTGTTTGTCTGATTTTCATACTTAGTTTCTAAACACTCTTGATATAGAATAGGTCAGAGAAAACTTTTTTTTTTTTTTTTAATGTAAGAATGAAAAATTATGAGTTGGAAATATAATCCATTTGAAAAGGGCTTGAAATAGAATAGGGGGAAAGACATCAGGCTTAAACAAACAAACAAACAAACAAAATCCATGTTTTTAATATATCCATATTAGATACCTTATGGCTTTTCTAGCTGCCATGGTGATCCTTCATGATGGAAGACTGGCACTCTGTAATAATTGAGAGAGGGTATAAAGTGCAAAACTAAATGTTTGACAGGAAAGGATGGCAAGCAGAAAACAGCAAATTGTATTTGACATAGCAAACATATTTTACATAGGAAATATATTTTCCTATGTGGTGCTTTGTGAAAAAGAGCAAGAGTTGCCTTCCTGTTTACTTTTAGAGACACTCTGAATACCGAAAACCTGAATTTGACAAAACTATTTCTGTTGCCAGAAAACCTATATCCAAGAAGAGAGGCCAGACAGTTATTTCCATAGGTTTAGTACCACAGAGGACAGGACTTCCTTCCTCCAACACAGCACTGAGCCCTGAAGCTCTTACCCCAAATGGCAGTTACAGGTAGGGACAGAATCCAAATGGTTATTAAATAAGCAGGCAGACTAGCGTGTATTTAAAACATGTTAATTTATTGACAAAGGATGTATAGACCTGAATGGGATCGTTTAGGATCATAGTCTAGGTCGCCACGAAGTGCGAGAAGCAGAGCGCCCAGCTACTTCACGGCAATAATTTTGCCATTTTATGATACCACAGACAGTAAATCCCAAACTTTAGCTGGGAGGCGTGTGGGACCCCTCTGCCTGCAAACCTGTCGGGGCTTCTCGCCTTGCCCTGCCTCTGGTCAGCGGGCGCAGCGCAGCGCAGCGCGCACCCACCACGGCTCTGCGCGCTCCAGGGAGCGCGCCCGCGCTGTCGGGAGCGCGCAGGGACCCTCCTCCCGCTCGGGCAGCCTCTCCCCAGCCACGCCAGGATGCTCGCCCGCAGCGAAGGCTCCTCTGCTCCCCCTCCTGGGAGGTCCCAAGCGCAGCGCAGCGCAGCAGAGCTGGATGGGTTTTGCAGATGAAGGCAGGAGCTGGGAGGGGGCAGAGCTCAGCCCCCAGCTGTCCGCGGAGGGCAGCCCCGCTGGGACGGGCAGGCGGCTGTTCCCGCTGTGCTGCGCTAGGGAAGCTCAGAAGGCCCCTGTCCCACGCTGAGGTGCAATCCTGCCCCGTTGCAAGCCCCTCTCACGCCGTCTGCACGCCTGGAACAAATGTGCCCCCTTCCCTCCAGCACCATACCCGGCACCAGCGTGGACTGGGTGCTCTCGCAGCCTGGCAGTGCAGCAGTGCTTCACGCAGCACAGGTAATCTTCACCTGACCCGCACAAACCTACCTGCCTTCCACTAGCAGTGGACTGCCAACAGTGCCCAGGACTGCACCGTCATGCACGATGCAGTGTCGAGAGCACGGGGTATTTACCGCACCATCTAAACGGCATCTGACATTTTTAATCACACAATTGAACAAGAATTAAAATAAACAGCAGCAAAACAGTGGGATGTTGCTCTGGAAGTAGTTTTAATGGATTTGAAAACAAGCAAGCACTTTTTTTTTTTTTTCCACCAGAAGAGGCAAAACTGCATTGAAGAAGAAGCACTAGCAGCGTGTAAAAGTGATCACAATGGAGCAAATGCTTGTGAATGCCTCCCAACCCATCAATCACGCTGCCTCCCAGCCCCACCACACCACTACTCCACCTTCCACGCGCTCCCAGACAGACATCCATCCACACGGCACAGCAACCCAAGATCCCCGAGTTTCTGGAAAATAGATTTAGCCCTAATTTTTGTGACAGATGGAGTTGATAGTCTCAGGATGAAAAAAAAGCGCCAGTTTTGACAGGCAGCAGATACCGATGCCCCTTGTGGTCGGAGCCGACGTTGCTCTGGAATTAAGGTAGCACTACAGAGAAAGGCAACGAGCAAATGCACCAGTACTTATTTTGTTATGCTCCTCTCGTTGTGCCTTAATATGTATACTTTCGTGTCTACTTCCTTAAAAACAAAGCAAAGGGAGCGTAAAAGGTGGGCAAGGCGGCAGCAGGGTAGCTTTCTTTCAATGAAAACACATTTCATCCCCCTAACTAGCAGATTTCAAACATTTATTATTTTTTTTTTCTATCACAAATGACCAAAGCACTACACTGAGATCCACCGTATTTAGGTCACGGGCGCCTTCGCAGGTCGGCACCCCGCACCACGCACACCAAATCTCGGCAGGGAGCTGAGCTGAACGTGCCTACAGCCGGCGGGGGTGCGTGAGGTGGGGAGGGAGCCGCAGTACTGAAGGCACGGCAGCAGCAGTACTTACATGGTTGCAGCACACCGCTAGCATAGGCAGCTTTGCTCTCCCGCCGCGTACTAACGCACCGAAAGCAGGAGATCCGATCCCTGCCCGGATTGCAGCAAGAACAAAGTCGGTCTCACCCCTAGCCGGGTCCTGCTCTGCCCTCACGTGTATCAGGGGGAAGTTTGGGTGCACACAGCGCCCGGGCTAAAGACTCATTTTTTTTTTTTTTTTTTTTTTTTATCTTTTTCCTGCTCTTGTGAGCAGCGGGTCGAGCATTATCCCCGCCCGAGCCGCCCGCAGACCCAGGCCGCCGCCGCGGTGCGGTGCTCCGGGGAGAGCCCCGGGAGACACCGGGCAGAGGGACCGGGCAGGGACCGGGAGAGCCCCGGGAGAGCCCCGCCGTGGCCGATCCGCGCCGCCTTAACGGGAGGAGGGGCTCCTCGGGGGGCTGTCACTCTCCTTAAGCCTTTCCTTTCAAGCTTTGAATGTGAGCTGCCCTCCAGCCCCCCTCTCTCCTTCCCTCCCTCCAGTAGATCGTAAAGAGAGGAGGGAAGAGAAAAAAAAAAAAGGGGGGGAAAAAAAAGTTTCAACAACAGGCTGGACCAATGGCAAGTCGCAAAGCTGGGAAAGGGGGCCGAGCGAAGGGAGAAAAAAGTGGAGAAAAGGAGAAAGAGAGCGAGAGAGCGCAGGCTGGGGGGATGTGTAAAAGAAGAAGCGTTGCTAATTTTTTTTGTTTGTTTGCTTTTCCATGCATGCATAATGAGGCCTAATCAGAGCACGTTGCTGCTGCTCGGAGGGCACTTTTGTATTTAAAGCCTTGCAGCGAAAAAAAGATCCACAGACGGATCCGCAGCGCGGCTCGCGGGGCTTGTTGACAACAGAAGCAGCATCAGTCGCCCTGAGAGAAAGAGACCCCGAAGCCTGCCTCCCTCCCCCGTGCTGTCTAACGGGGAGAGACATTTCTTCTGCCGGCCACCCGAGAGCGCGACCCGCGCCGAGCGAGAGCCAGCGAGCGGCGCCGGGACCGTGAATGGGATCGGAGCGGCTGGCATGTGCAGCGATGCTGCGAGCGGAGAGATAGAGGCTCCCGAGGAGGCGGCGGCAGCAGCAGCGGCCGGGCACTTATTTCGTGCAAAAAAAAAGAGGAGGAAAAAGAGAGAGCGAGGCAGAGCGAGGGAGGCACGGCGCCGCACGAGGAGCGGGGCGGCAGCACCATGAGCAAGCCCGGCGCGTCCTGCAAGACCCCGAGCGCAGCCCGGAGCCGCTGCCCGCCGCGCCCCCGCCGGCGCTGAGTGCCCGCCGCGCCCCCCGCCCGTCGCCCAGCCGGGAGCAGCGGCTGGGGGGGCTCGGGCCGGCCCCGGGGCCGCTTCCAGCCGCGGGGGCTGCAGGGGCCCGCCGGCCGCGCGGATGGATTGATGCGAGGAGGGGACCCCATGCGCACGGTCGGCAGGAGCTTCGCAAACTTTCCCACCGGCGGCAGCTCCTTCTCCTCCTCCTCCTCCTCCTCCTCCTCCTGCTCGTCCTCCTCCTCCTCCCGCTCCTTCCCCTCCTCCACCGCCACCACCACCACCTCCTCCTCCTCCTCCTCCTCCTCCTCGCCTACCAGCGCCTCTCCCCCGCGACCCCGCGGCCGCCGCCCGCGATGCTGGCCCGGCACGGCGGCGGCGGGGGGCTGTGCTGGCCGCGGCCGGCCGCCTGGCTGTGCGTGGCGGCGGCGCTGGGCGCCGTGTGGCCGCCGCGGGGCTCGCTGGTGCAGGGCCGGCGGCTGATCTGCTGGCAGGCGGTGCTGCAGTGTCAGGGGGAGCCCGAGTGCAGCTACGCCTACAACCAGTACGCCGAGGCGTGCGCCCCGGTGCTGCTGCAGCAGCAGCCGCCGCCGGCTGCCGGCGCCGGGGACGTGCCGCTGGGCGCCGCGGGCTCGGCCGCCTCCCGGCGGCGCTGCCCCAGCCACTGCATCGCGGCCCTCATCCAGCTCAACCACACCCGGCGCGGCCCGGCGCTGGAGGACTGCGACTGCGCGCAGGACGAGAACTGCCGCGCCACCAAGCGAGCCATCGAGCCCTGCCTGCCCCGCACCAGCTCCGCCGGCGGCGCGGGGGGCGGCGGGGGCGGCCCCGGGGGTGGCCCCGGCCCCGGCCCCGGCGGCGGCGGCGGCGGCGGCGGGGGCGGCGGGGTGATGGGCTGCACCGAGGCGCGGCGGCGCTGCGACTGGGACAGCCGGTGCAGCCAGGCGCTGAACCGCTACATGACCTACTGCGGGAAGCTGTTCAACGGGCTGCGCTGCACCGCCGAGTGCCGCGCCGTCATCGAGGACATGCTGGCCGTGCCCAAGGCCGTGCTGCTCAACGACTGCGTCTGCGACGGGCTGGAGCGGCCCATCTGCGAGTCGGTCAAGGAGAACATGGCCCGCCTCTGCTTCGGCGCCGACACCGGCAGCAACGGCGCCGGCAGCAGCGGCGGCTCGGACGGCGGCCTGGAGGAGTACTACGACGAGGACTACGAGGAGGAGCCGAGCCAGAAGGGGAGGGACGAGGCGGAGGACAATGCGGGCGCCGAGCCCGGCTTCCCCATGCAGGCGGACAGCGCCGGGCGGGCCGCCGCCGCCGGGGCCCTGCTGGCCTCCATCTTGCTGCGGCTGCTGGCCGGCCTCTAGCCGGCACCGCGCCCCGAGCCCAGCCGAGCCGAGCCCCCTTCCCTTCCCTTCCCTTCCCTTCCCTTCCCTTCCCTTCCCTTCCCTTCCCTTCCCTTCCCTTCCCTTCCCTTCCCTTCCCTTCCCTTCCCTTCCCTTCCCTTCCCTTCCCTTCCCTTCCCTTCCCTTCCCTTCCCTTCCCTTCCCTTCCCTTCCCTTCCCTTCCCTTCCCTTCCCTTCCCTTCCCTTCCCTTCCCTTCCCTTCCCTTCCCTTCCCTTCCCTTCCCTTCCCTTCCCTTCCCCTTCCCTTCCCCTTCCTTTTCCCCTTTTCCCTTCCCCTTTTCCCTTTTTCGTCCCTCCCCACCCGGCTGTGCACTGTGCAATCCGGCCCGGCACGGCCCGGCAGCGGGGGGAAGGACTGCGGGCCTTGAGCTGAAGTGGGGGCGTGCTGGTCGTCGTGGTGACTTTTCCTTTTTTTTTTTTTTTTTTTTTTCTTAAAAAAAAAAAAAAAAAAAAAAGCATTTTGACATGAAGGTTAGAAAGAGGTGAGCTACCCACACTCGCTGCCAAAGCCGTTGCCGTGCTGGTTAAACAACTTGATTAGCATTCACCGAGTATCGCTGCTCGCGGTGCGGGGATGCCCGAGAGAGGGTTACGCTGCATCTGCCGCTAATTGAGTGTAAGGAGATAACAGTCCGAGTAAGTCCGGTGGTTTACAGCACTCCCTCTTGCACACACGTCTTCCTTGTAACAAAAGCTTGCCAGCAACCGTCTCTTCCTCTTTAACCTAGCGCTATACAAAAATGATTTTTTTTTTTCTCAAGAGTTGTTGGCTATACTGAACAATGCAACTTTTGTTTTAAAAGAGCTCTGCACTGCCATCTTTGAAAGACACTTTTAAACTCAAGAACATGTGTATGTACAAATATCCTGAAAAGTTATATTGCCTCTTGTCATATCAGGGTGCTGACCTCTGGTAAATCTTATATAAAAAAAAAAAAATGTATTTAAAACTGGGATTTGTTACCAGTCGCTCTTCTTTGTATATACAATTTTATAAATTGTATGCCATGGGGATAATTTATTTAAAAAAAAAAATAAAAAAGTTTTAAATCCACATCCTATTTGCCAGGTAATTACATTTGCTATTATTTTCTGGAAAGGTACAGATTTCTTTTTATGTTTAAAGGGATACCAGCAACAAAGATTCACTGAAGTATTCTGTAGAACATCAAATGTACAGTGTATTTTATAGATTTGAAGTTAACTTTCTTATTTGGAGAGCCTTTATGAACACTGTAGAATTGTATAAACGCATTTCCAAGCTGCCTTAAAACTTTGTATTTTTTATAGAAGGCATAAAAAAAGGCCTATGTTTTAAATATGTACGGCTTTTTGTATTTTCTAAACGTGTAAATTAGTAAAGAAAGAGCTTTAAATAATGGATGTGGTGAAATTGTTTTCCAGGGACACTTGAACTCTCGGCACCCGAGGTTGGATGGGGGGGCGGGAGCGAGCCGCAGAATAACAAACCAAAAACAATCAAACAAACAAGAATCTCTGTCTGCCTGTAATACGTTACATAGATGTAAATTACTGCTATTCTCACGTTAATGAATAATTACATGCGAGAAGTAAATACAGCTTTGAAAATACTACTTTAAAAGAGTGGTTGATTTTATAATGCGTTGGCATGGCAACGTGCCGGTACTGGAAGCGAGCAAAGCAATTCAAGGACGCTGCTCCTGCCCTGTACGTAGGATTAGTTCCCCGTGCACCACGCTTTCTCCACGAAGTGGAGGCCTGTTGCTCTTGCTGACACGCTCCAGGATGCTCCTAGCCGCACAAACCAGCGGACGGTGGGACATGCACAGCGCAGAGACAGACAGGCTGCAGGCAGGTGGTGGTGCGTCCATCCAGGGAGCTGCAACCAAATGCACGGAGGTTTGCCGCTCAGCCTGCCTTCTGCCACAGCGAGGAACATGAAAGTAAACAAACTGGGGGGATCTGCAATTACCAGATCTTGTAATAGTGTTCTTAGGAGTTGCTTTGCTTCGTACTGAAGCCTGGTTTGCTGCCAGAGCTACTGATCTACACTCAAACGCCCTTAGATAAATAATTACACTCTTAAGCTGTGTCGAGTGCTGATACACTTGACCTTGTAAATAGAAATGTTTGCAGTAGGAATAAACTCCAGCATTGGAAAATCTTTTAAACATTAACACAAAAGAGAGAGCTCAGTCCTCTGGGGATCAGAGTTTGGACTGCGTCAAGCGAGGCACTCGCGCGCACACACACACACACACACACACTCACTCACAAAAGAAAAGGGAAAAAAAAAAGAAAGGGGAAAAAGTTTATTTATCTTCTATTCATGGTGTTTATTTAAAGCTTTTCGTTTTAAATGCCGTGATTGGAACGCAAGTCAGAAGTTTAAAAGCTACCACAAATAAACTTTGACTGAGGGGGCGACAGATTAGCAAGATAGTGTCTTTTTCATCTTACCAGAGCTCGACAGAGGGCAAATCCACATCTGCCTGTTGTATAAATCAACAAAAATATAAATCCCCACTCCTGGATTAGTTTTTTCACTGACAGATTATTTTACTGTGTCTTTAGGGTGTGAATTTGATTAGGTTGCCCGGAGATAAATGTACACAGGCACACGTGGACACACAAACCCACCCACAAATAGTGGTGATTCCAAGCGAGTGTATGAGTATGGTGTGTGGCTATGATCTGAAGTTCGTTTTTAAAGTCATCTGAATGGTTGAGTAAACTTATTGTTAAAAGAAAGCTGGAAACGTTGTTTCTTCAGGAAGAGAATGGAGTATTTGGGTGAGACTTGTAAATAGAATCGGCTTTCTTTACAAAACACTGAGTGTTTTGTCTAGGGATGATCTTAAGTATTTTCTGCAGTTCTTCAGGAGATGCTCAGAGACATATTTTCAGATCGTCAACATTTTGTGCCCACAAGTACTATTTAACTCGTTGTTGATGAAAAATTAAGTTCCAGCTAAAAGCCTTTATCTTTCTTCAGCAAGGAGCAAAGACATTAGCACTAGAAAAGGACTGATAATTAACTGCTACAATAAACTCAAGACTTGATTTTACAGGCTCCTGTCAAAAGCATCTGCCCGGAATAAATCAACACCGAGCACCACTGGGGAGGGAGGCATCTATGTGCTTCCTTCCCCACAGAAAGTGGATTGTTTTAATTTAAATAATTGTACAATAAATACAGCTGAACTAATCCTGTCCTATGAGCTCCTCCCCGTGAGGAGATAACTCCGTGGGTTTTGTCACGTTGTCAGAGGAAAGCACGATTTCCAGGAGGAATGGCTGACTGTATTGGTATGTGTTCCAGCCTACAAAGCCTCTGCAGATGTTGATGTCCATCAAATTCATATTTCTTTTGCCTGATTTTGAGACAAATGGAAATTCTTGAAATGTCAGGGGATGTAGCAAGGACAGTTTTAAATGAGGAAAAGACTTGACATTCCCTGACAGAGGGAGATTTTCCACAGGAAGGGAAGTTCTCATCTGTATGGATATTTGAAAGCGCTCTTTGCCAAGGTCCTGTCCAGCCAGTCTCTTCTGGGGGGAGAAGGAGCTCTCTACCATTCCATGTAAAATAATCCAGTAGGTTCTGCTCCCTTTTTATTCCCAGTTACCAGGTTTGAATTCTTGGTGACAGTTTATTTGTCTTTGGAGGCACTTCAGTGACAAATGTTTAAGGGAGTGTGGGACAATGGTGGAGAACAAGGAGGCAGTTCATTGAACTGACAGTGACCATACAGTAAATAGAGGGAGATTCAAGCTTCACTGATCACCCAAGCGCACAGCAAAGCTTTTGTATGCCATCACAATGGACATAACATAAGGTCTCTGTTTATTTTTAACAATATGTACGGATATATACAGGCAGGCATAAGTAACTTTCAAAATTATTATGAAACAAAGCCCTACAATGAGGGAAAGGAAAGATCTGGTTTGGCCAGCTCTTTTACAGTCTCATTGGAAAGCCTGATGGATTTTAGTTGCAGCCCTCTCTCCACTGCTTCTACGAGCTGCCAGGGTACCAGAAATTTCACTGTGTGTATAACGTGTATGTAATGAATAGGGGTGTAAAGGTGACTGCAGACAACTTTGCAAGTGTATGACAAGAAATTTCTTCTCAGTGAGATCCAAAGTTATTCAGAATTTAATGAATACTAGCTGTTGTTGTTGTTGTTGTTGTTGTTGTTGTTGTTTCAAGTGCCCTGGAAGAGGGTGAGAGGAACTTCAGAGCAGCCAAGGTGCATGTAGAGACAGTTGTGGGACACAAAATCATCACCAGCTGAGTCATGGAAAACACTGCTTGAGGGACCGAGTTGCCCTGTGTTTTCACTGTCACTAAAACAAATTCAGACCTTCAGTCGATTTTGTTCCTGTCCCAGTAATAACACCACACACTGCCATGCTGCCTGTGATAGCCCATTGGAAGTCCTCTGGAAAAGTAGGTACCTTTGCAGGACAAAACATTTTCAAGTGGGAAGAGCAGTGCTTCTGTGTGAGATTTCAAGTCTGTGATACAGGTTGGTAAGCAGTAAAGTCGAAAGTTACTGTATTTTACTTGAGGCATTGGCTGTGGTAGACAGTTGAAAAGGCTCACATTGACTGTCTGAATGACATAAGTAATGCGCTATTAGCATAAATACTTTCTAAGACATCCATTTAATCAATTTCTTAAATAACAGAATGATCTACTACAAAATAGTGGACTGTATACACTATATTTTGGCACAAAGATGGTCATTCTCCCACTAGTAACCAGGGGCTCTAAATAAATGATTTCAACAATGTTTTATTAAAGGAGGACAAGAGCCCTCGAGCTGCATTAATCGGGGAGAAGTCGAGTGGCACTTTTGTTATGGAAATGTTAAACACATAATAGTTCAGGCAAACAATGTGGAGCCACTTCATTCTCTCAGCCATGCTGACACCTCTTAAAGAGGAACTGCAGGGAAGGATGTGGGAAAGATTTGCTTTCTGAGGAAGCTTTCAGCTAATATTTTGGATATTTACCTCCAAAACTCAGGCAGCACAAATGTAACTGAAGGGCATAAAAATAAAACAATAAAGGGGCATGATTTATGCAGCTACTGCTAGTAATCAACACTTGGTACCCAACTTCAAGACAGCCATTGACAGAAAAGAGCTTTTTTTTTTAAAAAAAAAAGTTTTTCATGAATTTATTATAAGCCAAGTGGATATTAATGTAGAGGGTGAAAGTTCTTGAAGAGACACTCCTGTAAACAGAAAGGGTTGTAGTGCTAATATTATACCTTGAACATGCAGCAGGGAGGGGAAAGAGGAACAACCTGGAATTGTCCTAGAAGGTAATAGAAGGACAGAGGTTTAGCAGGAGGGGCAGAGGTGACGTGTTTGTAGTAGGCAATCCAGAAATACATTAATGAAGTGGTACACAGCAAAAACATTGCTGTGTAAAGGGAGAACCATGTTCAAGACTAGTTATTTTGAATAGGTGAGAGGAAGAAAGGGTGAGGAAAGGAGATAACTAAGGTGTAAAGAAGGTTTGGAGAATGAACTTCTTGCTAGTAAGGAGAAAGAAAATAATAAAAAATAATAACAATAATAATAATAAAAAGGATAAGTTAACTGATACACAGAATGAATATGACAGAGGGAATAATAATAATAAATAACGATAGTATTAATAATAGCTAGCCAGCTTTAATAATGTTGTCAGGGCCAGAAAGGATAAGGAATGTGGTAGTAAGGTGAGTATTCAGCTTTGGAGAGGATATTTTCCCTGCCTTCAGAGGCCAGAGAGGAAATTTACTGTGCTGCTCTTCTTGGTGTTCATAATGCTGTACTTGAACACCGTGCCTAGCTTCCAGACAACCCCTCCCTCAAGGTCAACAATATCATGAAACTGAAAAGAGGTGAGTGGAAATCTTGGAGGATGGCTACGGTTTATGACCAAAGAGGAAAAGATGAGGGATCTGAGCATTAGGCTGGCCAAGAAAAGTCCATCACCAGCCCATAGCTCCTGAAATGGGAGTTAAAAAGGCTACAGGGCTACTCATCTTGGGTAGCGATAGATGTATGAGAAGGTTCAGCATGCACAGATTGTGGCTGGGAGGTTTGGACTTCTCATTCGGAAGAACTTCACCAGGAGGGATAGCATAGCACTGGGACAGGATTCCCAGAGAAATTCTGGAACCTCTATCCTTAGAGATTTTCAAGGCTTGACTGGACAGAGCCTCAGCTGCTTTCATCTACTGTTGGCTGTAATGCATCTTCTAGTAGATGGCTGGACTAGAGGGTCTCCAGAGATCCCATCAATATAACTTTGTAATTCTATGATTCTAATGTTGGTATGACAATGGGAAATCCAAGACCCTCTTTCGCTAGATCAGGCACAGGAATACATACAGAACACTTCAGCAGAGACAGTAATACAGGAAGGTTGGAGAGAAGAGGTGGTGGTTACACATTTCCACAGGGCCAGAGTGGGTAGGAGATAGTTGGGAAGGGGTCAATGGAAGTTTAAGAGGAGAGCAGAGACCAAAACATACCATGTAGTACAGGACCTGGAGATAAGAGGGAGGGGAGGAAGTATAACAGTAAGGAAATACAGAAATGTAAAGGAATGTAACGAGAAAAAGTGTCTGTCTGTAACACTTATGAACTGAAAAATAGGTATTTTGACTGGAAAAACATATGACAGCACTGGGAAGACAAGTTGAAAGAAACTGAAAGTACAGGAGGGACCTCTCTTTCATTTCTGTGAAGAATACTTTTTTATAAACATATCTTTCACACTCATCACCACAGTATCATGGAGCCTCAAAACAATAGAAATACAAGTGAATTAGGTCTTCCCATGTGTGTGAATGACTATATATAAATATAGACTGTTCTGACTCTGTATTTTTAGCATAGTGCTATCTGAGCTATTACATGCTCACACATGTCACAAAACACATGTCCTCATGGAAATAAACGTTGCTTGATAGATGTTCTCTCAATATAAAAATCAATCCCCATCTGTTTGTAGTGTCCTATACTAAAATAATCCAATTGCCTACTATTCCATTGTGTGGGTGTATATTTGGCTTACAGTAGTTTTTGTTGTTTAAAAGTTTTAAGAAGTTAATAGTTTAAACAGAACAAATGGAAATGCTATAATTTCCAGTCACCTACCAGCAATGGCACTAAACCTTCTTCTAGTTCAACCAGTGGTGGCAGTTGAGAAATTGCTGTTGCTATTGCAAGCAATAAGTTTTAGTACAATGCTATCTAAACATGGAAACTTCTACACCAGCATACCTGCCTGTCTTCTGAAATCCTGTTGCATTCCACACAGGAGAGTGAAGTCACAAAATGGTTATTAGAATACTTGTGGAAAAGAGGGTATGATCAGAATAATTACTTGGTAGTGATGGTCTCCATGTTACCCCCTTTCAGACTGTTATTCTAAACCTGTTAAAAAGTGGATTATAGCAGGAAGTAAAGCAGAAGTCCACAGAAACTGTTACACTATCTTATGTTTCTTCTTCATATTAGTGTATTCCGGAGTATATCATATGTTTGCAGATTGCACTAAGATAAAGGACATGGAGAAATCAGATGGGATGGGATGGGATGGGATGGGATGGGATGGGATGGGATGGGATGGGATGGGATGGGATGGGATGGGATGGGATGGGAGGAGACGAATGGAACGGAATGAGAATAGGATAGAATAGAATAGAATAGAATAGAATAGCATAGAATAGAATAGCATAGAATAGAATAGAATAGAATAGAATAGAATAGAATAGAATAGAATAGAATAGAATAGAATAGAATAGAATAGAATAGAATAGAATAGAATAGAATAGAATAGTTCAGTTAAAAAGGACCTACAAAGATCATGAAGTTTCATGGTACAGAAATTTTTCCATGTCCAATCTGAACCTCCCTCAGTGCACTTTTGTGCAGTTCCTGTGCAACCTGTCATTGGTTCCCGGGGATCAGAAATGGGGAACCTCCCTCTTCACTTCCCCACCTCAGGAAGTTGCAGAGAGCACTGAGATTGCCTATCAGCTTTCTTTTCTCTGGATTAGATGACTCAAGGGTCCTGAGCCTCTACTCACAGGACACATCTTCCAGCCCTTTTACCAGCTTTGATGCCCTCCTCTGAACAATTTCAATTTATTTCAATTTACACACCAGAACTGCCCACAATATGTCTTGGTATACCATCTCAGGAAGGGAGACGAAGAAGAATATGAAATATAGGAGTGTATATTGTACAAAATGGACTGAAAGAACACTTGTGACAAATAGCTTGTCCAGAACATTTCACCTTTTTATGACCCGGTGTTTTGTTTGCATAATTCCAAATGATTGACTCCTGTTACAGGTAGTCTGAGTTTACATAGTATAGCTGATGTCAGTATTTAGCCAATGGCCTTTTTTCTGTACTTAGAGGGAAAGATTAATCATTTAGACAGATAGCATTTGAGATGACATAAGGTTATGTGAATCAATAGGCATTAGATCAATATAATTAATGCTTAGGTTTGGCCTGATGTATCTTAGACCGTTAGTCAAGAACCCATTGAGACAGGTAAATTTGAGTGCCTGAATGTGTTGAAGAACATGTTATGATGCTAAAGCTATTGCTCTAATGGAGAGAAAAAGGTTGGAAAAGGAGCAGTTGAGAAAGATATGGAAATCTGAGAAACTGAAACCTTTTCCATTTGGAGCTGTACAAACTTCGTGTGGTTTCATTTTTAGCTATTTTAGGCTAAACTTAAGAATGCACTTACTACATGTGGAGTCTGTATATAATATAATCCCTTTCATTATATTCAAAAATAGTTATGACTCGTTCAGACTTCCTGGGAACACTTTGGTCTTAATATTTTCTGGTTTGCCCAAATGTATGCGCAATAAGCAAGCAGAAGAGTTGGGGCAACCAAGTACTTCCTCTGTATGTACAAGCTACCTGAAGTCTACCATTTTTCTGAACTTCATGGGAGCAAAACTGGTTTCCTCAAATGCTTTTATAGGGAAAATTTGCTAAATTAATCAACTCAAGAGAAAGCAGGGTGAAGTGATGCTCTTTCAGCCTAGCTTTGAAGCTGGTCTCACATCATGGTCAGATGGCCTCAGTGCTGTGCAGTGAGAATCAGTGAAGACGGTTGTATTTCAGAAGCTCTGATTCATCACATATCCTTGCTTTGCCCTGGGGAGAGCTGAGGCAGAAGCTAGAAAAGCTTTGACTGCTCCTAACCCTCTCTGTCCCTGATTCTGCCCAGGCCATGCCCTAATGCCAGAGACATAAAACTGCTTCAAACTGCAGCTGCTTCCAGTTGTCTCCAGGGATGCTGCATCAGCTGGGCACTGCTGTTCCAAGTGTGTTCCAGTTCTAATCCCTTTCACCCCTGCTGCCCTTCTGTGAGTGGAGATGAAGACAGGGCACAGAAATCTGGTTAACCCATCTCAGCTCTGTCTGGAAAGTCTGCTACACAGGGCAGTTCTAACTCTCACATCTGCTGCCAAAGTGAGCTGGGACTCAGTTCATAATCTTTTACTATCAGGACTTCCATTGAAAACTGGGAATAGGTGTAGTAAATCAGATACAGCCTTTGGTTTCTGAAGTGGTACAAATATGGCCTTTAGTGTTTGTAGCCTATAGGAATCTTTTCTTTAACTCCTGTCTGTTTAAACTGTTTTTGTGATCCTCCAGTAGAAAAGTTCTATGGCAAAACTGTTTTGTAAACAATTAGTGCTGCTTTACATTTTGGATTTGCAATTTGTGGAGCAGTAATGTGAGGAAGAGATAAAAAATGTTTTCAGAATTATACCTGAAATTTTGAGAGAATAATGATAAAACTTTTTCCTGATTCCTTGGTTCTTAACCATGATAATACGCTAAGTGAAAACATAACTTTATTTTGGAAATCTTTCCCTTACTATTTATAACTTTCACAAGTTTCAACACTAAATTTATCAGGAGTGCATACATACTGATGAAATTGCAATGAATGTGTCAACTCCCAGCCAGAATGAAAATGAAGAAAATGAAAATGGTATTTCCTGCAATGTTATGATATAAACTGTTTATCTTAGGAGATTACTGATAGGTAGCCCTGGGCAAGTAAGAGAATCTAATGTATTCTGGGGGAAAACAAACAAACAAACAAACAAACAAGAAAACACTTTCAAATTCATTGTTCTAAAAATTATAAATCCTAAGAAGAATATGTGATTTAAAAACTGATTTAATCTCTAACACACCAGCAGTTTTATTACAAAATTTCCTTTTTCTGAAATTCCTTGAATTACTCTGAGGATATACATACCTTCAAAGAAAATAATTTAATGTCACATCAGGGCTTCCAGTGCAAGAAACTTCAGGAAATTTTGATCTAGATGGGTGATTAAAAAAAAATAAAAAATCTTTAAGTAACTGCTTATATTTAACTGTAGCTAAATGCTGCAAAATAAATAAATAAATAAATAAATACATAAATAAATAAATTAAATAAATAAAGATGAACAGTATAATATACCAGCCAGGGTTGCTTTTCTCCTAAGACTTCTATTCTTCCATTTGTTTCAGATTTGCTTAAGAAAAAGAATGTGAAAGACACGGTTTCAGAAACACACTGCCACTTTAAGAGGATACAACATGCCTATTAATAATTGTATTACTCCTCTATTATTGTTAAGAATAATGAAGGAATGGGAGCGTTGGCCCCCAAGCTGAATTTATCCTGAAATGTTTTCAATTAACTCTTGGCACCGGCAGGAAAGCATCAAACCTTTCCCATGCTGAAATATGGAAAATCTGCAGGGAACATCCCAGCAGGAGTGGAATTTCATTAAAACAAGCACATCATAATTCAACGACTTCTGCACCCTCTTTAAGCCTTTCTATTGATAAGGACTTCGAGGCAATTTTTATGGATTTGCAAAGAGAAATTATTTCATAAGATATTTTAAAAGAGTTTGTTTTGGCTGAGGATTTTGAGTTATTATCTGCTCCCTGATGGAAAAATAGTGAGACATTTAGCATAACTGTGGGTAGTAGATAAGAGAGAGAACTGAAGAGACATTAAGAAAAAAATTTGTCCTTTAGACAACCACTTTCTTTAATCTTTATAGTAACTAACTCCTCTTTTCCCAGATTTTAATAAATACATAAATCAATACAATTATTATATTGCCATTAAAACCTGCACTTTTGAACATCAAAATGTGGAGATTAAAACATGCTTGAGAGCTACTTACACATCTAAATATGCACACATATGCATTTTAATATGAAATATACCTACACATCTAAGAGTAACATATTACATTGCTTTGTGTATTGATTTAATAAAGTGCATATCACTTTGCCCACACATGGGTAGTCTTAAAATGTTTGGCTACATTACATATAATTAAAATTTACATATGGGGGATAGAGGAAGTGGATATTTCTAACTGTTGCTGGATGCTTAGCACTTGCTTGCGGCAAAGTGCTATGTGATTTTTTCTGGATTAATTTCACTATCCCCTACAAAATATTTTTTTTTCATATCTGGATATAGTTAGGATAAAGAGACACCACTTGCTGCTCTTTACAAAACACTGCTATTCATATTTATTAACCTGTGTCATGACCAAGGATTTACATCAATCCCCACAAAAGACGCAGAAGACGCAGACCGCACTTAAACTGTAAGACTGAATTTCTCTATCAGTCATGGTTTCCCAGTTTTGAACTGTTATTGAAAACTTACAGCAATGTCTCTTCACTTTATGCCCTATATTCAAAACACCATCAGTTTATTTTCTGGGATTCTCCTAGGCACAGAACTAATCCTGAAGCAAGAAGAGTCACAGAGAGTTAGGAGAGCAACCTATGGAGGCTGGAACCTCACAAGGAAACAGTTCTGGGGGATCTGAAGAAGGAGATAGTACCTCAGGAAAGCAGGGGCATCTTTTTTCCCATCCCTATCCTGCTGCTCTAATAAAGCCCCAAGCTAGGTGTCTCCAGTGCTGATTGAGAATCCAGCCTTTACTCCCTGAATCATGAGAGGTGCCTCTTAACACTACACTACTGTTCGCTACAATAACTAGTAATTCCTAGAGTTACATGGCTATCTCTTAACCAAATTGCACGAATGTAGCTTTTCCAGTTACACAAGGACGTGAAAACTCAAACAACCAAATAAGCCCACATTATTTTTATCCATGCTGTCATGATTTCACAGCATGTCCTTAATTCAATGTGAACAGGAGGACTTCACAAATACATGTATTCCTGTGTTTTTTGCAGTAATCTGTTTTCATGACCAGTTGCCAAGATTTTTTTCTGAGATTTTTCTGACGTGTAACTTACAGTTTTTCTAGAACATATATGATAGATGAAGAAGAAGAGTAGGAATTAGAGTACCAGTGGTTCTGTTTTTCTGGGAGGATTGACAGGATTATTCTGCCTTGTTTGTCAAGCTACAACTACACTATCTTCATCCTCCACATCTTGTGGCAAGGAGTTCCACTGCTTAACTACAGAGTCTGAAAAAGATTTTCCTTTTTGTTGATGGGACTTCACTACCCGAGACTCTACCTTTTGTACTGGAAGAGACAGTGAAAAAAAAAATGTTTCTTGATACCACACCATGTTTTTATAAGAGTTCTACCACATCCCTTCTTGGTCCTGGTCCTTCTTTCTCCATGAATCCATTCTATCTATTCGATATCTATTCTATCCCTTTGACTATTCTTCATGCTATTTTCTGTACTACCTCTAGTTTTATTACAATGTGGTGGGGATAAGAGGAGCAGATCTACACATAGTCTATAGGAAGACACCCTTTCCCTTTCTATTAGACAGATTTAGACAAGTCTGAGGATATGTGGATGGATTTGAGCCTGTTGATTCAGAGAATTAATCCTGAAAGTATTTCTAGCTCAGGGTGTTTGAAAAGTTGTAATCACAAATCATTGCTACTGCCCTGAATGAAATAACTTCTTTGTTGGTGTTCATTTTGTGGTGGATGAGTATAGTTAAGAAAGAAATGCAAAGAAAGCAAGAGGGTTATTATTATTATTTTTAATTTCTACGCAAGTTTGTCACATGATGGGGCAAGCCCATTATTCCTTTTCACTTTTGACTTCTTTAAAAGATGGTTTACATGTTCAGATCTATCTAGAGGTGGAAATTAATGGTCACTGCTTCTTGTTACAGTATTCTGGCTGGCAACTGGAAAGATTTACCAGATAAAAGATAACACTGAATATTCCACAGTTCATACACATTATTATTTTCCATTACAGTCTATGCCTTGGTAGCCTGACTGCAATCCATTCAATCAGTATGATAAAGAGTAGAAGAGTAAGGAATGTTGAGCGTGACCAATCATTAAGGACAAATTCCACTTCAATTTCATAAGTTTTTTAAAATGTTTCATGTTCCCTCCTTCTCCCCTCCAATTTTTATCACTAGGATTCACACAATGCACTTACCCATAAAATGTCCAGCACTGATTTGTCTTAAGCTCCTGTCCAGATCTTCCCACTTAAATACAAATACTTGCATTTTGCCTTTTCTGCTCTGGGCTGTGCAGCATTCTGGCATCCAGCCAAAAGGTCATAGTGCACTCTGCTTCCCTTTCTTGACATTTCCCACCATAAGGAGAGTTTAGAACAGTTATCTTACAGGATATTCCCAGAACTTAATCATCCTGAATTCAATATATTTTTTAACTTTAGTAAGATAATGCCTTGTGACAGTAGATCAATGAAACAGGTATTCAAAAGGCATTTCTCAGCAAGCCAGAAATGTTTTTTGGACCAAATTCCTCAAGTCTAGAATGCCTGATCCAGCTTATTGATGGCATACTTATGATGCTATAAAGCTATATGAAATTTAAACATTTGTTTTTACATGTTATTGTCAAAAGCTTTTCAAAATGGTGACTGGGATAACACAGTTAATATTTTCAACATAGACAATAGAGTTTAACAAGACTTAGATAATATCTATAAACTGGAGTTTAATTCTCCAGAAAAGTCAGGTATTCACAATTTCTGTTGGCACCATTTGTCTTATATAAATGCATCCACAGATCCACAGGTGGCCAAGAAGGCCAACGGCATCCTGGCTTGTATCAGAAACAGTGTGGCCAGCAGGGCTAGGGAGGTGATCGTCCCCCTGTACTCAGCTCTGGTGAGGCCGCACCTCGAGTACTGTGTTCAGTTTTGGGCCCCTCACTACAAGAAGGACATGGAGGTGCTCAAGCAAGTCCAGAGAAGGGTGACGAAGCTGGTGAGGGGCCTGGAGAACAAATCCTACGAGGAGCGGCTGAGGGAGCTGGGCTTGTTCAGCCTGGAGAAGAGGAGGTTCAGGGGTGACCTTATCGCTCTCTATAGGTACCTCAAGGGAGGCTGTAGTGAGGTGGGGGTTGGTCTGTTCTCCCACGTGCCTGGTGACAGGACGAGGGGGAACGGGCTAAAGTTGCGCCAGGGGAGTTTTAGGTTGGATGTTAGGAAGAACTTCTTTACTGAAAGGGTTGTTAGGCATTGGAACAGGCTGCCCAGGGAAGTGGTGGAGTCACCATCCCTGGAAGTCTTCAAAAGACGTTTAGATGTAGAGCTTAGGGATATGGTTTAGTGGAGACTACTAGCGTTAGGTCAGAGGTTGGACTCGATGATCTTGAGGTCTCTTCCAACCTAGAAATTCTGTGTCTGTGTCTGTGTCTGTGTATCTCAAGGTGACCTATGAATTACAGTTATACCCAAGACCTTTATATGCTCTGCCTTGCCTTCCCAAAGAGCAACCAGAAACATGAAGTGAAAATAATCTTTTGTTTGTCTATTTGTTTTGGCTTGTTTTTGTTTTGTTTGTTTGGTGGGTTGGTTTCATTTGTTTGTTTTGTTTGTTTGTTTTAAACACTTTTTGATTCCTGACCCCTTAGCGGTATAATGTTATATTAGCCTGGGGAACATCCATGATTTGTCCTGTGAGAAAATCTTATGTTTAAAGACAGAATGACACCAACTGCCAAACTATCTCAGTAAGCAGGGAGTAGAAAGACAAATAGTATCATTATGGGCTAACCGCAATATGCTGAAGTCCTCTAACACAAGGAGGAGTGTGAAGAAAATGTAAATTACCTCAAGTGATTACATCATAGAAGGACAGCACAGAAATGGAGGACTAAAGCCAGAAAAGTTAATACACTTGTTGACAAATAAACAGGTGTAAAGAAATCATTTTGTAAGTGCATAAGGCATACAGGAAGACCAAAAATGGCCTTGGTGCACTGCTTGCCTTTTCAGGTGTGATGATGAGAATGTCAGAATGCTTGCTTTGCTTCATAGTTGCAGTTTTCCTTAAAAAGGTCCCTTACAAGAAGGATTAATTCAGAAAATAACAGTAAATAATGGGTGAGAACTCCAGTCATAAGAGGGTAACACAGCTTGATACAGTGGTTATGAGTTAGACACCATTATAATATCACTTAGATATTTAAAAGACTATTGAAAATTAATCCTACAGTACTCAAAAGCTGGATGAAAAACTTTTAAACAGTACTTCTAGCCATTATTTCTAGGAACTTATAAAGAGTAGATGAAACTTACAGGAGGGGATAGAAAAAGCCATGGAGTCATTGGTACAAATAATATAAACTAATAAATTTTAAGGACCTAGAGTGAAATAAGAAGACAAGCAAAAGACAACTTGGATTTGTCAAAAGTAAACCAATTCCTATCCACCCAGATTAATTCTGTGACCATATTAAACTTTGCAGATAGGGGAGAGCCAGTAACATCCTATCTGGATTCTAGCAAATGTTTTGGCATTCTCATAAGGAAATTAGTGAGAGATGCTTTAGACAAAACTGGAGTGAGTGCATGGACGTATATATGCGGTAAGGTTCTACTGTGTCTGTTCTGCATCTGGTATTATTCATTTTCACTAGGTTTATTCATTTTCCTTAATGACTAGGATGGTGGATTACAGAATATGCATATTAAAAATGAAGATGTCATGAAGCTGACACAGAAGGAAAGTTCAATGTACAACACAGTAGAATATAGATCGATCTTGGCAAATTGCAGAATGTTTGGGGGAAAATATGACAGATTTTCATATAGAAAAACACAGTATCATCTTAATCTGTATGAGTACTCAGAGGCTCAAATTCAGAACAGAGAACAATTGATCTTATAGCAATTTTACAGAAAGAGGTGGTTAAAGACAAGCTGAACATGAGCCAGTAACATGATACCATCACAAAAATAATGATCATATACTTGACCTTTGTGAACAGAAATATTGCCTGAAAGGCGAGTTAAGTAGTAACCTATCTCCTGTAAGCTCTGCTAAGGTCTGTTGAAGTCTGTAACAGTTTTGAATATGGCATTTCACAAAGGGGATCTGTTGGAGAGTCCAGAGAAGGGAGATGAGAATGACTGGAGGTCTAGAGAACACACTATCCATAGGAAAAGGAAATAAATTGTTGTTTAGCTAAAGCTAAGAAAAGATAATAGCAACTTTTGACAATAGGCTGTTACAAGGAGGCAGTAATTTATTTCATAAATGTAGAGTTGTACATATACTCATACCTACTTGGGACTAGAACATCTATTAACATGTAGCTGATCAGGACTAGTGTTGTGGGTTAACACCAGAAGGAAGCTAGCACCACACAGCCACTTACTCATTTCCCTGTAGTTGGAAGGGAAAAGAATCAGAAAGGAAATAGTGAGAACTCATAGGTCAAGATAAAGACAGTTTATTAGCTTAAAAAAGAGAAGAGAAGAGAAGAGAAGAGAAGAGAAGAGAAGAGAAGAGAAGAGAAGAGAAGAGAAGAGAAGAGAAGAGAAGAGAAGAGAAGAGAAGAGAAGAGAAGAGAAGAGAAGAGAAGAGAAGAGAAGAGAAGAGAAGAAAAAAGAAAAGAAAAGAAAAGAAAAGAAAAGAAAAGAAAAGAAAAGAAAAGAAAAGAAAAGAAAAGAAAAGAAAAGAAAAGAAAAGAAAAGAAAAGAAAAGAAAAGAAAAGAAAAAAGAAAAGAAAAGAAAAGAAAAGAAAAAACTGTGCAAAAGCAAAGCCAAACAAGGAATCCATTCACTACTCCCTATTTGTGGGAAGGTGTTCAGTCACTTTCAAAGAACCAGTTCTCATCAGGTGTAATGTTTTCTTGGGAAGACAAACACCATAACTCCCAATGTCCCCTTCCTTCCTTCTTCCTTACCCCAGCTTTTATTGCTGAGCATGGCATCATATATTATAGGATGTTCCTTGGGTCATTGTGGTCAGGCTCTGTTCCCTTCTAGCTCCTGGTGCACCCTCAACCTCTTCACTGTCAGGGCAGCACAAGGGGCAGAGGAGACCCTGGCACTGTGTAAATGCTCTTCAGCAACAGCTGAAGTACTGGTATGTTATCAGTAGTTTGGGTCACAAATCCAAAACACAGCACCATTCAAGCTGGCATGATGAAAACTAGTTTTATCCCAGCCAAAATCAGTACAACTAGGCAGAGGACAGGACTATACAATTCAAAGGACCTCTGGAAAATTCAGAACTTGGCTATAGTAGGTGTATAGGTAAGGAAAAGACAGATTGTTCTTCCCCATCCTTTTGAACTTTTCTTTGCATGGATTCTGGTATACTGAATTCTGTTTACAAATGCACATAAATCACTGTTAATTTCTGTATGTATTTCTACCTTTTTCTTTTGAAGGAAAATTTGTAAGCTGATATATTTGAAACACAGGTCTGATCTCAATCATCTCAAGAAATATCCCTAAATCATCCAAGATTTTTCCAAGAATACAAGCTGAGTGACATCCCTTGTGTGTAGTCTTCCTTTATCCTACAGAGAATTGAAGAAGACTTCCTTTTCACATTCTCATTTTTATACATGTACAGACACTCATATACATATCATATCATATCTATCTTATCAACAAGAAAGTCAATCTACAGTTAGACTGGAAGGAGTTGGGACTTACGGTGGTCCAATATGCGTAGTGCATTCTTGCAATGTTCTTTGAGAAATGTCTGTCACTTGGAAAGCTATTTCACTCTTTCAGTACAAAAGTCTCAACTATAAAGAGCTGTTGATGGCCTTTAATTCTGATATATAGTGAGTTTTCAGGGTGCTCTTGACAAGTTATAACAATCTGTCATTACAGACCTACACAAAATATCTTTTCTGCCTCAGAGAGATATTTTGCCATCAATTAATTACACTATATGACTCTTTAAGTTGTACAGGAGATATCTTTTAGATGGGGGAATCTCAGAGAATTTTTCACCTTCCAGTGTACCAAAGAATGGCCATAATTTCTTTCAGATGAAAATTATCATCTAGCATTATTTGAAAACTGTTGTCAATTTCAGTAGGTGTGGAATAGGACCATGGCTAGTACATGTATATCCCAGATAGGATATATATCACAGTTACAGAAGAGGCAGAATTGATTGACTTGTTTGCTTTTTCAATGCTGAAGTGTTTTTGGCCCTCTGTACATAGAGTGTGTTTTTCTTCTGAGTCCCTACCTTTTAAGGGGTTTATGCACATTTTTTTGCATACTTTCTTCTAAATATGCAACTTAATTTATTAACCATTCTACTCAGCTTGTGTTTCTAAATGCATGTGACATTAGACCTGGAGCTGTAGATTTTTATTTGCTTTTATGGAGCACTTGATGCAAGTTTAGTTTAGAAAATGCATGAACTTGTTACAAGGCTTCATCACAAATACTGTGAATGCCTTAAAACATTGCAGCATGCCTGCCTCAGAAAGTCTTTGTGAAATAGGTATGCTATCACTATCATTATCCACGTTTTGCAGATTAGCAACTGAGGATGACAAAGAGGGAAGGTGGCTTGTTCAAGGTCACATGGGATCTGCCCTTCCCTGGGGTAGGTCACTGAATTTCTCTGAAATCTTTGGGGCCCTGGAACACTAGGTAGTGACAAGGACAAAATAAAAGTAGTAATTTCAGTACAATACATAATTTGTGTAGCTATTATTTAGTTTCACCTGTGTTAAGACAATATCTTCTATTTATATCACTGAGGGGGTGTGTTAAAATCAGATAGCTCAAAAGCCATTTATTAATTGGCAAAAGTTAACTAGTGGGCAATTCTCACTGTAATAAGTATTATTTTAGAAATGTGATAGTTTTATATTTCCTCCACCACAACTTTCCTCTTTATACAGGCATTAATGTAGTTACCACATTCATATCCACCCCAGCCATTCCCTCAGATCTAGCCTTCAGGAAGTTCAAATCCAAATAGTTTTCAAATCCAAGCTGCCAGTTTGATTTCATCACATCAAACCCTTGTTGAGATCAAACCTTTGAAATGAGAAAAGATTTTTAATCCAGTTACCCCAGATGGGGTACAACTCTCCAGGTCCTGAGAGCTGCAGGATTAGGAATTCTCAACATCCCCTCACCCACTCACCCACCCACCCATACACACACATGCAGGCGCAAACAAACTGCCCAGCTTTACACTCTTTGCTCACAGAAAATACTCCAAACAAGCCAGTGTGCAATCCCAGGGAAATGTCTTTCTCCCTTCTTCTTTCTGATATAAAGGAACATCCACACCCACCGCAGAGTCAGCTTTGTCCTTATTTTGCAGATCTTGTTTTGGTTATTCTGTCAAATGATTTTGAGAACTGGGTGAAATTTGCTCTAACTGTATATGATGCAATTCACTGTCTACCTGTAAAAGTATTTGCTATCAGATAGAGGGAACTTTCTATTTCAAGATATCTTTGTTTCATTTTCATAATATAGTACTTAGTTTTGGATTCAGTTGTCAGACAATTTCTTTCTAAGATAAATGTTAAAAGACCATGGGTAATTTGGCATGCGTGAAAGCTGAAATTAACAATTCCATTATCCTATTCATAATTTTCAGAAATTACAGAAATCAGAAATTATGCTTTCAGAGTCAGATTACATGGTAGGGGAATTTGTGACAACAAATTAGGTTTTGCAGCAATAAAGCTGGATAATCTGTTCTTATGATGTCAAGAATTCAAATGTATTGGTGGTGTTTAGTAATACTCAATATTCCCGTAACTTTGGTGACTTCATACTCAAACTATATCTGGAAAGTACTGCTACTAGATGGGGTGGTATGTTGCTCTGTGACCCGTGAAATGGGATCAAGAAATTAGTCATGAGCAGAAAGGCAGAATATGATGGTTAAAAGCGTCAGTGAGAAAACATAAAGCCAAGTGTTGTGACAATTACAGCTGGCATTTCTCCAAGGTATCAAATGTGTGTGTGCATCTGTGTCTGTGTGCTGGTATGTATTGCATGTATGCAGAAAAGAGTTGGATTCTGCATATTCATTTTCAAATTTGTTTCTGATTATTTTGCTAGTTGATGTCTCAGTCTTCCTAGGATGAGTAGCCAAAGGCTGTTTATATCCTCACAAATGCTGGGTGACTTAATATAATTTCCATTTCATAAAAAAAAGCACAAGGACAGAGGAATAAAGAAAACTTTGCAATAAAGAAAAGCTGAAAAAAATCTTACTTTTCTAAAGGAATAATAAGGAAGGAAACAAATACCTTTGAAAATGAAGAAGAAATAAAGCAATATCCATAAACCTCAGGTTTATGAGAGGTTTTTTTTTTTTTTTTTTTTTTTTTTTTTTTTTTTGTGAATGAAAGTAAAGCAGTTAAGCTTTCGTCACAATGAGCAGCAGTCCAGAAGTAGACAGACAGCCTCCTCTGTGTGGGGAAGATTTATAGGGACCCCTCCCGGGCCCTTTGCAAGTCCAATTCATGGGCTCCCTTGACCAAGGCTCAGAGCTGTCGCTCCAAAAGGGGAAGAAGCGAAGGCTTGTCTTTTTTTTTTTTTTTTTTTAATCACCATTTGTTATAAGAACTCAGACTTCCAAATGACGAAGGAGAGAAAGGGTTGAGGGAAAGATATTTCTCCCCTCTCCCTTGTGTGGTCTGGTGTATTCAGAGTAGGGGCCTGAGAAGGAGGAATGAGCTGATTTAACATGGATTGCAGCACCACCGAGAGAGGGGAAGAGAAGCTTCCAATCAAAGTGTGAGCTGTTCTGGTGTCCATGTGCATGGATGTACAAGCAAGAGAAGTGGTTGGTCTCTAGGCACCTTCTTTCTGAGAGCCCAAGGGCAGATAATTGATGTGACAGACGATTCTCCTTAACGCCCTGCCAACAAAACAGCTCTTGGGCAGCTCACAGCCCTGCTCACTCAATAAAGGCCTGAACCTATCACAAAAAAACATGGGAAAGATTTGCTTATTGTGAATAGCAACAACACAAGTAGGAATAGCAACCAGCTCTCCCCCAAAACTATAGGACATTAAGAAACTGAGGTATGCGAGGAAACAAGCACAATGGTAAAGCAGTGGAATGAGTTGGTCAAAAATGTCATTGTCTCTGCCATCATCCAAGCAGAATCATAAGAGTGCTGTGAAAGATCCTCTTATTTAATAGCTATATATCACCAGTGTAGGAAATAAATTGCAATACTCTTATTCTGCCCCCACCCCCTTCTAATTGTATCACGCATTCAATTCTCAAATCATTTGTGGAACTAGAAGTGGAATGCACATAAGGAAGGATATGTCTACTGAAACTTCTTAGTCAGTCTTTCCTGATCCACAGTCCTTCAGACAAAAGTCCCTTCTTCTCATGAGCTTGTCATGCTTGTGAAAAGAATTGCAAAAAAAAACCTTAGTAACAATGACAAAAAATTAATTTTGTCCCAGGTCTGGATGGTTTCTGGTGGACTGGTGAATTTTGGCTCATACTGTGTTGGCAGATGTCCTCAATCTTTTTTATTATTAAGATATATACACATATTTTTTGGAATACAATGCAACATGCAGATGAGTTCATCCTGCAGTGTTTACACTATTTTAATCATTTAAAAATGTTTGCTTCTAGAGTATGGAATGATAAGGTAGGATATTGAATGATATGCTAGAACATATGGACAGCAGGTTGTACCTAGGAAACTGAGGAAGGCAAGGAAAATTTACCAAGTCTTGTTAGCAAATAAATTCCAATGTAGAATACTTTACTATCAAACAAAACATTTATAAACTAGAGGTAGCTAAATATGCAGGTAGTCAGACTTCATCCTCTACTATCTATACAAACTGAAACAGTTTAATGAATAAAGCATTTATTCAAAGTATCCCTGCATTAGTAGGCTCTGGCACAAATAATCCCATTGAACTCATTGTCTTGGCTTAGAATAGAAGGCTAACTGCAAAGTGTGCAAGTCTAAAGCCAGAAACTTTTGCAGAAGTTCCTGCATATGGTGTAATGCAAGCACTTGAGCTGGACAATATTGTTTACATGTAAAATATCTATATACCCATTAGAGACAGGCTCAAACTAGGAGAGACAAACTAGCCAACATACTGGCTTCACATCTGAATGGGTATTTCTACACAGAGTCTTAACTAACTTAAGAACTTCCCTAAACAAAGATAAGCCAAATAGCTCTGACTGAAGAGGGATAGGGGAAATCTCCTGCTGTAATTCTGTACCTTGAGCTATTGATATTATATAGGAGGATGCTGTTGAGCTGGTAGCCCACTGTGGTCTACAGTAGTGGGTATCTCTAAGGAGGTCCCTTAAGGAAATAAAACAATCAAGCCCCAGAGCAACATGATGAAATCACTATTCAGAGGTTGATACCCACTCTGAAAGTTTTTAAGGTCATCAGAAATAAAGAGGATTGGGAATGACTGGCCAAGAACTTCAGGAGATAGGTTTGCAAATTATTATTTCCTTTTGCTTCCTCATCTCTTTCGTCCATCCACATGTTCTCATTCTGCCAGGCTAAGTACTAGCACAACTCACTTCTCATGCTGCAGTAAGTTCTTTGCACTCTCCCCCAGGTGCAGAATGAAGATAGGAAACTGGACGAAAAGTGGGATGGGGGGGGAAGGGGAAGAGGGAGGGGACACCTGCTCTTGTCTCTATTTCATTTAATGTAAGAAGCTCTGCGTGTGTGTGGGTGTATTTGTATGTACACGGTTGTGTGCAAAAGCATGAGGCCCTGACCTGTGAGAAAAAGGCATCTCTGGCAACGAGGGCATAAGCCTCCCGTGACAGTGCTTAGTGGTGTAAGGGGGCTGGCTGGTGCACGAGCCACTGAGGTGAGGGGTGGGCAGTGTAGACCCTCCAGGCTGCCTGGGACAGGGGTACAGCCTGCCGGGTGTCCAGCTGCAATGGGTAGGTGCTTGCGTGCGAGTGAGCAGGGAGGGCTGCCTCTGCCGCTGGTCCTGGGGAGAGGAGGGAGAACAAAAGCCTCCATTTTGACGGCTCTTCTTCACCCATCAGCTCCATTTACTAGGTCTCAATAGCTGGGGCTCAACAGCAGCAGTGGCAGCAGCTCCCGGCAGGCTCCCACCTCCTCCTCGGATGCGCACTTCCCAGCAGAAAGGAGAATGAGGAAGGGGACAGGGAGAGAGAAAGAAAGAAGGAGAGTGAAGGGGGGAGGGTAGGGAAAGAAAAGGGAAAAAAACCTTGCTGACACGGGGCATAACTTAATTTTCACGGTGCCGGGACAGCTGTATCGTGTAATCTGCCATGGCATGCCATTAAAACTTCAATGCCTTTACTGACCCAGAAGGGAAACTCAGACCGTGGAGAGCCTTTTGAAAAGAAGTGGTGATCTTTCACGATTTATGAGCTTGTCTTAAAGAAACAGACTCCACTCACTTTAAATTAATCACCCTTTTCAGGGTACATTGAAATCTGGGGTCTCTCAGCTGAAGTCTGTGGAGACCTGGTACCTTATGAATGCCTGCCCTGTCTTTATTATTATTTTTATTTCATTTTATTTTTATGCCCACCAAAATGGGTTGGTTTTCAGGGGAACTGTATCTTGCAAATTGAGGTTCAAAATCCAATTACACCAATTCAGTGGAAGTCTGAATGGTGTAGCTGTGGCACTTACACATTCTCATCCCTGCATACATTGTACAAAGGGGAGAAGAACCTGAGAAATATGAGGAGTTAAGGACTCAAAAACTAATGAAATGTGAGACATCCTCTATGATTCACCAACTAAAAGTAAAATACGCCGACTAAAAGTAAAATTGCAGTGAGTCCTCCTGCTTCCATTATTCACACAGTCCAGGGAACAAAGAGTTGTAAAATCACAGTAATAAAACCTAAACAATTTTGAAATAATAAAATAAATAAATAAATAAATAAAATCTGTCTGTTGCAAGAAAGTGTAGATAAAGCACTTCCTTGCAATGTTCCCAGAAAAAAAAAAAAAAAAAAAAAAAAAAAAAAAAAAAAAAAGCACAGTGTGATTTACAAGAATTACAAGAAGAATGCCTGGGTTACTCTCAGAGGATGTAAATCAGCATCCTTCCATTGTCTGCCATTAGTATAATATCTGATTTACCCCAGCTGTTTGTCTGGACTCCTCTCTCAAGCACTTGCTCTCCTTGGCCAGCAACATTTCTTAATGGACATATTTTTAATGTGAAGATAATAAGTGACCCAGTAATATGACGATTCAAAGCAGTGAAGTAGTGATTTTCACATCCCTAAAACTTTGCATGTCTAGGAACTGAAACACTTTTTTTTTTGTCCCTTTGGTGAACTAATTATGGAGTAACTTAAACCAAAGCAAAAACTTCATGAAGTCACAGGCAGTGATGGAAATAAAGTAATAAGATCTGAGATCAGAGTGAAAATTGTATATGGAACCTGAACATCTGAATTAATTAACCAGCTTCTTGCCTTAGAAGACTGGACCCATGAATCCCCTAATACACTTAAGTGCCACTCACACAGCTTTTGTGAGATGTCTGACTTCTGACAATCTTTTGAGTTGTTCCTCATGATAAATAACAGAAGTAACTATTCAAAGAGAAAAAAAATCTTTTTATCCATCCCTTTTAGGGTTTAGAAGTTTTGGCAGTTTCCTTGGAGTCTTTATCAGCCAGAGGCTCTCCTTTATATATCCAACTGTTCTTTAATGTTCTAGAGAACTGTATATGGGCATACGTATCACCCATGCATACCCAGATAATCTGTGCCCATATTTTGCTTAGATGAGGTACCTTACAGAACTCTGTGTTATATAAGGCAGGTTTGGTTTTGAGCATTATCCGTTTCCTTATGTGTACATCAACGTGGTCTGCAGCAGCTCTGATATGTATTTCTACTAGCTCAGGTGTTCTGGTTTTCAGTTTTCAAAATGTCAGCTGCTGCTGGCACGGTTTCTGTAAGACAGCTGTAATATATGTGGAATAGAAGCTAGCCCTTCTGTGTTTCATAAATGGCCTATTATTTTGTAACTATTTTCCATCAGCTAGTTAGACTCAGAATAATGACACTTGACACTCACATTTCTAAATTTACATATTTCATTACAAGTAGTTTGTATACTTACTCACTGGACTGTGGCCCACTCTGAGACATTATAATGGTAGACACATCAATCCTAGGAAAAAAATGGCATGTGAGTTTACTCATATATTGTAAAACATTTTGGTAAACCTGTCTCAGGGAAATAATGTAAACAGTGATGAAAAAAAATAAATCTACTTTTTCCCATCAATAGAAATCATGTATCTATTTTTCTTCACAATGCTCATTTTTTTCCATTCCCTCTGGATATTTTGCTTGATGGTTTGTACTTTTCAAGCACACAGAACTTAATAACATCACAACATTCTTTACTTGGGGCTTGTAGAAAACTAATTGAATTATTGGATTTTTGATCCCTGTGTTGTTGGTTGGTGTCTGTATCTTCTTAAAACTTTAGGCATCGCTATGGGGATGTATTTAAATAAAACAGCACTTACAATGGGGCTCCAAACTGCTGGCAACAGAAGGAGAGAAGATGCAGTCTGACTGTCCCTTGTAGATATTTTTGACATGTTCAGTCACTCCAGCAGTCACTTTACACATTTCATCAGAGTGTGGACAACTTTTGAAAATTATTTGACATATGCATAATGTAATTCTGGATTGTTGCTGTATTTGACACTATATTTCTTGTATGATATAGAGAGTCATCTTTTCCCTTCACAGAAAAAATAAAATAAAATACAAAAATCTTATAAATGAAAATAACTGTCCATTAACAGCCGTTATATTCAGCTAAGGCCATATTGTTTTCTCATTCACCAAAGCTGGGAGAACATGTAGGCAGTACTCGTTCATACCTAATCAGTTCTGTGAAAAGTTTTCAGAGTTCTTCAACACTTCAGAGACCTAAACTCCATTAGGTGGAAAATGAATGAATTCATGCAGTTAATTACAGCTGTATTTTTGGAATATGGTAACAGAACCTACTTTCTCTCTTCTGATGCCTGTAATAAATGATGCCTGGATAAACCACTGCGGCCTGAGTCATTGATTTTCATGGTGTTGCACTGCTGTCAGCCAGACACTGACGTGGGTGTAAGGGGTCTATTTTACTGGTTCTTCAAGTGGCAGGTTTAGCTAATGCCACTGTTTCAACTTCAGACTGCAGGAGGACTGCATTCATTGTCTTTCTATATGGTATTCCCTTTCTTCAGGAGATCATAACTAGCATACATCAGCCAGATAGGGCTTTGGGTAGAGCATAAAGCAGAGTCATTCTTGAGTTATGCATGATAAACATAATAAGAAATTAAATCAACATTTCAAGAAAAATTCTTGGAACTTCTTTCTCAACTGGCAAGGAGAAGTTTATCTTTATGGAAATATTTCCCCAGCGCTACATCCAAGAAGATATCTGCAGCTCTCTTTCAAGCAGTATGTGCAAGATAGGGGACTTAAACATTCATGGGGAACTAAGAAGAAAAAAGAAGATGAAATATGTTTTCTTACAAACTAAAGAATTCATTCCACTTGCTTGTCTGGGTGAGATGTTACTCCAATTTCTGACATCTACATGAGCAGCAAAACACAGGACAGAGAGGTACATGGAAGGTACCAGCAGCTTGCATCCCATATGGGAAGTTCAAGTAGAAGAACAGTTGTTTCATTTCATGTCTGTAGGAAAGTCATATGCAGTTATTTTTCCATTTTAGTGCTTTAAAAATAGAATATCTGTAGGCTAAGACTCTAACTAAAATTAAGGCCTAACACTTAAATTAATTCTTCCTTGGTAGAACTGTAGTAAAACCATCTGGATTCTTTAATTTTGGGGTAGCTTTTTTTTTTTTTTTTTTTT
Source organism: Aythya fuligula (assembly GCF_009819795.1). Taxonomy (NCBI): domain Eukaryota; kingdom Metazoa; phylum Chordata; class Aves; order Anseriformes; family Anatidae; genus Aythya; species Aythya fuligula. Next base: position 44,716,267 of record NC_045593.1, on the reverse strand, counting down.
TTTTTTCCTCCTGAAGATGCAGGAAATGAAAGCCCTTACATTAAGAATATATGTGGACTGCCTGATTCTTTTAAGGATTGAAAACTGGTATAAATCCTGGAAAGACAAGTAAAGTACTCAGAGTTAATATCGCATGGGTACAGAAATCCATTCTGGTACTTTAGTTGTCATCATTATAGGCTGTACACTGCTAGCACTGTCAGTTCAGAGCACAGGCTCTAAAGGAAATGGCCCAGTCTAGAAAGTTTTATGTAGGCAAGAGGTCCAATAAAATGCTAACTTTAAAGGAGGGTGTTAAGAAATTTCCAAAATGACTCTCACACCACAGCTAATAAATTCTGCTACAAAAGAAAAGTCATATTTGAAAAATTTGCAAGGCTTACAGATACACATGCTGAGGAAGCACTCTGACCAGGGAGCAACTGTTTGGTATATCTTAATGTTCAAATGTTTTTTTATCCCACAGAACAAAGAGCAATTTATGTGACAGATGAGTAGGTATTTGCAAACCTGAGTTAGAGTGTGGTATAATAATTTAAGTACTGTGTTACTAAATAATTTGAACATGGAATAGAAACACTCTCATACAGCCTTTCGAATAGTTAAGTGATGTTAATAGTTTAAGTGATTCTCTTGAAAATTCTCTGTATTTGAAGCACTATCCTACTTAATTTTTAAATTTCTAATTTAATGTTCAAGGTTTGTTATTGGCTTATCATCTACAAATACAGACTAATTAAAGATGCTGTCATCTGTTTACAAACAGGCATGATAAATGTTAAAAGAAAATTGAGACATTTGGCATTAATAAACTTCAGTCAGACACAACATGCAACAATATTTAAAATAGATGCAGCAGTCTATATATCCTCCTGGGTTGCAGAAAGAAATTTTGGAGGCTGCTTGAAAAATTCTTCTGGTGTGCTTAATGGCAAAATAAAAAGTCTTTACTAGTAGTTTCTGACAAATAAGGGAACACCAGTTTTTAAGAGGCCTCCTGACTGAGGTGAAGCATGCTCTGAAATTATGATGGTGGGAGACAGAAATTTATAGGTATGGGGGAGATTTTTAGGAGATTAAACAACTTTCTGCAGCTTAGATAGTCCAAAAAAAGCTTTCCAAAGTTTTTGATGTTCTTCCAGCAGTAATTAGAAATGGCTCCTTGGAAATATTTTTGGACCCAGAATGAATCTAATGAAATATGTTTCTTCATATAGGCTGTGATTTCAGTGAAGGCTCCTGCATCTAAGATGAGACTCTCAAAGGAGGCAAATCTATTTTCTTGATTACAGGTTGATTTTCCTGTCTGTGAACCTTTCACCTTTCATTAGTGGGTAGAAATTCTGCACTAAATTCTAGCTGGCATGTTAAGCCCAAGGAAACTAAATTTCCTGTAAGATACTGTACTCCACTGGATGCCTTCATCTTCTGGGCATAGGCTTCTTTGGAGGGCTCCTAAAGCAAGACTACATCTCTAAGAAAAATATCCACATGCTTTGAAGTAAAATTGTGTAAAGTCCAAGACTTTATGTTGTTTAGATCTGTTAGTTAAACACTATATTCACTATAATATAGAACTATAATATAGATATAATTCACTATATATTCACTATAATATAGACTTACTTCTTCTAGAGAAATTTCATTTTCTCCCTGGTTTGCCTTGTCTTATTGCTTTTTTTTTTTTTTTTTTTTTTTTTTTACAATGCATTGAGCATCCAGCCTTCTGATAAAAGGTAGTTAAATGACCTCATATAATTGTTTCCCATGAAGCCCATTTCTTTTGGTGTACAGGACTGCATGGTGCATAGAGTAGTACACTGAGAATGAGCTAGTTACATGCACGATGCCGCTGAATTCACAGAAGAAGGCAGAAGTGTTAGAGTGGATCTGCGGCAAGAGGAAGAACTGCCCACAAGGCATTGATGGGAATGCAGAACATTGATGCATCTTTGGCTGTCATAGATTGTGATGTTGAATGGCCATAGGACAGGGGTAATTAACTGTGTCTTCCTTGAGTTCTCTTCTCTGTTTTTCTCTTTGGACGGCTAAAGTGAAATTAGTCTTATCAAACATCAGAGATGTTTGGTCTGAGTTGTACATGAGTCTTTCTATGTAGTCAATAGAAAGGTACAGCCATATCCAGAAGACAGCTATTTCCACCACAAGGAACAAACCTGAGATAATTGATACTAAGTGCCCTTAGAAAATGTCAGCATTTGTTCAATGACTAGAATAGACACTAGACAACTGGTTTAGTTTGGACATCTGCCTTTTAGGCTGTTAAAATCAGATGACATGGATCTCATTCCAGGAGACATACTGTCAGGAGTGAGAACCAGTCAGAGAACCAGCAAGAGGTAGTAGAAACAAGGAGATTTAAGACTGCTGAAAGATCAGACTGGGACAACAACTTAGGAAGAGAACAAAGCAAGTGGACACCAGCATGTTTAGCATGTTTTAGCTCTTACTTGTCAGTGCATAAAGTCCTGAAGGCTAGATTTTGAATATTGATAATTCTCACTATCAGGAGGATTTTTGAAAAATAACTCCATTAATTTCTGTATTTCATTCATGGTGCAATGCAATTGTAACTACTTTTACTAATTATAAAATATTCTATGTGTCAGTCACTGGAGATGTAAAAAAGTCAAATTAAGATTACATAGCCACAAATCCAGCAAGCAAGACTTTTGTATCTAATTGTGTAGTGTTCCTTACTATCCTTTGAGATCAAAAGGAAGCGAGGAATTTGAAAGCCACAGAATGAATGCAATCATACTTTTTTAAGCTTTTAGAGTCCAAAGGACCAATGAGCAATTACATATACATAAATTATTATATATTACTATATATATTATTTATATAGACATTCTGCAGTTAGCCTATACCTGAACAATACATTAAATCAGAATTAGTGATTATATTAAATATAATAAAGACAGAAAAAGGAATAATATACATATTTTATAGGATTACACACATGATCATCTGTATTGTATTCAGATTTGATCATTCCACCTCAGAAACACAAGAACTAACAATATTTCTTTATGTAAGGACATGACAAAATTTCAAGCAACAAGATGTTAAAAAAGGATGTTTTTTTGGTTCTACAGTTCTCAGTGTTTCTAATGAACACCTTCAGGTGTACTATTAGAAACAACTAGGAAGAATTCAATACTGAACTCATATCAATGCTAATGCTGACGTTTATTTTTTCTGCTCTTAAACCTACCTTTTAAACTTTATGCAGCACTTTCATTTTCCTGTTTCTTTTCTGATCAATTTATTCTGCCTACCTTCTTGATGATGCTTTCAATCCCCCTTCCCTTCCTACCCTTCTATTGCCCCCTGTCCCCCTGAAACGTGCTATTAGGCTTGGAAGTTGTCCTAATGACTTTAGAAATTAGAAAGCAAAAGGGAAAGTGCATGATTTAAAGAAGTGTACTGATATGACTTTTCAGAGAGGAAAGCAGTGCATAAGCAAGGATGGCAAAAAAGCAAGTGCACAAGTGTGCTCTGAACATTTGTCCACTTAGCAGAACCGATATGGAGATTTGTCATTGCTCCTTACAGATACCCTGCCGTTGTCTGAACTAAAGTTCATATCAAACAGGTGTGTACCAGTCTAGATTCCTGAGCAGGAGGTATTCCCAGGCTGAAAGGAACTATTTATTTTGTTAATATTGTATCTAAGCAGCCCTTTGAAAACATCAGGTGCTTCTTAAGTATTATTACATTCAAATAATAAATTCGTGAAGCATCAGATATTTAACCCTCTCTATCCCTAAGAAACACACAAATACAGTACTGTTCTAATAAATCCTTAATTTTACAGATTTCCTGCTGAAGTTTCTGACTAACGGTAAGTTATTTGTTCAGAAAGATTTTATGGTGCTCATAAAATCTCAATTAGAGTTTTAAAATAACTTGTAGTTTTTCTGTAACATGATGCTGCCATCTCAGTTCCCAGAGGGTATATTAAATTCAAGTAGCAATAACAAATCATTTAAGCAATAAATAAATAACCTGAGACTGAGTTGTTAAGAGTTAATAGTCTCCCATACACTCAATAGAGACTGAGGCTCCACTCTATTAAAGTGACCCCCGGGGCCATGGGCCAAATTGCACCCAGTTGTTTTGTGGAAGGTATTCATCCCTCACACATTCATTTCCTTCTTTATGTTGTCTCTTTTCATCAGTGAAGGCACTCTGCAGTCCCTGAGTCCAGAGAACAATTACGGTACAGTCTCAGAGAAAAGAAAGAAAACTGGGGTCATAAATATGTTAAATGGGTACGTGGGTTTAAGTGGCTTTGTAAACTAAACACGAGGGAAACCTCAGACTAATTAATGAATATGAAGCAGCATGATAGGAATGTTTTAAGGGAAAATTCACATTACCTCCTCCCCCCCTCCCCAACTTAATAAAAATAAAATAAAATAAAAATCCTTTTTTTCCCTTTTTAAAATTCATTCCAGCAGGACAGTCATGATACAACACATCCTTATGCTTTACTGAAATGCTATTCAAGCAGGAACTGATTGCAGAGATAACTGAACTGATAATTCATTCCCAACATCTTATTGGATAATTCATTCCCAACATCTTATTGGAAACTGAATTCTTTCCTCCACAAAGATCAGCCATTTATCATGATAGCGAAGCTATGCAAAACTGCAGGAAGATTTAGGACTTCAGCCAAGATTGCTGTTTAGTTTTACATTGTGTGTCAATTCCTGACCTGACTTATACCGACTACTAAAATAAACATAGATTCATTGGGTGTCAGTGGTGTCAGGATTTGGCCCTATAATAATAAGATTATGGGCCCAGAATAGTAGTCTTCATTCAGTACTAACAGTGGGACAAATTTTGCTCTCAGGATCTTCTCCTGTCCTCCTGTGGGAAAACCAGCAGGAGGCAGAAGAGGGAAAAAAGATCTGTGGGATTTCCCTTATTTATAAAGCTTAGTCCAAATTCTGGGGAATGCTGTTCCCAAGATCTGCCACAGGCTTCTGCAGCAGACCACAGTTCTGTTTCCAGGTCTATAGCTAGCTTCAGAATACTAGTTGATTTTCATGGGTCTCAGTTTGGAAAGAAGCCATGTTAGAAAACAAACCAAAAAAAAAAAAAAAAGCTTTTATTTCTGATTTTTTTTTAAAAAAATTGACACCAAACTGGGAATATATATATGGGAAGAGACCAAGGTATTCAAGGAAATATTTTTTCCACTGAAAATTTTGAAGAAAACTAATTTTTCTCTGCATATTTTTTTTGCCCAACTGAATTTTTTCCAGAGTTGATTAAATCTGCAGAGGTGTCACTAGCAACATGGTAGAACCTCATTCTGAAGTGTTATGTCATCTTTGCCTTTCCCAGAACCCTATAAAGACAATGCTCACCCATAACGAGATTGATGCCACCTCAGTGCCTACTAACAGTTCCAAATCTCAGGTTGTGTTAATGAAATCCAAAGATGAAAGAAGTCCATGTCCATGGGGACAGCAGCTGCTCTTGCAGCACTGAGATAAGGTAACCATGTGCTTTTTTGACCCAGCAAGTGATGAGCTGACTAGAATGTGGCAGAGATGAGTTCTAATTTCTGCTGTGGTTCATAGCTCTTTTGCAGTTTCCGTCAGCATTTCTGTAAAACCTGAGGAATACCAGGCCCTTCTCAGAGGATGGTGACCATCTCCTGTGGAGGCAGACAGAGGAGTAGAATTCAGTGTCTCTAAACCACCTGTAAGTAAACAGGGTGGAGGAGCTGCAGCAGGATGCCTCCTTTGCTCAAGACACAAACCTGTAGCTTGGCAGATTTTGGGTGCTCTTCAAGACCAGTAACATGCCTTGGCTTGTTGGCAAAGGTAAAAGGTAGCTAGGGAGAACTTCCTTATGTCTTCAGGCAAACCTTAAACTGCTGGTGAAAGTGGTTTGAGTGAACCTTGATTACTGCCTGAGGCAAACATGGAAGTGGTCACCTGATGCCTGCCACCTGCAATACTGCAGGGCTGGTGACCTCTACTTGATATGTGGTGGTGAGGTGGTCTTGGGATACTACTCTGACCCTGCTAGACCCTAAATACCAGTTCTTGTCATGGCTTAAGGCTTTGCCATTCACCTAATTCCACAGGCTCTGTATGCTGCACAAACTGATATTAGCACAAAAAGTTTCAAACTCCACTGAGAATATTTCAGAAAGCTACAAAGTGCAATAGAAACTCCCTACATATGTCATTATTGCTAAAATTAATGTATATTTATAACAGTATTTGTATCTGTGTTTGCCATTTTGTTTTCTCTATAATATCCTGCTTTTGCTCATTCCTAATTTTGCAGATCAGGATATCTAACAGCTTTCTTCAAAGTCCATTTTTAG